>NW_026652286.1:81227634-81833134 GCF_009828535.3 Hylobates moloch | reverse complement strand
AGATCCCTGAGGAATCGCCACACTGACTTCCACAATGGTTGAACTAGTTTACAGTCCCACCAACAGTGTAAAAGTGTTCCTATTTCTCCACATCCTCTCCAGCACCTATTGTTTCCTGATTTTTTAATGATGGCCATTCTAAAAATAAGCTTTTACAGAGGAAGGTACAGGTTACCTATTTTGCCCAGCCAAAGCAAAAGAATATTGATTTCAAATGTCAGAGCCCATCTGGGCCATGTATATGCTTATAACAATAGCTGGAAAGATTGTCTGAAAAAATATTAAGACAAACCGTTAAGAATGACTGAATCCACATTCTGTAATGAGAACTCCATGGATTTTACTTTATGGTAACTACACTAAATATAAAAATAATCAACAGATACAATGTTTTCTGATGTAAAATGGTCACATATCTTTGATGTCACTTTTTCATCACACACTGTATGCAATTACAAAGTCCTTATTAATTCTGTCTCTTAAAAAAATTAAAGTCCAAACTGTTTCTCCATCTCCCACTGTTCTGGTCCAATCTATCATCAGCTCTGGCAGGGACTACTGTAATAGCCCTTCAGGAGTCCCTGCTTCCACTCGGCCCCTACACACCATCACAGTCCATTCTGCACACAGCAGCCACAGTAGTCTTTCAGAAGCACAAGCCAGATCATGCTGCTCCTGCCTTAAAACCCTTCAGTGGCTTCCTAACGCACTAGGAATGAAATGCAAATAGGATGCACGGGGTCGGCAGGCCTCTGCATGTTTGGTCTCCTGCCTACTCCCCAGGCTAACTCCTTGCAATTCTCCGTTGGCTCATTCCCATCACACTCATGTCCTGCCTACGCCTTAAACAACAAGTTTTCCTGCTCCATGTGTTTGCATTTTCTGTTCTTTCCCTCTGGGCTGTTTAACCCCCACTTCTTCAATTGTCTGACCACTCCTTACTCTGAAGATTTCTGCTTGTTTCTCATTGCCTCACTCTCTTAAAGCTATGACTTTACCTACCAGGCCTCCCTACTTTCTGATGCAGCACCCAGAATATTAATGGAAGTTATCCCTTAGGGGTGGAATTACAGATTTTTTTTCATCTTTATACATTTGATTTACTGCATTTTCTAAAATGAACATTTATTTCTTTTATCAGAGGAAATTATTAATTAAAAAATCTCTAGACCAGAAAAGACAATTCATTTATTTGTCCTTGTATATATTCACCTAAGTCTACTGACAATAATTTACCACATGGTCCAGAATTTTTAAATCTTCCATGCTCCAAGGGTGTTCCAGTTCATCAAAGGGCCTGTTCAAATGTCAATCCATTGTGAAGATTTCACCCAAGAAAATATGTACGATCCTCTTTTATATTCTCATAGCATCTCATAACTAGTACTACTGTAGCTCTTATCATACTGTGTTAGAATTATTAATTTATTTCCTCCGCCACTCAAAATTACTTCATCATTGTATCCTCAGTATCTTAAACAGTACAGCACTGAGGACATTTAAAATTTCTGATATATGTTTGAATTAATGAATATGGAAGCAATTTACCCCTCATTTCACAACAAATAAGAAAATGTAAGAAAATCTAGAATTTGGGGACTATATGGTATAAAGGACTTTAGAAACTATTCAGCTGCATTACTCAGCTTTGGCTTGGACTTTTCCAGGGACTGGAAACTCACTTTCTGGAAGAAATCAGTTCTGCCTAGGATACTTCTGGACAGCAGAACGTTCTTTCTTTTTCTGATCCTTCAAAGGCCTCCTGTAATTTCTACTCTTTCTTTAATAAACAAGGTGTAACATCTGAAAGGCAGCTATCATGACCCCATCATACATGCAGAATATCTCTAATTATTTATATAAGCATGAATGAATGGTTTCTAGATCCTTCAAATTGCTAGTCCTTCTCCTTTGAACATGTCCCGGTATTTCTCAGAGTGTGGACAGTTCAGCCTAAGGTGAAGGAGAATTATTACCTCCTTCACTCTGGAGTCTACTTCTAGCAATATATCCAGGATCAAGAGTGCTTCAGCTTATTGGCAGCCAAATCACTCTGCCCATACTTAACCAATTATCAGCCAAGACTAAGTTTTTACTAACATGCATGCTTCCCATACTATAGTTCTATAGCTGATTTTAAGGCCTTTGCGCATAAGGCACATTTTTCTTTATTTTCATCTTGTTAGACTCAGTTCACTTTTCCTGCCACTAGCATTCTTAAATATCAAAGCATTGGCTACTCTTCTAGCTTCATGCCATTTATAAATGTAATAAATATGCTTTCTACTTCTTTGTCTAAATCATTTAGAAAACGAGGCCAAAGAGAGTCAGTACAACATGTCCATTGCTAGTTGGAGCATAGACTCATATCCAATATATTATATAGTTGTTGTATTATATAATATATATATATATATAAAATATATACACACACACACAAAATATGTGATGTCATTATATGTTAAATGACATAAAGGAGCTTCAGAGCAACCAGAAGGAGGAGAAGAACACACTCAACTTGGAAAGCAGAGAACAGAAACACAGATAAGATGAGAAGAGAAACAGTTTAGGTAACAATTAATAGAAGGGATAATATTTGGACAGTCATTGAAGGATAAATAGTATTGCAATCAGCAAAGTCATAGTAATGGATATTCCAAGCATGAAAAGTATATTCACAAAGTTCTCTGGCAGCAAATCACATAATATATTCATTCATTTAAAATGTATCTATGTTATGTAGTAGACACTGTAGGTAGGAGGATATGGTAATGATCAAAAGCAGACACAATGCCTACCCTTGGTACTTACGGTCTAATCAATGAGACAGATACAGAAACAAACAAATGAGAAGTTGCTAGTTTGACACAAGAATATATTTAAATACAAGAATTTTCTAGTTGCGTACACATCTTGGGTAGTACCGAGGAATAAAGCTGGAAGATGTAATGAATCTAAGAATGGTGTGTGATGGATGTTTGGCTATTAATAAGAAGCAGTGGGAAGCCATTAAGCATTCTTGAATAAGGAGGTGGCCTAATCAGAGATAAGGTTTAACACAAGTAATTTGTCAGCAACTCGCAGAATGGGCTGGGTGAAAAACAGCCTGATAATTGGGAAGTTTGGTTGTTAAAACTAGGGCAAAAGTCTGAATGAGAGATAATGAAGATCTACACTATGGTTATATAATTGGGGACGGAATGTAAGAATTATTAAGGAATAAGATATCAATAATTTATGAACTGTAGGTTGGATAAAGTAAAAAGGGAAAGTAGTCACAAATGAGGCCAACGTGTAAATCCAACTGACTGAGAAAATGATAATTCCTTCAACTCTAAAGAACCTGGGGAGTTGGAGCAGGGAGTTGACCTAGTTTATGAAGAAAGACCTGGTTTATGAAGAAAAATATCTAGGAGGCCACATCAATCAAGAAGCTGAAAGTGAGGTGATAGAGCTTAGGAGATAAAAGGAGGCTAGAGAGGGATGGGAGATGAAACCTTGAGAATGGATCCTTTAAAGAGAAAGAAATGCTAACTTTCTGACCTAGGACTTGGATAGGGCCCTCTAGAAATAGGCCAGAGCAGAGAAAGAAGGCAGCAAAGGAGATTGAAATATGTATTTGTGAGGATTTTCCAGAGAAACAGAACCAATAGGATGGAGATAGATGTAGATATATGGAGAGAGGGAAAAATAGAAGGAGAGAGAGAGAGTATAAGGAATTGGTTCACGTAACTATGGAAGCCAAGAAGTCCCATGATCTTCAGTCAGCAAGGTGGAAATACAGGAAAATCAATGACGTTAAGTTCCATTCTGAGTCTGATGGCCTGAGAACCAGGAAAGTCAATGGTCTAAGTCCCAGGCCAAGGGCAAGAGAAGACCAATATCCCAGCTTATGTGATCAGGCAGAAAGAGAACAAATTCTCCCTTCCTCTGCCTTTTTGTTCTATTCAGGCCCTCAATGGATTGGACAATGCCCACCCACACTGGGGAGGGCAATCATCTGCTTGACTCAGTCTATAGATGTAAATGCTAATCTCTTCCATAAACACCCCAACAGACACACCCAGAAACAATGTTTAACCAAGTATCTGGGCATCCCATGGCCCAATCAAGTTAACATATAAAATTAACCTTCACAAAGGGAAGCTTCTAGAAAGTCACATCCACCCTCTTCTTTCAGAGGGAGAAACTGCTAACAAAGAAGAAAAGAAAGTTCAACACCAGATTCTTTCACTATTCTCTTCCTACTATATTTATGAGGCACCTGTCATTGCAGCACAGCCTCATGTGATACCTGGTTGCCATCATCTTGCAGTAGAAATAACCATCATCCTGTAGTCAGTCCACATGGAGTCACTGGCAACAGGCTCCATGTGCAGCACCCCAGTTAGTTCACAGGGCAAGATGGACACATTAGTTTTGATATGGAGCATGCTGGAAATCCTCTACACCACATTATATTAGATGTTGCTTCTACAAATTTATAGGCAGTATGGCTTCTCACTTTGTTTTTTTTGTGTATTTTCCACTAATATCTAGTTTCATCAGAAGTATAAGTTCTCACTTGCTCATAGGAACATCTAATTTAGTAATGCTGGGGCACTGTAAGCATGACTTGCATCTTAGTATCTTATGGAATATAAGTGAATTCATAATGCATTTCTTCTATTAAATCAAGAAGACATAAGAAGAATTGTAATGTTCACTTCACCAAAGAACTTATTACTTCATATAACTTGAGTCACATGAATTATCAGTGGACACAGAGTCCAATATCTATAGACACCTCCCTACATGTACAGACACATGCACTTGTGCATACAAATACACAGAGTCAGGATAAACAATAGGAGAAACACAGCAGGCTTTCTAGGGAAAGATGCCCAAATCTGAAATTTTATACCTCAGGAGGAAATAATAGCAGTTTCCACCCATATTATTTCTTCAGTAGCTATACATACACAAAAATTCAAGCAGGCAACATGACCACAGGGGCCTGACCTGCTTGGAACTAATCCATTTAGTACTTTCAGAAATAGATTCAGATCAAAGTACCAACTAATTCAAGTGAAGAGGCACACAAAACATACACACACACAAGTGTTAATGGAAAGAGATCATAAGGGATTGCAGTATCTGGCAAAATGCCTCACCAAGAAACCCACACACCAATAAACATTCTGAAGCAGATGAGTTAGCCTAGATTTGGTTTCCATGGCAATAAATACTGAATGGAGGTCTGCTACCACCTATCCTAAAGCGAAGGGTTGGAAATCAGTAAAATGCTTCATTTAATAATAAAATATAATTATCAAAACCAACCACAATTGTACTTATCACTGTCAAAAATAACTGTTTTCTGAAATTGGAGATTTTTACCCTGATTAAAAACAGAACAAAAGGAAGAATTTACAAAGTCTCCAAATAGCATGGTAATTTCATCTTGAACCCCAACGGACCTACAAAAAACAACAAACAAATGATTTCGGGCTGACCCCAAGCCATTATGCCTGAATTTTGCCACCTTGAACAGTGCTTAGCATGCATCAGAATGGGCTGTAATAATGGGGTCCCCTACAGCCATGGTCTTCAGAATGTCACAATTTCCCTGTAAGGAATGAAGTTCTGATACATACTATAACATGAACATGGATGAATCTTGAAAACATTTTGCTAAGTAAAATAAACTAGACACAAAAGGTCACATATTGTATAATTCCATTTATATGAAATATCCACAACTGGAAGATCCACAGAGATAGAAAGTAGATTAGACAGAAACTGAGGGCAAGGAACAGTGGAGAATGATGGCTTAATGGGCACAAGGTTTCTTCTTGGGGGTGATAAAAATGTTCTAAAATTAAATGGGTGAATTATATGTTAGGTGAATTAAATCTCAATAAAGCTGGTTTTTTTTTTTTTAAAAAAAAAAAAAAGAATGACCTAACGGTTGCAGGGCTGTTGCCAACAAATGCTTTACAACAAGAAGCACTTCTGACTATTTATTTGCTAGAACTAAAATTTAACTGTTATGAGGATCAAACAACAAAGACATCATACACTTAAAGCTGGCAGATATGTTCCCAACGACCTGTGAGTTAACTTTAACTTCTTGTACTTTTCCCTCAGGGATATACTGGAGAAGATGATATCCTAAGAACAGAGTTCTAGAACATCTCGGAAATTTATCTGGCCTACTCTACAGGAATCACTTAAATCTAATATAACAACATGTGTAAAATAAGCCTGCCTTCTTTCAGAGGTTGGAACCGGGGGGGTGGTGATAATGATTTATGATTAACTATATCACTCATTCTGCTTTCAATGATTCACTACACACTTGGTCTGCGTCTGGCATGCTGTTGAACACTCAGTACACAAAGATGGAAAATAATAGAAAGCCTTTCCCTCAAGAGTTTACAGTCTAGCAGAGACTTAGGATGAAGTCAGAACTTCTTCATGTGGCCTTCAAGGCCCTCTGGACTCTGGGATTGAGGCCCTCTGCCAGTTCTTCAGTGTCATCTCCCTTATCTCTCCTGACCATGTTCCAGCCATTACTGTTCTTTCTTGGCTCTCTTCTTCCAATTTTCCCACACTGCTCTCTGTGCCTAGAGTGGTTTTTCCCTGTCTCTTCATCTGGATAACTCCTAGTTATCTTTCAGGTCTCAACTTAAGCATCACTTTCCAGAACCGTTAGGTTCTCCTGTTATATGTTCTCATGGTTTCATATTCTTCCTCTATAATAACTTCTCACTTTAATGGTTTTCGTTTTCAATTGTCTACCAAGCTCAGAAAGGGGTGTAATTAATTCTTCTGAGTTATCTTGTATCCCCAGATGTAAGCACTGGGTCTGGCACAAATCTCAAATATTTGTTGAATGAATGAAATTGCTGTGGGATAGCTGAGCACAGAAGCAGTAATTACGATAACATGGCATGACATTCAGCACAGAGATGCTGCTGCTGCTAATATCAATGTTTATTGTGATATAGCAATGTAGCTAAACAGATTATGAATTAATCTGAATGCCTTTTATGGAATGAAGACATTTCTATAGTGCAGGATCTATATCTAGTTAATTCATTTTCTACCCAGCAAGACTGCCTGAAACTTCTGATGACTTAGTAATAACTAGAGTAAAAACACACGAATTAGACTTCAGATATTTGGAATTAAGGGTAATTCTCACAGTGGGCTGAAGAATTATAAAGGTTTACTTCCTCAATTATAAAGGTTTACTAAGCAAATGGTAAGATGAGTGATTTTAATAAGCCAAGCCATTAGCTATGTTCTCAGGTGTAATATACTGAACATTCAACCAAGAGTCAAAGAGTTGATTCTTTTACTAACTCTGCCACTAGCTAGCTCTCATGGACTTCTCTGCATCTGAATCTCCTCATCTGTAAGGTGAGCAGGTCTGACTCCATGATTTCCGTACAGCCCAAGCCTTACCTGAGTCTGAAAAAACTCATCTAATTAAAAACAAATGGTTAATAGGCTAATTATTTTAGCTAATCAAGTCTCCAAGGGCTTTTAACACAACAAACACATCCTGTAAAGCAGTTACAATATTACTCTTAAAGGCCAGCATAGAGGCTCATGCCTGTAATCTCTGCACTTCAGGAGGCCAAGGAGGGAAAATTGCTTGAGCCCAGGAGTTCAAAACCAGCCTGGGCAATGTAGGGAGATCCCATCCCTACAAAAAATGTAAATGAATCAGCTGGTGTGTGGTGCACACCTGTAGTACCAGCTATTCCGAAGGCTGAGGCAGGAGGATTGCTTGAGCCAGAGGGGTTAAAGCAGCAGTGAGCCGTGATTATGTCACTATACTCCAGCCTGGACAACAGAGCAAGAGCGAGAAAAAAGAAAAGGAGAGAGAGAGAGAAAGAGAAAGAAAGAGAAGAAGGAAGGAAGGAAGGAAGGAAGGAGGAAAATTTATTATGTTACGTAAATATTCTCTGGTATTCACTAGATCTCACTATACTAGCTCAGATTAGGAGGTTTTGCTGAATTTATGACTGGAATAAATCTATGCGCCCTATCGAAGTGGAGCAAGAAGCAAAGAAATCACACTCACAGACCTCACTCATCTCATCTCTGCAGGTTCAGGGACCAACCCACAGAAACAGACACAACAGGATCAGCTCAACAACATCAAGGAATGTAGGCCCGTACAATTCATCTCCTGACGATAAATTGGCTCCCTATCACAAAATCCTATAAAAAGACAATCAATAACTTTTTAAATCATTTAATCTACCCAAGACATGAATTTTACTAACAACAAAGATAACTCTTACCAAAATAAATATAAACTACATCATCTCAAAAAATGGACACCAACTCCTGTTAAAATATAACACAATAAAACAGTCTTAAGTTATGAACAAAAAGAGTATCAGCCAGCCAGTTGGGTGACTGAGTTCACTGAATGTAATTTAGGAGGTCATTGACCTTTTTTTTTTTTTCTATATTATTAGCATGGGGACACCCAATTTCCTCCGCTTTCTCTTCCTAGTTTAATTATCCTCCAACATTTAGATAAGTTTCCAATAAACATATAAATTGAAAAATGTAAACTGGAAACATTTTCTAGGGAGACAATTTGCTTCATTCATCCATCCATTTATTCATAAAAATAGCATTATTTTACAATTCAAGGTCCCAAGGGCAATCTAATTTTTAAATTATAAAAATCTAATGGGTGCAGCACACCAACATGGCACGTGTGTACATATGTAACAAACCTGCACGTTGTGCACATGTACCCTAGAACTTAAAGTATAATTAAAAAAGACTATATATACACTAAATAAATAAATAAATAAATTATAAAAATCAAGCCTTGGTTTTGCAATACAAATTATTGAAGAAATAAATAAAATTTATAAAACAACTAGAAATCAATTTCAAGTGTAAGCAAGAATTAGAGAATTGAGTATAATTTGTACACAAATGTACAGAAAAATAAAACCATCTTTGGAGCAAAGTTAGTGTTGG
Organism: Hylobates moloch; assembly: GCF_009828535.3. NCBI lineage: Eukaryota > Metazoa > Chordata > Mammalia > Primates > Hylobatidae > Hylobates > Hylobates moloch. The sequence continues at coordinate 81,824,134 of NW_026652286.1, read as the reverse complement.
AGGTTGCCCTAGAAAAAAAATGACATATTAGACTTTAAATAAATGGTTGGATTTGTTACAACAGAAACCAAGGAAGTGCTCAGAAAATGGGAAGAGGGAGCATATAACAAGGAAACAGGAGCCAGCCTGAAGGGGCTCTCACTGGCCAAACCAGAGACAATTTCAGCACCAAAGAAACTTAAGCTCAGAAATAAATTATGAACAATTAAAACAAAAAGGAATCCATGAGCCCATGTGGATAGTAATTAGATAAGGGGTTATTTAGATAGTTAGATATTAAATAAGTGAATAACTTTTGCAGTAGAATAATGAGGGCCAACTTGTATTTCAATATCTTTTTGACAGATTGTGAATATTTCAAAACCAGGGACTGCTTTTTTATCTAAAAAAGGTCTCTTTGGACCTTAAACTGCTCTAGTTATCAGATCAATCAATCAATGCTAAGTAATTCTGTTTTCATGAATTGAGTGAATAAATGAATGACTCACAGCCTTCCTAGAAAATTGTTTGTATTTTACACTCTTCAAATGATACGCTAGTGCTGGAGTTGGAAAATCATAATTTTGCCGCCATTATGGTAAAGATTGTATCAGACAAAAAAATCCTCGGTGGACACTAATTCAAGAAGAAAATTGAGAAGAAATAGTGTATTTCTGTGTCTTCATACAGACTGCTTATTAGTTGCAAAGCAGAAAAATAAACAGTAATATACAGTGGAGAAGTGGGCAACTATAGGTTGGGTGATCAAAATTAACACGGCAACTGAGGGACATATGGACATAACATGTCTCCAGATGTAACACCCTGAGAAGAACACAGTGTCATATGTGCAGTGCTCTAGCCAAACCTACATAATCCCATTCCAACCATGATTAGAAGAAACAGCAGACAAACACAGGTGAGAAATGTTATTTTTAAAAGCAGAGAGGACAACTAAAGTCTTCAAAAATATCGATGTCAAAAGACAAAGAAAAACTGTGGATATGTTTCAGGTAAAAAGAGGCTAAAGAGACATGAGAACTAAATGTAATCTCTAATCCTAGACTGGATCCTGGGCTGAAGGAGTAAATGATATGAACTTTATATTATACTGTCCTTTATTATAAGAAACATTATTAAGTCCATTTAAAAAATTGAAATATGAATTATAAATTAAAATACTGTATTGATGCAGATATATATATATATACATACATATATATGTGGAAACATACACAGATAAAGGAGGAAACACAGGACAGGGCCTTCTGTAATCTGGTAATGCTCTATTTCTTGACTTTGCTGGTGGTTACAGGTATGTATGTTGCATGCAATTTTTTCATATTTTACACTTTTAAAAGTTAAAAATGACATAAAATACATGCATACACAAAGTGCCATCGATTTATCTAAACAAATGCCAATTGAGATTTGTCTATGTTGTTGGCATGAGAGCTACAGAAATGAAGAGTAGGTGGGTCCCTGCTGGGAATTCCAAATAAAGGAAAATTAAAAACTTCCCTCGCATCTCTGGACATTACAGCATCCTGAACTGGCTTCATTCACCCCACACAGCTCGTCATCCTCTCTCAGGACAAAGTGGAGCCATAAAGATTTTTTTTTTACCTATAAGATTTTGGTGGCATATAAATATAATACAGATGAGAGGTAGACAAGGATTGTGGATCAATTGCTAACTCTGATTAGGGATATAGGAATAAGTTATCAAAGCAGCTGTTTTGTTGTTACTGATATATAGTTTTATATAGACAGATAGCAAAGAGTAAAATCATGAATATCCAGCTCTATGAATTTACACAAAGGTAACATAAACATTTATGTACCCCTCAAATACAGAAATAAAACATTACCAGAACTTCCACTTCTTGAAAACTACATTTATCCTCTCGAAGACTACCATTATTTTGACTAATACCATAGGTTAGTTTTGTCAGGTTTTGAATTTTATGTAAATGGAACTATATAGTGTGTATTGTTTTGCATTTGTTATCTTTCACTCAGTGTTATTTGAGTTTCATATACATTGTCTCAAGTTTGTTGATTTTCATTGCTGCATTGTATTTGAGAAAATTATGAATAGTAGTGCTGTGAAAATCTTTGCACGTGTTCTTGGTCCATATATGTATGCTTTGTTGCTTAATATAAAGATAGAAATAGAATTTTTGGATCATAGGGTATATGCATGTTCAGCTTTCATGGACACTGCCTAACAGTTTCCCAAGTAGCAGTGCCAATTTATAATCACAGCAGCATGTATGACAGTTCCAGTTGCTTTACATCTTCTCTAATGTTTAGAATTGCCAGTCCTTTTGATTCTATCCCTTTTCATACATATTAGTGTAATTTTAACTTCAGTTTGCCTGATAACTAATGAGACTGAGCACCTTTTCTTACGTGTTTTGGCTGCCTGGATATTTGCTTTTGTAAAGTGCCTGCTCATGTCTTTTGCCCACTTTTCTTTTGGAATGACCTCTTTTCGTCAGTGATTCCTATGCGTTTGTTACATAAGCAAATAAGTTCTTAGTTGAATATATGTATTGCAAGTCTTAGTCTGTCGCTTATCATTTAACTTAGTGGTGTCTTCTTATAATTAGAAATCAATAATTTTATTGAAATCTAATTTGTCAATCTTTCCTTTGTGTTTAATGCTTTCTGATATTAAGAAATACGTGTGTATCAAAAGGTCATGAAGATATATCACTATTTCTTTCAGAAGTTTTATTGCTATGTCTTTTAGTTTGGTATAAAGTAGGGGGTCAAGATTTGTTTCTTCCTACATGACTTTCTAATTGATCCAGTTGGAAGGATAAATCTTCTTGATAAGTCATCTCTTCCACAGAGCATCACCTTTATCATAAGTCAAGTGACAATATACATGTAGGTTTGTTTCTGGACTTCTTTTCTACTTAAATGGTTATTCCCCTATCCATATGTGAATACTACACTGTTAATTACTACAGTGTTAAAAAAAAGTCTTGATAATCAACAGTTCTTCAACTTTGTTCAACTTCTTCAAGATTGTCTTGCTATTCTTGTCCCTTTACATCTCCATATAAACTTGAGAATTGACTTCTCAGTTTCTGATAGTAAATAAATAACTTACTGGAATTTAGATAGTAATTAAATTCAATCTGTAGGTCAATTTAGGAGAATTACAACATCACTACAATATGAAGCATTCCAATCTATGAACAACCTATATATCTTCCCATGTATTCATTTAGTTTCTCTCAATGCTATACATTTTTTCTGTGCAGAGGTTTTACAAATATTTTGATAGTATAAATAATATCAAATACCTAGGAATAAATCTGTCTTAAGTTTTATTATTCCTAAATTTTATTTTCTACATGTTGCAGGTATATAGAATGAAATTGATTTTTGCATATTCACTTTATATCAAAAGATCTTGCTAAATGTACTTTTTAATTCTATCAGTTTGCCCGTGGATTTTCAATCATGTCATCTATGAATAATAACAATTTAATTCTTTTTTACCCAGTCCTCTATACCTTGTACTTTTAAGTTTCATTCTGTCCTGCATTTCCATGTTTCCATTAGGGAACATTTTATTCTGCGTGAAGAATTCACTTCAGGATTTCTTTCACCTCAGGTCTGCTGGCAACAATTGTCTCAGGTTTTGTATTGTCTGGAAATAGATTTATTTCACCGTCTTATTTTTTACTTTTTTGTTAAAGTACTATATGCATACAAAAAGTATACATATCATAATTTGGTAGCTGGATGAATTTTCACAAACTGAACCACTATTTGAACCAATCACACTGCTGCAACTCCCTCAAGAGTAATTGTGATCCTGACATCTAACAGCTTAGTTTTCCCTGTTTGAACTTTGCATAAAAAATGTAAGTATGTATTTCTTTGTGTTGGCTTCTTTTACTCAACATTATGTTTGTGAGATTCACTCATAGTGTTGCTTGTCCTGTCCTTTATCCCCATTTCTGTTTAGTCTTCTTTTGTGATTATATTTGGATAGTTTCCACGTTTTGACTCTTTGAATAGTACAGCTCTAAGCAATTATGTATGTGTCTTTTGGTGGCTAAAAGTCATCTCTGTTGACTTTATGCTTTGGAGTGGAATTGCTAGGTTATAGATTATGCATCATTTCATTTTTCAACACACATTTCCAAAGCAAAAATACTAATTTATTCCCCCAGCAGCAGAAATAAGAGTACGAATTTTTGCCATCCTCACCACCTCCTAGTGCTTACCATCTTTTTCATCTTAGTCATTCTGGTGGTTGTATAGCAGTACAAGATAGCACTTTTAATTTGTATTTCCCTGATGACAAATACAGTTGAGCATCTTTTCATGTGTTTCTTAACCACTGGGAAGTTTCTGCTTGAATTGTTTTGTTTTTGCCTATGTTTTTAACTGGGTCTTCTGTCTTTTTCTTCTTGATTTATACAAGCTCTTTACATGTTCTGGATATGAGTCTTTCAACAAATATGTGTGTGGTAAACATTTTCCCACTCTGTGGATTGTGTCTATAGTCTCTTAATAGCACATTTTCACAAACAAGATCTTAATTTCAGTAGAGTTCAATTTTAAAATTTTTCCTTTATGATTAACATATACTATAGCTCACTGTTAGCACATGAAAATATACTCATGTGCTGTATAATGTTTCAGACAACAATGGAGCATATATATGACAGTAGTCACGTAATAGTATAAAGGAGCTAAAAAATCCTATTACCTAGTGACATCATAGCCATCATAACATTGTAGCACAACCTATTACTCATGTGTCTGTGGTGATGCTGATATAGACAAACATACTGCACTGCTAGTTGTATAAAAGTCTAGCACATACAATTATGAAGAGTACATAATACTTGATTAGGATAATAAATGACTACGTTAACTGGTTTACATTTTTACTATACTTTTGATCATTATTTTAGTGTATACTCCTTCTACATATATATATACTTATATATGTGTGTATATATGTACATATATATACACGTATATATACACACACGTATATATACACACGTATATATATACATGTGTATATATAAACACCTATACGTGTGTGTATATATACGTGTGTGTATATATACACGTATATATATGTGTGTATATATGTACGTGTATATATACACGTACATATATACGTGTGTATATATGTACGTGTATATATATATATACACAGTTGACTATAAAATAGCCTCATGCAGGTCCTTCAGGAGGTATTCTAGAAGAATTCTAGAAGCGTTGTTATCATAGATGACAATTCCATGCATGTTATCGCCTCTGAAGATCTTCTAGTGGGACAAGATATGAAATGAAAGAGAGTGAAATCTATTATCTTGACCCTGCCTAGGGTTAGCCTAACGTCTGGGTCTTCATTTTTATCAAAATATTTTAAAAAGCAGAAAATAAAATGAAAATGTTAAACAAGAAAAAAGCTTATAGAATAAGGATATAAATATAGAAAATATTCTTACAGTCATACAATGTGTTTGTGTTTCAAGCTGTCATAATAAAAAAGTCAAAAAAGTTTTAACAAAATTAAAAAGTTTGTAAAGTAAAAAAGTTACAATAAGCTAAGGTTAATTTATTATTGAAGAAAGAAAAATATTTTATAAATTTAGTATAGCCTAAGTGTAGAGTGTTTATAAAGTCTACAATAGTGTACAGTAATGTCCTAGGCCTTCACATTCACTCACCACTCACTCATTGACTCACTCAGAGCAACTTCGAGTCCTGCAAGTTCCATTCATGGCAAATGTCCTATGTAGGTATACCATTTTTTAATCTTTTATACCACATTTTTGCCGTACCTTCTCTATGTTTAATACACAAATATTTACCATTGTGATACCATTGCCTACAGCATTCAGCATAGTAACATGCTGCCCAAGTCTATAGCCAAGGAGCAACAGGCTCTACCACATAGCCTAGATGTGTGTAGGCTATACCATCTAGGTTTGTGTGAGTACAGTCTATGATGTTTACACAATGACAAAATCACCCAATGACATATTTTTCAGAATGCATCCCCATAACTATCCACTTAATTTTTGCAATTGATCTCATATTCTACAACCTCTCTGATCTCTCTGTTTCTACAATCTTTTTGGTACATTTTATTGGATTTTCTATATATACCATCATGTCATCTGCAAATAAGGGCAGTTTTACTTGTTCATTTCCAATATGGTACCTCTCATTTCATATTCTTGCCTACCGCACTGTCTGGGACATCTAGAACAATGTCAAATTAAAGTGGTGAGAGTATCTATCTTTCTTCCTCATCTTAGGGAGAAAGTATGCAGTCTGTTGCCATTGCATATGATGTTAGGTATACATTATTAGTACTGAGGCTTTCCCAAAAATAGCAGAAGAATTGGAGTTGGAGAGTAGGGAATGGAGTTGTGAGAAAACTGAGATGCTGCATTCAAGGAGGGGGACACTTAGAGGCACTATAACTGGAGAATTAAATGTTAATCCTGCATTCATTTTACTTACAAATTGATGAAGATATTCTGAGAAAATAGGAACAGTTTACCAGGTAGCTAAAATCCATGGTTTGAGTTCAGAGAGCAAATCTAGAAGTATTTCATAGCCACTGAATGTTGACTGGCTAGATTCAACTGGAACAAATAGTTAAGAATAAAAAAAGACTCTGTGAACTCAACCAGAATCTGTCATCCTCTAGAAATATATCCAAGGAATAGAAGGGATAGTGAGATATTCATCTACAACCTAGACAGCATCCTTCACTGAGTTTCTTGAGCAGAACACTCTGATGCAGACAGTGCTTCAGGAATAACCCTTGGGTACCAATCACCTGCTTCTATCTTACACTCTGGGTGTCATCATCATTTGAATTGTACCTGTAACTCCACAAAAGCATATTCAGTTTGAGTTTCTTTTAGGTTGTCTCCTACCTCGCCTCTCAATGGGCAGTATCATTTTATTCCTCCTTACCTTACTATAGAAAATTACAGTTTAATAAAAGCTTTAATTCACATTGTACTTTAACCTTGAGCTATTCAACAATGCTGTGATGTTGGTAAGGCAGTATTATTAGCGTTTCTTTAGACATGTGGGCATGGGCCAGGAAGCCTGAGTGTTTTGTTAAAGTCACAGCCTAATAGAATAAGGACCTAGGATTAAACCCAGATAATCTGATTCTATTTCCAGTTCTCTTTTCAATACATTATACTCCTTAATACCTGTTCAAAAAAAGGACAGAATTAGAAACAAGTTTTATCTAAGGATTTTTCAAAAAGGTTTAAATCTACTTCACTAAAATAAAATTTGGTAGCTTCTACTATATACCTTACTAAGGGCCAGGAAATATGTTAAGCATCTTAGATACATTATATCATTTATTTTCTTCAACAACCCTCTTAGGTAAATATTGTCCTCATTTAACAGGTGAAGACAGTGCAGCTTATGATGGCAAAGAACTTTCCCATGATCACAAATTAATGGTGAAAGCAGTAGGCTCCCCTTCACCAGACTTCCTAGATAAACAAACACTGACTTATGCTCTGCCACCATGTTGGAACGTGTGATTCGTATTATATTCTGAAGGGTTTATATTCTCATATTCAATTCTCAAATATTTGAAGGGCTTTGAAGGGAAAAAGAAATCAGGCTGAATATGCATGTTTCCAGAAAAGAAAAATAGGACTAGCATAAAGAAATTGCAGTCAGACTGTGCTTCAATATAAGAAATAATCTTTTTAATAATAACATCTGTTTGAGAAATGAAAGGATAATGTTCTATATCTTGTTTGCAGGGATGGCTACAGAGGCAGATGTACTTATCAAAACTCTAATTGTAACTTCAGATCCGTGCATTTCATTATATATAAATTTAACATCCATTTAAAAAAAAAAAATAAGGAAACTGCTTCATGAGATAATGAGATTCACTCACAGACTTAATGATAACCGGCCAGAGATAGAACAAGGAAGATTCCTGAATTAATTGTAGAGGTGATACTGGACAGTATCTTTACATTCTTTCAAACCTAAGACTTTATAATTTATTCACTGGCATATATATATATATATATATATATATATATATATATATATATATGAATTTGAGGTTACTTGCAGATCTAAAACTCTTGAGATTTTTTTTTATTTATAACTCTTCATACCATATTGTCTGTTCAAACGTATAATGAGTTTCCAGGTAAATTGCCTTGTGAAGATGTTTCAAGCAGCAAAAGAGCCAGTGATGAGCTTGTGGTGTCACTTGGTGAGCTAGCCTTTCACCTTCCTAGAGACCTCCCAGAGTGGATTTCTCAAATGAATTTCATTAGTCAAGAGCTTCAGCCTTAAAGACCCAGAAAAGTAGTTTTGTCTGTACATCAGAGCATATCACAGTAACCAAGTTTACAAGGTTAAGAACAATCTTTATTATTTTTAAAGGAGAAGTAAAATTTTCGAGGATATCACACCCACTGGATCCTCCACCAGTGTGTCATTCTTGTAGCATGCCATGGAAGAAAACAGACTACAGGCCAGGCGCAGTGGCTCACGCCTGTAATCCCAGCACTTTGGGAAGCCGAGGTGGGTGGATCACGAGGTGAGGAGATGGAGACCATCCTGGCTAACAGTGACACCCCATCTCTACTAAAAATACAAAAAAAAAATTCGCCAGGCGTGGTGGCGGGCACCTGTAGTCCCAGCTACGTGGGAGGCTGAGGCAGGAGAATGGCGTGAACCCTGGAGGCAGAGCTTGCAGTGAGCCAAGATTGTGCCACTGCACTCCAGCCTAGGCAACAGAGCCAGACTCCATCTAAAAAAAAAAAAAAAAAAAAAAAAAAGACTATAATCAGAGTGTTGATTAATAATCATGAGGTCAAAACGAAGGGTGTTGTTTAACTCAAAATTTTAGTAGCATATTTGGGCAGCTTAGCTTTCAATCAGGTTGTGGTTCCTAGGAGTAATCCTGACTCTAAAACAGAACTGCCTATGTTTGCTGTCCTGGTTTGTTATGGATTAATATTTTAGTTTATCTAACAGGGAACTCTTTATTTCCTTTCTTTCCAGGTTCCTACAAAGAACTGTAGTCCTCATGCACTACAAAAGATGAAATCAAGTTAAAATGTTACCATACCTATAAAATATCCAGAGAATGCTCTGTATGGTCTAGGAAATGTAAAACCATAGAAATGACACAGATCTTGTGTTAAGGATGCTTGAAATCTGATGATGAAAACCGAATGGGTGACATGTCATCAGCAGACAGAGATGGTACTGAAAGCAGTTCCTACTTGAAATAAAAAGATGGAAAAATGGAAATAAGGGTTGTTGTGGCTCCCTTTGAATTCCATCTATTCTTTTACAGGGACATGTGCCTACATTTAGTTGGCTCTCTTCATTTTCTTTGCATGTTCATTTTCTCAGAAGTAGTCAAATATTCATTAATTGCTGCCTATGCCAGGTTCCCTGTGCCTCACAATATGTTTGACTATGAGCAATGCCAAATTAGAACATGGACACAGGAGGTAAATGCTTTTGGAGAGGAGAGAGCTCTTCATTTTCTTATGTCAAAAAATAGGATAAGAATAAAATTAATACTTGTTGAGTACCTAATTTAAGACAGGCCCCATCCTAGACATTTTAATCTCATTCAATCCTTAAATAGTATATCAAATATTATCCTGACTTTATAGAGGTGAAAACTGAACTAAGAGAGATTATCTGAGTAATTGATAATTGCAAAACCAGTGACAGGCAGAACTAGTATTTGAACATAGTCTGTCTGATTTGAATGCCTGATTTCTGTTCATATGCTGATCTTATCTGTTGTCCTGACTCTCTTGCCATCTTTTAACAGTAAAATATTTTGTTTCTTAAGAAGGGAAAACCTATTGCTCCTTCAGCTGCCTGAAAGCTTTCTCTGGCACACACTGAGGAGTTATGCACATAGAAAATTGACCAGAATCATCATCCACAACCATTCACTCCCAACCACCAAAATTGCTGTATAATGAGATGGCAAAGCTCTGAAGTATAATTATACGGTATTGAGTAAAATTCAAAATTGTAATTAGACAACATTGAGTAGAATTCTGTGAATATTCTCAGCTGTGCCATAAAAACTTTACAAAGCAAAGGAAGACATAGATCTCAAGTGCCAGCTGCTGCCGTTTGGGGAAGCCGCCTGCCATGGCCACTTCTCCAGGGAGCTTCCCAAAGGAAGAGTGCCAAGCTTGCAAGGGCCAAATGAACACTGGGCTGTTTCAAGAGCCAGTGTGTCTGATAGGCCTCCCAGTGTCTAGGAAAGGATTATCCAGAAGAGGCATCTTTTCATTCCACAGATGTTAGTAAACACCTACCCAAAGCTAGTGTTTTTTTCTAGGCACTGAGTCTGAGATACATGAGAGATGTTCCCTTATGGGATGATGGAATTCTTTCTCTTTTACTATAGTCAAGTGCACTGCATCCAGCCTACCGCCTGCTGATTGATATAGAAGTGAATAAAATTAACACAAATTCCTGCCCTTGTAGAGCTGACATCTAGAATAGATGAACAAATAAACAAAATGTATATTATGTCAGATGGTGATTAGTACTAAGAAGGGATACTGATGTGATTACATCACTCTCCACATACAACACGGAAGAGAGTCCTGGGAATGAAGAAAACCAAAAATCTAGGACTTCACAAAGTAATCAAGGTAAATGGAGATGGGGAAAGGTTGAGTAATCCTGATGGTTCCAATGCTGTCAGTGGTGCAAGGCCGAGAGTTTTGAAGGGTCAAGTAGTCTTGCTGGGTGCATGCAGAGTTTTGGGACCCTCTCTTTATGTCTGACAATGGAATTAAAGATGAGAAAAGGGGTAGTTTTACATGGAAAACATGGAGTTCCACTTAAGAAAAAAGTGTTTGAGAAATGAAAATAGGAAGATATTATCAGCTAATAAATTCTATTAGTCTATTATAAATCTTGCATCAGTTTCAAAATGATACCATATTAACCCAAGTATCAATACATCAGTGGAACAAATTTGACAGCCCCATAATACATTCAGAATACATGAGAATTTATAATTTACTTTTTTATTGAAGTAGAACCTACATATAACAAAGTGCCCAGATGTTAAATGTGCAAATATTTGTACCTGTTTACCAATACACACATGAAGATACGGGACATTTTCAGCATCAGCACTTTCCATCATGCCCATTCGCAGTCAATATACTGCTCCTGCAAAGATGACCACTGTTCTGGCCTCTATCACCATTGGTTTTGCTTATTCTTGAATCTCATATATGTGGCTTTATATAGTACATACTCTTTGTGTTAGTACTCTTCCACTAATCATCAGGTCTTTAAGATTAATTCCGTTGGTGCATAAAGCAGTAGTTTGATGATTTTTCATTGTTGTGACGCATAACTCCATATGACTATGCCACAATTTAGTAAATCTATTATTTGGGTTGTTTCTACTTTAGAGCCATTATATAAAGCATTGCTATGAACAGTTTTTCACATGTCCATTAGGAGATATCAGCATTCTTTTCTTTCTTTTTTTTTTTTTTTTTTTTGAGTACGTAACCAGGAGCAAAATTGTTGGGACATAGAGTATTCATGTTTTGCTCTAGTATTGAGTGCCAAAGGTTGTCCAAAGTCCTTATACAAATTTAAATTTGTGACCCTGACCCATCCCTCCTCACTGGGCAGGGCCTCCCTGTAGGAACTCCAACTCCAACCAGGGGCTCAGGGACAGAACCCTCATCTCCCTGGGCCTGAGCCCCTAGTGGGAGGGGTGGCCATAGTCTCTGTGTACTAGCAGACTTAGTCTTTCCTCCTGCTAGTTCTGAGTAATTGGGGCAGCCCAAACAGGTGGGTTTCTCCCAAGTCCAGCACATCTTCTCCACCAAGGGACAGCCAAAGTGTTTGGTTAAAATGGTCATGCTCCCCGTGCCACCCAACTGGGTGAGACCCTCCAAAAGGGATTGTCAGACACCCCATACTGAAGTGTTCCTACTGGCATCAGGTAGGTGCCCCTTGAGGTGAGAGATCCCAGAGGAAAAAGCAGGCACCCATTTTTGCTGTACTCCAGCCTTCTCGAGTGACATCTACAGGCATGGGAGTCAACCAGATAAATAGGGCCTGAAGTAAACCCCCAGCAAACTGCAGCAGCCCTACAGAAGAGGGACCTGACATTGAAAGAAAAACAAACAGAAAGCAATAACAAAAGCATCAACAAAAAAAATCCTCACAAAAACCTAAGGGTCAACAGCCTCAAAGATCAAAACTAGACAAACTAATGAAGATGGGAAATAATCAACAAAGAAACACTGAAAACCCAAAAGGCCAGAGGGCCTATTCTCCTCCAAATGACTGCGACATCTCTCCAGCAAGGGCACAGAACTGGATGGGGCATGAGTTGGATGAAATGACAGAAGAAGGCTTCAGACGGTGGGTAATAAACAAACTCCACTGCACTAAAGAAGCATGTTCTAACTCAACGCAAAGAAACTAAAAACCTTGATAAAAGGTTACAGGAGCTGCTAACTAGAATAGCCAGTTTAGAGAGGAACATAAATGGCCTGATGGAGCTGAAAAACATAGCACAAGAACCTCATGAAGCATACACAAGTATCAATAGCTGAATTGATCAAGCAAAAAAAATAAAGAATACCAGAGTTTGAAGACCATCTTGCTGAAATAAGACAGGCAGAAAAGACTAGAGAAAAAAGAATGAAAAGGAATGAACAAAATCCCTGAGAAATATGGGACTACATAAAAAGACCAAACCTACAATTGATTGGAGTACGTAAAGGAGATGGGGAGAATGTAACCAAGTTGGAAAACACTCCTTAGGGTATCATCCAGGAGAACTTCCTCAACCTAGCAAGAAAGGCCAACATTCAAATTCAGGAAATACAGAGAACACCACAAAGATATTCCACGAGAAGATCAACCCCAAGGCACATAATCATCAGATTCTCCAAGGTCGAAATGAAGGAAAAAAATGTTAAGGGCAGCCAGAGAGAAAGGCCAGATCACCTACAAAGGGAAGCCCATCAGACTAACAGCAGATCTTTCCATAGAAATCCCACAAGCCAGAAGACAGTGGGGCCAAAATTCAACATTCTTAAAGAAAGAATTTTCAGCCCAAAATTTCATATCCAGCCAAACTAAGTTTCATAAGTGAAGGAGAAATAAAATCCAAAGACAAACAAATGCTGAGGGAATTCATCACCACCAGGCCTGCCTTGCAAGAGCTTCTGAAGGAAGCAGTAAATATGGAAAGGATAAAATGGTACCAGCCATTGCAGAAACACGCCAAAATATAAAGACCAATGACACTATGAAGAAATGGCATCAACTAGGGTGCAAAATAACCAGCTACCATCATGACGACAGGATCAAATTCACACATAACAATATTAACCTTAAATGTAAACAGGCTAAATGCCCCAATTAAAAGACACAGACTGGCAAATTGAATAAAGAGTTAAGACCCATCAATGTGCTGTATCCAGGAGACACATCTCATGTGCAAAACACACATAGGTTCACAATAAAGGGATGGAGGGAAAATTACCAAGCAAAAGGAAAGCAAAAAAAAAAAAAAAAAATTAGAAGTTTTAATCCTAGTCTCCGACAAAACAGACTTTAAACCAAGAAAGGTCAAAAAAGATCACATAATGGTAAAGGGATCAATGCAACAAGAAGAGCTAACTATCGTAAATATATATGCACCCAATATAGCAGCACTCAGATTCATAAAACAAGTTCTTAGAGACTACAAAGAGACATACTCCCACACAATAATAGTGGGAGACTTTAATACCCCACTGTCAATATTAGCCATATCAACAAGACAGAAAATTAACAAGCATATTCAGGACTTGAACTCAGCTCTGGATCAAGTGGATCTAACAGACATCTACAGAACTCTCCACCCAAAATCAACAGAATATATATTCTTCTCAGTGCTACCTGGCGCTTATTCTAAAACCCACCACATAATTGGAAGTAAAACACTCGTCAGCAAATGCAAAAGAGTGAAAACATAACAAACAGTCTCTCAGACCACAATGCAATCAAATTAGAACTCAGGATTAAGAAACTCACTCAAAACCCCACAACTACATGGAAATTGAACAACCTGCTCCTGAATGACTCCTTGGTAAATAATGAAATTAAAGCAGAAATCAAGAAGTTATTTGAAACCAATGAGAACAAAGAGACAATGTACCAGAATCTCTGGGACACAGCTAAAGCAGTATTAAGAGGGAACTTACAGCACTAAATGCCCGCATCAGAAAGCTAGAAAGATCTCAAATTGACACCCTAACATCACAATTAAAAGAACTAGAGGAGCAAGAGCAAACAAGTCCAAAGGCCAGCAGAAGACAGGAAATAACTAAGATTGGAGCAGAACTGAATGAGATAGAGGAACAAAAAACCCTTGAAAAAATTAAGGAATCTGGCAGCTGGTTTTTTGAAAAAATTGACAAAATAGATAGACCGCTATCTAGACTAGTGAAGAAGAAAAGAGAGAAGAATCAAACAGACACAATAAAACATCATAAAGGGGATAGCACACTGACCCCACAGAAATACAAACTACCATCAGAGAATACTATTAATACCTCTATGCAAATAAACTACAAAATCTAGAAAAAAATTGATAAATTCCTGGTCACATACACCCTCCCAAAACTAAACCAGGAAGAAGTCAAATCTCTGAGTAGACCAATAACAAGTTCTGAAATTGAGGCACTAATTAATGGCCTACCAACCAAAAAAAGCCCAGGACCAGATGGATTCAGTCAGATTCTACTAGAGGTACAAAGAGGAGCTGGTACCATTCCTTCTGAAATTATTCCAAACAAGTGAAAAGGAGGGACTCCTCCCTAACTCACTTTATGAGGCCAGTATCATCCTGATACCAAAACCTGGCAGAGTTACAACAAAAAAAGAAAACTTCAGGCCAATATCCCTGAAGAACATTGATGCAAAAATCCTCAATAAAATACTGGCAAACCGAATACAGCAGCATATCAAAAAGCTTATCCACCACCATTAAGTTGGCTTCATCCCTGGGATGCAAGGCTGGTTCAACATACACAAATCAATAAACATAATCCATTACATAAACATAACCAAAGACAAAAATCACATGATTCTCTCAATAGATGCAGAAAAGGCCTCTGATAAAATTCAACGTCCCTTCATGTTAAAAACTCTCAATAAACTAGGTATTGATGGAACATATCTCAAAATAATAAGAGCTATTTATGACAAACCCACAGCCAATATCATATTGAATGGGAAAAAAACTTGAAGCATTCCCTTTGAAAACTGGCACAAGACAAGGATGCCCTCTCTCACCACTCCTGTTCAACATAGTATTGGAAGTTCTGGCCAGGACAATCAGGCAGGAGAAAGAAATAAAGGGTATTCAAAGAGGAAGAGAGGAAGTCAAATTGTCTCTGTTTGCAGATGACATGATTCTATATTTAGAAAACCCTATCATCTCAGCTCAAAAACTCCTTAGGCTGATAAGCAACTTTAGCAGTCTCAGAATACACAATCAATGTACAAAAATCACAAGCATTCTTATACACCAACAATAGACAAGCAGAGAGCCAAATCATGAATGAACTCCCATTCACAATTGTCTCAAAGAGAATAAAATACCTAGGAATACAGCTAACAAGGGATGTGAAGGACCTCTTCAAGGAGAACCACAAACCACTGCTCAAGGAAATAAGAGAGGACACAAACAAATGGCAAAAGATTCCACGTGCATGAATAGGAAGAATCAATATAATAAAAATGGCCATACTGCCCGAAGTAATTTATAGATTCAATCCTATTCCCATCAAACTATCACTGACATTCTTCACTGAATTAGAAAAAACTCCTTTAAATTTCATATGGAGCCAAAAAACAGGCCATATAGCCAAGATAATCCTAAGCAAAAAGAACAAAGCTAGAGGCATCACGTTACCCAACTCCAAACTATACGACAAGGCTATAGTAACCAAAGCAGCATACTACTAGTACCAAAACAGACATATGGGCCAAGGGAACAGGACAGAGACCTCAGAAATAACACCACACATCTACAACCATCTGATCTTTGACAAACTTGACAAAAGCAAGCAATAGGGAAAGGATTCCCTATTTAATGAATGGTGCTGGGAAAACTGGCTAGCCATATTCAGAAAACTGAAACTGGACCCCTTCCATATACCTTATACAAAAATTAACTCAGGATGAAGTAAAGACTTAAATGTAAAGCCCCAAACCATAAAAACCCTAGAAGAAAACCTAGGCAATACCATTCAGGATATAGGCACGGACAAAGATTTCATGACGAAAATGCCAAAAGCAATGGCAACAAAAACTAAAATTGACAAATGGGATCTAATTAAACTAAAGAGCTTCTGCACAGCAATGGAAACTATCATCAGAGTGAACAGGCAACCTACAGAATGGGAGACCATTTTTGCAATCTACCCATCTGACAAAGGGCTAATATCCAGAATCTACAAGGAATTTAAACAAATTTACAAGAAAAAAAACAAACAACCCCATCAAAATGTGGGCAAAAGGCATCAACAGACACATCTCAAAAGAAGACATTTATGCGGACAACAAACATATGAAAAAAAGCTCAAAATCACTGACCATTAGAGAAATGCGAATCAAAACCACAATGAGATACCATCTCACGCCAGTCAGAATGGCGATTATTAAAAAGTCATGAAACAATAGATGCTGGCAAGGCTGTGGAGAAATAGGAATGCTTTTATACTGTTGTTGGGAACGTAAATTAGTTTAAACATTGTGGAAGGCAGTGTGGTTGTTCCTCAAAGATTTAAAACTAGAAATACCATTTGAGGCAGCAATCTCATTACTGGGTATATATGCAAAGGAATATAAATCATTTTACTATAAAGACACATGCACACATATGTTCATTGCAGCACTATTTACAATAGCAAAGACATGAAACCAACCCAAATGCCCATCAATGATAGACTGGATAATGTGGTACATATACACCACGGAATACTATGCACCCCAAAAAGGAATGAGATCACGTCTTTTGCAGGGACATGGATAAAGCGGTAAGCCATTATCCTCAGCAAACTAACGCAGGAACATAAAACCAAACACCACATGTTCTCACTCCTAAGTGGGAGTTGAACAATGAGAACACATGGGCACAGGGAGGGAAACAACACACACCAGGGCCTGTCAGGGGCTAGGGGGCAAAGGGAGGGAGAGCATCAGGACAAATAGCTAACACCTGTGGGATTTAAAACCTAGATGATGGGTAGATAGATGCAGCAAACCACCATGGCACATGTACACATATGTAACAAACCTGCACGTTCTGCAGATGTATCCCAAAACTTAAAGTAAAATTTTTAAAAAAAGAACCAAATGGAAATTGTAGAACTTAAAAATACTATAACAAAGGCTCATAAAATAGGCTCAGTAGTAGAGTGAAGAGGATAGAATCAATGAACCTCTAGACATATTAGAATTTATCCAATTTTGTTTGAGACCAGCCTGGGAAACATGGCAAAACCCTGTCCCTACAAAAACTACAAAAATTAGTTGGGCATGGTGACTCACACCTATAGTCCCAACTACTCAGGAGGCTGAGGTGGGAAGATCGCTCGAGCCCAGGAGATTGAGGCTGCAGTGAGCTTAGACTGTGCCACTGCACTCCTCTGGGTGACAGAGTGAGACCCTATCTCAAAGAAAAAAGAAAAAAAAATTAGAGAATTTGTCCAATATCAACAAAAGAAATAAAATAGATAAAAATAAATAAATAGAGCCTCGGGGACCTGTGAGACAATAACAAATGAGCTAATATTTATATCTTCAGAATTATAGGAAAAGAGAAGAAAAAGAGACACTAAAAAAAATATTCATGGAAATAATGGCTGAACATTCCCCAAATTTGGCAAACAAAACAAACAACAAACAACATAAACCTATGGATTCAAGATGCTGAGTGAACCCCAGGAAGAATAAATGTAACAAAATACATGCTGGGACACAGCATAATTAAACTTCTAAAAAATAAAGTCAAAGAAACAAGTCTTGAAAGCAACTGGAGGGAAATAACACATTACTAATAAGAGAATTCCAATTCAAATGACTGCAGGTTTCCCTTATAAAACCATGGAGGCCACAAGTAAGTAACACATTTTCCAAGTACTAAAAGATAAGAACTGTCAAAGGAAGGAAATTTTATACCTGATGAAAATACTGTTCAGAAATGAAGGGCTAATAAAACATTTTCAGATGAAAATAAACTAAGAGAATGTATTACTAGCAAGCCTTCCCTTAAAGAATTGCTCAAGGAAAGGAATTGATAACAGAAGATTATTTCAAAGGAAAAGAAGAACATTGGAATGACTAAAAATGGGGCAAATATAATAGTCTTTTTCATAGGTTCCCTGAATCACTTGATAATTAAAGTAAAAATTATAATGTCATTTGATACAGTGCTCAATGTACATAGAGAAAACACTTAAGGCAATTATACCTAAAAAGTTGTAGGGTAAAGGAAACTAAATGGAAGTAATCTTTCTACATTTAACTGCAAGTAGACAGTGATGAGTTTTATATGTATATGTAGTGTGTATATACATACACATACTATATGGCATGTTGGAATATATATATAGTGTGTGTATATACACACATATGTGTGTATATATACACATATAAATATATACACACACTATATATTCCAACATATCTATAAATACATATATTTATACATTTATTATATATAGTATATATATACATTTATTATATATACATACACATACATTTGGTATTTGCTTTGTATAGTTTTCTTAGTAGTTGCTGTAGGTATTACATGACATAGTGTATATATAGCGTTATATATATATACACTAGTGTGTGTATATATATCATGTATGTGTGTATATATACATATATGTGTAATACCTACAGCAACTACTAAGAAAACTATACGAAGCAAATACTAAAAAATACTATATATAAATCAGGATGGAATCCTAAAAATTGCCCAAGTACCCCACAGAAAGGTTAAAAAAAAAAGAGGAAGTAAAAACAGGACAAACAGACAACAAAAACAAATAATAAAATGGGAGACTTAAGCCCTAACAACTAAATAATTACATCAAATTTAAGTGGTCTAAATACATTGATTAAAACATATTGCCAAAGTGGATAAAAAGATACAACAATATGCTGTCTATGAAATTCACTTCAAATACGCAGACATAGATAGGTTGTAAGTAAACAACTGAAAACAGATATATCATGCAAACAATAATACAAAAAGGAGAAGTCATTATATTAATGTCAAATGAAGTAGACTTCAAACAAAAGAAAATTGTAAGACACAAAGAGGATCATTATATAATGATAAAAGGATCAATCCACCAGGTGAACATAATAATCCTAGTGTGCGTATGCCAAACAACAGAGCCTCAAAATACATGAAGCAAAAACTAATACAGTTGAAAGGAGAAATAGACAAATCCAAAATTATAGCTGAGAATTTACTATCTTACTCTCAGGAAATGATAGAACCACCAGATAGAAAATCAGCAAGAATACAGAACTGCACAACACAACTAACCAATGAGATTTGACTGGCATATAGAGAACACTTCACACAAAAGTAGCAGGATATTTTTGTTTTCAACTAGTCCAGAACATTCACCAGGGTAGCCCAAGTTCTCAACCATAAAACAAACATCAAAAAATTTTTAAATCTTGAATTTATATAAGGTATGTTCTTTGACTGTGATGGAATCAAGCTAGAAATCAATGGTAGAAATACATTAGAAAAATCTCCAAATAACTGGAAATTAAATAACACACTTCTAAATAATCCATGGGCTAAATAGGAAATCTCAAGGGAAATTTTAAAAAATACATACAATTGAATGAAAATTAAAAAAACATGTATCAGAATATGTAGGATCCAGTTAAAGCAGTGCTGAGAAGAAAATTTATAGCAGTAAATGTTTCCATTAGAAAAGAAGAAAGGTCTCAAATCAATAAAGTTTCTATCTTAAGAAACTAGAAAAAGAGCAGCAATGTAAGCACAGACCAGACAAAAGGAAGAACATAATAAGGATAATGAACAGAAACTAATGAAATGCAAAACAGGAAAAAAGTAGATAACATCAGTGATCAGAAAATTAATTCCTCTATGCCTTATTTGTTGAGAGTTTTTATTATGAAAAGACATTGAATTTTGTAAAATGCTTTTCCTTGATCTATTGAGATGGTCATGTTATTTTTATCTTCATTCTACTAATGCAGTGTATCAGATTCATTGATTTGTGTAGGTTGAGCCATCATTGCTTCCCAGAAATAAATCTCATTTGATCATGGCATATAATCCTTTTAATGTGTAGTTGAATTCAGTTTGCTAGTATTTTGTTGAGGATTTTTATGTCTGTGTTTATCAGGGATAGTGGCCTATAATTTTCTTGTTGTGTCCCTATATGGCATTAGAATTAAGGTAACTCTAGCCTCTTAAAATGAGTTTGAAAGTGGTAACTTCTC
Source organism: Hylobates moloch (assembly GCF_009828535.3). NCBI lineage: Eukaryota > Metazoa > Chordata > Mammalia > Primates > Hylobatidae > Hylobates > Hylobates moloch. The sequence goes on along the minus strand of NW_026652286.1, from coordinate 81,803,560 downwards.
TTCAATCTTTTGGAAGAGTTTGAGAAGGATTGTTATTTGTTCATTTTTAATGTTTGATAGAATTCTGTCATGGAGCTATCTGATCCTGGGCCCTTCTGTGATGGGAGATTTTTGATTATTGATTCAATCTCCTTTCTCATTATTGGTCTGTTCATGTTCTATTTATTAATGGTTCAGTTTTGATAGGATGTATGTTTCTAGGAAGTTGTTGTCCATTTCTTCCAGGTTATCCAACTTGCTGGCATTTAATTGTTCATGGCAGTCTCTTATAATGTTTTACATTTCTATAATATCAGTTGTAATGTGTCCTCTTTTATTTCTAATTTTGTGTTTTTTCTCTTTTTTTAGTTACTCTAGCTAAGAGTTTGTCAATTTTACTTATCTTTTCAAAAAACAAATTCTAAGTTTTGTCAATTTTTTTCCATCGTTTTTCTAGTCTCTAATTTATTTCTGTTCTGATTTTGCTACTTTTTTCTTCTACTAATTTTGAATTTATCTTGGGTTTTTTCCAGTTTATTAAGGTTGCTTACTTGAAATCTTTCTCTTTACTTTATAAAGGTACTTATTGCTGTAAACTTCCCTCTTAGAACTGCTTTTGCTGCATCCCATAAATTTTATGTTCTCATTTTCATTTGAAGATATTTCTTAACTTCTCTTTAAAGTCTATATATAACAAGCCCACAGCTAACATCATGTTCAACAGTGAAAAGCTGAAAACTTTCCCTCTAAGATCAGGAAAAAAACAGGGATGCCCACTTTTGTCACATCTGTTCAACACAGTACTAAAATTCCTAGCCAAAGTAACTAGGCAAGAAAAAGAAATGAAAGTCATTCAAATCTGAAAAGAAATAAAATTGTCACCACTGGCAGAAAACATGATCTAAAGACTCCACAAAAAAAGTTATTAGAACTAAGAAATGAATTAAGTAAATTTTCAGAATACAAAAACAACATACAAAAATCAGTAGTGTTTCTATATAGTAACAATGAACTATCCTAAAAAGAAATCAACAATCCCATTTACAATCACATTTTAAAAATATTTATGAATAAATTTAACCAACATGTAAGATCTATACCCTGAAAACTATAAAACATTGATGAGAGAAACTGAAGAAGACACAAGTAAATGGAAAGACATCTGATGTTCATGATTTAGAAGAATTAATACTATTAAAATGCCCAAAGCATCCCACAGATATCTACAGACTCAATGCAGTCTCTATCAAAATTCCAAGGGCACATTTCAAAGAAATAGAAAAAACATGAAAATTTGTATGGATCCACAAAAGACCTCAAATAGCTAAAGTAATCTTGAGCAAGAAGAATAAAGCTAGAGATATCACAGTTCCTGATTTCAAATTATATTAAAAAGCTAATAGTAATCAAAATAGTACGATACTGACAAAAAAATAGAAACATGGACTACTGTAACAGAATAGAATACCCAGAAATAAACCCACACACATATGGTGAACTAATCTTCAACCATGGCATCAAGAATACACAACAGGGGAAAAAATAGTGTCTTCAATAAACGGTGTTGAGAAAACTGAATACCCACATGTAAAACAAATAAAATTGGATCCTTAATTTACACTATACATAAAAATCGCCTCAAAATAAATACTTGAACATAAAATCTGAAGCCAAAAGACTCCCAAAAGAAAACATGACAAAGGGAAAGATCCATGACATTGATCTTGACAATGATTTTTTCTTTTTTGGATATGACCTCAAAAGCACAGCAAACAAAAGCCAAAAATGGGCAAGTGGGATTATATTAAACTAAAAATTTTCTGCACAGCAAAGGACACAATTAACAAAATGAAAAGGCAAAAACACCTACAGAATAGGCAAAAATGTTTGCAAACCATATACGAAATGAGTGGTTATGTCAAAAATATATAAAAAACTCGGACAACTCCTTAGCACAAAAATAACCTGATGAAAAACTGGACAAAGGACTTCAATAGACATTTTTCCAAAGAAGACATACAAATGACTAATGGGTATATGAAAAAATGCTCAACATTACTAATGCCAAAGAAATGAAAAAGAAAACCACAATGAGATATCAGCTCACACCTGTTAGGGTGGCTACTATCAAAAAGAAAAAAGACAAATATTGGTGAGGATGTGGAGAAAAGAGAAATCTTATACACTATTAATAGCAACTATAAATTAGTATAACCATTATGGAAAACAGTATGGAGGTTCCATAAAAATAGGATTACTATATGACCCAGCAATACCACTCCTGGATATATATCCAAAGGAGAGAAAATCACTATTTCAAAGAGATGTGTACATTTCATATTTATTGTAGCATTAACCCCGATAGCCAGGATGCACGAACAATCTAAGTGACCACTGACAGATGAATTAATAAAGATGTTGCATACACACACACACACACACACACACACACACACACACACGGGGGTAGGGGAGGGGGAGAAGAATATTATTCAGTCTTTAAAAATAAGAAAATTCTGTCATTTTTGACAGCATGGATGCATCTGGAGGGCATTATGCTAAATGAAATAGGCCTGACATAGACAAATTCTACATGATCCCTCTTACCTGTGGGATCTAAAAAAGCTGAACTCCTAGAAACACAAAGTAAAAGGGTGGTTACTAGTGGCTCAGAGTTAGAGGAAATGGGGGATTCAAAGAGTACAAGTTTAGATTAAAAGATAGGAAAGTTTTGGAGACTGAATAAAAAACATGGTGACCACAGTTAATAATAATGTATTTGTTTGTTTGAAATTTGCTAAGAGAATAGAGCTAAAGTATTATCATAATGACAGCAACCAAGAGGTAACTATGTGAGGTGACTGAAATGTTAATTAGCTTACTTAATCATTTCACATGTATGTGTATGTCAAAACATCACATTCTACATCTTAAATATATTTTTTTATTTGTTAATTATCTCAAAATTTAAAAAATTAAAAAGCTGATTGTTTTTAAACAGATTGACAAAGAAAAAAGAAAATAAACACAAATCACCAATCACACCTGTCAAAATGGCTAAGATAAAAATAGTAACAATGCAAATGCTGACAGTACAGAAAAACTGCATTATTCATATATTGCTGGTAGGAATGAAAAATCATACAGCCATTCTGGCAAAAAGTTCAACAGTTTCTTATAAAACAGCGACATTACCATACAACTTAGCAATTGCACTCTTGGGCATTTATGACAGAGAAATTTATGTTGATATAAAAACCCGTGTACGAAAATTCATAGCAGCTTTATTTTAATAGCCCCAAACTGAAAACAACCTTTATGTTTTTTGGTGGGTAAATCATTAAACAATCTGTGGTATATCCATACTTTGAAATACTACTTAGTAATAAAAAGGAATGAATTATTGATACATGCAACTACCTGGATGAATATTTAGGAAATTAGGCTGAGTGGAAAAAAATAAATTACTTACTTTAAGATTCCACTGATGTTTTTGAAATGGCAGAATTTTAGAAATGATAACAGATTTGTAACTGCTAGGTGTTAGTAACAGGGTGTGGGGCAGGAGAGAGAGAGATGTCCTTATAAGAAAGCAACACAAAGGATCTTTGTGGTGATGGAAATATTCTGTATCTTGACTGTGGAGGCAAATATAGAAATCTACACTTGTGATAAAATTGTATGGAACTAAAAACATACTCACAGACACACAGATGAATACATATACAACTGAAGAGATATGAATAAAATTGGTGGGTTGTATTAATGTCAATATTCTGGTTGTGATATTGTACTATAATTATGCAAGATGTTAGAATTGGGAGAAAGTGGATTAAATATACTCAGTCTGTCTGTATTATTTCTTACAATGGCATGTAAGTATTATTATCCCAAAATAAGAAAGTTTTTTAAAGTAATGCAACCAGAAAAAAAATAGAATTGGAGGAATGAAATTGAAAATGAAGAAACAGGAGTCTGCTTGAATGCTACTTCTAGCATTGGATCAGCTTTTGACACACTTAGCCATAGTTAGGCTTCAACATCTTAGAGCACACATTCTTTTTCTGGAATTTGCCTTGCTTCCCCACACATTAGCCTAAGAATGCTGGCAGTTTCAAAGAAGACCAAAAAGTAGACAGATGGTGTTATGGAAAAAAATTCATAGACCTAAATATGAAAAACCTGGCAGAGAAAGAATGTCACCAACCAAAATCAGAATTATGTTTTAGTGAAATTGAAGATTTATTTTGCCTAGCACACTTGAAGGCTTACCTAGGAATTATGGAACTATACTATGAAAAGTAAACATTTAGTTTAAAGAAGATTTAAAAAAATAGCTACATTTGGCCCAAAAAAGCACAAAGTGCTGACCTAGTACATAATTCAGTAAATCTTTAAACTCAATGCCTGTGAAAAATCAAAAAAGTGCAAAATTATAAATTAAATTAAAAATTTTTTTAAGTTCATTTAGTTCTAAAATAGGTAGAACAGATAATTATGTATATTAGACTAATGGAAAACAGCATTCTACATATTTTTAAATGTCAGGCATACCATTAAAAACAGACAATAGAAACCTTAGTATATCAAAGTATCCAGAATTTGAAATTTTTTTATATTGGTATAGTTTTAACTTTGTAAATTGCTTTTAATAATTAGTTACCACATTTTTAAATTAATTCTGAGTGAATGCCAATTTGTAAAGATAGGAAAAGAAAAGGTCAAAATAGAAAATATATGACAAATGACTTATTCACTTTTCTTGTATGTATGTTTTTGAACCCAGTAAGCATGAAGAAAAAATCTCAAATTATTAATCTATGAGTCAATTCCAAGGAAACTTCACAACTTTTCTTGTACTTTAAACACCTTCTTCACCAAAAATGTATAAACACTAAAATATCATTTGGACAAGTGTCCTAATTTACCTTCAACAGACACCTTTTTGAAATAGCAATAACAATTTTGCTGAGTTATTAGACTTATGATTCATAACTATTCATTTCCTGTAATAATTATATCATCACTTATTAACAAGTGTGAAAAGACCCTAAGATAAATGAGGGAACACTTTACACTGACCAGTCTGACACCTTTTCAAAATTCTAAAGAAAGCTGTGAATAAACTATCCACTTGGAAATCATGCTTATTCAATTCTGCCTGCAGGTAAATATTAGAAACATTTGTGAACAGAAGCATGAAACCTCATTAAAGTAAGGTATAAAAACAACTTGAATAAATACATAAACAACTTGAGCCTATAATATAGGGCAATAGAAAAACACCAAAAAATGTCCAAATTGACCATTTATGATGAAAAAACACAAGCACAAATTAGAAGTGTCTTTAAACATTTTCCCTAAATTTTAGATAAGCAGCCATCTAACTGATAGATACATACAAAATTTAAATGTTTTCAATCCTATAGATTAGAATGCACCTGCTCTCTATCCCAAACACCAGTCCAAGTGAATGATCACTGTCCACCCACACTAAGGACCTGGACTCACCCTCAACCCCACCTTTCTTCCACCTCATTATTCTTCCCTCTCAAACTACCTCCACCTCCATTCTCAACATCTCTTACCAGGACACTCGAACTTGTTATCTTAGTGGCCATCCAGTTTCTTGTGCAGCACCAGTCTAGTGTGTGACTAGATTATCTGGATCTAATGCAGGAGTAATTCTCTGGATCACTTTCAGAGTGACTTGATTGACACCACACACCTAAACATATTACTTCACTGGTTACATAAAACCCTTTAGTATGGCTTTGCACTATCTGGTCCTTGCTCATCTCACCACCCTCATTTCTCACCATCCCTACCTCATCACCATTTACATTCTGTTCTCACCAACCTACATGCTATCTTCTAAACAGCCTACAGTTTATACTCCTGTGTTTCTATCATACTATTTTTTTCTGCCCAAATTATCCTTCTCTTCATATCATCTTTCTTCAATCTCAAAGTAGGCCTTACATTCTCATACCAGTTAGAATGGCAAGCATTAAAAAGTCAGGAAACAACAGATGCTGGAGAGGACGTGGAGAAATTAGAACACTTTTACACTGCTGGTGGGAGTGTAAATTAGTTCAACCATTGTGGAAGACAGTGTGGTGATTCCTCAAGGATCCAGAATCAGAAATACCATTTGACCCAGCAATCCCATTACTGGGTGTATACCCCAAGGATTATAAGTCATTCTACTATAAAGACACATGCACACATATGCTTATTGCAGCACTATTCACAATAGAAAAGACTTGGAACCAATCCAAATGGCCATCAATGATAGATTGGATAAAGAAAATGTGGCATATATACACCATGGAATACTATGCAGCCATAAAAAAGGATGAGTTCACATCCTTTGCAGGAACATGGATGAAGCTGGAAACCATCATTCTCAGCAAACTAACACAAGAACAGAAAACCAAATACCACCTGATCTCACTCATAAGTGGGAGCTGAACAATGAGAACACATCTACATAGGGAGGCGAACATCACACACTAGGCCCTTTCAGGGTGTTGGGGCTGGGTGAGGGATAGCATTAGAAGAAATACCTAATGTAGATGACAGGTTCATGGGTGCAGCAAACCACCATGGCACATGTATACCTATGTAACAAACCTGCACGTTCTGCACAAGTACCCCAGAACTTAAAGTATAATAAAAAATAAAAATAAAAAAAGAGAGAGCAGGGAGTTGGGCTTTGTTGACTGCCTTGTCCCAATTTCCTAAAACTGCCTGGTTCACAGTAAGGGCATGGAAAGTTTTCAAAGTTAAGCCTAAAATGGCTACACATCAGTTCCATTTATATTTCTTTATCTAGAATTTCACCATATAGCTACACCTAACCTCAAAGCAGACTGGAAAAATGTAGTGAACTGTGTACCCAAAGAGAAGAAAAAATGGACTTCGGTGAGCAGTCAGCAGTTTCTGCCACAACACTCTCATGTAAATATAGTAGCAGTAGAAAAAAAAATACAAATGTGCAAAGACCAACTAAAACATGCTTTTTTTTTCTTGAAATAAAAACCTACTTGAAGCTAAATTTAAGTCAATTAGAAAATAAACACAAAAAATGAACAGTGAACATTTAATTAGAGAGCCATTAGGTATTTATATGTTTTAGAAGTGATTGTATCAATCTTTTAAATATGTAAAATATAATTATTATACTCTTTAAACTATTTCACATTTTTAGGAAGTAATATTGTGTAATTATAATATTGATCCCAAAAGATAGCACACAAAAACATCTATGAGCCAATGTTACTCATGAAATATTCATGCAATAATCCTAAATAAAGCATCAGTAAACAGAATACACAGCACATTCAAAGAATGAATAGCCACATCTATAAGTGGAGTTCTCTTGATATGACTCAACACAGTAATAAATAAAAAGAGAAAAATCATATTATCATCTCTGGTGGAAACTAAGAAGGCATTTGATCCAATCTCAAGTTCGTTATTGAAAAAAAGGGAAACCTCTTAATACATAGATACTTCCTTGCTGGGTTAATACCTACATGTGATAAATTTTAAAACTATATGATTATATAACTGGAAAACTTTAAAAACTCTAAAACAATAGCATAATTCAGATCACTTGGTGCAAAATTAATATACAAAAATTAATGGGCTGGGTGCAGTGGCTCAGACCTATAATCCCAGCACTTTGGGAGGATGAGGCGGGCAGATCACAAGGTCAGGAGTTCGAGACCAGCCTGACCAACATGGTGAAACCTCGTCTCTAATAAAAATACAAAAATTAGCCAGGCGTGGTGGTGGGCACCCGTAGTCCCAGCTACTTGGGAGGCTGAGGCAGAAGAATCGCTTGAACCTGAGAGGCAGAGGTTGCAGTGAACTGAGATCACACTACTGCACTCTAGCCTGGGCGACAGAGTGAGACTCCATCTCCAAAAATAAAAAAATAAATAAAAATAAAATGATCGTCTTGTATACAAAAAAAAATCAGTTAGAAAAGACCCTGTTTAAATAGCAGCTATAAGTACTAAAATGTAGAAATAAACTTAACAAGAAATGTTCAAGATTATACTATGTTAAATTGTTAAATTCTGTGAAGGTACAAAAAAGATGTGAAAAAATGTAAGAGGACAGTTTTTTCTTATCCTGGAAGACTCAATATCAAAATGAAATCAATTCACCATAAAGAAATTATAGATCTCATTAAATTCCAATAAAATTTCAGTAGATTTTTAAATAACTACACAAGATTATTTCTAAAATTCAAATGAAAAATAAACAAGTAGGAATGAAACAGAAAATTCTGGAAAATGAGAAATAAATGGTGAGGATTAGCTCTGTCTGATACTAAAGCACATTAAATTACAATAATTAGAGAAGTATAGTGTTGATGCATAAAGAGACAGATAAGACAGGATGGTAGGTCCAAAGGTAGACACAAATATATACTGGATTTAGTAAAGCCGTATCTTGTGATATAGCCATTCAAATGGCAAAAGTTCAACTTATGAAGAATTTCATGTAATTAATACCCCTGCTTTGGCTTATAAGACTTTACCTGTATGTAAGAAGGTCAATTAGGATTCTCTCTGAGGGCTATGAACTTATAGCTGACACACAGACCTCTTTGGAGTTGTATGGTTGGTGCTTGCTCTGTTAAGTTTTCCTCTGAAAATACTCTAGTACAGAGTAGTGATAAGCTCTTTAATTCACATTAATTTCATTAATTTCTTTGCCTTAGAATTTAATTTCATAAACATTGAGAATCATATGAATGCTTTGATTGTATTTTCTCAAGAGCACAATATGTAATTGTTATGAAAGAGATGACTGAGATATATAGCCATATTTTAGAGAAATTCACTAATGACACCTATTTTTATATCATGTTATGATTACCAAATATTATTAAAGTTGCTGTATAAATTTGAGATTGTATTAGCATAAGATGTTTTTCAGACACAGGAAACTGCAAGAATTTTTTTACCATCAAAATAACTGTAAAAATATTTAACTTAGAACCAACTGACTCCTAACAAAGGAGAAAAACTCTACCATTATAAAGGGAGCATTGTGCATGGGAGAAGGGCAGAAATGGCTTATTCAACAAATGAACAAATGGGTCGCTATCTGAAGATATTTAAAATTATATTCCCATGTCATTCCTTACACCAAAGTAAATTCCAATGAATCAATGATTTAAATATAAAAATTATACCTTAAAAGTTTCAGAAAACATGAGAAAAATTTTCACAATAATCTCAGAGAACATATGTATGTCTGTCCTCTTCACAGTTGTAACCTCAGCAATCCAGCCTCTTAACAAATGTTTGTGAAATTCAAATTAACAGAATTGAATACCACACCTAAAAGGAGTAAGAGCCATGGTCTATAAGGAGTTCATGAAAGGTACAGATAAGAATCTTCTGCCAAAGAGTCTTTGGGAAAACATGGCATTGCATCTAGGAGTTAACTGCTTAAATAAATTTGGAACAGAGACACACTCAGCCCCCCATATGAGAGAAGTCAAGGTTTTCCTGACAGTGGAATGAGCCCTCAGTCAAAATCCACAGGATAGTGCCTGCCCTCTCCTGTAGCAGAGAGGTCCTTGATCCAGCACATCTGCCACCCTCAGCACCAACCCGGCTGCGTTGTAGCCAATGAACTTTTTATCCTGGCTCCCTGGCAGGCCTCCAGAAGGGTTGCTCTTGGTGCCAGTAGATGTACAGCATATCATGCAGACAAGCTTGCCCATGACTGCAAGGGAGAGCAGGCAAACGCTTTAAGGATGAACTGGTGCGGAACTTCAAGAGGTGTGGTAAAGCTGTGGACTGCTGAGAAACAGCAGCCGCAGTCAGACCAGCTCAGCTGGAAGCTATTAGGATTGGGGCAGCTAGTTTCCAGAAAAGGAATCTGTCCAATTGAGGCTGAGGCAGCTTTACCTACAGTGGAGCTTTGTAAGAGACGCTATACCCAGTAATGAAAGATAAGCCCTGTGTGGTTTCAAGAAGGGAGGATCCCAGGTCCCAAACTGATCTTTTCCAACGCCCCTGAGCACATGATCATCATCCATCAGTGCTAGCAACCTGAAAATAAAAAACTATACAAAGAGCATCTGTAGCAGATTTCAGATTCACAGTAAAGACTTTATGTTTGTTCTAAAAGTTGAAGTTTCTCCAAGGGGAAACTCTGCTGGAAATTTCCCCACAACACCAACCACCCCAGATCAATGTTCACCCTTTCTAACACTGGCACCATAGATCAATCAACTTGCAAGTATTTAGTAAGGGCCCACCATGAGACCAACAAAGTGCTAGTCCCTCACTGGGATGTTAAGATTTTTTAAATCTTATACTTTGGCCTTCTAGGAGCTTAAAATATCTCCTCATAAAAATTTAAGACACATTAACTATGAGAACAATAAAACACAGGAGTGTAGTAATGATGACAATTCTAGTGAAAAGATGTAAAAAAAAAAAAAAAAAAAAAGGAAAAATACGGATAGGGAAGTAGGAGGTGCTCTGGGCCTTGAAGGGAGTGGGTAGGATGGATAGGCAGAGGGGGAAAGGAAAAACACTGTGGGTGGGAGGAACAGAATGAGTGCGGGCTCAAAAGTGGAGGAGAGCTGGCATGAGACGAAGGTCACAGCATCTGGTGAAAATTCATGAATCTGTGTCTACAGGGAAGATATTTGGTGCTTTTTTTTTTTTTTTTTTTCAAAGACAGAGTCTCACTCCATCACCCAGGCTGGAGTGCTGTGGTGCCATCTCGGCTCACTGCAACCCTTGCCTCCTGGGTTCAAGTGAGTCTTGTGCCTCAGCCTCTCAAGTAGCTGGGATTACAGGGGTGCACCACCACACCCGGGTAATTTTTGTATTTTTGGTGGAGGAGGGGTTTCATCACGTTGGTCAGGCTGGTCTCCGACTCCCAACCTTATGTGATTCGCCCGCCTGGGCCTCCCAAAGTGCTGAGATTATAGGTGTGAGCCACCGTGCCTCATCAGGTGCTAATGATTTTGTCTCAGGTTTTCATTAAGCCGTCATTCTACTACACCAGGATAATCCCCATCCATCCCATCTTCTTTGAAATAGCTTCTTGAAAATAACAATCTGGACTATTACTTAGTATCAAATTTTATAGCTTTGAGGGATCATAGCACTTATACAGGTGCTCATCCCATCTCGTAGATTCGGGAAGATTACCCTACAAGGTCATAGCTAGTGAGAGCTACAGGTCTCCAAGTAACATCATTCGTGGACCTTTTTCTCTAAGCCAGATTTCTTCACACTTCAAGCCTGGAAGCTTTTCCCTGTAACCTATTTCACTAAAGACTGTACTTCTTAAGAGCAGAGACATCCATCTATCACAGAGTAATTATTAAGCATCAATTATGTTCAAAAAATTTGGCTAATGATAAATAACATAAAAATACAAAAAAGTAACAACTGTATTCTTACTTGTACCAATAGTGCTAAAATCCAAATGAGTGGCCTTTTTAATAGTACATTAAGTGACTTCTAAATATTATATATTATGGTGAATTCTGGGGACCCAAGAAAGGATGTGGGGAAGGAGGTAAAAAAGCATAGAGGGAGTCTACTGTAACAAAGTATGCAAAGTGAAATGACATCAGTGAGCTACGGGTACTAAGTAACACTGAGCAGAGATAATACAGCTTAGGTTTGGGGACAGAGATGGCCAGATGTCAGGGGAGTCTTCACGAGGAAGTTAATTTCTGAATCTGACCTTAAAGAATAAATAGAGGTTACACAAGTAAAGGAAAGGGGGTGAAGGGAACAGCAAAATCAAAGGCATAGAAAAGCAAAGCAACATGGTACATTCAGAGAGCTGAAGCTATTCAATATTGGTGAAACAGGGTGCTACCATCTAGGAGCGTTAAAAGGAGAAACTGTTAAGAAATCCATAGGCCAGGCCGGGCACGGTGGCTCATGTAATCCCAGCACTTTGGGAGGCCGAGGAGGGCGGATCACGAGGTCAGGAGATCGAGACCATCCTAGCTAACATGGTGAAACCCTGTCTCTACAAAAAATACAAAAAAAAAAAAAAAAAATTAGCCAGGCATGGTGGTGGGCACTTGTAATCCCAGCTACTGGAGAGGCTGAGGCAGGAGAATAGCGTGAACCCGGGAGTTGGAGCTTGCAGTGAACCGAGACTGTACCACTGCACTACAGCCTGGGCAACAGAGCAAGACTCTATCTCAAAAAAAAAAAAAAAAAAAAAAAAAGAAATCCATAGGCCGGACCATCCAAGGCGTTTCCATCAGGTCACAGAACTTGGCCTTCACTGTGAAAGCTGGAGGGGCCTGCAGAAGAGTTTAAAGTAGGGCAGTGACATGATCAAGTAGATCGCTCTAATAATTGATGAAAAGAACATTGGAAGCAAGAAGACCACACAGACAAGGGATATGATGGAGTGACACAAGGGATTTTTTTTAAAGGATCAATTTAAAGAGCATTTTGGAGAAAAATTTAACAGGATTTAGCGTATGAATAAATGCAAATGGGCTGGATGCGGTGGCTCACATCTCTGATTCCAGCACTTGGGGAGGCTGAGGAAGGCAGATCACTTAAGGCCAGGAGTTCAAGACCAGCCTGGCCAACAAGATGAAACCCTGTCTCTACTAAAAATACAAAAATTAGCCCAGTGTCGTGGCACACACCTGTAATTCCACCTACTCAGATATCTGAGGCACAAGAATCACTTGAACCTGGGAAGCAGAGGTTGTAGTGAGCTACGATTGCACCACTGTACTCCAGCCTAGGTGAAAGAGTGAGACTGTCTCTAAATAAATAAATACATGGAAATAACTGAAAGAGAAGTATAATCAATAACAATTCTTAGGTTTCTAACTTGTATGACTTGCTACCACTAAGACAGGGTATCCTAGAGAAGAAAGATGAGTTCATTTGGAGGCATAATGAGTTTGAGACGCCTTTAGAACATTTGTTTGCAGGTGCCTAGCCCACAGATAAATAAATTTGCAGCTTAGAGGAGAGATGTCCAGTAGATAAAACTTTGGAAGGTACCACCCTATGAGTAGTCATTAAAGTCTTGACAGTAAATGAGACGAACATGTAGAATTACAAAACAAGTAAGCTAGGAATGAAGCCCTAAAAAGCAGGAATATTAAGGTATGACTAGAAGACATGGAACCAGAGAAATGAAAAGGAATGGTGAGAGAGAATTTACAGGTGACACAAGAGAGTACAGGAGGGCAATATATAACACTCTATAACAGTGAGGTCAAATATGATAAATCTGCAGGTGTCCACTGAATCTGCAAGTAGTAATTTCTTGATGACTATAACAAGTTTGATTTTTTTTTTAATGGAGAGAATGGAAGGCAGTTTGCAGTGAGTTACAGTAATTGGGAGGTGAGAAATAAAGACTGACTCATCAACATTTGGGTAAGAAGAGATATTAGATGGTATCTTGAAGGGATATAGTGTCAAAGAAAGATTTTTTTTTAAGATGATCATGTTTATGGGCTAAGGACTAGGATTTAGGAAACAGAGAGGCTGAATATAAAGGAGAGAACAGGGGATTTTCAACAGAGTAAGTTCCCAGAAATAGTGAGACACGAGATAATCAAAGCTACAGATAGCATTGTCAGGCCTGCCCACATGTTATACTTAGAACATTTTCTTGCATCTGAAAAGATAATAAAGATAGATCTGGACTGGGTGCGGTGGGTCATGCCTGTAATCCCAGCACTTTGGGAAGCTGAGGAGGGTGGATCACGAGGTCAGGAGATTGAGACCATCCTGGTTAACACCGTGAAACCCCGTCTCTACTAAAAATACAAAAAAAAAAAAAAAAATTAGCCAGGCGTGGTGGTGGGCACCTGTAGCCCCAGCTACTCAGGAGGCTGAGGCAGGAGAATGGCCTGAACCCTGGAGGCAGAGATGGCAGTTAGCTGAGATCGTGCCACTACACTCCAGCCTGGGTGACAGAGCAAGACTCTGTCTCAAAAGAAAAAGATAGAACTGGATATAGGTACATTTTTATATGGGGAAGTAGGAAGAAACTTTAGAGATGAAATATATAATGATTTCAATTTCTTGTTAAAGTAGGAAGCAAGTTCATTTAATAGAAGGCAAAGCAGAACAACATGATCATGGTGATGGTGTAGTTTTTCAGTGTCCCAGAAACACCACCAACAAACTAAATAGATCAACCTTGATAGCAAAGGGAGAAAATATCTAGAGGGTATTATCAAGAAAACCTCATGACAGAAAACCCTCACAGGCCCAGGAGCCAGGTGAGTGCTACCGAACTACCAACAACAACAGCCTGCTTGGGATTTTCAGCTGTGTGGCCAGGAAGGCATGAAATAAAAGGAGATTAACACATGCGGGGGGTGGAGCCAAGATGGCCGAATAGGAACAGCTCCGGTCTACAGCTCCCAGCCTGGGTGACACAGGAGACGGGTGATTTCTGCATTTCTGCTTGAGGTACCGGTTTCATCTCACTAGGGAGTGCCTAACAGTGGGTGCAGGACAGTCGGTGAAGCACACTGTGTGCGAGCCGAAGCAGGGGGAGGCATTGCCTCACTCGGGAAGCGCAAGGGGTCAGGGAGTTCCCTTTCCTAGTCAAAGAAAGGGGTAACAGATGGCACCTGGAATATCGGGTCAGTCCCACCCTAATACTGCGCTTTTCCAACAGGCCTGGAAAACGGCACACTAGGAGATTGTGTCCCGCACCTGGCTCGGAGGGTCCTATGCCCACGGAGTCTCACTGACTGCTAGCACAGCAGTCTGAGATCAAGCTGCAAGGCGGCAGCAAGGCTGGGGGAGGGGCGCCCACCATTGCCCAGGCTTGCTTAGGTAAACAAAGCAGCCAGGAAGCTCAAACTGGGTGGAGTCCACCACAGCTCAAGGAGGCCTGCCTGCCTCTGTAGGCTCCAACTCTGGGGGCAGGGCACAGACAAACAAAAAGTCAGCAGGAACCTCCTTAGAATTAAATGTCCCTGTCTGACTGACAGCTTTGAAGAGAGTAGTGGTTCTCCCAGCACACAGCTGGAGATCTGAGAACCCACAGACTGCCTCCTAAAGTGGGTCCCTCACCCCTGAGCAGCCTAACTGGGAGGCACCCCCCCAGTAGGGACAGACTGACACCTCACTCCACCAGGTACTCCTCTGAGACAAAACTTCCAGAGGAACTATCAGACAGCTGAATTTGTGGTCTCACAAAAATCCGCTGTTCTGCAGCCACCGCTGCTGACACCCAGCCAAACAGGGTCTGGAGTGGACCTCTAGTAAACTCCAACAGACCTGCAGCTGAGGGTCCTGTCTGGTAGAAGGAAAACTAACAAACAGAAAGGACATCCACACCAAAAACCCATCTGTACATCACCATCATCAAAGACCAAAAGTAGATAAAACCACAAAGATGGGGAAAAAACAGAGCAGAAAAGCTGGAAACTCTAAAAAGCAGAGCACCTCTCCTCCTCCAAAGGAACGCAGTTCCTCACCAGCAACGGAACAAAGCTGGATGGTGGATGACTTTGATGAGTTGAGAGAAGAAGGCTTCAGACGATCAAACTACTCCGAGCTACAGGAGGAAATTCAAAACAATAGCAAAGAACTTAAAAACTTTGAAAAAAAAATAGAAGAATGGATAACTAGAATAACCAATGGAGAGAAGGGCTTAAAGGAGCTGAAAGCCAAGTTTCGAGAACTACGTGAAGATTGCAGAAGCCTCAGTAGCAGATGCGATCAACTGGAAGAAAGGGTATCACTGATGGAAGATGAAATGAATGAAATGAAGAGAGAAGGGAAGTTTAGAGAAAAAAGAAAAAAAAGAAATGAACAAAGCCTCCAAGAAATGTGGGACTATGTGAAAAGACCAAACCTACGTCTGATTGGTGTACCTGAAAATGACGGGGAGAATGGAACCAAGTTGGAAAACACTCTGCAAGATATTATCCAGGAGAACTTCCCCAATCTAGCAAGGCAGGCCAACATTCAGATTCAGGAAATACAGAGAACGCCACAAAGATACTCCTCCAGAAGGGCAACTCCAAGACACATAATTGTCAGATTCACCAAAGTTGAAATGAAGGAAAAAATGTTAAGGGCAGCCAGAGAGAAAGGTCGGGTTACCCACAAAGGGAAGCCCATCAGACTAACAGCTGATCTCTCGGCAGAAACTCTACAAGCCAGAAGAGAGTGGGGGCTGATATTCAACATTCTTAAAGAAAAGAATTTTCAACCCAGAATTTCATATCCAGCCAAACTAAGCTTCATAAGTGAAGGAGAAATAAAATACTTTACAGAGAAGCAACTGCTGAGTGATTTTGTCACCACCAGGCCTGCCCTAAAAGAGCTCCTGAAGGAAGCACTAAACATGGAAAGGAACAACCGGTACCAGCCACTGCAAAAACATGCCAAATTGTAAAGACCATCCAGGCTAGGAAGAAACTGCATCAACTAACGAGCAAAATAACCAGCTAATATCATAATGACAGGATCAGATTCACACATAACAATATTAACGTTAAATGTAAATGGGCTAAATGCTCCAATTAAAAGACATAGACTGGCAAACTGGATAAGGAGTCAGGACCCATCAGTGTGCTGTACTCAGGAAATGCATCTCATGTGCAGAGACACATATAGACTCAAAATAAAGGGATGGAGGAAGATCTATCAAGCAAATGGAAAACCAAAAAAGGCAGGGGTTGCAATTCTAGTCTCTGATAAAATAGACTTTAAACTAACAAAGATCAAAAGAGACAAAGAAGGCCATTACATAATGGTAAAGGGATCAATTCAACAAGAAGAGCTAACTATCCTAAATATATATGCACCCAACACAGGAGCACCCAGATTCATAAAGCAAGTCCTGAGTGACCTACAAAGGGACTTAAACTCCCACACAATAATAATGGGAGATTTTAACACCCCACTGTCAACACTAGACAGATCAACGAGACAGAAAGTTAACAAGGATATCCAGGAATTGAACTCAGCTCTGCACAAAGTGGACCTAATAGACATCTACAGAACTCTCCACCCCAAATCAACAGAATATACATTTTTTTCAGCACCACACCACACCTATTCCAAAATTGACCACATAGTTGGAAGTAAAGCTCTCCTTAGCAAATGTAAAAGAACAGAAATTATAACAAACTGTCTCTCAGACCACAGTGCAATCAAACTAGAACTCAGGATTAAGAAACTCACTCAAAACCACTCAACTACATGGAAACTGAACAACCTGCTCCTGAATGACTATTGGGTACATAATGAAATGAAGGCAGACATAAAGATGTTCTTTGAAACCAACGAGAACAAAGACACAACATACCAGAATCTCTGGGGCACGTTCAAAGCAGTGTGTAGAGGGAAATTTATAGCACTAAATGCCCACAAGAGAAAGCAGGAAAGATCCAAAATTGACACCCTAACATCACAATTAAAAGAACTAGAAAAGCAAGAGCAAACACATTCAAAAGCTAGCAGAAGGCTAGAAATAACTAAAATCAGAGCAGAACTGAAGGAAATAGACACACAAAAAACCCTTCAAAAAATTAATGAATCCAGGAGCTGGTTTTTTGAAAAGATCAACAAAATTGATAGACCGCTAGCAAGACTAATAAAGAAGAAAAGAGAGAAGAATCAAATAGATGCAATAAAAAACGAAAAAGGGGATATCACCACCGATCCCACAGAAATACAATCTACCATCAGAGAATACTACAAACACCTCTATGCAAATAAACTAGAAAATCTAGAAGAAATGGATAAATTCCTTGACAAATACACCCTCCCAAGACTAAATCAGGAAGAAGTTGAATTTCTGAATAGACCGATAACAGGTTCTGAAATTGTGGCAATAATCAACAGCTTACCAACCAAAAAGAGTCCAGGACCTGATGGATTCACAGCCGAATTCTACCAGAGGTACAAGGAGGAACTGGTACCATTCCTTCTGAAACTATTCCAATCAAAAGAAAAAGAGGGAATCCTCCCTAACACATTTTATGAAGCCAGCATCGTCCTGATACCAAAGCCTGGCAGAGACATAACCAAAAAAGAGAATTTCAGACCAATATCCTTGATGAACATTGATGCAAAAATCCTCAATAAAATACTGGCAAACTGAATCCAGCAGCACATCAAAAAGCTTATCCACCATAATCAAGTGGGCTTCATCCCTGCCATGCAAGGCTGGTTCAACATATGCAAATCAATAAATGTAATCCAGCATATAAACAGAACCAAAGACAAAAACCACATGATTATCTCAATAGATGCAGAAAAGGCCTTTGACAAAATTCAACAACTCTTCATGCTAAAAACTCTCAATAAATTAGGTATTGATGGGACGTATCTCAAAATAATAAGAGCTATCTACGACAAACCCACAGCCAGTATCATACTGAATGGGCAAAAACTGGAAGCATTCCCTCTGAAAACTGGCACAAGACAGGGATGCCCTCTCTCACCACTCCTATTCAACATAGTGCTGGAAGTTCTGGCCAGAGGAATCAGGCAGGAGAAGGAAATAAAGGGTATTCAATTAGGAAAAGAGGAAGTCAAATTGTCCCTGTTTGCAGATGACATCATTGTATATCTAGAAAACCCCATTGTCTCAGCCCAAAATCTCCTTAAGCTGATTAGCAACTTCAGCAAAGTCTCAGGATACAAAATCAATGTACAAAAATCACAAGCATTCTTGTACACCAATCACAGACAAACAGAGAGCCAAATCATGAGTGAACTCCCATTCACAATTGCTTCAAAGAGAATAAAATACCTAGGAATCCAACTTACAAGGGATGTGAAGGACCTCTTCAAGGAGAACTACAAACCACTGCTCAATGAAATCAAAGAGGATACAAACAAATGGAAGAACATTCCATGCTCATGGGTTGGAAGAATCAATATCGTGAAAATGGCCATACTGCCCAAGGTAATTTATAGATTCAATGCCATCCCCATCAAGCTACCAATGACTTTCTTCACATAATTGGGAAAAACTACTTTAAAGTTCATATGGAACCAAAAAAGAGCCCGCATCGCCAAGTCAATCCTAAGCCAAAAGAACAAAGCTGGAGGCATCACGCTACCTTCCTTCAAACTATACTACAAGGCTACAGTAACCAAAACAGCATGGTACTGGTACCACAACAGAGACATAGATCAATGGAACAGAACAGAGCCCTCAGAAATGATGTCGCATATCTACAACTATCTGATCTTTGACAAATCTGACAAAAACAAGAAATGGGGAAAGGATTCCCTATTTAATAAATGGTGCTGGGAAAACTGGCTAGCCATATGTAGAAAGCTGAAACTGGATCCCTTCCTTACACCTTATACAAAAATTAATTCAAGATGGATTAGACACTTAAATGTTAGGACTAAAAACATTAAAATCCTACAAGAAAACCTAGGCAATACCATTCAGGACATAGGCGTGGGCAAGGACTTCATGTCTAAAACACCAAAAGCAATGGCAACAAAAGCCAAAATTGACAAATGGGATCTCATTAAACTAAAGAGCTTCTGCACAGCAAAAGAAACTACCATCAGAGTGAACAGGCAACCTACAGAATGGGAGAAAATTTTTGCAACCTACTCATCTGACAAAGGGCTAATATCCAGAATCTACAATGAACTCAAACAAATTTACAAGAAAAAAACAATCAACCCCATCAAAAAGTGGGCAAAGGACATGAACAGACACTTCTCAGAAGAAGACATTTATGCAGCCAAAAAACACATGAAGAAATGCTCATCATCACTGGCCATCAGAGAAATGCAAATCAAAACTACAGTGAGATACCATCTCACACCAGTTAGAATGGCCATCATTAAAAAATCAGGAAACAACAGGTGCTGGAGAGGCTGTGGAGAAATAGGAACACTTTTATACTGTTGGTGGGACTGTAAACTAGTTCAACCATTGTGGAAGTCAGTGTGGCGATTCCTCAGGGATCTCGAACTAGAAATACCATTTGACCCAGCCATCCCATTACTGGGTATATACCCAAAGGACTATAAATCATGCTGCTATAAAGACACATGCACATGTATGTTTATTGCGGCACTATTCACAATAGCAAAGAGTTGCAACCAACCCAAATGTCCAACAATGATAGACTGGATTAAGAAAATGTGGCACATATGCACCATGGAATACTATGCAGCCATAAAAAATGATGAGTTCATGTCCTTTGTAGGGACATGGATGAAACTGGAAAACATCATTCTCAGTAAACTATCACAAGGACAAAAAACCAAACACCGCATGTTCTCACTCATAGGTGGGAATTGAACAATGAGAACTCATGGACACAGGAAGGGGAACATCACACTCCGGGGACTGTTGTGGGGTGAGGAGAGAGGGGAGGGACAGCATTAGGAGATACACCTAATGCTAAATGACGAGTTGATGGGTGCAGGAAATCAACATGGCAGACGGATACATATATAACAAACCTGCACATTGTGCACATGTACCCTAAAACCTAAAGTATAATTAAAAAAAAAAAGATTACCAACTGACCCTCCAAATTGTGGAAATTTAAAAATTGCCCCAAACATTGACCTGCGAAGAGGGGCACCCTACTCTGAGAGAAACCTTAGCACATAGATCTAAGAACATCACAAAAATAACATCCCTACAAGCTCTATGGTTGCAAATAAGCATAAAGTTTGCCCCCGGACACAGGAAAAACAAGATGTGTGTGGTTCTCTAACCTCAGAATGATTCAGCAAATGTTTCCAGATAAATTGATTCCACCCTGAAGAAAAGCCACTGGGAACAGGAACCAAATTGAGGACGGCAGAAAGACTGAGAATAAGAGACAGAAGGTTTATATGGAAAGCCCAGAGGACCCAAACCCAGAAAGTACTTTAACAGCCAAGTGCAGCTTCGAAAGGTGAGCACACCCCCCGAGAATGCAAGGTGAACAGAGCACAAAGGCTGGAGCTAGAACATTTTTCTCAAACAAACTCAGCTCAGAGAGAGGCCATATTTTGTGTTTTTCATAGTAACCACATAGGAGGGAATGCTTAAACTGTAAGCCCAGAAAAAAATTACCATACCTCATTTCTTCCATATGTATTTCCTTCTAATATAATACTCTAAGAACACTAAAGTTATTTAAACAAGTATAATAACAGCAACAAAATAATAACCCATACTGAATTATTGCATGGAAAAAAGAAGTTGAAAAGGAGCCTTATAACACTTTGACAAATAAGGAAATGCATCTCAAAATGTGACCACGAAGCAGACAACTTTATCCAAAGTTTCCAAATGAGGTAACCACAATTTTGAGAAGTGTTGAAGCTTGGAAACAACGGCACAAACCAAAAAATTGGAAAAGCTCAGGTATCACATGACTAGACAAGAGGAATACATCAAGCAGGAAATGACATTTCAGAAAAGAATTAGAAAAAAATATTCAGAACCTAAGATTAAATTAAAGGAATACAAGAGCAAATAACCATCAAACAAAGTATGTTAAGAGAAATAGAGAACAAAAGAAAATAAAGAAATTAATAATAACAACAATAATAAATAAGTCTCAAAATATCAAAGATTTTTTAAATGGCTCAAGAAAAGTGACATAGAATATAAGCAAGAAAGACCCAACAGACACCAATTTGTCCTCCCTACCAAAAAGAAAAAACAAAAAGAAATGTGTAAAAGATAAATGTTTGAAACTATACTTCAAAAAACTTTCCCTAGAGTAAAAGAAAACTTGTATCTATATATTGAATGAGCACACTGTTGCCATGGTAAATTGACCCAGAATTGTCAGCACAAAGTCATTTGCTAGTGAAAATATTGGCCTTTAAATATAAAAAAGAATCTTTTTAGTATCTTGGGAGGGAAAGTCTAAGTCATTTATAGGGAAAGACCATCAAGTTAGATTAAACATCTTAACAGCAATATTTCATGCTAGGAAACAATGTGGCACATTTAAAATAGTCAAAGAACAAAAAAGCAAACTAAGGTTGAAAATCCATCCCAAATTCCTTCAATATAGAGGTCATAAACATGGCAGAGCTTAGGACATATTGTTTGTATGAGCCTATCTTGAGGAATTTGCTAAGAATAAGCTTCAGACAGCCACAAAATAATTGAAAAAATTTTAACATAATATTTAAGGAGTAAGCATTAAATATAATTATCTATAGAAATAAGACTAAAGGACAGAGGTATGTGTATTGCAATAGTATGAAATGGCATATGCTCTAAGATTATGCAAAACTAAAAATGACAAAACTGAGAAAATTAAGGGTAAACGGAAAGTAAGCCTTCTGATTATTATATAGGTATTAACTGGTGTGCGTGTGTGTGTGTGTGTGTGTGTTTGTGTGTGTCTTAAAGCTGACAAATCAAACAGTAAACAGGATACTTAAGACTATAAAAAGTAACATTAAGATAATACTAGAATATAAAATTGGATTATAAGGGAGAGGCAGTAAAGAAGAAATAGATCTTAACCTCTGTGTTGGTCATAGCAGGACGTCATTGGGTTATATCTAAATAAGAGGTCAGTAACAGTATTATGCAAAAGTAAAAATGTGTCTGTTTTAACAAAAAATAAATTTCAAATAAAACAAAAAAGGTTAATGAAAAACATGAGTTTAAAGTAAATCCAACATAAAACAATATCAAATAAATCCATAATGTCAATAAATGCAAGTGAACTTAACTCACCTAATAAAAGAAAATTACTCTTATATTGGCTTCTTTCAAAACCAGATACATCAAGTAGATAAAGTGATTATGCAATATCTAAACAATATTCTATATTGTAGAATAAGATTTATCTACAATAATGTAGATCTTATTGATATGTTTGGAAACTGTTTTCCAATAATAGAGGTGTACTTTCTTTAAGAGTACACATGGAACATTTATAAAATTAAAAATATATTAGGCCACAGAGAAGTTAAAAGAAACAATGAATTCCAAAAAATAAAAAATACAAATGGTATGTTCTGACCAGAATGCAATAAATAAAAAATAAAAATAGTATATTCTGACCACAGAGCAATAAAACTAGAAATTAATAATAAAATCTTTTAGAAATCCTTCCACCTGGAATTATTAAAAAAAAGAAAACCACTCAAATCTTGTGTCAAGGAGTAAATATAAAAAGTAATTGCAGAATTTCTGAAAGCAATAAAGAATAAAATATAATATATTGTATTTAGGGGATATAGCTAAAGTAAATGCTTAAATAAAAATTTATAAATTTCATTTTTTATATCAATAAAAGTGAAAACAGACCCCACTCCAAAAGTGGTGAAAATTACAAAGAATATTGAAGTAAAGTAGAATTACTAAAGATAAAAGCAAAAATAAATGAGAAAATAGTAAAAAAAAGAAAACATAGCACTAAGAAGGATAGAAAGACTGGAGAAAGAGAGGAAAGAGAGAGAGAGGAAGGAAGGAAGGAAGAAAGGGAAGAAGGAAGGGAGGAAAGAAGGGAGGGAAGGAGGGAAGGAGAAGGGAGAAAGAAAGAAGGAGGGAGGGAGGGAATGGGGGAAGGGAGAGAAAGAAATAAAGGAGAGAGAAAGCAAGAAAGGAGAGAGAGAAAGAAAAGAAAACCAAACACTGCACCTTCTCACTCTTAAGTGGGAGTTGATCAATGAGAACACATGGACACAGGGAGGGGAAAATCACACACTGGGGCCTGTTGGGGGGCAGGGGCAGGGGGCTAGGGGATGGATAGCACTAGGACAAATACCTGATGTAGATGACGGGTTTATGGGAGCAGCAAACCACCACGGCACGTGTATAACTTTGTAACAAACCTGCGCGTTCTGCAAATGTACCCCAGAACTTAAAGTATAGGAAGGAAGGAAGGAAAAAAGGAAGGGAGGAAGGAAAAAAGGACGGAGAAAAGGACAGACGGACGGAAGGAAGGGAGGGAGGGAGGGGAGGGAGAAAAGGAGGGAAGAAGAGGGAAGGAGGGAAGAAGAGGGAAGGAAGGAAGAAAGGAAGGGAAACAATCTTGTCCTTTAAAAAATATTAGTAAAATGGACAAATCTCTAGTTAACTTATTTCTTTAGTAAACAGGTAGAAAGTAAAAATACACAAAATGAATTTGACAAAGAAAAAATAACCATCAAGATTAATTTTTTTAATCTATATAATTAAATTGGAACAATTCTATGCAAATACAGTCATATGCTACATAATGTTTCACAGATATGACAGTGGTCCTATAAGAATATAATATCCAATTTTACTGTACCTTTTCCATCTTTGCATATATAAATACTTACCATTGTGTTATAATTGCCTATAATATTTAGTAGCATAACATGCGTACAGGTCTGTAGCCTAGGAGCAATAGGCTATATCATATAACCTAGTGTGCAATAGGCTATATATCTAAGTTTGTATAATTACATTGTATGATGTTGCACAATAATGAAATAACCTAACAACATAATTCTTAAAATGCATCCCTGTAATTCATACGGGGATGTATGTAATTTCATGACTGTATTTAAAAACCTTGATGAAATGGTAACTTTGGTCAAAATAAAAAGTTGAGACAGAAAGTTCTAAGAAGTTAATTATCACACAAGAAGCTAAGAGAATTTTCAAAATTTATTCTTCACAACAGCCCAAGGCCCAGATGATTTTATAGTTCATTACTACTAAACAGATAAAAATCAGATGGCCCAACTGATACTTAAGTTGTTCTGTATCATAGAAAAGAAAGGAAAATTATTCAAATTTTTATATAAAATATAAAAGACAAAATCCACATGAAGATTATATTTTAAAAAGCTATATATCATTCTCACCTAAAAAAGATATAAAAGTTATATGTAAAATATTAAAAATAGAATGTCATACTGAAAGAAATTATATCATGATCAAATACACTTTATTCTTGAAATGTGAAATGATTCAGTATAAGGAAATCCATTAAAATACTTCATCACAGTAGTCAATCAAAAGGGAAAGTTCATATGACCATCTCTAAAAACAGCAAAAAAGCATTTTAAAAAATTCAACATTGAAAACGGAACAGCTGCGGTCTTCAGCTTCCAGCGTGTTGGAAGATGGGTGATTTCTGTATTTCCAACTGAGGTACCTGGTTCATCTCACTGGGACTGGTTGGACAGTGGGTGCAGGCCACAGAGGGTGAGCTGAATCAGGACAGGGCAAGGTTTCACCCAGGAAGCACAAGGGGTCCAGGGATATCCCTCTCCCAGTCAAGGGAAGCCATGACAGTACCTGGAAAACCAGGACATTCCCACCCTAATACTACGCTTTTCCAACAGTCTTAGCAAACGGCACACCAAGAGATTATATCCCATGTCTGGCTCAGCGGGTCCTACGCCCATGGAGCCTCGCTCACTGCTAGTGCAGCAGTCCAAGATCCAACTGTGAGGTGGCAGCCTGGGCTGAGGGAGGGGCGTCTGCCATTGCTGAGGCTTGAGTAGGTAAACACAGCTCGAACTGGGTGGAGCCCACCACAACTCAACGAGGCCTATGTGCCTCTGTAGACTCCACCTCTGGGGGCAGGGCATAGCTGAACAAAAGGCAGCAGAAACTTCTGCAGACTTAAACGTTCCATCTGACAGCTCTGAAGAGAGCAGTGGTTCTCCCAGCATGGAGTCTGGGCTCTGAGAATGGACAGACTGCCTCCTCAAGTGGGTTGCTGACCCCTGTGTAGCCTAACTGGGAGACACCTCCCAGTAGGAGCCAACTGACAACTCGTAAAGCCAGGTGCCCCCTGAGATGAAGCTTCCAGAGGAAGGATCAGGTAGCAATATTTGCTGTTCTGCAGACTCTGCTGGTGATACCCAGGCAAACAGGGTCTGCAGTGGACCTCCAGCAAACTCCAAAAGACCTGCAGGTGAGGGTCCTCACTGTTAGAAGGAAAACTAACAAACAGAAATGAATAGCGTCAACATCAACAAAAAGGACATCCACACCAAAACCCCATCTGTAGGTCACCAACGTCAAAGAGCAAAGGTAGATAAAACCACAAAGGTGGGGAGAAACCAGAGCAGAAAAAGCTGAAAATTCTAAAAACCAGAGCTCCTCTTCTCCTCCAAAGGATCACAGCTCCTCACCAGCAATGGAACAAAGCTGGATGGAGAATGACTTTGAGGAGCTGACAGAAGTAGGCTTCAGAAGGTCGGTAATAACAAACTTCTCTGAGTTAAAGGAGGATCTTCGATCCCATCGCAAGGAAGCTAAACACCTTGAAAAAGATTAGACAAATGGCTAACTAGAAGAAATAGTGTAGAGAAGACCTTAAATGACTTGATGGAGCTGAAAACCATGGCAAGAGAACTACGTGATGCATGCACAAGCTTCAGTAGCTGATTCAATCAAGTGGAAGAAAGGGTATCAGTGATTGAAGATCAAATGAATGAAATGAAGCGAGAAAAGAAGTTTAGAGAAAAGAGTAAAAAGAAATGAACAAAGCCTCCAAGAAATATGGGACTATGTGAAAAGACCAAATCTCTGTCTGATTGGTGTACCTGAAAGTGACAGGGAGAATGGAACCAAGTTGCAAAACACTCTTCAGGATATTATCCAGGAGAACTTCCCCAACCTAGCAAGACAGGCCAACATTCAAATTCAGGAAATAGACAGAACACCACAAAGTTACTCCTCGAGAAGAGCAACCCCAAGACACATAATTGTCAGATTCACCAAGGTTGAAATGAAGGAAAAAATATTAAGGGAAGCCAGAGAGAAAGGTCGGGTTACCCACAAAGGGAAGCCCATCACACTAACAGCAAATCACTCGGCAGAAACTCTACTGGCCAGAAGAGAGTGGGGACCAATATTCAACTTAAAGAAAAGAATTTTCAACCCAGAATTTCATCTCCAGCCAAACTAAGCTTCATAAATTAAGGAGAAATAAAATCCTTTAAAGACAAGCAAATGCTGAGAGATTTTGTCACCACCAGGCCTGCCTTACAAGAGCTCCTGAAGGAAGCACTAAACATGGAAAAGAACAACCGGTACCAGCTACTGTAAAAACATGCCACATTGTAAAGACCATTGATGCTAGGAAGAAACTGCATCAACTAACAAGCAAAATAACCAGCTAACATCATGGTGACAGGATCAAGTTCACACATAACAATATTAACCTTAAATGTAAATGGGCTAAATGCACCAGTTAAAAGACACAGACTGGCAAATTGGATAAAGAGTCAAGACCCATCACTGTGCTGTATTCAGGAGACCATCTCATGTGCAGAGGCACACATAGGCTCAAAATAAAGGGATGGAGGAAGATCTACCAAGCAAATGGAAAACAAAAAAAGGCAGGCGTTGCAATCCTAGTCTCTGATAAAACAGACTTTAAACCAACAAAGATCAAACGAGGCAAAGAAGGCCATTACATAATTGTAAAGGGATCAATTCAACAAGAAAAGATAACTATCCTAAATATATATGCACCCAATAGGAGCACCCAGATTCATAAGGCAAGTCCTTAGAGACCTACAAAGAGGTTTAGACTCCCACACAATAAGAATGGGAGACTTTAACACCCCACTGTCAATATTAGAGAGATCCACAAGACAGAAGGTTAAAAAGGATATCCAGGAATTGAACTCAGCTCTGCACCAAGCAGACCTAATAGACATCTACAGAACTCTCCACCCCAAATCAACAGAATATACATTCTTTTCAGCACCACATCACACTTATTCCAAAATTGACCACATAGTTGGCACTCCTCAGCAAATCTAAAAGAACAGAAGTCACAACAAACTGTCTCTCAGACCACAGTGCAATCAAACTAGAACTCAGGATTAAAAAACTCACTCAAAACCACTCAACTACATGGAAACTGAACAACCTGCTCCTGAATGACTACTGGGTACATAACGAAATGAATGCAGAAATAAAGATGTTCTTTGAAACCAATGAGAACAAAGACACAACATATCAGAATCTCTGGGACACATTTAAAGCAGTGTCTGGAAGGAAATTTGTAACACTAAATGCCACAAGAGAAAGCAGGAAAGATCTAAAATCGACACCCTAACATCACAATTAGAACTAGAGAAGCAAGAGCAAACACATCCAAAAGCTAGCAGAAGGCAAGAAATAACTAAGATCAGAGCAGAACTGAAGGAGATAGAGACACAAAAAGACCTTCAAAAAAAATCAATGAATCCAGGAGCTGGTTTTTTTGAAAAGATCAACAAAACAGACAGACTGCTATCAAGACTAATAAAGAAGAAAAGAGAGAAGAAGCAAATAGATGTAATAAAAAATGATAAAGGGGATATTACCATCGATCCCACAGAAATACAAACTACCATCAGAGAATACTATAAACACCTCTACACAAATAAACTAGAAAATCTAGAAGAAACAAATAAATTCCTGGACACATACACCCTCCCAAGACTAAACCAGGAAGAAGCTGAATCCCTGAATAGACCAATAACAGGCTCTGAAATTGAGGCAATAATCAATAGCTTACCAACCAAAAAACTCTAGGACCAGATGGATTCACAGCTGAATTCTACCAGAGGTAAAAAGAGGAGCTGGTACCTTTCCTTCTGAAATTATTCCAATCAATAGAAAAAGAGGGAATCCTCCCTAACTCATTTTATGAGGCCAGCATCATCCTGATAACAAAGCCTGGCAGAGATACAACAAAAAAAGAGAATTTTAGACCAATATCCGTGATGAACATCAACGTAAAAATCCTCAATAGAATACTGGCAAACCAAATCCACAGCACATCAAAAGGCTTATCCACCACAATCAAGTTGGCTTCATCCCTGGGATGCAAGGCTGGTTCAACATATGCAAATCAATAAACGTAATCCATCACATAAGCAGAATCAAAGAAAAAAACACATGATTATCTCAATAGATGCAGAAAACGCCTTTGACAAAATTGAACAGCGCTTCATGCTAAAAACTCTCAAGAAACTAGGCATTGATGGGACGTATCTCAACATAGTAAGAGCTCTTTATGACAAACTCACAGCCAATATCATACTGAATGGCCAAAAACTGGAAGCATTCTCTTTGAAAACTGGCACAATAGAGGGATGCACTCTATCACCACTCCTATTCAACATAGTGTTGGAAGTTCTGGCCAGGGCAATCAGGCAGGAGAAAGAAATAAAGGTATTCAATTAGGAAAAGAAGAAATAAAATTGTCCCTGTTTGCAGATGACATGATTATATATTTAGAAAACCCCATCATCTCAGCCCAAAATCTCCTTAAGCTGATAAGCAACTTCAGCAAAGTCTCAGGATACAAAATCAATGTGCAAAAATCACAAGCATTCCTATATACCAATAACAGACAGAGAGCCAAATCATGAGTGAACTCCCATTCACAATTGCTTCAAAGAGAATAAAATACCTAGGAATCCAACTTACAAGGGATGTGAAGGACCTCTTCAAGGAGAACTACAAACCACTGCTCAACGAAATAAAAGAGGACACAAACAAATGGAAAAACATTCCATGTTCATGGATAGGAAGAATCAATGTCGTGAAAATGGCCATACTGCCCAAGGCAATTTATAGATTCAATGCCATCCCCATCAAGCTACCAATGACTTTCTTCACAGAATTAGAAAAAACTACTTTAAAGTTTGTATGGAACCAAAAAAGAGCCCACATTGCCAAGACAATCCTAAGCCAAAAGAACAAAGCTAGAGGCATCATGCTATCTGACTTCAAACTATACTACAAGGCTACAGTAACCAAAACAGCATCTGGTACCAAAACAGATATATAGACCAATGGAACAGAACAGAGGGCTCAGAAATGACACCACACATCTACAACCATCTGATCTTTGACAAACCTGACAAAAATAAGAAATGGGGAAAGGATTCCTGTTGCAGGAAGTCAGGGACCCTGAACGGAGGGACTGGCTGAAGCCATGGCAGAAGAACATGGATTGTGAAGATTTCATGGACATTAGTTCCCCAAATTAATACTTTTTTAATTTCTTGCACCTGTCTTTACTGCAATCTCTGAACATAAATTGTGAAGATGTCATGGACACTTATCACTTCCCCAGTCAATACCCTTGTGATTTCCTATGCCTGTCTTTAATCTCTTAATCCCATCATTTTTGTAAGCTGAGGAGGATGTAGGTCGCCTCAGGACCCTGTGATGATTGTGTTAACTGCACAAATTCTTTGTAGAGCATGTGTGTTTGAACATTATGAAATCCGGGCACCTTGAAAAAAGAAAAGGATAACAGCAATGTTCAGGCAACAAGAGAGATAACCTTAAACTCTGACTGCCGGTGAGCCGGGCAGAACAGAGCCATATTTCTCTTCTTTCGAAAGCAAATGGGAGAAGTATCACTGAGTTCTTTTTCTCAGCAAGAAACATCCCTGAGAAAGAAAATGTTTTCCTGAGGGTAGGCCTCTGAAAGGGCCGCTTCGGGGGTAGCCATCTTTTATGGTTGCAGCTGTAGGGATGAAATAAGCCCCAGTCTCCCGTAGCGCTCCCAGGCTTATTAGGATGAGAAAATTCCCACCTAATAAATTTTGGTCAGACGGGTTGTCTGCTCTTAAACCCTGTTTCCTGTTAAGATGTTATCAATGACAATGCCTGCCTGAAACTTCATTAGCAATTTTAATTTTGCCTTGGTCCTGTGGTCCTGTGATCTCGCCCTGCCTCCATTTGCCTTGTGATATATTATTACCTTGTGAAGCATGTGATTTCTGTGACCCACACCCTATTCGTACACTCCCTCCCCTTTTGAAAATCGCTAATAAAAACTTGCTGGTTTTGCGGCTCAGGGGGGCAACACGGAACCTGCCAACATGTGATGTCTCCCCCGGACACCCAGCTTTAAAATTTCTCTCTTTTGTACTCTTTCCCTTTATTTCTCAGACTGGCCGACACTTAGGGAAAATAGAAAAGAATCTATGTGAAATATCAGGGGTGAATTTCACCCAATATCCAGCTGAATTTCCCGACAGATTCCCTATTTAATAAACAGTATTGGGAAAATGGGCTAGCCATATGTAGAAAGCTGAAACTGCATCCCTTCCTTACACCTTATACAAAAATTAATTCAAGGTGGATTAAAGACTTAAATGTTAGACCTAAAACCATAAAAACCCTAGAAGAAAACCTAGGCAATACCATTCAGGACATAGGCATGGGTAAGGACTTCATAACTAAAACACCAAAGGCAATGGCAACAAAAGCCAAAATTGACAAATGGGATCTAATTAAACTAAAGAGCTTCTGCACAGCAAAACAAACTACCATCAGAGTGAACAGGCAACCTACAGAATGGGAGAAAATTTTTCCAATCTACCCATCTGACAAAGGGCTAATATCCAGAATCTACAAAGAACTTAAATTTAAAAGAAAAAAAATCAAACAACCCCATCAACAAGTGGGTGAAGGATATGAACAGACACTTCTCAAAAGAAGACATCTATGCAGCCTACAGACATGTGAAAAAATGCTCATCATCACTGGTTGTCAGAGAAATGCAAATCAAGACCACAATGAGATACCATCTCACACCAGTTAGAATGGCAATCATTAAAAAGTCAGGAAACAACAGGTGCTGGAGAGGATGTGGAGAAATAGCAACACTTTTACACTGTTGGTGGGAGTGTAAACTAGTTCAGTCATTGTGGAAGTCAGTGTGGTGATTCCTCAAGGATCTACAACTAGAATTACCATTTGACCCAGCAATCCCATTACTGGGTATATACCCAAAGGATTATAAATCATCCTACTATAAGGACACATACACGTATGTTTATTGCGGCACTCTTCACAATAGCAAAAACTTGGAACCAACCCAAGTGCCCATCAATGATAGACTGGATTAAGAAAATGTGGCACATATACACCATGGAATACTATGCAGCCATAAAAAAGGATGAGTTCATGTCCTTTGTAGGGACATGGATGAAGCTGGAAACCATCATTCTCAGCAAACTATCACAAGGACAGAAAACCAAACACTGCATGTTCTCACTCATAGGTGGGAAGTGAACAATGAGAACACTTGCACACAGGGTGGGGAACATCACACTCCGGGGCCTGTCATGGGGTGGGGGGAGGGGGGAGGGATAGCATTAAGAGAAATACCTAATGTAAATGACAAGTTAATGGGTGCAGCACACCAACATGGCACATGTACACATATGTAACAAACCTGCACGGTGTACACATGTACCCTAGAACTTAAAGTATAATTTTTTTAAAAATTGGTATTATCATTAAAAGGAAAAAAATTCAACATTTTTGATCATACACAAATATGTACACACTCATCACTAAAATAAAAATCAATTAATCGTGCATTTTACTTAATGGGGAAACACTAAGGTATTTCCATTGCTGTAAGAAACAATGCAAACTTGTCTACTATTACCACTACTATTTAACATGATACTGGAAAAATTAGCGAATGGAATTAGACAAGATAAAGCAATTGGGAGGTAAAATCATATCTAATTTTAAGTAATGTTTGTATATTAGTAAAACTCAAGAAAATCAATAAAAACTACTGTAAAAAATCAGCAAATGAGGTAAATTAACAGGATACAAAATTAACATATGGAAGTCAAGAGGCTTCATATAAGTAAATATGAAAATATTATGAGAAACAAATATATGGAGAGAAGTCTCCCACCTAAAAATGTAAACCACCTAAGCATACTCTTAGCAAGAAATGTGCAAAACTTACATAAGGAAATTTTAAAACACTACTGAAGACAAAGAAAGTATACTTAAATAAACGAAAAACCATTTCCTTCTCTTATATGCAAACTGAACATCAAAGTTAAATCCATGTGTATTTACAGATAAATTCATAATGTGGAACATTCCTAAGAATGGTTGTCTTCTCTTCAATAAGTCAATGACATGATTAAAAAGGAGGGAGGAAGACTAATCCAGCTTAAAGGAAATTTCATTTACAACTCAACATAATTTGTGAGACTTGTATGGGTTCTAATTAAAACAAACTATAAACATAATTTTGATAATTGACTGGGTAGTTGGTAATATAAAAGACTATTTTTTATTTTGTAAAGTATAACAACAGCATTGTGGTTATGTAAGAAAATGTATATAATTTTTAGAGCTGCTTTATTAAGTATATAGGTGTGAAATGAGCTATCTGGGATTTGTTTTAAAATAATTCATTAAAGAGGGCTGGCTGTGGTGGCTCATGCCTGTAATCCCAGCACTTTGGGAGGCCAAGGCAGGTGGATCACACGGTCAGGAGATCGAGACCATCCTGGCTAACATGGCGAAACCCCAACTCTATTAAAAACACAAAAAATTAGCCGGGCATGGTGGTGGGTGCCTGTAGTCCCAGTTGCTGGGGAGGCTGAGGCAGAAGAATGGTGTGAACCCAGGAGGCGGAGCTTGCAGTGAGCCGAAATCACGTCACTGCACTCCAGCCTGGGCAACAGAGCAAGACTCTATCTCAAAAAAATAAATAAATAAATAAATAAAATAAAATAATAATAAATTCATTATAGAAAAAAGAAATAGAGCAAAGATGACAAAATCTTTAAAATTATTGAATATAAGTTTATGGAAGTTCATTATTACTTTCTACTTTTTATGTATTTTTAAAATATTTAAAATAAAATTATTTTATTTAAAAAAAGAAGAATGAGTGTAAGTCCTGGACTTAAGGGAGGTGATGGTTTGAAAGAGTTGCTGTTGAAAATGGGAATTGGGTTGACCAAGAACAAAAAAAAAAAAAAAAAAGGTTTGGAGGATGACACAAAGGTTCCCATTTGGGTTTGGGTCCTGATTTGGTGGGACCAACATGCATTGATGCAGGAACAGAAATGATAGATAGTAGCGAGGAAGGAGACTGGCAGGACTTGTTTCCTGGTCACAACCCTGCTGACTAAAACAGCATCTGGTCCAGACAAGATGAAGCAAAGAAACCAGCAAGAACCAGCAGATGGCAATGAAAGTGATCCCTAGCTGCGCTCATTGCTCATTAGCATAATATACTCCCACCAGCGCCATGACACTTTACAAATGCCATGGCAATGACCCAGAAGTTACCTCCCCTTTCCATGGCAACAACCAGGAAGTTACTCTTCGTTTCCTAGAAAATTCTAAATAGCCCACCTCTCAGTTTCCATTGACCCACCCCTTAATTTACATGTAATTGAAAGTGAGTTTCTGAGTATAATTAAAGTTCCCAAGAGCTACCTACTATGGGCACATATGCCTATGAGTTAGTCCTGCTCTGCAAGAAGCAGTACCGTTCAGCAGATTACTGTCTAACACCACCAGCTTGCCTTTGAATTCTTTCTTGGATGAAGCCAAGAACCCTCTCGGGTTAAGCCCCCAATTTAGGGTTTACCTGTCCTGCATCAGTGGCATGAATTGAGAGTCAAGTTTTTCTCCTTCGAAGTGGAGAGAAAAAGAGAAGCCCTTACACACCTTCCCAAAGCCAAACAATCTGATCACATATTGATCAAGCCAAACCCCAAGGACAACTAATAGAAAATCTAAGTGGGCTTGTCAATAATGGGGAAAAATAGGAAGTCAGGCACAGTGTGGGGGCTAGCACAATAAGCAGCTGAGCATACACAGCCAAAAGTAGAACTGAACTCCTAAACTTGCACCATTCTCTGCACCGATCCTATTCTTGGGCTTTCCTTCTTAACTCTAGATAAAATTGCTTGCTCCCTTTTCTGGTGTCTTAAAACAATAGCCATGTATACAGTGTTGTTGGTAATTAGTCATGACACTGGCTAACATCTGATGGTTGCCATGTAGCAAGGTATTCATGGCTGCACAGGTTTATCTCCTTGAATCTTCATAACAAACCTGGGAGTCTCGGAAAATGTTAGGTTAAAGTGAGAGAACTGAAATTTAAGCTCAGCATATCTGCCTCTGGGGCCCAAGCTCCTAAACAGGAAGCCACACTAATTACTGCTTGCGAGATCCAACCTATCTGATTTTCTCTCCTTCAAGAAGGCATTTCAGCATACAAACAAGTAATACTTTTAGGATTTACATTGACTTCATTGTAATGCATAGGAAAAATAAATAATTCACAAATCGTAGGTCTTCAATTATTATTACTAAAAAATTACTCACAACAAATCTCACAATTTATTGTGACACAAGTGTATAATGATACTGTGGTTGAAAACTGCACCCCTGATATGTTTATTCACCAAAACATATTTTTAAAAATTTTCTACATTTAATTACCACTTAAATTGTCTGGCTTATTTCTTTCATGAATCCCTGATATCCCCAGTAAATTATGACCTCTTTGAGAGAAAGAACTAAGTCCTGTGATTATTTTTAACTCTCCAAAATATCCAGAATATGCCAGGCACATAAAAACAATTAATACACATTCCCTGAATAGAGAAGAACTATCAATGAAATAATAGTAATGTTAGGGTAAGGCTTTCCTGTTTATAAAACCCTTCCATCAAGTCATCAGGCTTCTTCTGAAGGTACACAGAAGAGAATCAGAGGTCCCAGTTCAAGAGATATATTCACTGTGATCCAACTAGCTTTTTTGTCCTATGCCTCCTCAGACAAGACATGGATGGCAAGTTTTCTAGAATCATGAGTATAAAATTAGAAGCATCTAATGAAATAGCTAGATTTATTCTGTTTTACTAGACACCCTGGTGCATTCTAACAGGGTGCCTGTGTTTGCTTAAAAAAGATCTTATCACATCACCCAGACCAAACTGTATTAACATGTAAATGAAATTGATTCTGTACACTGAGAACACAATGCTTACCTTGCACTATAAGCCAATTTTTAATAAAGAAGAGGATAACTGATGCAAATTTCTCAGTGTGGATTTCCAAGATGAAAATAAAGTAACTTATCTACCAAGCTGGACAAAGTGTAAAAAGCTTGAGCAGGAACAAGAACACTCAAGGTTAAGTGTGATATGATTAAGGACACTCTGTAAACTTAAGTGATAAGGAGAAAAGAAGTCATTAATATATGCTATATCTAGGATAATTTTCAAAAAGAAGGATTCATGTTCTTTTTTGGGGGGGGGGACAGTTTCACTCTTGTCCCCCAGGCAGGAGTGCAGTGGTGCGATCTTGGCTCACTGCAACCTCTGCCTCCTAGGTTCAAGTGATTCTCCTGACTCAGCCTCCCAAGTAGCTGTGATTACAGTCATGCACCACCATGGCCAGCTAGTTTTTGTATTTTTTGGTAGAGACAGGGTTTCACCATGTTGGTCAGGCTGGTCTTGAACTCCTGACCTCAAGTGATCCACCTGCCTCAGCCACCCAAAGTGCTGGGATTACAGGCGTGAGCCACCATGCCTGGCCATATGTTCTTGTCTTTTAGATCTGAGAAGTTGCACTGCCTTCCTTTTTGGTGCCTCCTAGCAGAGAAGTTAAGAGCATGAGATTTGGAGCCAGACAGGCCTGCCTATGGGTATTCAGTAAATGCTAGCTACCATTCTTACTGTAGGGAGGAGAAACTCTCAGTCCCCTCCCCTTACCCTGTTTCCCAGTGATGAAGTTGCCGCAGGGGGTATCCTGGGTCATGGCTTCCTAATGGGCAGGAATCACTCTGTGATCTGTGACCTCTCTTCCCTGGCATGCACATTGGTGGGTGAATACACTGCCCAGAGAGCTGGCTTTGCCTGCTCTTTGCAGGGTAGATGAGTTGAGTCCAGGGACTGTTCTACAAACAAACTAGCTAGTTCTACTTCTCTAGTTCCTACATATTTCTAATAAGATTTCAGACCCCAAGTTCTGAAAGAAGGGCAGTACTTATTAGGCTTCAAGCTCAGGACCTAAACAGGGAAAAAGAGAAATGGATGTAGGACAGCATTTGTGTTGCTGGGTCACTGCTCATACCATTTAACAGCATCAGGATCCTACTATGACCCAAATTCATTATTGTTGCTGTTATTTTTATTTTATTGTTATTGACCTTGAAGGGAGGGAGCTCAACTGTATGGTCCTACAAAGGTTTTCCATTGTCCTAGGCATAAGTGAAGACACTCGCCTGTGCTTCAGGTCTTGTCTTACCCACATGTCTTGTGGTTCATCTTTTCTATTATTTCAAGTGTTCTCTGTTGAATGTCAGGTACCATACTAGGCACTTTTATACATTCCTTCTTTTTATCTTCATGTTAGTTAATTAGTCTTTAATAATCATCTTGAAATTACTTGTATCCATTTTATATAAGAGAAAATGAACAATCAGAGAGGTTAAGTATCTTGTCTAAAACCAAACATGTCATAAGTGGGAGACACAGATCTGAAATCCAGATCTTTTTGATACCAATAAGTATGCTTCCTGCTAATGTCCCTACTTCACCATTCCCACCATAAACCCTTTAATAACTTCAAGTTGCATGAAATCAAGGTCATAGGTCCAATCTTCTATATGTACTTAAAGCTCCCTCATCTGCTCATTTAATTCTCTGTTCAAACCACCGCCAGGGCATAGCTACCCCTGGCTCATTAGAAAGATTTCTCTGATCTGGAACATTTCCTCATGGCTAAACATACATCAGATGTCTGAGGAAGTAATCATCTCTGTCTGAAAATCAGAACCTCTGAACTTTCAGAGCAGGCCTCAGTTGGGCACCTGTCACCCAACTGCCCCCTCTTGTCACTTAGTGTTTAATACTAACCCTCGTGAAAACTCAAGTTTCAAGTTTAGAAGAAATACAAGTTTCAAGTTTAGAAGAAATACTCAGCTCTCTCATGGCTGAGATCCTGGGCTTGCTGAGAGTTGGCAGTGTTTAACCCTCGGGCCTCTTTTTCTCTTTTTTGTTTCATAAAAAGGAAGAACAAAGCATTCCGATACCTTAGTGTGATATTGGAAAAGGCTTCTTTTACCTTTGGCAATTTTTCCAATGGTCAGAAAGAGCATCTGTTGTTTGTGGTGTTAGTAATACCTCTTACTCTCTCCGGCATGTTGAGAAAGCCAGAAGTGAAAATACAAGCTGTGGCTGAGCAGAAGGAAGAATGGTCTACTTTGGGAGCAAGATAAACGATAAGACACTGGATGTTGTGAATCTCTGTTGGTACAGTCTTGCAGTCTGAAAGGATCAAAGCTGGGTCTTCACTTCAAAGAATAGCACCAGGCTAGTAAGTTTGACTCCATTTTGCTAGAACATTCCTCTAACAATTCCCTTTCAACCACCATTGTAAACTGTCATCTTGCAACCTCAGTTCTCTCAGTCGACTGTAAATCTTAGAGGGAAATCCCAAAGACTATTCAAGCTTTTATCAGCTAGTAGGGATTCTTTTTAACCAGAACAATTTCATTATAAAGCTTGTTATGAGTTCTTTAAAGAGAAAAGCAGAATTCCTAGAGAAGACTCTATCCATATAGCACACACATCTCCATCTTTCCTGAAATCAATTGAGCAGTGGGCTGCAGGTATTTTCCAGAGAATTAAATAATCACCCAGAGCAAAAAAGATTCTAAGTTGTCAGATGAGTTCAGTGAACATGCAAGAAACATTATCCCAGTCAACACTAGGCCTCCTCCTGTCAGTCTGAAGATGGAGGAAAAAAAGTTTTGAAAAAGCATCTTTGGGCCGGGCACGGTGGCTCACGCCTGTAATCCCAGCACTTTGGGAGGCCAAGGTGGGCAGATCACGAGGTCAGGAGATAGAGACCACGGTGAAACCCCATCTCTACTAAAAAATACAAAAAATTAGCTGGGCGCGGTGGCAGGCGCCTATAGTCTCAGCTACTTGGGAGGCTGAGGCAGGAGAATGGCATGAACCCGGGAAGCTGAGCTTGCAGTTAGCAGAGATCTCGCCACTGCACTCCAGCCTGGGTGACACAGCAAGACTCTGTCTCAAAAAAAAAAAAAAAAAAAAGCATCTTTGACCTCACCATAGGACACAGCCCCGCTGCCCAGAAGACCCTTTTCTTCCTTCTTTACCAGGCTATCCTTCCTCATCCTCTAAGACTCAGGTAAGGCCTCACTTCCAAGGTTGTGTGGAATACCCCCCTTCTGTGTCTCCATGCAGCACTGTGCTTTCCTTTAACACAATACCACACCATGCTCTCATCACCAACCATCTGTGCCCTCTGTCTCTCCCATTAAATACAAGGGTGGGGCCAGGGGGGAACTATGGCATTTTTCTCTTATCAAAAGTGCCAAAGTGAAAGCCTGGAATGAATGGATTAATAGAATGGATGGAATGGGTAAACAAATGAATGAACAAGTGAATGAGCAAAGGAGTAACACAGCCTTGGGATACAGGTTTGGAAGTCTGCTCTGGTCTTGATCAGCCCAAATAGCAATGGGCTTCTTTACAGCAAGAACAGTAGCCCAAGATGGTAATTTCCACTTTCAACTTTCACTATATAAGAATATAAATCCCACCTTTCTTCCCCTAGTTCCAATATACCTGACCACCATGCTCCCAACACCCCAGTGTAACCTCTCCCTCTTCCCTCATTGACATGTGCGTACACACAGGCTCTACTCCTAAGACACATGGTCTAGCCATAGCAAGTTGCCCTGAAAAGTTCCACTTCCCTCTGGGCAAATATCACCTGACATCACAAGTTCCCACACTTCACCCAGCAGGACCCAAAGGACCAGACCATCCAAAAAAATCTTCAACTTCGGAAACCAGGAGATAGAAGGCAGGAGGAATGAGGAATAGAAATATCTAAAATAACCAGAAGTCCAGAAGCACTCCTCATGCCCCCAGGACAGAATATACCACTGGACTAAAGCCACAAAAGGTAAAAAACACATTCTGGGATAAATTACAACTACTCCATGGCTTCGGAATTTGAACCCCAAATCTCATTTGCAACCATTTGCATACTTTGGCATGCTGTTTGCCTAACACACTAAAAATCTTGCTTGCTTTTTGTTTCTCCCAAAGTTTCTCATGGTATGTTTTTACCCAGACCACGTAGACTGTGAGGGAGATAAAGGGGGAAGGAAGAAAGAAAGATCCACAACTACTACCACTGATTGAGAGCCTGTGGGGGCACAATTGCTCTGTTGAAAGATGTGAAGATGCTGGTGACTCGAACCCAGAGGTCACCAATAAACAATTTAAACCTTCAACTCAAATCCTGCAACTAATAAGCCAGCTGTCAAATCGCTAGTCTGAGCCTGGCCCAAAAGAGAAAGGATACCTTAGAAGAAGGGGCCCAGAATAAGTATTGCTAATCATACAGAAGTTGAGGGATTTTAAATCATTACTTTCTTTGCCAATATGCTGGGGACTCATGAAATTGTGTCAAGATAATATCAGTCTGTGTGTTTTATCCACACAAGCCATCAAACCGCTAAGACACAGAATAGGAGACAGGAGGGCCTTTTCAATCTGACCAAATGAGGTTAAGAGGATTCATTTGACCCATATCCACCAAAGGAGATTGCATTCAGTA
The DNA here is from genome assembly GCF_009828535.3 of Hylobates moloch. Taxonomy (NCBI): domain Eukaryota; kingdom Metazoa; phylum Chordata; class Mammalia; order Primates; family Hylobatidae; genus Hylobates; species Hylobates moloch. Next base: position 81,763,201 of record NW_026652286.1, on the reverse strand, counting down.
AAAGTCAGCTTTCTGCACATTTTACATCTTCAGTGCCTCTGAGCAATTCTTACAGGTACCCATTAATAAGTAAAAGGCATCAAGATCAGAAGTAAAAAGGAGCAGATTCAGAAAGCATCATTCCATTTTGGAGTTATTACATTTTAGTGGAAGCTTTTTTTTCTTTTAACTGCAGTACTTGAGGCAAGTCCTCACACAGCATGGTAATATTCTCAAATCACACAGCAGAGAATTCAGAAAATAGCACTTGTGTTCTAATAAAGTCATTACCATATCCTAAGGCAGTGTAAAAAACACACAATACAGTCATGCACATGTTATTACAACAAACTGGGTCATTGCAATCACTCACCCAATGCTCAGATGAAAAGGCCATTATTATCAAGGAGCTGGGGAAGAGATGGAATCAATTTCCCAGGATCCAATCCATGAACACAGAGTGTGTTGAACATAGAAAAGAAACTTTCCAGGCCCTGGTGGAATGGTTAACCTGTGCCTTAGGGATTTTGGTCTTCTCTCTCCTGTCTGAAAGCTTGGAGGCAATAGAAATCAACTATGGGATCTCGCCTTGCACTAAGCTCAGGAATGATTTCAGTGCCTGTCTTATGCATTTGATTTCTGACATGTGTGTACTGCCTCAGCTTTGCTGATTGCCAACAAAATGGTTATCTGCACATTTACTGAGTGCGGTATAATTTCAAGGAAGAGCTCAGTTATTATGAGGCTCATTTTATTCTCTTTTCCAAATATTAACATAAAGAATAGATCATATGTTCCCCTCTCCTTCCTTACTTCTATTTCAATTTCTTGAAGATGTTCTGTACAGGTAGACAGGGGATGGTGAAAATTGTTCTGGAGAGCAATAAGGTAGGAATGTGGCAAGTTGGTAGGAACTATAAAATGGGGTTCAAATAGAAACTTCACAACCATGTGGTTTGCTTTTTGTTTTGTTTGTTTGAGATGCAATCTTGTGCTGTTGCCCAGGCTGGAGTGCAGTGGCATGATCTCGGTTCACCGCAACCTCTGCCTCCCAGGTTCAAGCCATTCTCCCACCTCAGCCTTTCAAGTAGCTGGGATTACAGACATGTGCCACCACGCCCAGCTAATTTTTGTATTTTTCGTAGAGATGGGGTTTCACCATGTTGGCTGGGCTGGTATTGAACTCCTGACCTCAAGTGATCTGCCTGCTTGGTCTCCCAAAATGCTGGGATTACAGGCGTAAGCCACTGTGCTTGGCCAAAACTTCACAACCATGTGGTTTTTAAACAATTCATATTTTTATGCATTTAGAGCTTTCTTATCAAGAGAGGTTGGTCAATAGATACAAATGTAAAAGGAAGAAATTCTAATGTTCGATAGTAAGGCTGGGTAATTATAGTTAACAATATATTGTATATTTCAAAATAGCTAGAAGAGAGGACTGGAAGTGTTCCCAACACATAAAAATGATAAATACTCAAGGTAATGGGTACCCTAAATACCCTGACTTGATTATTATACCTTCTATGCATGTAACAAAACATCACGTGCACCATAAAAAATGTGCAAATATTATGTATCAAGTTAAAATCACAGAAAAATGAACTTTCTTAGCAATAGTTCCAGTTAATATAGATACAACTCATCCTTCTCTCCCAAACACATATGTTCTTATTCAAACCAGTAGATTAGGAAACAGGAGATACACCAACATCAGGGGTATCAGCAGGAGATGAACAGGACCTCAAAAGGTCCTAACCACATTGGGTCTCTATGTTCCAGGTCCCACTCAGGCCTGAGAAACCCCCATTCACTAAAGGACATGTGAGACTGAGTTGAATGCTAGAATGCATTTTATCCAGTTTATTCATTAACAACTAGAAATATTAGCCAACACCAACCAGAACACTCATGTTAGCTGCAACAGCTACCTTACATATACCCCACACACCAAAAATAACTCTTCTCCTTAGGATGATGGAATTAGTCCTCATCACTCGTTTTTTGTTTTTTGGGGTTTTTGTTTTGTTTTGTTTTACCCTTTTCTTCTCCTTGAGGATTATTATTAAAATATAACTCTGGGAGCATTAGCAGTATTCTATAAGCACATAATAAGTACTGAATACTTATTGCAAGAGCCTTACTGAGTGGGAAGAGATACAACAAGTTATCTAACTTTCTGAATCTATAATTTTTTTCTGACCAGAAAGCAAAGGTTGTTGAGAAAAGCTTTTTTCTTTTGAGACAGAATTTCTCTCTTGTTGCCCAGGCTGGAGTGCAATGGCACAATCTCGGCTCACTGCAACCTCCGCCTCCCTGGTTCAAGTGATTCTCCTGCCTCAGCCTCCCGAGTAGCTGGGATTACAGGCATGCGCCACCATGCCTAGCTAATTTTTGTATTTTTAGTAGAGACAGGGTTCACCATATTGGCCAGGATGGTCTCAATCTCTTGACCTCATCATTCGCTGACCTCAGCCTCCCAAAGTGCTGGGACTACAGGGGTGAGCCACCACGCCTAGCTGACACTTTGCATATAGTAGTAAAGAAAACAGACAAGGAACTCTATCCTAATAGAGTTTGTATTCTCCCAGGGAAAGGCACAAAATACATTTAATAAATAAATTAACTGTATAGTATGCTAGAAAGTGACCAGGGCTTTGAGGGGAAAGAAGTAGAACCAAGTAAAGGTAGTGGCAAGCATGTAAACAGGGGATAGGTAAAATTTTGAATTGCATAGTTAGGAAAGACCTCATTGAAAAGGGGAGCTTGAAGAAGATAAAGAAATTAACATTCTGATGTCCAGAGAACTCCCTGTGAGAAGATCATTTCAAGCAGAAGGAACAGACAATGCAAAGACCCTAAAAGAGGAGTGATCCAGAATATTCATGTAACATTGAGAAAGCCAGTATGGCTGGAGCCCAGTGAGAGATGGAAAGGGTAGGAGATAAGTTCAGAGGAATAATAACCAGGTCATGTAAATGGGTCCCACAGGCCATTATAAAGATATTGACTTCTACTGTGCGTGAAATGGGGTGTCGTGAGTTTTAAACAGGAAAGCATGATGACTGAATTTCTCCCACTATAATAAAATTACTCTGGCTTCTTTACTGAGAAGAGACTGTGGAAGTGGAAATACCAGTGAGGAAACAACTGCAGGAATCCAAATTAGAGAAAAGGAGGCTGACCAGAGTATTAGGGAAGTAGTGGGGATAGTGGGATTCTAAATTCATATTGAGGAAAGACTGAATAAAAGTAGCTGATGGATGAATGTGAGATGAGAGAGTCCAGGAGGCTTCCAAGGCTCCTGACTTGAGCGGCTTAGAGAATGGAGTTACCTTTGATGCCTCTTTTTCAAGAGGTTCTTTAGCCCTCAAACATAAGATACAACTAGGGAATATTCTCTCTTACCCGAACTTTTCTTTTGGAGAATTGGGATAAGGTCGAATAGAAAGGAGGAGTGGGGTGTATAGTTCCTCTGCTCCAAGCAGAATTTGTTTCTTTATCACTGATTATAGGCTCTCTGAACTTGCCGTCTTCCAGGAAGTGGTCATCCTCTGCCAACAATAATGAAATGGTGGATTTTCTCCTTTAGCCCTTGTTTCAGAAACACTCACACTTTAGGGTTGGATGATGCCACCTCCAAGTTTGGTGGCCTTTGCAGTCTACCTGGACAACGCTCTGAAATGTGAAGTCAGCCAGTTGTACTGTCCCCTCACCCCAGCAAGGGCTTAGTGACTATTCCAAATAGTGTGAAGTTCTTCTTCTTCTTCTTTTTTTTTTCTCACATTATGCCCATGAAGCCCAGGGAACAGAAACCTATTCATGTTATCACAGCAGCCTGAGCCTGCATGAAAGCTTTCCTAGCAATGAGTTTTAGAGGCACTTGTAAACTACCTACCTCCTTCTAATCACAGCCTCTATCACAGTGGCTGTGATTTAGATAAGGAGTGCTTTGTTTAATTAAATTCATAGGAAGTGGCCCAATATGCAAAGAAGAGCTGCTCTGCTTGAAGCCGAGGTCCCATCTCCTTGGCCTCCCACCTCTCACCATCCTTCCCCACTCACTAGGTCCACTGAAATGCCCTCTAAGTAGGCACTGAGGAAAAGTTAGGGTTCTGTGGAACAGAGTTTGAAAAGCAATGCACTGTGGCTTTCTATAAGAACAATAGCACACACAGGTAGCCACAGTTCATTCCTCTTCCATTGTGTCAGGCTTGAGAAACTTAACTTGCAGCCTACAGTTTGCCATATTTCTGGGTAACTGTTAAGTGTACCCACGCTCTCCATCACAGTACTACCAGCATTGTCTGCCAGAGTAGACGGACATGGCGAAAAGCCATGTAAACTATCTCACAACATCCCTATTGTATGTCCTTCCAAAGTGTGCCTCTCAGGAGGGCATGTTTCAGCCAAAGTTTAAAAGTTTCATTTTTTAAGACAACAAAACAGAACTCCAGGAAAGCCTGTATTTTCTGGCCTATAGGAGGGTCATCGAATTTCCTCACCATTTTCTGCACTATAAAAATGTATTTCTCTGATGGTGTGCCAAGGCTTGGAACTGTAGGAATGATACTTGGTCAAGGAGTCTAGCCAGGGATGATAGAGTTGTCTCTGTGGCTTCTCAGTGCCCAAAACTGTGTGGATTCAAGATCAACTTCTCAGAACTGGTCTCAAGATCAACTTCTCAGAACCTCCTTTCTTGACACCTTCTTTGAAGACTAGTTGACCCCACTAAACCTAGAAAAAGGCTTTAATTGGAATCTTCTTCACTTCTGAGCTGCTGCATGTAACTGATGAAAGCCAAGAGCCCTCTTTCCACTTCTGGGCTGTTCTGTGCCAACTGAGCCCTAAAGCAGATTTGCCCATGCCCAGAGACTCACTGAGACTCTCAAAGAAACTGCTTCTTCAGCTTCTGACTCTAACTTCCCTTGCTATGGGGACTCAAAATTGATCGGACTCTAACTTCTTTTGCTATAAGGGCTCAAAATTGATCCAAATTATCTACCTCTTTACTCTCTTAAGATTTTCTTGTGTCCCTCGCCTTGTACCTTTACAGAAATGTCCTTTCTCTCTTGCCTGAAAAGTGGGGGGAAATGTCCTCATGTATGTCATTTCATGAAAATAGACCCAAGAGAAGATGGGCTTGGCTGCCAGGACCCAAGACCAACCTGTGCTTAGGCTAAAGGTTTGAGTGGCCCTTGGCTGAGCCTAACACAGGTTGGCCTGGGGTCCTGGCAGCCAAGGATGCATACAGATGAGGAAACTGACCACCATCCCATCACCAAGAGGCTTCCCCAAGATCACAAAAGTCATCAGTGACAAAGCTGACATTAGAACATATGTACCTTAATTCTCTATCTAAAGGGCATAAACTCTGAGAAAAGGTGACAGATATTCTTTAAAGGTCAAAATATCTTATTGTTTATAAGAATTAAGTATAATCCATGACAAATGATATATTTATCAGAGGAAAAAAATACTTGTTCCAGAGAGATTCTTTTTTCAGCCTGCTAGTGACTTTCATCCTTTATTATGAATTAGCTCAAAGACATGTCCCTACACCTAAAATGCATTAGACATAAAAGTAGGAGAGGAGTAGGCTGAGTGACAGAATCTCTCCCAAACCCTAAGCTGCACAGGGGAGGGGATGGATGGGCTGTGTGCACCTGTAGAGTAAAAATGAAAACAGCATATTTACAAGGCTTATGTAACAGCTTCTCAGAGGTTAAAAACTGCTCCCAGTGGCATTTTCTGAACTCATATAGTCAGCTCAGCTACTGCGGCTGTGGCTTTCACTTATGAGGGTCCTCAGAAAGGACTCAGTTATTATTGCTTGTACTTCAGAGCTAAATTATCTTGCAGTGCACCCAAGTCAGCAAAGCTGTTTTTTAACCAAATTGCAAACAATCACTTCTCACAGCAATTTTTCTGTGAGTTTCCCCGTCTGCATAGACAATGGGTTTCAGCTTCAACCCTTATGCATGAATATGGCAGTTACTGTTACAACAGACCAGCTCTCTGGCTGGAAGTCGGGAAGGCACTAATAGTGAGGATATTGTGCTGCCCAGATTCAGGAAAGAAATGTGACAGCTTGAAATTACAGCAGAATAAAAATGGTTGGGAATCTGAACGGGTACAGGTCTTTTAGTGGAGGGCATCTTACAGGTCTATTTCCATTTATTTCTTACAGAAGGCCTGGGTGAGGAGGAGGCTGGAAGTGAAGGAAAAGTGGCATAAGACAAGGATAGGAAAAAGTAGACCCTGGATCTTTTGTTTTATTTTGTGTGGTCTTAGTCCATGGAAGAACAAACTTCCTGGACTCTGAGAATGACAAAAATTATTTACCTTCATATTATGTGACCACTTACCTAGTGAGACATGCTTTATGCAAAGCCAATGTCAGACTTCCCTTTAAAACAATAATGAAAACAATAATAATAATGCAGTGCCACACTGTGATTTATTGTCAGATGCTCCACTCACTCTGATCCTTTGCCCTTTCTCTGTCCAATAGCACCAACCACCTTTTTCTGTTTCTAGGAAAGGGAAGTTTCCTCATTATCTGAAATGTAAATAATAGGCTTAGATAAGCACAGAACCTGAAAGACATGTGCTGCAACCAACATCTCCATCAGGTTATATCTGCTTCTACTCACCACTATATCCTATACATAGAGTAGGTGCTCAAGAAAAATTTGTTGCAAGGATCAGTGAACCACACCTTTCTGGATGTACTGCCTTCTTGAACTTGGTTCGTCAATGCCTGACCTTTTCTCCAACTCACCAAGGCCATTTTGGCAGTAGAGATTTTAGTGAGTGCTGGAGCAGGGCAAGCATAGTCAAGAAGTCTGCACCATTGTGGTAAAAAATGGTTAGGGAGCTCCTTTCTGGGTAATTTTAGGTTGTCAAACTGATATATCAATGAGGCAAGTAAATTCACTGACAAGGAAAACATCTCATAATTAGCAGGATTCAAACCTGCATAGGGAGAAAGCAACGAATTTCTAGCTCATTGCCTTACCACTCAGCCACAACTCACCGAGGCCATTTTAGGTCCCACACTTGTCCGTCAAAGTGCAGTAAACACACTGGCTGACTCAGCATCACTTTAATATTCTAAAGGAACTTTAGCTCCAGCCACTATTCTGTCTATGTCAGAAAGTCTCTGCTGCTCAAACCAGATCAAGGTGACCTCTCTCCTCTGATCTGATCATGTAGACCACTCAATTGTGACTTATATGGCTTCATTTTATTGTATAGATTTTCAGACATGTTTGCCAATTATATTATAAATATCTTGCAAGAATGGACTGCATTTTATATATCTCTATGTCCTACTCAATGTGCAAACTGTAGCAGGAAGACAGTAACTATTTGTTGATATCAATCAATGAAAATGCATCTTATTTCAGTATTCTTGTTAGGTTTTAAATGCTGAATGGGACTTTTGAGTTCTAAGCAGCAGTACTTGATAGAGCCCTAAAAGCAAAAAATAATAATAATTGTTTTGCTCATCCTAACAGTAGTGAAAAAAATTGTTTTGCTTATCCTAACAGTTGTGGAGTCTAGTTAAAATGATATTTGTGAAAAATATCACTAGTCAATATATATCAACATAAACCAGGGCCTAAGATAAATCAGGTTACAGGCAAGAAAAATTAACAAATATCAAAAATGTGGTCCTCAAAGTGAATTTGGTTTTTACCAACTAATCGATCCATCAGGTATTAGGTACTATGGGTATTTTTTACTGTCTATGCTTTATTTTATGTACATATTACCTAGAGGATGCATTTATGTCTCTTTCATCCAAAGCTTCCAAAAGGTGGCACCCATCATCATCATCGACATCAACAATAACCACAACAACTATACCAAATTATTTATTGTTCCTGGTATGGGACTGGGACATGCAAAAAGAAAACGAGGCAATCCTGATTCCTGATCCCTTGAGAAGCTATACAGACAGCCATGCTGGTCGGAAGGCTCTTTATGAGGACCGACGATTAGCCAAATCTGAACCAAAACCTATCTTGTGACTGAAACATAGGGCACAAAGTTATGGAGTGGTTGGTGAAAAAAGTACTTATAGGAAATATGGGCTCTAATTCCAACTTTGCCCCTAACCACTTGAGGGATATTATGCAAGTCATTTAGAAGCCCTGGCCTCAGATTCTTAACTTTTAAAACATAAGAATTTGGACTATATAATCTCTATGTTTCCTCCAAGCTCTAAAATTTAAACAGAGGCCAGTTCTTTGCCAGGTATCACTCCTTGGGCTGCTGTTAACAGAATACTGTAGTGATGAGAGTCCACATAATAGATGTAGACACACCTGGATTCAAATTCTGGCTCTGTCACTCACTAACTTGGGCAAATCATTAATCTCAAGGAGCCTCAGTCTGCTAATATGTAAATAAGTCCAATGATATTTTTAGGGATATTATGAAGATTTTAAAAAATAGCCAAGCTACCTTGCACATATTTGGCACTCAGTAAATATAAAAATTGTTGTGATGATTTTTCCCTCTCAGGTTGAATGCATAAAGCAGACTCTCAGGATCCTTTAACAATGAACATGCAACGTCTGTTAGACTCAGGAGGTTTGAAAGATCCTCAGATTCCTGGGTGATCCTCAGTCAGAGGATCAAGAATTCAGCTGATGGCAGCTCAGAGGCAAAATATGGGGAAAATTTGTCACTACATTAAGCCCTCCCCAAATTTCCCCTGAGATACTTAACATCAAGATCCAGACATGACTTGCCTTATACCAGTTTTTCATGTGCCATGAATCAAGGAATACCAGAAAGTCTCAGCTTCCTAGAATATCTTCCCAACAGTCTCCATAGTGTGTGAAATTTCACTATTAGAGATTTGCTTCTTAGATAAAGGCACAAAAAATTCTTTCCAGACACCCTCTTTTAAAATACAGTTTCTTTGAAAACCAAACACCGCATGTCCTCACTTATAAGTGGGAGCTGAACAATAAGAACATGTGGACACAGGGAGGGGAACAACACACACTGGGGCCTGTCAGGGGGTGAGGTTGGGGGAGGGGGAGTATTAGGAAAATAGCTAATGCATGCTGGGCTCAATACCTGGCTGATGGGTTGACAGGTGCAACAAACCACCATGGCACACATTTACCTGTGTAACAAACCTGCATATCTTGTACATGTACCCCAGAACTTAAAAATTAAAAATTAAATAAAATACAGTTTCTTTGGAGAGTGATAAGTGAGCAAGCTATCGGCAATTAAGCAGACAGGGGTCATTATAGGATAAGAAGATTCAGGGAGAAAGAACAAAGGGAGATGTAATGATAAACTTTTCTAACTTCATAGTTCTGACAATTGCTGTGCCTGGATGCAGATGCTGTGTGTAGAAGGCATATCTCATTGGAGATATCCATGGGAGGTGATTGGTGCCAAAGGACCCTTCATACACAACTTCCTCTACTTTCCACCCGAAGGGTTCCCAGTGTCCAGGCCACATTGTCTGTAAGCATCTGTATCCCTAAATATTGTAGAAGTGTCTACCTGGCCTTCTTCATGGAACTCACACAGCTTTCTGTATACGTGGTCTGGGCTCTGTGCCATCACCTGCCAGGCCTTTCCAAAAAAACGTGAGAGAGGCCAAGGAGAATGGTAGGGACAGGAGGCTGACGGCCTGACAGAGAGGGCTAAATACTTACCAGAGGGTTCTGAATGCCACAGCTAATCAGAAAAGCCCAAAAGTTCCTCCGCTAAAAGAGTATAGTTTATAACTCTAATAATTTATACATGGGCTCACTTTCCCTGAATAATTACAGATTATTATCCAGCTAATTACAGTACATGGTATTAAAAGATCTGAAGTTTATTACTCCAATCTAGGAAATTACTTTGGCACATGTTTTGAAAATAAAAATGCTGGAAAAGAAGTTTAGGTCTTGCCAGGATAATATACTGCAGTGGTTCCATGCTTTCTTCCCAGCACGAGATAGTTTATATTGTCATATAACCTATAGATGTCCTAAAATGTGAATTTCAACATCTCAGCCCAAAATGACTTTTCTCCCTAAATAGGGTTGCCAAATTTGGCAGATAAAATAATAAGGTGTTTTTCATTTGCTCAGTTAAATTTCAATTTTAGATATATACTAAATAATTTTAGTGTATGTCCCAAATTTTACAAGATATACTTCCACTAAAAAAAATTACTTATTGTGTATCTGAAATTCAAATGTAACTCAGAGTCCTGTATTTTATCTGACAGTCCTATCCCTGGGGGAGATCTGAAATAGAAAATAATGCTGAGGAGAGACAAAAGTGTAGGTTCAATGAACAGCATCTCAGTGTCAAAAACTGGGGGATCAAACTTCATAGAAAAATATTAATCATCAACAGGACAATGTTCAACATTGAGAGAAAAATATCCATAGAATTCTCAAATATGAACCTTCACTTCCAATTCAAAATGGCTAAGGGTGAACTATACTATTCCTATGTGTATATGATCTTTGCAGGGTCCTTGACTGTTTCCACCAAGAATCTTTTCATATTCGACAAAGAGGGAAAGGAAAAAAAAAGTATGAACTGTACTCTCTTGACACGGGAGTTCACATCCAAATCCTGCAACTACCCCACCTCACCTACTGATTCTTTTTAGGATGACATCTCTATTTATTTATATAAATTATTTCCAGCCATCCCACTATTTTAGTGGGAACAGAATTTGTCAGGCTGATGTTAAGATAGACATAGGGAGGGGTTAAGAGATAGAGAGGGATAAATGAAGCATTTGCTAATTAATAAAGATGAAAGTAGCTACCTTATTTTTTACTACAAAATAACTTTTAAAATTACTGGGACTAATACACTTGAAAAGAAATGTAGTCCAATAAAGGACAAAACTGTATAGTATTGACCAAAAGTACACTAAAATTTCAAAGAACAACGTTAGCGTGAGCTGTATGTAATCCAGGTAGTTTGAAGATCCCTTCATTCAGCAAATATCCATCAAGTACTGTATTAGTCAATTCTCACACTACTATAAAGAACTTCCTGAGGCTGGGTAATCTATAAGGAAAACAGGTTTAATTGTGCTCAAGGTTCTGTGGGCTGTACAGGCTTCTGCTTCTGGGGAGGCCTCGGGAAACTTACAATCATGGTGGGAGGTGAAGGGGAAGCAGGCAGATATTCACATGGCTGGCAGGAAAGAGAGAAGGAGGACATGATACCCACTTTCAAACAACCAGATCTCTTGACAATTCTATCATGAGAACAGCAAGGTGGAAATCCAACCCCATGATTCAGTCACCTCCCACCAGGCTCCTCCTCTGATATATTATAGGTTTATCGGGGTTTCCACTTTTGCTTCTTCCTCATTTTCTCTTGCTGCTGCCATGTAAGAAGTGCCTTTCACCTCCTACCATGATTCTGAGGTCTCCCCACCCATGTGGAACTGTAAATCCATTTAAGTCGTGGGTATGTCTTTATCAGCAGCATGAAAATGGACTAATATAGTAAATTGGTACCAGTAGAGTGGGGTGCTGCTGAAAAGATACCCAAAAATGTGGGAGTGACTTTGGGACTGGGTAACAGGCAGAAGTTGGAATAGTTTGGAGGGCTCAGAAGATGTCAAAAAAATGTGAGAAAGTTTGGAACTTCTAGAGAATTGTTGAATGGCTTTCAACAAAATGCCAATAGTGATATGAACAATGAAATCCAGGCTGAGGTGGTCTCAGATGGAGATGAGGAACTTGTTGGGAACTGGAGTAAAGGTGACTCTTGTTATGTTTAGCAAACAGACTGGTAGCATTTTGCCCCTGTGCTAGAGATTTGTGGAACTTTGAACTTGAGAGAGATGATTTATGGTATCTGGCAGAAGAAATTTCTAAGCAGCAAAGCATTCAAGAGGTGACTTGGGTGCTGTTAAAGGCCTTCAGTTTTATAAGGGAAGCAGAGCATAAAAGTTTGGAAAATTTGCAGCCTGACTATGCAAGAGAAAAGAAAAACCCATTTTCTGGGGAGAAATTCAAGCCAGCTGCAGAAATTTGCACAAGTAGAAAGGAGCCTAATGTTAATCCCCAGGAACTTGGGGAAAATGTATCCAGGCCATGTCAGAGACCTTCACAGCAGCCCCTCCCATCACAGGCCTGAAGGCCCAAGAGGAAAAAGTGGTTTTGTGGGCCAGGCCCAGGGTTCCTGTGCTGTGTGCAGCTGCTCCAGCCTTGGGTCCCACCTGTGTCACAGCTACTCCAGCCTTGGCTGAAAGGGACCAACATATAGCTCAGGCTGTGGCTTCAGAGGGTGGAAGCTGCAAGCCTTGACAGCTTCCATATGGTATTGAGCCTACAGGTGCACAGAAGTCAAGAATTGAGGTTTGGGAACCTCTGCCTAGATTTCAGAAGGTGTATAGAAACTCCTGGATGCCCAGGCAAAAGTTTGCTGCAGGGGTGGGCCCTCATGGAGAACCTCTGCTAGGGCAATGCAGAAGAGAAATGTGGAGTCAGAGCCCCCACACAAAGTCCCTACTGGGGCACTGCCTAGTGGAGCTGTGAGAAGAGGGCTACTGTCCTCCAGACCCCAGAATGTTAGATCCACCAACAGCTTGCACCGTGGGCCTGGAAAAGCCACAGACAGGCAACACTGGCCCTTAAAAGCAGCCAGGAGGGATGCTGTACACTGCAAAGCCACAGGGGTAGAGCTGCCCAAGACCCACCTCTTGCATCAGTGTGACCTAGATGTGAGACCTGGAGTCAAAGGAGATCATTTTGGAACTTAAAAATTTGACTGCCCCACTGAATTATGGACTTGCATGGGCCCTGTAACCCCTTTGTTTTGGCCAGTTTTTCCCATTTGTATTTGGAACTGCTGTATTTACCGAATACCTGTACCCCCATTGTATCTAGGAAGTAACTATCTTGCTTTTAATTTTACAGGCTCATAGGTGGAAGGGACTTGCCGTGTCTCAGATGAGACTTTGGACTGTGGACTTTTGGGTTAATGCTAAAATGAGTTAAGACTTTGGGGGACTGTTGGGAAGGCATGATTGGTTTTGAAATGCAAAGACATGAGATTTGGAGGGGCCAGGGGTGGAGTGATATGGTTTGGCTGTGTTCCCAACCAAATCTCAACTTGAATTGTATCTCCCAGAATTCCCACATGTTGTGGGAGGGACCCAGGGGGAGGTAATTGAATCATGGGGGCCAGTTTTTCCCATGCTATTCTCATGATAGTGAATAAGTCTCATGAGATCTGATGGGTTTATCAGGGGTTTCTGCTTTTGCTTTTTCCTCATTTTCTCTTGCAGCTGCCGTGTAAGAAATGCCTTTTGCCTCCCGCCATGATTCTAAGGCCTCCCCAGCCATGTGGAAATGTAAGGCCGTTAAACCTCTTCATCATCCCATCTTGGGTATGTCGTTATCAGCAGCATGAAAATAGACTAACACATCCTCCAGCACTGGGAATTATAATCCAAAATAAGATTTGGGTAAGGACACAGAGCCAAACCATACCAAGTGCCTACTGTTATACCAGGTAGTGTGCCAAGCTTTAGGGTTACAGCAGTAAACAAGACAGGAAAGATCCTTCTATTGAGAGGCTTAGATTCAAGGGATGGGGTGGGGAGAATGGGTAAGACAGATAATATAGAAAATAAATAATAAAAGGACAACTAAAATAACAAGATTTTTTAAGGCAGTATCTTTCAGCTTTGACATGATCAGTGTTATGGGGACACTCAGGATATAGACAAGACTGATTCATAATATTATGATTTCCCAGCAATATGTCTACATTCAAGGTCCAACGTGTGAGTATCCCACATTTTCTTAGTCACCTCTACCACAGTTTTGCAGAATTTATTCAGTTTATAGATTGACTCACCTAATGACCCTGTTTTTTTCCCATCCTGAGTGTTGTGTCAATGCAGATGTGGAATACAGTCCCTTTCCGTCTCTTTCTATCGCTCTTGCTCTCTCTCTGTCTCCCTCTACCCCAATTCCACCCTTTCTCCACCACCTCCCATCTCCCCCGCCACACACACACAAACACAGCCTTTGTGTGTATGACAGAGTTAACTAAAGGTTTGTGGGAAGGATATAAAGAGAGTTTATTTCACTACAACACAAACACCTAACATTGAAATTAGACATCTTTGTTCTGAACCATCCTAGGGCACTCTCACATTGCACCTCCTTTTTGGCCTCCCAATTCCAACAATGTTCTCTTCATGGCTAATGAAAAGCTTTTCATGTCTTTTGCTGTTTTACCCCTTACCAAACCATCACTTCAATGTCTCACTTTTTGTTCAAACATCTTATCAAGGTATTCCCCTAAACAGACAATTTCCTCCTTAAGAGAAAGTCTGATGTCAGCTCTTAAGATAATAATTTGTTTCAAGTAGCTACATGTAATAGTAAGAAATCTCTATTTTTCTCTGTTGTTGGGTATGTGAATTGTTACACCATGAATTAACTTTGTGAATACTGAAAGTCTGAATGAAATCAAGGTACTTTCTTCTTGCAGTCAGTTTTCAAGATCCATTTTGTATCCCACAGACTATCTGCCTGTGCACAATAGGCCTCCAATAAATGTTTGATGAATTTAATGTAATACAACCTACATGAGCGCCATGGTGAGTGCAGAGCAGACATATGATAGTGAGCCAGCACTCAGAAAAGGCAGCTAGTTTATTAACAATAATTTGCCACCAGCCATACTTAGCAGTAGATTATTTTTCATGCTGTTTCTTGATCTTACTATTAAAACATACTCATGAGCTCCCTTTTGAAGGAAGCTCAGGTTAAGATATGTCTCTATTCTCTGAAATTTCACATTTAAAGATATATCACACAGATAGGCTCAAAGGAAATAGGTAATAGAGGCAATCAAGCCAGCAGAGGCTAGGTTCATGCATTACCCGTCTTCTCAATGTATAAAAATGACTATCTCCATACATGTATACATTGTATAATGATCAAATCATGGTAATTACCATAACTATCACCATAAGCATTTATTGTTCTTTGTTGTGAAAACATTCAAAATCCTTTCTTCCAGCTATCTGAACTGTACAATGCATTATTGTTAGCTGTAGTCACTCTATGATGAAATAGAATACTCAAACTTATTCCTCTTATCTAACTACATCGTTCATTATACCTATTACCCAATCTGCTCCCCATTCTTCCTCCTAGTCTCTGGTAATCAGAAACATTGCACCTCACAAATATGTACAATTATTATGTATCAATAACAAATATGAAAAATTTACTTTATCTCCACAACATCCTAATTGCCCTGGAACTTTCTGATTTTCTTTGATTCCTCCTTGCTTTCATCGTATCAGTTTAGCCTTTATAATAATTTATTAAAAATTGTTCCCCATCCAGAAAATTATATTCTAGTCTATATTGACACCAGGAGATACTCTTACTAGAACTTTTAACTCCAGCCAATCTACACACAGTTCAATCTCCGAGTTATTAATTACTGTGAACTCACTGGACTTTGTATGAGCCATCTTCCATCCCCAGAGATGTCACTCCGTTCTCTCTTCTTCCAAACCTTTATATATACTTCCATCCTAGCACTATGACATCATACTCTAACTCTTATTGTTATCTTCTCTCATTGTATTATGAGCTTTCTGGGGGTAGGTGCAATATCTTATTCATCCTTTTAGTTCTGCTACCTAATACAATGCTTGAAAGAAGTCTTTATGCTTCTTAACAAACATTTACTGATTAAACCTCTTCTTCCCACCCTAGGACAAGGAACTTTTGGAAGAAATGGTAAAACCATGATTGCACTGGAAAGAAAATAAAATAAAACTTTACATCTCTGTTTAATGTCTGTTGCGTGGAAGATGAATTAAGTACTGTAATCTGCAAATTTGCCCTAATCTAATATCCAAACAGAATTTCTGATATTTTGCTTAATACATGAATTGTCCAGTTTATCAGAGCAAAATAATATAACTTTTAGAATTTATCCTGGTAAAATGAGTGATTCAATGCTAAGTGTTCACTTAGTCTGTTCTTGGTCCTCCTGAGTTCTAAGACGTTCTCTCTAATGAATGAATGCAGCTGGAGATAGGAAAAGCAATAAAACTGATAGGGATCTATCTTTGATCTGCCTGTGCATCCTCTTTATGAAAATATTGGGTGACAGAGCGAGACTCCGTCTCAAAAAACAAAAAGAAAATATGCTTAAGTCCTGGCAAAGCTGAAAGTCAAAAGAGCAACTGTTAATGAAAGACATCCACCCTCTTCTAGAACGCAAAACATTTTAGAAGAAAAGGAGGACTTAGAGCTGTCAGGTAGACAGACAGAGAAATGTAGATAATTCCGCATTGTATAAGCACATCAATACCATCTCAAGCCTTGTTTTAGAGGAGGAGAAAAATTCTTAAGAATCTGGGAACAAATCACTGGCAAGGAGCAGATACTAATTTATCAGTTGCTCTTGAAGATAGTCAACAGACGAATTTCTTTGAAGATACATCCGTATTCAAAAAATAGTTGAAGATGAGTAAAAATTCTTCACATCATCAAAGGACCATTATGAACTCAATCACTCTACTTCCAACATGTCTACATTCCTGCCTTGTTTGCCCATCCAAATACTACCCACTAGGTCAGTTCAAGTTTTACCTCTTCCATCCAAACTCCCTCAAAATTAATCTGATGTGACACAAAGATTATTAGTTTTAGATTCAGACAAGCCTGGGTTATTGTCCCAGCTCTCCCATTTCACTTTAAGTTGGGCTTCCTGATTCTGTGCACACCCAGGTATTATACAGTTATTTTTATCTAATCCAGTGAGTGAGTGAACTTGATGTTCTCAGAATGCTCCTCCACCTGCAAATAAGACTGCCAAGTTTGCGTCTTTGCACGACCTACTTCTCTGAGCATTAGCTTCCTGACTTGTTAAATGAGAATCACTATTATCTACTTCAACATTTTTTTTGCTTATGTTTAAATGAGATAGCTCATGAGAAACACCTGTCATGTTGTAACTGCTCAGTAAAAACTTACTGATTTGATTTAATTTTTTTTTTATTTGAAATCTTTGTTCTTCCCAGAAAGGGGCTGCAAAGCTTTCCATCTTGGTGACTCTGTTCCTTCCTAGGTAATGAAATCTCTTAAAGATTTAGTAGTCAAAATATTATATGACAACCCCTTATCTCTCTGTCTCAGAGATTCCTAAATCTCTTAAAGATTCAGTAGTCAAAATATTCTACGACAACCTCTCAGTTTAGGGATTGACTCACCTAATGATCTCCCTGTCTCTCAGAGATTCCCCCAGTCTCCAAGTAGTGTAGTGAGAAAATCAACACAAACCAACTCTGACCTGTGCCCAGGAGTTTATCAATTCCTCCACAGAAGACTAAGAAAGCATTTAGATTGCTGAAGGTGTTGAACTACTCTTTCTTGAGTGGATGCCCAATGGCTGGAGGAGCCTACCCTCTGCCTTGACAAAAGAGTGAGACCTCAGGTGTAAAAGACATACTTCATGAATAATAGCTGAAGTTCAAACACCCTTTAGACATTTATGAAGGTTTCCTTCAGGTCATCCACCTGCTGGTACTGACTTCTGCCTTGTTCCCACTTCAACAACAAAGGGCAATTTGATAAGTACGAAGTTCAGAGTTGCCCCAGGAGAACAAAACAAGCTTAATTGTAATGGCCTAATTTTTACCCCTTTATTTTGAAATAGTTTTAGACTTACAGAAGAGTTGCAAAAAGCGGAGACAATTCCAATATACCCGTCACCCAATGATTAAAATGAAGAAATTAACACCAATAAATACTATTAACTAAATTGCAGACTTTATTCAGATTTCGTCAGCATTTCACTAATGTCCTTTTTGCATTCCAGGATCCAACTCAAGATCCACTTTTCATTTAGTAGTCATGTCTCTTTAGCCTTTTCCACTCTGTGACTGTTCTTCAGTCTCTCATGACCTTGACACTCTTGAAGAGTACCAGTTCTGGTCAGGTGTTTTTTAGGATATCCCTCAATTTTGTGTGTCTGTTGGCTTCTGATAATTAGATTGTGGTTATCTGTGTTTGGAAGGAACACCATATAGAGGATGGGCATCCCCTGATGCAGTGAATGATACTAAGATGAGTTGTTACTACTGCTATTCGCTTTGATCACTTTGTTAAAGTCGAGTGTGCCTAGATTTTCCACTTTCGTAGAAAATTCATTGATAACTAATAAATATTTTTCCTTTGCTTTGAATAAATATTAAACAATCATCTTATTTCTCTACTGATTTTAGCATGTATAGCTGGATCTTGACTGCAGCAGTTATTAGAACTATGGTGTGCTAATAGTGATTTTCTATGTCCCTCATTATTTCTTCATCTATTAACTGAAATTCTTTGCTAAGGAAGAATTGTCTCTATTTTTTATTCAATCATCAGTGACCTTATATTTATTTATTTATTTATTTAGAGACAGAGTCTACCTCTGTCACCCAGGCTGGAGTGCAGTGGCACAATCTCGGTTCACTGCAACCTCCACCTCCTGGGTTAAAGCAATTCTCCTGCCTCAGCCTCCCAAGCAACTGGAATTACAGGCACCCGCCACCACCCCCAGCTAATTTTTTTATTTTTAATAGAGACATGGTTTCACTGTTGGCCAGGCTGGTCTCAAACTCCCGACCTCAGGTGATCCACCCACCTTGGCTTCCCAAAGTGCTGAGATTACAAGTGTAAGCCACCGTGCCCAGCCATATTTATCTTATTTTTGAGTTGTAATCCAATACTGTTGTTTTCTAGGGTATACTTAACCTTCTTAGATTAGTGGTGCTTTACCTACAGGAATTACTGTATTCGGGAAACCATGTACCCTTTCCATATCTCAATGTTCCTTCTGGCATAATCACATAGCACTTTGTATCTCTTTCTATTACAAAATATCTCAAATAGTATCAGGATAATTCATTTACATTTCTATCCTTCCATCTAGGTTTTACAAGGTCGGGAACTTTCACGTGTACTTTTATTCAAAAGATGTTTCTTGGGCATTTGCTATTCAATGGAGATACATGGTGAGTGAGACAGACACAATGTCAGCTCTCAACTTCCTGATACAATGCCCGAAACAGTAAACGCATAGTATATTCTTTGAGTAAATGTTGGAAAAACTGCCAGTAAAAGTGACTACAGTGGAGATCACCTACAACTTTGTCCACCCATATTTTGGCAAAAAGGAAATCAGTCCAGTGTACGGCTCAAGTCCTTATTAGCCATATACAGAAAATCCATGGAAAACTATTATCTTCATCCTGTTTTCTATTACCATCTCTTAGATATTAAATCCATAGAGAGGATTATTTAGCAAATAAGTGCTAAATATATGAAGACTATATAGTTCAATGCAGTGACTCCCTAGAGACAACATTATTTTATGAGCCCTCTTTAATGTCTCCTTGAGGTATCCTGACTTTGATTATTCAGGAAAATCAGAAAATGTCCTGGGGAACAGCAATAATGGGCTGTATCTGTTCATGTTTCTGTATAATCACTGTGCAGCGTCCATATAAACAAAGCTCAGTGTTTGTATGTTTCAAACAGGACAGATCCAAAATTCAGTACATAATGAGAAAGAGTAACTTTCCTTCAGAAGTCCAACAAAAATTTTCTATCTCAGAAGAGAAATTTGCTGCAGAAGTTACACAAGAAACAAATAATCAAACAACTTTATGAATTTCTTCTGTCAAATCAAGTTACAGAGGATCACACCGTGGCTTAGAGCAAAGGTACTTTCTACGAAGGGTAATTTGTAAACTTGAAAAGCAGCAGACTTTCAAACCCCCACCACTTTAGTACTGATCACAAGAAATAAAAATAAATCTGACTTCTAATGTCTCCATTGAATACTTCCAGGGTCCCTGTATTTTAAGATCAGTTTTAAATTACATATAGCATACCTACAACTACTGGCAGAGAATAATCTGCCAGCGTCTGAAATAAAATCCTAATTACACTCCAGTTCTCAAGGCTAGCTGATGTTTGTAAGGAAAAGGCTACACCATCTTTCTGTAGTGGTTACTTTGCTCTGAGGAAATAACTTGTATGAACTCCAAGAAGTTTCTCTGCCAGTGATACAGATTTGCTTAAGGTGAGAACTTCACTTAGACAAATAAGCTATTACACAGCACAGGATAGAAGGTATTTTGAAGTGTGGAATTAAGATCAAATGTATCAAAAATCTACTTATGTGCTTTGTAAAAATGCATAATTTTAGGCCTCACCTCATATCTAAATGAATACGTATTTTTAAAAAAGGTGATTACTTTGCATACCAATATTTGAGAACCACTGAATTTTAAACAAAACTCTACTGACTTTCATCTTTACCCAAAAAATGGAGGCCAGGCACAGTGGCTCATACCTGCAATCCCAGGACATTGGGAGGCCAAGGTGGGAAAGTTACTTGAGGCCAGGAGTTTGAGACCAGCCTGGGCAACATAGCAGGACCCCCATCTCTAATGAAATTAAAAAATTAGTCAGGCATGATAGCACACACCTGTAGTCTTAGCTACTTGGGAGGCTAAAGCGGGAGGATCACTTGAACCCAGGAGTTCAAGGCTGCAATGAGCAATGCTCACACCACCACACTGCAGCCTGGGCAACATAGTGAGACCCTGTGTCTAAAAAAATTAAAAATCTAATGAATAAATATTCTCAAAAATATAAGTATATGGGCATAAAGACAAGAAAATGATGTTGACAAATCATTCAAAACACTAGAGAAATTACTACTCATTTACATAATGTAGTAACACTTGCTTCTGGCCAGGAAAGAAGGAATAACTGGAAGGAAGGAATAACTGGTATTAGACTTACTCTTCTGACGTAAACAATTGTAAAACTGGACAAAATACATAAGATAACTGTCCTCGTTTATTAGACAATGGGAAGCACAGGATCAAGTCCTTGAGAGAAGCAAAACTGATTAAATCCATATTCGTCTTGGATTTCTGCCTGGAAGCACTTTTCATAATAAAAAAAAAAAATGTGAGATAGACACCAAGTAAAGAGTAGCTGTCTCACTGAACTGCAGAAGCAGACATCAGAGTTCATTCTTGCTGAGGTGGCCGGACGTTGTGGGACAAGATATTGGAATTGTAAAAGCTTTGTAAAATAGGGGGCTCTAAACACTGTGTGGAGGTTTCCCCCAGGTCCTTGGCTAAAAGATAGCTGTGCATGTGCAGAATGAAATTCACAATGCTTAGCAGAGAGAGGCTTTTGAGAGAGTGAATTCTGAATGGAGATACCAAAGGTTGAAAAATGCTTGGATACACGGGCTGAGTCAGAATAGAGAGACTTCCCTGAGTATCTAGGACATCATTTGGGAGCCTAGAAGGACCATTCCTTAGGAGTAAAGACCATACCCTAGAATAAGGGTTATGCTCTAAGACTAAGGGACAACACAAAAATGAACTCACCCTAACAAAGCCCAAAACCAAGCCTGACGGAATCAAGGAGTTCCTCCAATAATTTAATTGCCCACCAGAACAAAATTCAATATCCTTTAAAAGAATACAGCATAATCCAGACTCCTTTCAATATAATATCCACAATGCACAGCATATAATTAAAAATACTAGACATGTAAAGTGACCCATAATTAAGAGACTAGAAGTCAAAACAAGGGACCAAAGATAACCAAGATATTAGCATTAGCAGAGGAGAAGTTTAAAACCGCTACTAAAAATGTGTACAAGGATTTAAAGAAAAATATAAGTATAATGAGCTAACAGGTAACCTAAACAAAGGAACCAAAGTTATTTTTAAAAGAAAAAGAACCAAATAAAAATTTGCAAATCAAAAATTTTAATATTTGAAATGAAAATTTCACCAAATGAACCTAAAGCAGATTAGACTATGCAGAATAAAGAGTAAATAAACTCAAAAGTAATTCAATAGAAATTGATTCTATTTAGAGAATAGAACAAACAGAGAGGAAACAAAAACTTTTCCTAATTGCCAGAGCTTCAGTTACATTTGGAAAAATATGAAGTGGTCTAACATACATGTAATTGGACTCTATGAAGCAGAGGAGAAGAAAATGACGTAGAAAAGCTATTTGAACAAATTATAGTTGAAAATGTCCCAAATCTGGTAAAAGAAATCAATCTATGGATCCAAAACGTTTGGCAAAATTCAAGCAAAGTAACTATGAAAAAAAAAACCCTACCTGGATACATCACAGCCAAGTTGTCAAAATCCAAAAATAAAAACAAATCTTTAAATCAGTCAGAACACTGGCAAATTATGTATAGAGGAACAAAGATAATAAGAAGTTACCTTTCATCAAATACAATGGAGGGAAAAGAAAATGGAATGACTTCTTTGAAGTATTAAAAAATGTTAATTAAGAGTTTTAGATCTGGCAAAATAGCCTTCTAAAAAGAGGGTTAATAAATACATTTTCAGATAAACAAAAGCTGAAAGAATCTGTTGCCAATTCATCTACACTACAGGAAATGCTAAAGCCAAATTAAAGAGACTTCAGACTAAACTAGTTTCTCTTCAAACTAAAGAGAAATAATACAAATGGAAACTCAGATCTACAGAACATTGCCAGAAATGGCAAATACACGGGTAAGTAAAAAACTATATTTTTTCTCTTAATGTTTGATAAAGCAAAACTGATAACATTGTACCGTGCAGAATTTTTAACATATGTAGAAGTAAAATCTATGACAACAATAAGATGGTATAGGAATAAATAGAATATATCATTGTAAGGTTCTTGCACTTTTACATAATTATAAAATATACATAAAATTTACAATGTTAACTATTTTTAACTGTACAGTTCTATGGCATTAAGTATCTTTATATTGTTGTGCAGTCATCACCATCGTTTATCTCTAGAACTTTTTTCATCTTTCCAAACTGTAACTCTGTACCCAGTAAACACTACCTTCTCATTTCCTCCTTCCTATAACCCCTGAAAACTACCATGCTGCTTTCTGTTTCTATGATACCTCATATAACTGAAATCATGCAGTATTTGTCTTTTGTGACAGGCTTATTTCACCTAGCATAATGTCCTCAATGTTTATCTGTGTCGTAGTATGCATCTGAATGTCCTTCCTTTCTAAGGCTGAATAATATCCCATTGTATGTACATATCACACTGTTTTTCCATTCATCTGTCAGTGGACACTTGAGTTGCTTTCACATTTTGGCTATTGTGAATAATGCTGCTACTAACACAGGTGTACAAGTATCTCTTCAAGTTCTTGCTTTCCTTTCTTTTGGATATATTCCCAAAAGTGAAGAGGAATACTCCTTAATGAAAAAGGGTGCGATGATGTACTTAACAAGAAGGCTTCAAAATACATAAAGCAAACACTTAACAGGACCAAACAGAAAAACAAACAAATCCACAATCACAGTTGGAAGTTTACTGACAGAATGAGAAAAAATTCAAGTTATAGAATATTTGAACAAAATTATTTACCAACTTGACCAAATTGGTATCTAACCCAACAAGTGTAAAGTAAATATTTCTTTCAAGTGTACATGGGATGTTCATCAAGATAGGCTATATTTCATACTATTAAAGAAGTCTCAGATTTCAAAAGATTAAAATCTTATAAAATATATGCTCTGAGTGCAACAGAATTAGAAACCAATAATAAAAAATAACAAAAATATCAAATATTTGAAAATTAAGCAACATACTTCTAAATAAGCCTTAATTTGAAGAAGTCACAAGGCAAATTTTAAAATGCTGTAAACTGAATTAATGTATCAATATAGTCTAACAAAATGTGTGAGGTACATTTAAAATAATGCTTAGAGGGAGCAGTATATAGGTGGAAATTCTTGTTTTAAAAAGGAAAGGAATTTTTAAATTGATGACCTAAGATCTTGCCATAAGAAGAAGAAAAAATCAAATTAAATATAAAGTAAGTAGAAGAAATAATAAAGATAAGAATAGAAATTAGTAAAATAGAAGATAGGCAAATTGTAGAGAAAAGCAGCAAAGCCAAAAACATCTTCTTAAAAAGATCAATAAAACTGAAAAGCTCCAGCAAAAATAATCAAGAAAAAATGAGAGAAAGCACCAATTTTCAATTAGAGAATGAAACAGAAGCTAATACTCTAGACACTATAAAACAGGGATCAAACTATGGTCCATGGGCCAGATCCAGTCTCCACCTGTTTTTGTACATCCTGCAAGCCAAGAATGGTTTTTACTTTTTTTAATAACTGAGAAAAACATCAAAAGAAAAACAATATTGTATGAAACATGAAAATTACATGAAATTTAAATTTCGAGATCCACAGGTAAAGTTTCATTGGAACACAGCCATGCTCATTCATTTACATATTATCTATGGCAGCTTTCACATGACAAGAGAGGAGGTGAATAATTGTGACAGAGACTGTATGGCTCATAAAGTTTAAAAGATGTACTGCCTGGCCCTTTACAGAAGAAGGTTTGCCAAGCCCTACTATAAACATTAAGAGAATAATGCTTTAATGTTTAAGGATATTTCCTTATCCTTTAGTGATACTGCTAAAACTTAATGCCAATAAATTTAACAATTTAAGTGAAATAAACACATCTTTGAAAAGACACAACAACTACCAAAACTAAAACAAACAAAAAACATGCATACCTATCAGCTATTGAATTTGTAATTTAAAACTCTCTCCAAAAAAACATTTTCAGGCCCAACCTGTTTCATATACTGCATTTAATTCCAGATGGATTGCAGACCTAAATGTGAAGGGTAAAATAAACAATAAAAATAACATCAATGATAGTTTGGGGTTGGAAAAGGGTTTTTAACCAGGGCATTAAAAGTGTATGTCATAAGGGATGACATTGATAAATTGAACTTTATTCAAATTAAAAACTTCTGTTCATCGGAAGATGCCATTAAGAGAGTGACAAGGCAAGCCCCAGATGGGAGAAGATATTTGCAACACATATCACTGGCAAAGTGTTTATATCTAAAATGCAAAAAGAACTCCTACAAATCAGTAAGGAAATAATTTTTTTTTAATGAGCAAAAGAATGGGTCACTTTAAAAAAGAGGAAAAGCCAATAAACACATGAAAATTGCTCACTATCATTATTTATCAGGGAAACACAAATTAAAACCATAGAGATAAACATCTGTTGTTTGCAGTTTAACATCTATCCCCTGTCCTTCTGGGAGTACCATATTTCCTTTATAAAACCACCCTTTTCCCATTCTCAGCTGTGTAGCTCAGGTGGGATCCAACTCAACCTTAACACTAGGGATGGAATTTGATTGACCCAAGCTGATTAACACATCCATTTCCCAGGCTAAAATGTTTGGTATGAAATGAAATGAAAGTCAGAGCCAGTGAAACATGAAAATATGTTGCTGCAGCTTCAGGTAAAGTAAAACCTCTTCTCTCTGCAACTAGAAATACCATAAGAGACTTTTTCTTTTTTCCTCTATATGATAGAAAGTAACAATCTGCCATCTAGAACTATTACAATCAAAAGAGAAGATCCCAGAGCGTCAAGAGGAACAGAGAGCAGAGCACAGCAGAGCAGAGGGGGAAAGCAGGTGGGATGGGAGATAAAAGAAAACTTTTCCTTGGTGCCACTATTAAGTGCATCAGGCCGGGCATGGTGGCTCATGCCAGTAATCCCAATACTTTGGAAAGCCGAGGCAGGCAGATCACTTGAAGTCAGCAGCTCAAGACCAGCCTGGCCAACATGGTCTCTACTAAAAATACAAAAATTAGCCGGGCATGGCAGCGGGCGTCTGAAGTCCCAGCTACTCCGGAGGCTGAGGCAGGAGAGTTGCTTGAGCCCCAGAGGCAGAGGTTGTAGTGAGCTGAGATCGTGCTACTGCACTCCAGCCTGGGTGACAGAGTGAGCCTCCGTCTCAAAAAAAAAAAAAAAAAGAAGGTGCATCAAATCTCACCTGGAGGCAATGCAAATCAAAACCACAATGCAATACCAGCTCACTCCCGCAAGAATGGCCATAATCAAAAAATTAAAGAACGATTGATGTTGGCATGGATGCGGTGATCAGGGAACACTTCTTCACTGCTGGTGGGAATATAAACTAGTACAGCCACTATGAAAAACAGTGTGGAGATTCCTTAAAGAACTAAAAGTGGAACTACCATTTGTTCCAGCAATCCCACTACTGGGTATCTACCCAGAGGAAGAGAAGTCATGATATGAAGAAGATACTTGCGCACTCATGTTTATAGCAGCACTGTTTGCAATTGCAAAATGCAATTGCAAAATCCTGGAACCAACCCAAATGCCCATCAACCAATGAGTGGATAAAGAAACTGTGGTATATATACACAATGGAACACTACTCAGCCATAAAAAGGAATGAATTAACAGCATTTGCAGTGATCTGGATGATATTGGAGACTATTATTCTAAGTGAAGTAACTCGGGAGTGGAAAAGTAAACACTGTATGTTCTTACGGATATGTGGGAGCTAAGTGATGAGGACGCAAAGCCACAAGAATGATACAATGGACTTTGGGGTCTTGCAGGGAAGGGTGGGAGAGGGGCAAGGGATAAAAGATTACAAATAGGGTACAGTGTATACTGTTCGAGAGATGGATGCACCAAAATATCACAAAGCATCACTAAAGCACTTACTTAGGTAACCAAATACCACCTGTACCCTGATAACCTATGGAAAAATAAGAAAAGAGGGGAGGGGAAGGGAAGGGAAGGGAAGGGAGGGGAAGGGAGGGGAGGGGAGGGGAGGGGAGATCTCACCTGAAGTTACTCCTACCCCGATCTTTTCAGATATGTCAGCCAATAAATTTCCCTTATTACATAAGCCATTTTGATTTGAATTTCCATGA
This sequence comes from Hylobates moloch, assembly GCF_009828535.3. Lineage (NCBI taxonomy): Eukaryota > Metazoa > Chordata > Mammalia > Primates > Hylobatidae > Hylobates > Hylobates moloch. Next base: position 81,736,367 of record NW_026652286.1, on the reverse strand, counting down.
CTGTGATATCTAGTCCTAATTTGTGATATTGTTACCAGGTTTTAGTGCATCCTAATGTACCAGACAACATGGTAGGTGTACTACATTTATGATATCTAAACTTCAAAATACTAAGATACATATTATGACCTCCATCATACAGATGAGTAAACCAAGATGCAGAGATGCAGACTGGTCAGAAATTGACATTCAAAACATACAACTGGGTCTTACTCCATAAAGCCTTTAATTCAAGAAAGCCCTTCCCAACCAATCAGTAGAAAAGACATCAGCATTTGAGTTGCCTAAGCATGGACTTGGGGAGGTTAACAGTCATATCATTTCTTTCAATATAATATCTAGGAAACACTTAACAGCATTTTGCTATAATTTCAAGATAAACAGCAAAGAATGAAGAGTTTATCTTTAAAAAAAAAAAAAAAAGTACTTGGTAGATATTCTAAGGGTGTCCATTTTTTTCCTTCCTTTTAAACTTTGTAAGATAAAAACAGCCCAAGAGAAGAAGCAGACTAGAATTGTTGTTCTGCTTTAGTGGCTCAAGGAGAGGAATGATCTACCCCATGATACACTTAATATAAAAGGCGCAGATAGCAGAGACATAAATCGCAGGCTTCTCCTGGCTGCCCTAACTGCAGGACAGGAGGACAAGAACCCTGCGGCCCCAGCAGGACCCAGCACTTCCATGTCACTTGTTTACTTTTATCTGCAAGTCCCTCACAAGCCTTCTGTTAATACTGCCTTTTTTTTTTTTTTAAAAGGACTATTTTATTATTTACTGGTTATATTACTGTCAATAATTTGATTCTGCACCCATTAATTACATTAGGTTAATATCATCTGTCCCCACCCCCCCTCCCACAAATACCGAAGTCCATGAGTTCTCATTGTTCAATTCCCACCTATGAGTGAGAACATGCGGTGTTTGGTTTTTTGTCCTTGCGATAGTTTACTGAGAATGATGTTTTCCAGTTTCATCCATGTCCCTACAAAGGACACGAACTCATCATTTTTTATGGCTGCATAGTATTCCATGGTGTATATGTGCCACATTTTCTTAATCCAGTCTATTGTTGTTGGACATTTGGGTTGGTTCTAAGTCTTTGCTATTGTGAATAGTGCTGCAATAAACATACGTGTGCATGTGTCTTTATAGCAGCATGATTTATACTCCTTTGAGTATATACCCAGTAATGGGATGGCTGGGTCAAATGGTATTTCTAGTTCTAGATCCCTGAGGAATCGCCACACTGACTTCCACAATGGTTGAACTAGTTTACAGTCCCACCAACGGTGTAAAAGTTTCCTATTTCTCCACATCCTCTCCAGCACCTGTTGTTTCCTGATTTTTTAATGATGGCCATTCTAACTGGTGTGAGATGGTATCTCACTGTGGTTTTGATTTGCATTTCTCTGATGGCCAGTGATGATGAGCATTTCTTCATGTGTTTTCTGGCTGCATAAATGTCTTCTTTTGAGAAGTGTCTGACAAAGGGCTAATATCCAGAATCTACAATGAACTCAAACAAATTTACAAGAAAAAAACAAACAACCCCATCAAAAAGTGGGCAAAGGACATGAATACTGCCTTTTAATGGCCCTAAGTCACTTCTCAACTGGAGATGTTCTATAGTGGCCTAGGAAAAACTTTTTTTTTTTTTTTTTTTTTGAGACGGAGTCTTGCTCTGTCGCCCAGGCTGGAGTGCAGTGGCGCAGTCTCGGCTCACTGCAAGCTCCGCCTCCCGGGTTCATGCCATTCTCCTGCCTCAGCCTCTCCGAGTAGCTGGGACTACAGGCGCCCGCCACTACGCCCAGCTAATTTTTTTGTATTTTTAGTAGAGACGAGGTTTCACCATGGTCTCGATCTCCTGACCTCGTGATCCGCCCGCCTCGGCCTCCCAAAGTGCTGGGATTACAAGCGTGAGCCACCGCGCCCGGCCCGGAAAAACTATTTTAATGCTCCTTTTGTTAGGAGGGGGCAGGGAAAAAGAAAAGATCAGCTTTTTCTTAAAGATTCTGACAACAGCAAGTGAAGCAGGCTCTGGTGGGTTAATTAAAATAGAAAGCTAAACAATACGATATCCTTCATTGCACAGTTTTCCCAAGTAGCAAATCGGCACCACCGAGATCTTTTTAAATATTAATAATTTTTTATTTCCAATTATAAAAATAGTAATTTTTATTATTAAAAAATTTGAAAATACAAGCAATAAAAAATAAAAAATGTAAACCCCTACAATATCTCTAATCAAAAATTCAGTACTGCTTTCTCTAGATATTTATATATATAATACATAGATTATATAAATAATATAGATTGTATTTATATGTAAATATCTAGAGATTCTAGATATTTATATATCTATATACATAGATTATATAATCAATATTGTATTATAGATTACATATATTTACATATAATACAGATTACATAATCTGTGTATAAAATATACTTTTCTTGCTCTTTCAAAAAAGAATTACACAGTTTTACAAGCTCTTTGTATTGCTTAGCACCTTTCAATAGTCTTTTACATGATATTAATAAAATGTAGATTGTCCATTACATATATTTTATGATAAAACTCAACCAATCCTGTTTTGTTGGACATTCATAGTATTTCCAAATTCTAAGCCTGCTATGTTGAACATTTTATTTCTATCCTTGTCAGATTATTTCCATTGGATAAATGCCTAGAAATAAAATTTCTGGGTCAAAAAATATACATTTTTAAGGCTTTGGTATGTATTACTATTTACTTTCCGGAAAAATTGTACAAATTCACACTTATAAACTCAATCTTTAAGTCTTATCCAGTAGTTCACCTAGCCATTTACTGCTCTAAATAACCCTTCTCCATCAGGGGTCCTCTGTAGCTTGCCTTAATTCTTAATAGAAGTGGTGAGGGTGAGGGTGAGGGTAGATGTTTACAAACCATTTCTTTATTGATGAACTTGACTATCAGAACCCACATACACCAGGGAATGTCTCTATATTCTATGCTCCTCTCAGAAAGGGGAAACCCATATTTATTAAACACCTATAAGTATAAACTATGTATAGAACACAATAGACTCCCAATAAATATTTATGAATGAATGAATGCAGAACAGCTGGGATTTAACCTGGATCTATCCTACTCCAAGGCCATTATTGTAGGCATGTCATGGGATTCCTGCCTAACTGGGTCTGAGTTCCCATTCTGGAAATGGCCTGTCATACACAGGGGGTGCCCCATATCTAACTGGGCCAACCAAATTATTTCCTGGGAATTTGAATTGGAGACATCTCAGTCCTCAGAGCTGGACTACATCAATTTCAGAAATCTACAGAGGTCCACCAAGTCCTGCTGCTGAGATTCCCAAAGCTGCCTAATTTCACTGACTTTTTGGCTTTCTTTCAGTCCCATAAAATACCCTGGAATCTTCCCATGATTTTTTTTTTTTTTTTTTTTTTGGCTTAAACTAGCCTGCATCTGTTTTTATTGCTTGCAACCAATGAACCTGAAGTATTATCCAGAACCTGGACTTTTATCTTAGTTCATGTAACTGCAGGTGACAGCAAGGCCTTATGAAAAGAAAATTAACTCCTCTCACAAAACATCAGGAGCCTCTGTTATGTGGACCTACCTCAGAAACAGGGACCAGTTGCTTGCGGCAGACTGCTGATAGCAAGGTTCCAGATGTCTTGTTACCAGAAATTCCATGAAAACGTGGGCATGAATTTCAGACATCTCAGAGGACTGTGCCTTCATTGTTCTTTCTCCGTATGTTACGGAAAAACAGTCTGTGTAGCTCTGGATGTGTGGAAAGCAGCAATAGTGGCTGAATGAATTTTCCTATCATAGAACCTGTAGAAAGTTAAACCATTTCTTTGAAACACTGTAGGTAGAGCTCACACCTTCTGGAAACTAATTATGAGAACTAGATGTCCTTGAATAAACCTGCCAAAAGTGAAAAGCCTTAGGCTATTACTCCTTTTTAATGTTTTATGATTTTTTTAAATGGCTGCAGGTTTATAGAGAATGTAGTTGAAACCACTGGAAACTGAAGAGAAAAATCACCTAGACTTAAAAAAAAAGCTATCTCAATGATCAAACCCATCTAATACAGGGTCTTTCTTCAAAACATTTTTTGGATATGTCCTTTTTCTCTTTTCCATTAGCATTTGCCAAGTGCAGCCTGTATCGCTTGCTCCCCAAATTAAGGTTCCAGTTTCTGCTCTCCAGGGTCTTCCCTCTCCACGTCCATCATTCACAATTGTGCCAGGCCAGTCTTTCAAAAATACTGATTTTTTTCAGGTCTCTTCTCTTGTTCAGAAATCTACCAGTGAGAACCCGGTGTATGGTGGGAAATACCTAGGCTTTGGAGCCAAGAACAAGGGTTTAAATCCTGCTCTGCCAATCATCAGCTATTTGAATCTACATAAATAATTTAACATCTCTGAACCTCAGTATATTCATCTGTAAGTTGAGGATCATAAATACCTTGAAGGCTATTATAAATAAACAGTGTTTTATTTGCAAAGTGCCCGGCTTTCAGAAAACACTCAATAAATGTTATATCATTTTACCCTATTAAGCTTAAAATCTTACAAAACTATTCTGCACCTCCTCTTCCTGGCCCAGCAAGGCTCTCCATATCCTGGCTCCACCCTCCATGTCCAACCATGTACTCTCCTGAATGAATTATGTGCATGAATTTACAATTAGGCTTCATCCTCGCTTTGCCCCCATTGCCACCTCTCTCCCTTTGCTTATGTTCTACATGCACTCCCCCCACCCACATTGGACTTACTCCTGTCCATGCTGCAAATCCTATAAAATCCAGCTCAAGTCTCTCCCTCTCCAGGCTCCTTGGTCACAAAAATTTCACCATTTTCTTAATTACACAGTAGATACAAATTTCCCATGACACAAACTCAGCTATCTAGAAATGTAGCTTTTGTTTTTTTGTAATTGAAAGTGATTTCCAGCTCAAGCCCCCATTTCAACTAGAGATAGCAATTTAATCTTAGTCACATTAGGTTTTTCTTGTTCAGATCAAAGTTTTCTCTGTCAGTTCTGGATTTTTAGTTTCCTCTTCTTCCAATGATTTCATCTAAATCCCAGGGAAGCTTACAGAATATTTAGGTTTGGGTATGACTTTGGCACTGTCCACTCTCCCTGCTGACACCTGCTGAGATGGGCATCCTCCTGATATGGTTTGGGTATTTGTCCCCTCTAAATGTCATGTTGAAATGTAATTCCCAGTGTTGGAGTGGGACCGGGTAGGAGGTGATTGGATTATGGGGACAGATCCCTCATGAATGGCCTAGCACCATCCCTTGGGTGATAAGTGAGTTCTTGTTCAGTTAGTTTGCATGAGATTGGGTTGTTTAAAAGAGTCCGGGACCTCCCCCCTCCTCTCTCTCTTGCTCCCACTCTCGCCATGAGACGTATCTGCTCCTGCTTCACCTTCTGTCATGAGCAAAACCTCCCTGAGGCCCTCAGTGGAAGCTGAGCAGATGCAAGCATCATACATCCTGTACAGCCTACAGAACAGTGAGCCAATTAAACATCTTTTCTTTATAAATGACCTAGTCTCAGGTACTTCTTTATAGCAATGTGAAAATGGACTGCCACGCCCCCACTGGCCACTCATCAGCAATTTTCCTCACCTACATCTGCCATCTGCTTTGAGGCTTTGGTCCATGTAGTCTCTGGTGCTAAAGACTAACCCAGCATTTTCTTTTGCATCTTGTCTTTAAGCCTGGTCAGGAATGCTGGAAAATACCTCTCTAGGGTGGTAGAAAACTGAATGAGGCTATTTCAAGGCCTCTTTGTCTAGACACCCCACACAGTTATCTCCTCACTAATGCCTTCTAACTCTGCTAAGATTGATGATTTCCTAAGACTCCAAACAGGGAAGAAGCACCCAGCTCCCTTCTGTTCTCAGATTCTTCAATCTATCTGGTGACTCTATTGTCCTCAATCAGGCAGGGCTCTGCTCAGGGTATATTACTCCCTGTCAGATACCCACACCAGTTTCTAACTCTATTGCCTTCTCATCAATTCTCTTGTCTTCTCTCCAGAAGAATGCATATCTTCTCATTTGGAAAAACTGGCTCTGACAGATTCTTAGTCTTCCAATTCCAATTTCTACGTCTGAGTCCTTCAGGGTTTTGACTTTTGAGATTGAAAAAAATTTTTGCTTTTATCTACTGACTCTACCATGAGTTTAAAAATTCTGCTATGGACACAAAAGCTGAATATTGCCATATCTCTTCCCTAAAGCTCTAAGTCCAGTCTGCCCTAGCTTCTACCTAAAACAAATGGACAGGTTACAGTACAGAGAGAAATATCAGAAGCAAAAACTCCTGCACACAAAATAAATGAAAGACTTAAGTGAAGAAAAAAGAAGGATCAGGAACAAAAAGAACATTGGTTTGTATCAAGTATCACCCCTCCCACATTTGTCTGGAGCCCTCTCCTCCCCATTTCACTTATTTCCTTCTTTACCTGGCTAATTTCTATAAATCACTTAGTTCTCTGTTTGGAGATCACTTTCTTTGAAATATTTTCCTCCTGCTCTACCCATCTCCATTTCAATCCCAAAATTAGGTAAAGTGCTTATCCTATGTGTTCACTGGCAGAATTTTAAGATGACCCTCAATGACCCTCTTCCATGTATATTTCTCTCCCCTATGAATATGATGAGACACTACTACTATGATTATGTTATATTATGTGGCAAAAGGGATATTGTCAATGTAATTACAGTTACTAATCAGTTGATTTTGGGTTAACAGAAGAGAAATTATATATGTGGGTCTGGCCTAATCACATGAGCCTTTTAAAAGTCGAATTTTCTCTACCTGGTTGCAGAAGAGAAAGTAAAAAACTTGAGGCATGAAGGAGGTTTGATGGGCTATTGCTGGATTGTGAATGCATGGAGACACACGGGAAGGACCTGATACAGGCCTCCAGGAGATGAAAGAAAATTACACCCAACACCCAGCAAGAAAATGTATGTTTCAATTCTACTACAACCTCAGGGAAATAAATTCTGCCAGCAACCAGTGAGCTTTGGAAGAGAACCTCAAGCCCCAGATGAGATGCAGTCTCGGTGACATGTTGATTTCAGCCCTGTGAGACCATGAGCAGAAAATGTAGAGATGCTATGCCCAGACTTCAGACCTATAGAAACTAAGAGATAATAAATTCGTGTTGTTTTAAGCCACTAAATTTGTGGTAATTTGTCACACAGTAATATAAAGTTAATACTGTATGTAATCTCATAGCACCTTGTGGTTAACTCTGTTACCGAACTCTATCATGATTGCCTTTCACTTTCTATCTTCCCTAACAAGCCTGAGAGCCTTGACAGAGTAGTCTATACCTCATTCACATTTACATTAAAGTAATATTATTTGAGTTAAATTAATTTGGGTTAAATAACCAATTATTATAAAGACACTTAGAAGAATACGTAGCACACATGTTTTAACTGCGATTATTGTTGTTGCTTAACAGTATCTAAACCAGTGGGTAAAACACAGTATAAGCACAACAAATGTTCGAATGACTGGATGACAACATTCACCTCAAGTGAACTCCCACAGCATTTATAGTCAATACCATAGAACTTCATTGGTACAGACTGGATTCAGAAAGCAGAAAATAAGCAGATGAAAATGGGTTGCTATTCCATGCAAAGGGATAAAAATGAAGTAAAGGTGAGTTAATAGACCTGAACAACAGACAGTCCACAGATCAATTTGGCTAGAAAAGTAGGCTCCTACAAAGGATAAACATAAAATTGAGTTGGGAAGGTGTTTGGTCATATCGTGGAAGACTTTGAAAGCCATTGAAATCTAGTTAATTTCACTTAGGAAATGGGGAGCCAATGATAGCTTACAAAGAATATTGACATTTTAAACATAATGTTTTAGGGAAATTATGATATAATAATCTTTAGGATAGATTGGAGAAGGCAGATTTTGGAGGAAGGGAACCAGTTAAGAAGCTTTCACAGTGGTAAGATATTAGAGCCTGCACTTTTATGAGGATCAGAGACATAAAGAATTCCAAAGAAGGACTAGTTGAAAAAAGGATTATTACAGAACAAACTGCTGCCCCTCCTACCAAGCAAGTAATGGTCAAAAATATAAATTAAAGTCAACAGAATGTTCTCCTCCAAAGGCATGGATTCTTAACAGAAAAGCCATTTTCTCAGCTTTTAGATTTTTGAAGTAAATTGTAATAAAAATGAATCTGCACATAATTGGACTGTCCCAGAAACCACATCCTTTCAATAACAACGCAGGGAGGCGAGCTTGCTAAGTTGATGGTTGATGATGCTTCCTACATGAGGGTAAGATGCTGTGAACTAATTCCATTGTCTGCATACTTGGGATAGTATTACCTCTAGAGAAGAATCTACATAGGCCTCAGCTAGCTTATCCCAAAAATATTAGTTCTTCAAATCAAGGTAAGGATTCTGGGAACAGAGCAATCCTTTCTTGCCTGGGTAGACAAGAATGTATATGGACATACATTGGCACTCTGTTCCATATTCCATTTGGAACCTGAAACAAAAACGTCCCCTGACATGTGCTCTACATCCCTATTCCACGCATCCCTTGAGCACTGAAGCAACCTCAATGGGTGCTTCATTTGGAAAGCTGAGGCCAGCTCTGGGTCCTTTCCATCCTTGACTACTGCCCCAAATTGCCAACCATCCAATCATTTATGCCTTCTTACTTTAATTCTCATACTGCTCTATGCTATCTTCACTCCAGTTGCAACCATAATATTCCAATCTTCTTCCAGTCTCCCTCCTCCTAATCCTCTCTCCTGTATTCCACAATATTCTCAGTCTCTTCACAGACTATTCCCTCTCCATCATTCCTCAGCTGAAGCCTGTGTTGTCCACAGAAGCACAGCTGCTTTAATAGTCTACTACACCTCAGCTGTCTGCCATGGTGCTCCCTGAATCTTTTCCTCTATTGCACTCCTGAATGTCAACACTTCTCGTTTTTCCTGCAGCTGACCTTTGACTTTAAGACATCCAGGCCATTTAACCCTCACTTTCTCCCAAACTCTCAGCTTCACATCCTTCCCTAGCCAGCTTAGACATTGTTATCCAACATTTAACCACTCTTTGGCTAACACTTGGTATAATCTGACCTCTTTATTCTCTCACCACACCCACCCACTAAATCTCTTATCCTGGAAAAATCCAGTGTTAGACTTTTGTGTTGGAAAGCAGAAGGATCATTCCAACCACAGGAGGGTGCTTAGGGCTACTAGACAATACTTCTTTCTTCTATAGTCAGCTCTCACTTTCTGTTCCCAAAACTGCTGTACTAGAGTATATAGTTACATACTTTTACTGGTCTATTTCTCTTATCTTTTGAATCTATTATGAGTAGAAACTGATTTTTGGCTCTGTATCCTCAGAGACTCCCATAGCCTCGTTCATGGTTACCACTTATTTTGCCTAAATGAATTAAAAACTTTATAAGGCTTTTTTAGTGCTGAGACTTAGTAACTATTAGGCATTGTCTTTAGGCACTTCCTGTGCCCAGACTTGGCATTGTCTCCTCTAATCCTAATTCTACATTCAGAAAGGTCCTGCTTGGCAGCAGTAAAGCCACTCCAATGCTCAGAAATTTCAGAGACACTCCTGCTAGTTGGTGTTTCTGTCCACATGATGGTTGAAAGGATCAAATGAGACATGCATGAGAATAGAAGTACACTCCTTATAAAGAGTGTGTTAGTTTTCACCCTCATAAATGCTCTTACAAATTCTGAGAATGTCAGAATCAAACTGTCTGGAGATGATTCTTTTCTTATTTGTTTTTGTCTGATAAAAGCATTCAGGTTTCCACTACTAAAGCTGGGAGTGTATATTAAATTGTCTGTTGATAAATAAGCTATATAAAGCTTAAATTTTTGTTTAGAGAGAAAATGTAAAATCTAAAGACCCACTATGTACAATTCCATTCACTGAAAGATGGGGTAGTATTGTGAAACAAACAAACAAACAAAACTCAACTTAACAGTCAAAAGATGGGTTTGAGTTCTAACTGTGACTACGGACAATCTACTTAATCTCTCCATATTTGAATTTCCCCTTTTCAGGGGTGATATTCAAACGCTCACTAGTATGGCAGACATACTGATCAGTTGGAACCAATACTGGCTATAATGCTGGAGCAGGGTCCTGGCAGCTCCCTGCTATGCCAGGCATGAACTGATTGTTAAATTCTGGGGAGATCTCTGGGGGTCAGAAAGAAGGGACCAGAGAAAAGGAATGGGAATGCTTGAGGGGTTCCAGGCAGTGGCTATTTAGCAAAGGTTCTAAAGTATTTTAATGTTTAACTAAAAAGTATGAGATAGAGCTGGGATCAGAGCAAAATGGTAGTATAGAAAACTCTACCAGTCATCCTCCCCACAAGGATATCAATTTAACAACTATCTACACACAAAAAAGCACCTCCATAAGAACCAAAAATCAGGTGAGCACTCACAGTACCTGGTTTTAACTTCTTATCACCGAAAGAGGCACTGAAGAGGTAGGAAAAACAGTCTTGGATCACCAACACCACCCCTCCCCATACACCCACCACAGCAGTATGGTGCAGAGTATTCCTGTGCCCTGGGGAAGGGAGAGAACAGAAAATGTGAGGCATTGAACTCAGTGTAGCCTTGTTATAGCAGAAAACAAAACCATACCAAACTCAGCTGATGCCCACCCACAGAGGAAGCATTTAAACCAGACCTAGCCAAAGGAGAATTGCCAGTCCCAGCAATTTGAACTTAACTTCCTGCAAGCCTCATAACTTAAGGCTAAAGTGCTCTGGGCCTCTAAATAAACTTGAAAGGTAGTCTAGGCCACAAGGACTGCAAACTCTAAGCAAGTCCTACTGCTAAACTGGGCTCAGAGCCAGTGGACTGTGGGGGCATGCAAGTTAATGAGATACCAGCCAGAGTGGCTAAAGGAATGCTGGCATCACCCCTCCTCTAGCCTCAGGCTACACAGCTTATGGCCGCAAAAGAGGCCTCTTCCCTCTGCCTGAGGAGAGGAGAGGGAAGAATGGGAAGGACTTTGTCTTGCGTCTTGGATACCAACTGAGCCACAGCAGGATAGTGCCCCAGTCAGGATGCTGAGACCCCTTTTCCAAGCCCCTAGCTCCCAGACATTTCTAGATACACAATGGGCCTGAAGGGCCTTTTCTTCACTACCTTGAAGAAAAGGAGCCAGTCCTGGCAAGATTCATTACCTGGTAACAGAAAAATCTTTAAGCCCTTGAATACCCAGGTACTATGTTGAGGGCCTTGGTTGAAACTCTGAGACTTGCTGGTTTCAGGTATCAGCTGGGCCACAGGGAGGTAGAGTCTTTATTAGTTTTTTAGTTTTTTTTCTTTTTTGCTTGTTCTTTATTGACAAAAAAGTGTCGTTATCAGCTTAAAATAATGGGTTATAAGATACTATTTGCAAGTCTCATGGAAGGAAGGAAGGAAGGAAGGAAGGAAGGAAGGAAGGAAGGAAGGAAGGAAGGAAAGAAGAAGGAAAAAAGGGAGAGAAGGAAGGAGGGAGGGAGGGAGGGAGGAAGGGAGGAAAGAAGGAAGGAAGGAAGGGAAGAAGGGAGGGAAGGGAGGGAGGGAGGGAGGCAGGCAGAGAGGGAAAGAGAAAAAGAGAAAGAGAAAGAAAGAAAAAGAGAAAGAAAGAAAGAAAGAAAAAGAAAGAAAGAAAATAAATGACTAACAAAATGGCAGGAGTAAGTCCTTACTTACCAATAACAACATTGAATATAAGTGAACTAAACTCTCCAATCAAAAAGCAGAGTGGTTAAACGGATAAAAACCAAACAAGATCCAATGACCTTTTGCCTACAAGAAATACATTTCATCTATAATGACACAAATAAACTGAAAATAAAGGGATAGAAAAAGATATTCCATGCCAATAGAAATCACAAAAGAGCAGCAGTAGGTATACTTTTATCAGACAAAATAGATTTCAAGACAAAAACTATGAGAAGAGACAAAGATGGTCACTATATAATGACAAAGAGGTCAATTTCACAAAAGAATATAACAATTGTAAATACATATGCACCCATACTGGAGCACCCAGACATATAGAGCAAACATTATTAGAGCTAAAAAGAGAGATAAACACCAACACAATAATAGCTAGAGACTTCAATACAAACAAAGAAACATCGTACTTAATCTGCTCTATTGACCAAATGAATCTCATAAATATTTACAGAACTTTCATTCTCACATTCTTCTCCTCACCACATGGATAATTCTCAAGGACAGACCATATGTTAGGTTACAAAACAAGTCTTAAAATATTCAAAAAATTGAAATAATATCAAGAATTTTCTCTGACCACAATGGGATAAAACTAGAAATCAATAACAAGAGGAATTTTGAAAACTATATGAATACATGGAAATTAAACAATATGCTCTTGAATGATCAGGTGGGTCAATGAAAATTGAAAAAATTCTTGAAACAAACAATAATGGAAATACAACATAGCAAAACCTATGGGATACAGAAAAAGCATTACTAAAGAGGAAGTTTATACCCATAAATGTCTACATCAAAAAAAAAGAGAAACTTCAAATAAACAACTTCATGATGCATCTTAAAGAACTAGAAAAGAAGAAACCAAACTCAAAATTATTGGGAGAAAGGAAATAATAAAGATCTGAGCAGAAATAAATGAAATTGAAATGATGAAAAAATACAAAAGATCAATGAAACAAAAAGTTTTCTTTTTTTTTTGAAAAATTAAACAAAATTGACCAACCTTTAGTGAGACTAAGAAAAAAGAGAGAAGATCCAAGGAAATAAAACCAGAGATGAAAGAGAACACATTACAACTGATACCACAGAAATTCAACGGCTGATCAGTGGTTACTATGAGCAACTATTTGCCAACAAATTGGAAAATCTAGAAGAGATGGACAAATTCCTAGACATATACAACCTACCAAGATTGATCCAGGAAGAAAGCCAAAACCTGAGCAGACGAATAACAGGTAATGTGATTAAGGCCATAATAAAAAGTCTCTTCGTGAAGAAAAACCTGGGACCTGATGGCCTCACTGATGAATTCTAGCAAGGCTTTAAGAACTAACACCAATCCTACTCAAACTATTTGAAGAAATAAAAGAGGAGGAAATACTTCCAAACTCATCCTATGAAGTATTACCCTGATACCAAAAACAAAGACACCAAAAAAAATAAATAAAAGTACACTAAAGGCCATTATCTCTGACAAATATTGAGGCAAAAATCCTTAATAAAATATTAGCAAAATGAATTTCACAGTACATTAAAAAGATTATTCATCATGGCCAAGCAGGATTTATGCCAAGAATGCAAGAATGGTTCAACATACATAAAGCAATCAGTGTGATACATCATATCAGCAGAATGAAGGACAAAAACCATATGATTATTTCAATCAATGCTGAAAAAGCATTTGATAAAATTCAACCTGTCTTCCTGATAACAACTCTCAAAAACCTGGATATAGGAGAAATATACCTCAACATAATGAAAGGTATATATGACAAATCCACAGCTAGTATCATATTGAATGGGGAAAAACTGAAAGCCTTTCTTCTAAGATCTGGAACATGACAAGGATGCTCACTTTCACCACTGTTATTCAACATAGTATTGGAAGTCCTAGCTAGAGAGGTCAGACGAGAGAAATAAATAAAGGGCATCAAATTGGAAATGAAGAATTCATATAACCTTGTTTGCAAATGACATGATCTTATACTTTGAAAAACCTCAAGACTCCTCAAAAAAACTATTAGAACCGATAAACAAATTCAGTAAAGCTACAGGATAAAAAAATCAGCACACAAAAATCAGTATCATTTCTATATGCCAAAATGAATAATGTGAAAAATAAATTTTGAAAAAGTAATCCCATGTACAAAAGCCACAAAATTAAATAGCTAGGAATTAACAAAGTGGAAGATCTCTATAATGAATACTATACAACACTGAAAAAATAAATTGAAAGGAACACAAAAAATAAAAAGATACTGCATGCTTGTGAATAGAATCAATATTGTTAAAATGGCCATACTACCCAAAGCAATCTACAGATTCAATGAAATCCCTATCAGGATACCAATGACATTCATCATATAAATAGAAAAAATAATCCTAAGATTTATATGGAACCACAAAAGATCCAAAAACTAGAAGAATCACATTGCCTAACTTCAAATTATGCTACTGAGCTACAGTAACCAAAACAGCATAGTACTGGTGGAAAAAAAAAAAAAAAAAAAAAAAAAAAGCAGACACATAGACCAATGGAACAGAACACAGAAGCCAGAAACAAACCCACATGCCTGGGAAAAGATAGTTTCTTCAATAAATGGTATTGGGAAAACTGGATATCCATATGCAGAAGAGTGAAACTAGACCTCTCTCTCTCTCCATATACGAAAATAAAATTAAAATGGATTACAGACTTAAATCTAAGACCTCAAACTATGGAACTACTAGAATATTGGGGAAACTCTCTAAGACACTGGTCTGAGCAAAAATTTCTTGAGCAATACCCCACAAACACAGACAACCAAAGTAAAAATGGACAAATGGGATCTATTCAAGTTGAAAAGCTTCTGTACAGCAAAGAAAACTATCAACAAAGTAAAGAGACAATCCACGGAATGGTAGAAAAATATTGGCAAACTACCCATCTGACAAGGGATTAATAACCAGACTATATAGGGAGCTCAAACAATTCTGTAGTAAACAATCTAATAATCAGATTTTAAAATGGGCAAAAGATTTGAATAGACATTTCTCAAAAGAAATGACAAACAGACATATGAAAAGGTGCTCAACATCATTTATCATCAGAGAAATGCAATTCAAAACTACAATCAGATACCGTCTCACCACAGTTAAAATAGCTTATATCCAAAAGACAGGCAGTAACAAATGCTGATGAGAATGTGGAGAAAAGGGAATCCACATACACCGGTGGTAAGAATGTCCATTAGTACAGCTACTGTATTAGTCAGGATTCTCAAGACGGACAGAACTAATAGGATACACTATATATAATCTCCTATCATATGTATATATATCCTATTATATATATGTGTGTGTATAATATGTATAAAGAGGAGTTTATTGTATACATATATATACACATACATATATACATATACATATATACATATATACACATATATACCTATACACATATATATACATATATACACACACATATATGTACACATATGTATATGTAAAGGGGAGTTAAGTATTCACTTACACAATCACAAGGTCCTACCATAGACTACCTGCAAGCTGAGGAGCAGGAAGAGCCAGTCTGAGTCCAAAAACTGAAGAACTTGGAGTCTGATGTTTAAGGGCAGGAAGCATCCAGCACAGGAGAAAGATGTAGGGTGCGAGCCTAGGCCAGTTTCTCCATTTCACATTTTTCTGCCTACTTTGTATTTGCTGGCAGCTGATTAGGTTGTACCCACCAGACTAAGGGTGGATCTGCCTTTCCCAGCCCACTGACTCAAATGTTAATCTCCTTTGGCAACACACTCACAGACACACCCAGGATCAATATTTTGTATGCTTCAATCCAATCAAGTTGACGCTCGGTATTAACCATCACAGCTACTATGGAGAACAGTACGGAAGTTCCTCAAAAAACTAAAAATAGAGTTACCATATGATTCAGCAACCCCACCGCAAGTATATACCCAAAAGAAAGGAAATCAGTATATTGAAGAGCTATCCGCACTGCCATGTTTTGTTGCAGCACTATTAACAATAGCCAAGATTTGGAAGCAACCTAAGTGTTCATCAACAGATGAATGGATAAAGAAACTGTGGTACATATACACAATAGAGTACTACTCAGCCATAAAAAAGTGAGATCCTGTCATCTGCAACAACATGGTTGGAACTGGAGGTCGTTATGTTAAGTGAAATAAGCCAGGCACAGAAATAGAAATATTGCATGATCTCACTTATTTGTGGGATCTAAAAATCAAAATAATTGAATTATGGAAATAGAGTAGAAGGATGGTTACCAGAGGATGGGAAGGGTAGTGTAGGGTAGGGGAAGTGGGGATTGTTAATGGGAATTAAAAAATAGTTAGAAAGAATAAATAAGGCCTAGCACTTGCTACCACAATAGGGTGACTATAGTCAATAATAATTTAATTGCAAATTTTCAAATAGCTAAAGGAGTATAATTGGATTGTTTGTAAGTAACACAAAGGATAAATGCTTGAGGGGATGAATGCCCCATTTTACCTGATGTGATTATCATGCATTGTATGCCTGTATCAAAACTTCTCAGGTACCCCATAAATATATACACCTAATATGTACCCACAAAAATTAAAATTAAAATTAAAGTATAGCCACATTGGTGTGTACTTGCTGAATATCATCCCTGCTTTGATACTTCCTAATCTTGGGACACTTTAGCTTCCTGAGAGTATCTCAGGTGCGAAATAGAAATCCTGAGAACTCTCTCCAAGGTCGTCTTGAGGATTCAATGAGATCATGTATATGTGAGAAAGAGGCTATTCCTGCTAAAACACAATAGGTGTTTGATAAACGGCAGCTGAATAAAAGAGTGAAAAGAATAATATTTGTTCTCCCTTCCTCATAAAATTTTTAGGAAGAAGAATTGAAATATTGGATGTGAAAAACTGTTTCATGTTCACCCTACAAGTCTGTGGGTCATGGTTATTATTTATTTATTATATATTTATTTATTACATCCCCTGGTAACACTTTTCCAGTAACTGTTCATGATTCTTCATTGAGACCCTCACCCATAAACCCTGGACCCCAAACTTTAGAAAATCTGATAATGCCCTCCACGCCAGGTTTCTAAGCTTCCAAGTGCATCTGATCCAATCATATCTCTTAGTGGTCAGTGTCTGAAAGCCATTTGTTAGAGTACTTGAACACTGTTTCTTCACCCAACCTCTGTACCCCATAACAGGATTGAGGATCCTCTCAAGAGCCAGCAACTAGTGTTTAACTGCCAACAGGAAAACTGAGTGAACGATCATTAAAATTAGTGTGTGTGCCAACAGAGCAAGATAAGTCAGCTATCTAAAAAGCAAGCTAACCGTGAACTTGAATGTCTCTTACCCTATCTGCCAGGTAAATTACTGTAATTTAACACTTAATTGTTACATGTGAAGGATTGTTAAAGATTAAGAGCTATTTAGGATTTGTCACACGGAAGTAAGAAGTATTTACCATCATCAAGAAGGACCTGTAACCATTCACAGATGGATAAGCTGAGACCCAGAGACATCATTTGCGTGAGGCCATATGGCTATTAAGTGGTGGAAACTTTGACCTCAGAGAACCCATACTCTTTCCAGAATGCTGAAACTGTCTCCCACTTGACATCTTAGCAAATAAATGCAGTGAACAGGTAATTAAACACAAAAGAGACTGTCTGCTGCTAGGAGCAGTAATCCATAAAAGTAAAGGCCTATATTTTCAAGTAAAAGGTAATTGCTAGAAAGTAAGATTCTAGAGACTCCTAGGACTGAGCCTTCAGCAAAGATGGAAAACTCTGTGGTTTATTTAGAGACAAAAACAGCCCACCGTGTTGCAAAAGACTCTCCAGAAGAGAAGTAATTCCTTCTTGCAATGGTCCTGATATGTGTGTGAGCCAAATGATGAAAATGCTTAGGCACCAGGACCCATTTGTTCATCTCTGCCCCAGGATAGTCAGCCCTGTACCTTACTCTGGGAATCCAAAGAGGGCTCAGCTGGCAAATAGTAACAATAACAGAGCAGCTGGACCCAGATTCAATCCTGGGAGCATCTTTCCTCCAAAACATTTAATATAGCAGTTCCCTGCAGAAGGCAAAAACGCATGCAATCCTTTCCAGGTCCTTGTATCTGTTCTCTTTGCCTGGAATTCTATTCCCCTAAGTATTTCATGTTTTCCTATAGTCTGTTTGTGCAGCTATAACAAAATATCTCAGACCTGGTACTTTGTATACAGCATAAATTTACTGCTCACAGTCTGGAGTCTGGGAAGTCCAAGATCAAGGTACTGGGAGGTTTAATGTCTAGTGACGGCCTGGTCTCTGCTTCCAAGATGGCACCTTGAGCACTGCTTCCTCCAGAGGGGACAGACACTGTATCCTCACATGACAAAAGGAACGGAAGGGCAAAAAGACCTAGCCAGTTGCCTGAGGCTGTTTTTACAAGGCATCAATCCCATCCATGAAGGCAGAACCCTCACGGCCTAATAACTTCCTAAAGGCCCCACCTCTTAATACTGTTGCATTGAAGATTAAGTTTTCAACATGAATGTTGAAGGAACACAAACACTCAAACCACAGCACCCCATTACTCAATTCTCTACTCAGATGTCTCCTCTTCAAAAAGGCCATTTGAATCATCCTACCAGAAAAAACCCTCCTGTCACATTCTACATTTTTACTCTAGTTTGTTTTTCTAACTCTCACCAATAAATATTTTTTAAAAAGCAAAAGCAAAGCTGGCCTTGCCTGCACACTTGACTATACATGTGCTAAGGTAAAGATGTCATAAAAATAAATACCTGAAACAGAAACTAAAAAAAAAAAAAAAAAAAATCCTGTCTATAAAGGAGATTTTTTTTGCTATGTTCAGCATCATTGTATACAAACATTTTTTGTGGTGGAGCCAACCACCACTTCACCCTTGTACCCCAGCCCTCAATGGGCAGTGTCAACAATATTACAAGAAGAGCATGCATGATGAGAGATCCTACAGTGAACACTTTGGAAAATACAATCTGCTATCACAGTGTCTTGAGCTGAACAAATACCTGTTTCACAAGTAAGCAGCTGCTGTGAGGTGGTGGAAAGAGCACTACACTGAGATTACAAACTCCTGTGTAATCTGACCTTTGCCGCAAATTCATGTCTCTTCAAGCCTGCCCAGCACTCAGGCTTCATCTTATGCTGTTTCCCTGCTCTGAATGTCTCCGCTTCCTCTTCTCTACCAGATGCGGTTGGAAAAGCTGCCCTGACATCACCACATGTAATCATGAAAAGATGCTTTCAAAGGCTTGTTGTGACACTGAGCTCATTGCTTCTTTCTTCCTTCCTTCCTCCTTTCCTCCCTCCTTCCCTCTCTTCTTTCCTTCCTTGTCCAGACTTTTTACAGTCCCAGGCAGTACCTTAGGAGCCACATAAAGGGGTGGATTTATCATAAAGCTAATGAAAATGAAGATTGAGGGCCCTTCGCTTGCATGTGTCCCTTCTAAGACCCTGGAAGGGCTCTAACACTGTGTTCACATGGTCCAATGTTGAACTGGTTTGCTAGGACTCCCAAAACAAAATACCACAGACGGGGTGCCCTAAAAACAATAGAAATTTATTTTCTCACCGTTCTAGTGGCTAGAATTTCAGACTGTGTTGTTGGCAGGTTTGTTTCTCCTGAGGTCTCTCTGTGGCTTGAAGGTGGCCACCTTCTCACTGTGTTCCCAGATGGCCTTTTCTCTGTGCATGAATATCCTTGATACCTCTCCCTCTTCAGGGTCCCACCTTACCAGCCTCAGTTTAACTTAATCACATCTTTGAAGGCTGTATCTCCAAAAATAGTTCCCTAATTAGGTATTAGGGCTTCAACACATGAATTTTGGGGTGACATAATTCAGTCCATAACATATGTTTCTACAATATTGCATAATTAAAATGATTTAACATCAATCAGTTAAGATCACTATCTCTTTCCAGTCTAACCTCCACTCAAGCGTTGGAGTCAAAGTAAGTCATTCCAGGGATTTAGCCAAAGGGAAGTAGAGCTGTGATACATTTAGTTTGTGCTTAGTGGGATTTGGTTAACTGGGAAAGTAATTACAATTCTATTCCCTATAGATAAATTATAAAATTGTTGTTATATAAAAAGACAATTAAAGAGTACATAGCCAAAAATTAGATGGAACCTACATGGATGGATGGATGGATGGATGGATGGATGGTTAAGGGCTTGAGTAACTCAGTTAATCTCTACATACTTCAGTTTCCAAGCCTTTAACCATCCATCCATCCATCCCTCCATCTATCCATCATGTGATCATTTTACCAAAGCATCCTATGGAATAATAAATTTTTCACACTAGCTGTATAATCTTTCATTGCCTTTCACATTTTGTTTTATGTCATTGTTCAATTTTTAGCTCTATGCTTTATTTGTCCATCAAGACTTCATATTTCTTAGACTAGGACTCTATATTGTACATCTTTTTATCCCTGCTAACAGAGCTTTACATACAGTAGATGTATTTTCTGAAAATAGTGATTCTGGAAATGCTGATAAGCAGTGCTGTAGGTACTCATTGTTCTTCTTCAAATCAAGCTAACAATCTAAAAAGAAATAATGAGAGGCAATACCATGTAGAGGCTAAAATCACGAGCTCTAGAACCACACTGCCTGTATTTGCATCCCTTTTCTGACAACTGTTAGCTTTTGTAAGCTTCTCAAGCTTTATCATCTCTACACTTTCATCACCTCATCTGTTATGCAGAGATAAATAATAACACCTACCTCAGGGAGTTTTTTCAGGGGCTAATATATGTAAACTACTTATAGAATGCCTGACACGTGGCAATTACTCAAAGTATGCCAGCTGTTATCATTACCATGGGCATTAAGACATATTCGCAAGTGTGCCTTTCCCACTTTGCCGCCAAAGGTCTGCATGCTCAAGAAGCTGAAGCAAGAGGATTATTTGAGGCCAGGAGTTCAAGACCAGCCTAAGCAACATAGCAAAACTCTAACAAATATTTTTTTTAAAATTAGCCATGCATGGTGGTGTGCACTGATAGTCCCAGCTACTTGGGAAGCTGGGGCAGAAGGCTCCCTTGAGCCCAGGGATTTGAGGCTGCAGTGATCTGTGATTACATCACTGCACCCAAGCCTGGGTGACAGAGCGAGACAGTCTCAAAAAAAAATAAAAATAAAATAAAAATGAAAGTCATCTGCACATCCCCAGTGGAATAGGGGTTGATGTTGGGAATCACAGAGTCTTTTTCAATTCCCAAATTCTTTTTTTTTTTTTTTTTTTTTTTTTTTTTTTTTTTTTTTTTGCCTGGGCGACAGAGTAAGGCTCTGTCGCCCAGGCTGGAGTGCAGTGGCGCAATCTCGGCTCACTCCAAGTTCCGCCTCCCGGGTTCACGCCATTCTCCTGCCTCAGCCTCTCCGAGTAGCTGGGACTACAGGCGCCCGCCACCACACCCAGCTAATTTTTTGTATTTTTAGTAGAGACGGGGTTTCACCGTGGTCTCGATCTCCTGACCTCGTGATCCGCCCGCCTCAGCCTCCCAAAGTGCTGGGATTACAAGCGTGAGCCACCGTGCCGGGCCCCAAATTCTTTAAAAAGACTTTGAGTACGCATTGATGGGGCAGAACTTCCTAGACAACTCCTGGTGTCCGCCTGACTGCCTCTTTCCTGTGGGCAGCTCACTTGACAACTTATTTGCTTTTGCCATGCTGGTTTGTGTGGCCTGTTAAAAGTTCAGTTTCTCCTGCCTTCTGCTAATTCTTCTATAATTTGACAAATAGATCACTATGCACCCATCAGGTTCTAGACGCTGAAGACACAAAAGTGAAAAAGACACAGTCCTCAACCTTAAATAGCTCACAGACTAGGTTGGGAGACAGATACATACATAACTCCCTAGAGGAATGTGGTAAGAGATTCTATAAGGGAGTGAAGGAAGCACTTTGGGAACAGAGAAGAGGGAGTCAAAAAGCCACCATCACGATCTGCCTTAATTCCTAAAGATCACAATTTCATGGTCATCTTTAGGGGCCTTAAAAGGACAATGAAATACTCAAAACCAAAATATACTAAAAATTCTAAATCTAACTAAAATAAATCAGAAGAATAATTTTGCGTGGAGATCATTCACAGATCCTCAGCCAAGTGCTGTGCTGCAAACACACATGGCAAAGTTCCACAAAGCCTAGCAGGGTGGTGGTTACAGACTTAAACAAGGAGCAAAGGTACTAGAGGTGACATAATTCTGGGGGATACTGGAGTTCTGGCCCAATCAGAACAGAGAGACTTGTCAACACCCCAGACATTCACTAAGACTCCAGAAAAGTATAGGAGTAAAGACCATGCCTTACAGTAAAGGTTAATCCAGATAACACTGGCCAATAAAGTAGCAGTAAACACATATAGTATTTTCAACTCAAATTTAACTTAAATTTCAGATTCATTTCCTCAGTCTCATTAGCCACGTTTCAAATGTTTAGTATCTAAATGTGACTGATGGTAACCACATTAGAAAGCAGAGACAAAGAACACGTTTATCATTGTAAGAAAGGTTTATTGAATAGCCCTACTCTAAGAAAACTGAAAAACAAGCCTTAGAGAAGATCAAGAAGAGCCAGCCAAAAATTATCTATCTCAGCACCTTTTAAAGAAAGACAACATAGGTTGTCTTTCTAAGGTATCACTGTAAGAGCCTGGATTATGTTGTCTTTAGCATACAATAAAACAATTCTAGACATAGAAAGAAGCAGGAAAATGGACTCTAATCAAGGGGGGAAAAACTACTAATGAATAAAGACCGTTAGAAAACCTAAGTGTTGGAATTTTCAGACAATGAATTTAAAACAGCTATTATAAATACGTTCAAGGGCACTAAAAATATAGTCATAATGAGTAAATAGATTGAGAATCTTAAAAAAATGAAAACTATTAAAATGAATAAAACATATTCTAAATTATAACATCAGAAGTGAAATATTCTGAATTATATTCTAAAATATAGATATTCTGAATTATAAATTGTATCTAAAATAAAATATTCTAATTATATTCTAAATTATAAATATTCTAAATTATAATATCTAAAATGAAATATTCACTCAATGAGCTCAACAACAGATTGTAAATGACAGGAGAAAAGATCAGTTGGCCAGGCGCGGTGGCCCATGCCTGTAATCCCAGCACTTTGGGAGGCCAAGGCGAGCTGATCATGAGGTCAGGAGTTTGAGATCAGCCTGGCCAAAGAGACCAGCCTGGCCAACATGGTGAATTCCCTGTCTCTACTAAAAAATATATTAAAAAAAAATTAGCTGGGCATCATGGTGGGCACCTGTAATCCCAGCTACTCGGGAGGCTGAGGCAGGAGAATTGATTGAACCCGGGAGGCAGAGGTTGCAGTGAGGCAAGATCATGCCACTGCACTTCAGCCTGGGCGACAGAGTGAGAACTCCAACTCAAAAAGAAAAAAAAAGAAAAGAAAAGATCAGTCAACTTGTAGACATAGCCCTAGAAATTAACTCAGTCTGAAGAACAGAGTAGGGGAAAAAATCCTAATCATAACAAATGTAAGTATTCATGCTTCTTGTTTCTTTTCCTAAAATTTATATTTAATTATTCTTTATTAAACTTGTCAAATTTTTAACATGTAAACCAGGCAAGATCTGCCACATATATTTTCATTTATCCAAATGCACCATCACATTACTGTCAACTCTTAATGACTAAAAAGCTGATTTGCTGAACAAAATGAAATCTTCAGCCAATTTAATCACTTTTTGTTTTGCATTATCTATCTAAACAAATGCCACACTCAAAAATATGATAGATTTTCATCAAATTTGGAAACCTTCTAAAGAATATAAAAATCCTGTTGATTTGATTCACAGGTCATTTGGCATTCTAAAATAAGATACCTGCTGCTAAGATTTCAATAAACTATATCTCCCAGGCTTCTTAATGTGTTTCAGTGAAGCATGTTAGTGGGTAAAAGTTCCAGAAATGTGTTCCTTAATTCAACAAGTATTGATTGAATATATAGTATGTGCTAGAAATTATGCTGGGGATGCAGAAATGAAATAGGCATGATCCTTTATTATACTGAGTGAAGATCCTAATTGATAGAACCATTAGAAATAAAGTAATAATTTTAGGCCCTTTGTGGGTCTCCCAAGATTGAGGAAGGAGGTAAGTTGCACAAAGTACCACCAATGAAAAGAGTAATACAAACTTCATTAGGAAGAAAGGTCTAGATAGAGAAGGGGTCTCCTAATTATAGATCAGACAGAGACTTGACCTACAACACCAGCAAACCCAACTTCTAAAGTGCTTTGAGGTTACTTTTTGCACCTGACTAGAGGTGGGCTAAAGCAGCAGCAGTAGATTGCAATATGAAGAGTAAGAGATCCTAGGATGATTAACTCAGTCAGGTCCCAAGTGAGCCAAATAATCCAGTGTTCCTTCACTTAACAATCATCCTTACATATATTAATTTCTGATTTTGTCTGAAGAAATTAGACTTAAAAGGGGAACTTTATTGTTATCAATAAGCCAGTTACATATTAATGTAAAATTTCCATAGTAAATTTATAATACAATTGATATAACGGTATCAATGGGACATACACATAAATAGGGTTTAATTACTTTATTAAAGCCTTTTACAGTACACTGAATCTCAGTGATGGAAATATTTTACTTTATTTTACCTCACTCCTGCACTTGGAATCCTAGATGCATATATATAAATGTATATTAATATATAATCCTAATACATATTATTGCCACCATTTGTGAAGTCAAAAATTGTCACATTTACATAAATACCCCATGTTTATCTACTTGGTAAGCCCTTGGGATCTTTAGTTAAAATAGACACGCATACAAGCTCTAACCCACCACTTCTGATCCCAGTCACCACCATCAAAACTAGCTACTCTATGGATTAATCAAAGCACCACTAACTTTAAGCCTGGGCTCTCTGACATTTTGGCTAGCACTCTCTTTTCTTGCATCACACTCAGCCCCTGATCAAGGGAGGAGCCAGAATGTAGGTGTCCAGTGTGATCAGTCTGTAAGAGACACATCAGGGAATATGTGCAGGAATTGTGGTATGAGTTTCCACACACAACTACATCATGGGCAAAATGAATATTGGTTCACCTCACATAGAGGTGAGCAGTACCCTCAAGTGAAAATTTTAAAAGGTATCCCTCGCCGGTGCTGACCTCTCTGTGTTCACCATTTCTATAATTTCTAGTAGAAATGAGAAATAGCTTGCCTACACACATAGGCAGGAAAAAAAAAAAAAAAACTTTCGAAACTTTCAAAATATTTTGAATAAGACTTAGCAAGTATTTCTATGTAAATTACTTCTATCTTTAGTGAGTCTGAGTGACTAAAGCCATCCAATCATGAGTGATATAAAAACTGAGAAATGAAAGATAAAATAAATAAGTTAAAATGTTAGGTTACATTTGGTGCAACACATATGACAAGCTGTGCATATGCCCCACATTTTAAGCATGAAAAGAGTTAATGGGACACCTATAATTATCACAGCACAAATAATTTTGGACATAAAGGAGGAAAAGGCATAGAAATTTTATTAGCAAAAAATATAAAAATATATATATTTGTTCTATTCCCTTATTTAAATGTTAAACTAGTATTTTTAACATATTGATTTAAAGGATCACCAAATTATGAGCCCACCTGTGGCACCCACATGTATCAGTTCACCCAGGCCCTGGTTTATTCTGTTCTTCTCTTAAGGTTAAAACAAATTGAGAAAAAAAAAAAAAAAAAAAAAAAAAAAAACAAACAGAAAAAAAGGAAAAAAAAATAAAAAAAAATTGACTTTTTTTTTTCCTTTTAACTGATAATGCTGTTTGGAGAACATAACTAAATTCTGGGCCAAGTGGCCTTTCTAATATCTCAGCCCTGAACTAATCCTATGTACCCAGACACCGGCAGAGCTGGATAGTATAAGCCTTACCCAAAAGCAAAATGCTCTCAATACTAAATTAACCTCATAGCCAGAAAAGAACAAACACTTCTTTCAGAAGAAGGATCCAAAGAGAGAAAGAAGAGGCAAAAATGTATGACTAGTTACTTTTCCCAAGCTCCTCAGTCATAATTTTGTTCTACCACTATTGGAGACATTAAGTGAGATGAGAAAATAGTGAGGATTGTTAATCTACAAAGTCATCCCACCTGGAAACAAGAGGATGGGGGACATATTCCTCCTCCACTCACTGGTACTGCTATTAATAACAATGTACTATCTGCCTCAGTTTCTCCACATAACTTGTAAATATCTCTCATTATTATAAAATAATGTAAATTACTTTTATCCAAATTCAAGTACTAAATAGATCCGTACAACAAAGTATGTCAGTGGAACTTCCTAGGATTATGGTGAAATTATATATGGATACACATATACTCTACAAGTACATGTACATGCATATATCTGCTTTCTATATCTTAGCAGAGTGCTTGGCATTTACCAAGTGTTCTATAGTGTGGTAACTTATTACCCCTATTTTTCCATCTGTAAAATGACAACAATAATATCTTACATTTCTGGCACGTATCAGGTATGCAGTGAGTGATTATTATTATTGTCTTAATCTTGCTCAAGATGTAGTTTTTTCCATGCTCCCTCTGAGAAGGATTGCCATATTTGGGGCAAAGGAAATGGTTGTCTCACTTGGAAACAGGAAGATGGGGAAATATTCCTTACAATCTAATACTCATTCGTTATTTTTTAATAAGTCTAAATGTGACCTGGGTATGGGCATTTTTAAAAGCTTCCCAGAAGATTCAAAGAGCAGCCATAGTTGAGAACCACTGCATTCATCCCATGTCCGAACAAATAAGTGGGAGGAGATCAGAAATTGGTCCCATCTTCACAAGTTCAATCTCCCAATGCCACCTCTTGCTTGCTTGTGGATTCTTCTGGGGCCACTCTAGCTTTTTGTCCTCTAAAAGCTCTGCAATGGTTTGATGCAGTTCATCAGTTCAATTACAGCTGACAAATTCAGTCTCTATTCCATTTCCTATCACAAATTTGCCCAGCCATGAAATTTAATACAGCTTATCAGAGATTCTCTAATGCTATTAAATAACATACAAATACTGTACACCATTAATAGGATACCAACAGTAAGTGCCCCCAAAGTTAAATAAAAATTATCTTAAATTATGAATTTTCTGAGAAAAAAATTACTGTTAAAAAAATGAATCTTTTCGCAAGTTTAAATTTGAAATCAGATGATCTTGCCTTTTAACATCCAAAATCCAAATAATTTAAAATCCATAATTAATCTCCCTAGATTTTAATTCTGCTCAGTCTCAGGTAGGAATGTTATACAATGCCTGGGTAGATTTTGAATTTTTCAGTAGCTGCTGCCTGGGTTCTTGTCCACTGTGTGAATTTAGTTTTTACAGACCCTCCCAAGTTAGGTTAAATGACAGGCTTTGCATATGTCCCACTTCAAAGGAATCAAAAGAGTTAACAGGACACGTAAATTATCACAGCACAAGTCTCACACTGTTAAAATACAGACCCTACAGCCGCTAATTCCTTCATTCCTACATCCTGAGATCTGAGAAGTCAGTGTTACCTCAGACCACAGCAAAGACTCAGGGCAATGAAGGGAAGACGAGAAAGAGGCAAAGATCTCTCAATTCAGCCTCATCAGGACACCAGACAGTCTCTGCCAAGGTTAGCAGGACCCCATCTGTGCCTTTCAAGCCCTTCAACTCAATGGAGAGAAAGCTTCCGTTGCCAGGTTAATTTTGACACTATCTGCTGTACCTAATGGGAAATCTACCCTTGTATACGTTCTCTCCAAGAGTGACATTTGAGACATTCATGCGAGGAATAATTCCGTTACCGCGAGGTTTAGAGATCTGCAGTGATGACAGCATCAGCCCACAGATGTTATTTGAGGTGCTTTGCTTCTTTGCTTCTCTGCATAATTAAAAACCTCTCAATCTTGCTTTTTCTTTAGAGTCCTATGCTTGAGGATTTGTAGGCAGGTTAAGGTAACCGGTAAGAGTAGCACCCAGGAAGCTGTAAGAGGAGGGAACTGTAGACATAGAAGAAAAATGCAGTCACTGCCAAACTGCAGCTTGGCAGGGAGGGAGCCAGGGAATGAATACCTCAGCCTCCCCTCTTCCCACTCTGGGATCCCTGCTGGGCCATACTCAACCAGATCTGGAGAGCCAAGCAGTCTGCATTAGAGAGCAGCCTGCACCTCCAGAGGTACAGGCCAGGGCCTGGAAAGATGGATGGAAGATCTGGAGAAATTTATGAAGAATACTTAGCACTGCCTTTCTGCTCCATTTCCATCTGTTGTTCCCCTATTCTTTTCAAGAAGGCTCCATTGAGTTTCCAATGATTAAACCTGCTTCTTAAAGGCATTCCTTTCTAGTCTAACACAGCTAGTGCTAAATTATTCCTAGATTCTGACTATCTTCTTTTGTTTTACTTTCCCTTTGATTTCTGGCTCAGACAAGATTTTGGAAAATTCTTCAGATTTTCTCTTGCACGTTCTTAGTCAAAACATCCTGGGTCTACCATGGTCATCCACTGTACAAACCAACTTTCCGCCTTTAAAATCTCATGGAGTTGGATAATCCCATTCAGGATAGGGTCTCCATCAGGTCAGCACAGGCCTGGATTTTATCTATTATTATCTATTTTATTTATTATTATTATCTAATATTCCTACTTTCCCTGTGCCTTCTCTTTATGTATGAATTCCACACATTTCTTGGGTATGTTCCCTCAATGTGCACATGATGTCTGTGCCACGCTGGAGCTTTCCAAATCATGCCTTCTCCTAGTATTCTCTCAAATGTTCCATAATCCACTGGTATAGCTGACCCAATCTGCAAGCTCTAAGAGACTGTTTTTCAGTCATGCTTGGCTTCCGGCATTTTTGAGAAGTAATTCCAGGCTTTTTCCTTAAGACATTGCTTTTCTTACTTTTGTTGGACCCCAGTCACTATTTCTGATTTAGTAACATCTAAAATAGTTTCCTCTTAACTCTCTCGTATGCTGTTGGTGGGAATGGAAACTAGTACAGCCACTATGAAAAATAGTATGGAGGTTCCTCAAAAACTAAAACTAGAACTACCATATGATCCAGCAATCCAATGCTGAGTACATACCCAAAAGAAAGGAAATCAGTATATGTATATCAAAGAGATATCTACACGCCCATGTTTATTGCAGCACTGCTCACAATAGCCAAGATATTGAATCAACCTAAATGTCCATCAGTGGGTGTCTGGATAAAGCAAATGTGGTATATACACAACGGAATATTACTCAGCTATAAAAAAATGAAATCATGTCACTTGCAGCAACATGAACAAACATTATGTAGAATATTATGTTAACTGAAACAAGCTAGGCACACAAAGACAAGTATCACATGTTCTTACTTACATGTGGACGCTAAAAAAACTGATCTCAGAAAGAGCAGAATGATGTTTACCAGAGGCTGGGAAGGGTAGGAGAGAGAGAGAGAGGTTGGTTAATGGGCACAAAAATACAGTTAGACATAAGCAATAAGCTCTAATGCCCAGTAGCACAAAAGAATGACTGTAGTTAACAATAATTTATTGTACATTTCAAAATAGCTAGAAGATTTGGAATGTTCTCAACACAAAGAAATGATAAAGTTTGAGGTGATGGATATATCCCAATTACCAGAATTTGATCATTACACATTACATGCGTATATCAAAATATTGCATGTACCCCATAAATATGTACATTAGGCAGCCATTAAAATGTAAATAAAAACTGCTTATAAAATAAGCTTTAAAAAACTAAAATAAATAAAACCATTTTCACTTTTATAAAACCCTGTTAAGAATAATTACACCTAGGCATATCTCATTTTCCCTTTCATATCTGCCTATATGAGCTTTTAAACATCAAAAAACAAACAAAATTTTCTATTTTATATTTTCTACTTTAGTTTCTAGATTGCAACACATCTCCTAAAAAAATCTTTTATTACAATTTAATCATATTTTCTTCCATTATTTTATTTTGTTTTCTCCCTTCCTTCTATTCTGATAGTAGCTTGAAATATGTTTCTCAAGTTCCTTTTGCTCCTCTTTGATTTCCTGAGTTAATTTGATTTCTAGAAGCTGAGAATTCCAGGCCAAAGCCTTTATAGTCTTTGGATTTGAAATCATTTCGTCAAGATAATTTTCTACTTTACTTCTTTTTGATGGCATATTCTCTGCATAATAAGGACTGATGGCATTTGTTTATTCCTAAAACCTGCTACTATTTTGTGGGCCTCAGAAATCCAAAGTCATGGTCAGAGTTTGTATAACTAACAAATTGCAGCAGAAGCTCTGGGGTCCTCATGCCATATCCCCTCTGCAGCCCATTTGATTTCAACACAACTGAGTGGGACAGTTCTGGCATGTTGCCAGTATCCCCCCTCAAACACTTCCCAAGGCTTGTCTGTTTCAGGCCCCCCTCCAAAGCCTGAGAAGGTCACTCAGTCCTAGTGTCAACAAGCAAGGGGCCTGCTGTCAATCCATGGGGAACAGGGCACAGCAGATAAGTAGCCCAGCTTCCCATGCTCCAGAGACAAGCTTAGTGCAGTCTACTCAATTCCCAGAGGGCTCTTGTTGTCCATGGTGAAAACCAACTCCATAATACACCCTTTCTTGCTTTCCCTCCTTCCCTTTCTCACTTACCCCATCCTCTCACTTTAGCTTCCTGGGGTCATTTCAAAAGCAAAACAAAAAGGAAACAAAAACACCCTATCTACACCCAGTCTCAGCTCAGCTCTTTGAGGAAAGCAAACTAAGACACAAAGCAAGCCTAGAGACCTCCCAGTGGGGCATTACAGGAGTCACTTTTTTTTTTTTTTTTTTTTTTTTTTTTTGAGACGGAGTCTTGCTCTGCCGCCCAGGCTGGAGTGCAGTGGCGCCATCTCGGCTCACTGCAACCTCCACCTCCCTGGTTCCAGCAATTCCCCTGCTCCAGCCTCCCGAGTAGCTGGGATTATAAGTACATGCCACCTCGCCTGGCTAATTTTTTTGTATTCTTAGTAGAGACAGGGTTTCACCACTTCGGCCAGACCGGTCTTCAACTCCTGACCTTAGTCAATCTGCCTGCCTTGGCCTCCCAAAGTGCTGGGATTACAGACATGAGCCACTGCGCCCGGCCAGGAGACACTCTTAAGACAGAACACTTGTCTAAGGCTATACCACCCTGAACACACCTGATCTCAGAAGTTAAGCAGGGTTGGGCCTGTCTAGTACTTGGATGGGAGACTGCCTGGGAATATCAGGTGCTATGGCCTTTAAAATAAATTATAAAAGACAAAGAACACTAGAAATTGCTCTACCCCCATTCCCCTTTTGTCCTTGAGTGCAGTTAATGGAATTTGAGGCAGCCAGTTCAATAGCAGAGTTAGGCCTGGCATTAACAATTCACAGCTGGAAACCTCATAAACACACTAGTAAGGTTCACATGGAATTTAGGTACCTTTGTAGAAGCACAGCAAGAGGAACAAAAAAAAATTGTTCCTGGGACTCTACCTGTTTCAAGGTAAGCCTTCACTAAGATTCAAAGATTCTCTTTTGATGATTAAATCCCTCTCTCAGCCTTCCCTGCGATACTAAGACAAGCCACAGCCTTGTTCAAGGTCAGCTGTTTTTGACCTCTCAGCTGGGCATCTTTAAGGCCCGAGCAGCAGCCCCCTTATACACAGCCCTGTCTCTATAGAAAACCACACTTTCCTGTATAAAAATATCCTTTTGCCTGTAGGCCAAGCCACCATAATCTGCAGTGAGCCACCAAGATCATTTTCCCATGTGGTTCCCTTCATTAAGCCCAGGGCCTAAGCCACTTACAAGGCCAGGCCTACTAGAAGCCAACTACACAGCAGCAAAAACTAGCCACACAGCCAAATACAGGTCACTGCAGACTGACAGGGTGAAAAGCCACCAGCCTAGGCTGTATCCGTTATTTTGATCCCCAAACTGGACACGTTATCTCCTTTCCGAGGTCCCCAGTTCATGTACCAGTGTTAAGAGTTTGGGGAATCAATAAATTATCACATTTTTTTTAGTAAAGTTCAGAACTGACTAAAGAGATAGACATAGTGATCAGGCAGATGGAGATTAAAATATTATCTTGATTACTGGTGAAGCCGTTTGCAGAATGTAGCTTAGGTTACCACCAAGGAGATTCTCTAACATGTAACCCTGGAATTAAACTGAAGTAATTGCAGCGGCAGAGGCTTTAAGCTTACCTGTCACTGCATGGCAGAGGGAAGATTAAATTACAGCCAAAATGCCACTTCTCCTTCTCTCAAAAGGAGTGCATGAGGGGGCAGAAGGAGGCCGGGAATGCTACCCTAGGTAATCTGTCCACAAGGAAATAGGAGGAATGTTCCCTCCTAGCAGCTTCCTCTGCCTACACTTCTTATGTTTGGCCAAACGCGGCTATCAGTCTCAGCTCCACATCACTGCCTTGTACCTGCACCCATCAGATAGAGAATGCCCCTAACTGAGTTCATCTCATTCATCTCTGTTTGGACAGAGCCTCATTGCAGAACATGTCACAAGCCACTTGTCAGACTTTGGATTCTCACCCTGGGCTCAGGTGTCCACCCCAAACCAATGAACTATGGCAAACAAGGAAGCACAGCAAAGGGCTGAAGTCTGTGGCATCTAGGACCACTTCTGTGGGCAGGGACTGTGGGAGAGGCACCAGTCAGAGCTGTCTAGAGCAGATTTCAGGGTGGACTGACTTCTGCAGGGTACATGATCCTGCACCCCCTTGCTTCTGACTCTGCTCTTGGACTGACTAAACAGCGTCCCTGTGCCATATCAAGTTAGCCTTCTCCCTGGTGCCTCCCCTCAGGGCCTATGGTCAGTGGAGCAGTCCTAGGTAAGGCCTTTTCTTGTTATTCCTAGTATTTCAGGATTCACTTCTCCCACCACCTCTCAATTGCTATCACAGAGTCAGGTCAGGTCCTTTCACCAAAGACCATGACAACCAACACAATCATCTTACCTCTGCCCCCGAAAACTCCTACCATACATAGACCACATTCTATGCCTTCCTATTGAGAATTTGTTGTAGAACCCAATAATCTTTTAGATTTCCAGTACAGAATCAGTGTCCACTTAAATTTACAGAAAAATAATTGGTTGGAAATTATTTTGACTCCCAACTACATGGCAGCAACATTTTCCAAGGGCAATTAAATTTTAAGGACTGACTCTTCTAAACTGGAAAACTGGTGCCCTGGCTCCCAGGAGGCCATGCAAAACAGGAAACTCAGAGCAACCTGGTTGCATAAGGATAATATGGTTAAAACCACCTTTACACAGCAATTAACTGCATCACAGAGGGCTGCCCTACCATAAGGTTATACCAGTCAAACTCTTCCAGTCAATCAGGTAAGAAACCAAGAAGAAAAGATTACAAGGGAAAAAAACTAATCAAAACCATTCAACTCTGTTGAAAAACAGTCAAGTCAGTCAACACTGAACTTGATTATCAAGAGTCACCTAATGGTCACAACACCATGGATTCCACCTTTTCTCCACTTCTGGCATGTTCTGGAAGTATCATGTAGACAATGCCCTCATGTCCCTAGATGCAGAGGAGAACCTCTCTCACTGCAGAAAACTAAGCCAGGGAGTGGGAAAAGGGGAGAAGTAAAGGATTCCTAATATCAGCCCTCCCTTCCGCCATGGGAATGCCCAGCAAGCTAAGACCCCAGGAGCAATAATGGTAGCATTGTTGGCACAGTGAGCCTCATGAGGGACAGGGAACATCTGGGCCTGTGTTGAGTCACATGAGAGCTCTATAGGGACATAAAGTGGGGCAAATAGTTGTTTTGTTCCTCATTGTTGACAACTTTGGGTCACCCTGAGACCACAACATCACAGCAGGTCCCCTAAACTGCAAAGCATATACGTGGGTCAGTCTACAGCCAAGCTTGCAGCCCCCACAGCACTCTCATGACTCTACAGAGGTGACCACCACCTGGAGTTCTCGGACCCCACCCCAGGCTCTTTGAATCAGAATCCACATTTTAACAAGATCCCTGGGCAAGGAACTTTTCCAGTAAAGTTTGAGAAGCATGGCTCTGCTACTCAGACTGAGATTGAGAAATGTGGGTGAACAGGGGAGGAAAAAGAAAAGAACAGAAAGAAAAGCAGAGATAGAAGTATCTGTAAGAGAGAATCACTCTGCTTTTCAGTGAGTTGAAACCAAGCCTGCAGAAGGGGCTAGGGAGAACATATAATTTGCTTTTGATCAAATCCTGGATCCGAGAAATCTCCACCTTTGATTCAAAGGGTTCCTCAGTCCTTGTGTGAATTTGATAAGCTAGGATTTCTAGGCAGGGATCAAAGTATTTCACTGCATTCTAGGAAGCCAAATAAAATCAAGTAAAGAAATGGCAGCTCTGAGAAAATCGAACAGAACAAACTAGAAATCCTATTTCCATCCTTAGGAGCCTGCTCACGCCACCCTCATTTTGCAACTGCAGGATGTTCTTCCACTTCCTCCACTAGCCCAGTGACCCTGAGTGGGTCCCAGTCCTGACTCCTTCATGTCTGAGCTGAAGACACACAGAGCACTACTCCCAGTAGAAGGATCAATTAATTGTAAGCAAGAACGTAGCACTCTAATTGGCTCCTCACAATCTCACTTAATGATAAAGATGTCTCTTATCTTAGGGAGAAAATCTAGTGAAGAAGTTCATGATCATTAACTTTTTTAAGTTTTAAGGGCAGCAAACAATTTTAAGGAAGCTGACCCAGTGTATTTCTTTGATCTCTTCTATCCGAGGCAACTTCTGATATACTCATATGAATATAAACCAGAGAAGCCTTTGTTAACTACCAAGCTGAATAAGGATCAAAGCCACTAATCCTGGACTGTCCTGAGTGGAACCCAGATCTCCAGAGAGAAGCAAGAAAATTGCTGAAGTCAGGACGCAGACTCAAATCTGTGAGAGTCACATAGAGCAAAACTTGTCCAATTCACGGCCCATGGACCGCACGTGGCCCAGGATGGCTCTGAATGCAGCCCAACACAAATTCATAAATTTCTTAAAGCATTATGAGATTTTTGTACGGATCTTTGTTTCTCTTTTTAGCTCATCAGCTATGGTTAGTGTTAGCATACTTTATGTATGGCCCAAGACAGTTATTCTTCCAATGTGGCCCAGGGAAGCCAAAAGATTGGACACCCCTGATGTAGAGGAAAAGGTAGATGATTCATATTTCCCCTACCTGGTGCTTTACCCAACCCCATTGTCTCATAGATGGGCATAATCATGTCTCAGAGTGGAGAGGGGTTCCTGCAAGCATGGAAACGATAGAAAAGTCTGTTCTGCCTACAAAGAGGCAAATAGGAAAACACAGGTTCCTTGAAAGTCAGAATTACACATGATTTTTATTGTATTCTCTGTAGGGTTTTGGGGTTTTTTTGTATTTTCCATAAAATATATTTTATTTTTTCTATCAGACTTAAAGTGAGGTTACATTAAAATGTAAGGACATTGAAACCAGAAAATGTAGAAATGAGCCTGTTCTCCATCAACTCTTAGCTTTGCAATTTTGGGGAAATCATTTAACCTTCCTAAGCTCCAGTTTCCTCAATCCGCAAATGACTGTTTTAATAATGGCTGCCTTCTCAGCTTCATAGAGGTTTTGTGAGGCTTAAATAAGATAATGAGTATTTAGTCCTACAACTCAAAATCACTAAGGACTTTTACAAAGATGGGATGGCTTTAGATAACCTGCTTATGTTCTGGGCACCTCCTCTAAGACCTGGCATGAGTCAAGTGCAGAAATTAAGGCAGGAGACAGCAACGTGGAGTGGAAAGAGCATGGGGCTTTGAGGCCAGACAGATCTGAGTATAAAAGCCAGTTCTGGCCCTTACCATCGGTATGACATCGGGCAATTACTTCACCTCTCTGAGCCTCAGTTTTTTTAATCTATTACGTGGGGACCATAACCATGCAGGATGGTTATGAGAATCAGAATAAATGCACATTATTTGCCTAGCCCTTTGCCGGCAGTGATTATTATTCCTTCCTGCTGGTAGGATCAGGAAGTGGAAGTGTAGCCAAACATTCTTATAATTAAAACTCACCCTATGGGTTCAGCTGTTTTCTCCACCAAGCATGCATTGGTTGATGAAGAGGTAAAGTGTTGCTTGCCACTTCTGCCAGGATGCTTATCTACAAAAGCAAGAGCCAAACCTGGTATCAAGTGGGATAGCTATGTCATGAAATCCTGTCTTCTTGGTCCTAAGAATGTAAGAAGCCAAAGGACCCCACAGAATGCAAGTTGTATACAGGACTCAGTTGCTGTTTAGTTGCCTACATATCACAGGTGGTAAAAGAGGTATAAAATGGTAGCCATGGTGGTTGTAGTTGGCAGTAGGTACAGCAGAGACACTAAGGTAGAATTACAGGCATCAAAATTAGTGATGATACCATGACGAGGGCAACAAAAAGAGGCAGAACACAGCCCTGTGTTGGGACCGTGATAAAGATCAGTCCTAGTGGCAGAGCCATCTCAACTGTGGTCCAAGGGGCAAGTACAAGTCACCCACCCAACCAGACTTCTTAGGAAGCTCTGCTCTTCAGCCTATAGTCTCCAGAAACTAAGCAACCAGGAGCAGAAGCCAAGACTGCAGGAGGGATGTCCATTCTGAGTGCAGTTGGCTGAAGAAGAGTCGAGGGCTTTCCCAGGGAGAATGTGGGGTTTAAGCAACTGGCCATGGGGTGGTCGGGACAGACAAGAAAGCTCACTCTCCTAATCATGAATCCCTACTGTGTAAACTGTAGTTTCTGAGCCTGAATCAGACTCCATAAGCAAAGACTTGATCATTAAATTTCCTAAAAGACAGGAACAATCATTCTTTGAAAACATCCTCCTCCCATCCTGCCCCAACAAGTCTCTTCTATAATTTGAATTACATTCATAAAAGCATGTTTCAACTACAAAGTACCATGCAAATGTAAGATGGTTTTATTGCTGTTATTATGGCTAATGGTATTCCAGAAGCCCCACCCCAATGTACAAAGGACAAAACATTCTTAGAGGCACAAAATACTTGAGTACCCATCCTAATGAATAAAATGTCATTTACCACCCTGGCTTTTTTCTTATCTTTAGAGATGTCATAATCTTTTCTGGCATTTCAGTAAAGCCAAGGAACCTCACTCTTTCTTAAGCTAATTGCCTGGAAAAATCATTCCCGCCTCTCTCATATGCAGAATAAAAGTGTCTGCCTGTCTAGCCAAGGCAGAGTCCTAAATATGAGACTGCAGACAAAATAAAGACTAATCTGACTCCATCATTGTTTCCACTCGAGTTTCCAGGCTGCAGCCCTTATGCTGAAGGTGCCTGCATTTATTGGGCACT
Organism: Hylobates moloch; assembly: GCF_009828535.3. Classification (NCBI taxonomy): domain Eukaryota; kingdom Metazoa; phylum Chordata; class Mammalia; order Primates; family Hylobatidae; genus Hylobates; species Hylobates moloch. Next base: position 81,699,094 of record NW_026652286.1, on the reverse strand, counting down.
CTCCTTTCTGTATGGTTTCCATGTCATGCGTATCATCGGTCATCTGACTTCAGGCTCCTTCAAATCCTACATGTTCCTCCTTCTAACTGTGCAGAGAAGTTGAATTTTTATAGCAATGGCATGGCTATCCTTGTTCTCTGCTCTTGGAATAATTACAGACAGCGAAGAAGAGAGATGCCTGTTATTTGGACCACCCATTTGTTCATTCTCTTACCAAGTATATACTGAGCCCCTCCTATGTGTAAGGTGGTTGGAAATAAAAATATAGAGAAATATAAATCCAGCCTTGAATTTCCTGTCAACCTGGACAGAGGTTGCTGCCATCCTGTTTCCAAGGAAATGTGTTTTATTTTCCAATTGGTTGCATAGTCAGCAAAAACCACCATAAGCTGGCAATGTCAAGAGGAGAGTAGTAAACCCCAAATCAAGGAAAAACCTGAAGATGGCCAAGCTTATTTAAGCAGGATGCTAAAATATGGTCCATGCAATGAAATCCACACTGAGTCAGGGCAAGCTATGGTCAGACAGTCACTTAACACACATCTGGGGACGAACCACACAAAAGGAGCTAATGTGAGAATCACAATCCATGAGCAAGTTGAGATTGAAGGCAATAGAGATTGGTAAGGAAGCCTTTACTCATGGCTTCCCTCCCTGTCTAAGACATCCCACGTCCAGCACCCCAAATCCCCAGATGAATACTCCCATTCATCCTTTAAAACTAGTCTAGGCATCACTTCCACCAGGAAGCTCATCTTCCTCATCACCACCCCTTCCAGACAAAATTCGATGCCCACTTCTTGTTGTACTGTTTGCTGCTTTTTTATACCACTGCACTCTACATACTGATGTTTAATTGTCTGTTTGTGTGTCTATTATCCCTACACTGTGAGTTCCTGGAGAGCATGAATTTGTGTCTTATTTATCATTTACCATAGTGCCTGTTATATTTATTGTGCACATGTTTGCAGCATGAATGAATGGATTAATGAATGAATGAATGAATGAATGAATGAAGAGGGCTAATACATTCTTTAGAAGCCTGGGTACTCAGCTCTTATAAGAATGCCTTCACTGAACACAGGGACTTTGCAAATGAAAATGTGCAGCAAATATTCTTCCCTCCTTTAGGTCAAGGGCAGAAAGGCAGCAGAGTGTCAGTTTAGTCTCTCCCCCAGCTCGAGAGACAAGCCATCCACAATTTGCAAGCTTTCCTCGCCTGCCATGCTTTGGGGGATTTGGCTATAGGGCTCTTAACGAGATCAAGCTGAATCACACAGTTTCATCCTGTCAAAATGCATTGGAAATCTTTCTTGGGTGATTTATCATGGAAATTCACATGGCAGGGAAGGGGAAGAGGGATTAGAGGAAGCAGAGAAAGCCACATTCCGCTGGCAGTGCTGGGCTGGCAAGATGCCCACAGCAGCCACAGCAGCTGGTGGACAAGGCTGTGCTGACATGGGGTGGATGGGCTCCTGTGAAAAGGCCACCTCCTGAAAATAAATAATCATCTCCAGGACAGGCCCACTCCAAGAACTGCGTTAACACAGAACAGCCGCAGCCGGTAAATCCTGGCCAACGAGTATGGTAGGGTGAGGGGGATGGTATTGATTTGCAGCTGCTGGCAACACCTGACAGATCAGCTAAAATACGGAGTAGCTTAGATTTGCTCCCAAAAGTCAATAACAACACCATGACCAATTTAAAGCCAGGGCATCCACAGCTAACTGAAGTCACTGCTAGAGAGAGATTTGGGTAGAACAATGTAAATAACCAGAAATGTGAGAATATCTTCTGGATCTAAAATGTATCTGTAAATATTTTGACTCCCCTCTCTTGCACTTCCCTCCCAGGCTGTAGGGGCTTATCTTAGGATAATCTTAGTTTTGTGCAGATGACTTTATTTTGTTTTTATGGTGCTGTGTGTGCCAGTATAGCATGCTGGCACTTCTTGTTAAAAGCAGCATTAACAAATGTGGGCTCAAATAGAAAGCCATTGCCATTTGTCAATGTTGCTGTGAGAAGAGGTACCAGCTTGTACCGTGGGGCCCTGGAGGGCAGAGATTCTGTCATTCCAAGACCGAGAAACTGCTCTTTGCCAGGCAGGATGCTAAAAACAAAGATACAAAGATGGAATGAAAATGGGACCCTGCTCTAGGACTAGGACCCCTTGAATCTAAGTAAGGAGATAGACCGGAGATAGAGAAAGAGCATTAGCTAAGAGAAAACATGACGGCACCAGAGTGTGATGCTTTGAATAGGGTAATCCCTGGCTGTTCTGGATCAGAAAGTGCCTGCCCTGTGAGAAGCTTCTAGGAAGAAATCACGCCTTAGCCCACAGGCCAACACATGGATGATTCAAAAGACCTCTTCTCAGAAATTCTCAGTGTGTATCCATTGTTATTTAACATTTGAGACCCTGCAAGCTTTTTTCTATTTCTTGTTTGTTCATACGTTATCCTTACCAATATGTGTACACCAGATGTGTGGGGAGTTTAAAAATTCACTGACAATGAAGAGAGAGAGGTGGGAGCAGGGGCCAGAAGATTTTGATTAATCAAGATGAGAATAATGGCCTCTATTTTTTAAAGTTTATTTTTAATAATAATATTTTTTGGAAAAAACAACACAAAGAAAGTAATGTAGATACAACCCAAAAAGCCCCATGGACTTTGAGGCATAGTTGCTGGCATTCTTGGTTTTAGACCAAAGTAAATAACACAAAGAATTATCAAAAATCAATGAAGCCAGAAAATACTTTACTGATGACTAATACTGTGTTAGTTTCTTAGGGCTGCTGTAACAAAGTCCCACAAACTGGTTAACTTAAAACAGACATTTCAAGAAACAACAGAGGCTGGCGAGGTTGCAGAGAAATAGAAATGTTTTTACACTGTTGGTGGGAATGTAAATTAGTTCAACCATTGTGAAAGACAGTGTGGCAATTCCTCAATAATTTAGAATTGGAAATACCATTTGACCCAGCAATCCCATGACTGCATATATACCTAAAGGAATACAAATTATTCTGTTACAAAGATACATGCACACATAGGCTCAATGCAGCACTATTCACAATAGCAAAGACATGGAATCAACCCAAATGCCCATCGATAATAGGCTGGATTAAAAAAATATGGTACATATACACCATGGAATACTATGTAGCCATAAAAAGGAGTAAGATCATGTCCTTTGCAAGGACATGGATGAAGCTGGAAGCCGTCATCCTCAGCAAACTAACGCGGGAACAGAAAACAAAACACCGCATGTTCTCAATTATAAGTGAGAACTGAAGAATGAGAACACATGGACACAGGGAGGGGAATGACACACACTGGGGCCTGGCGGGGGGGGGGGGGGGGGGGGGGCTGGTGATGGGGGGAGCATCAGGAAAAAGAGCTGATGCATGTTGGGCTTAATACCCAGGTGATGGGTTGATGGGTGCAGCAAATCACCGTGGCACATGTTTACCTATATAACAAACCTGCACCTCCTACACACATACCCTGGAACTTAAAATTTAAAAAAACAGGCAAACATTGATTCTCTCACAGTTCTGGAGATGAAAAGTCTGAAACCAGGGTGTCTGCAGATGTGGTTGCTATTTTTGGGGTACTGAGGGAGAATCCATCTCCCAGCTTCTGCTGGTTGCCGGTAGTCCTTGGAGTTCCTAGGCTTGTAGCTGCGTCGCCTCCACTTCCACCTCTGTCTTCACATGGCCTTCTCCCCTGCGTGTCTCTGTGTCCAGAGTTTTGTCATCATAAACGGTCACCAATCAATGGATTAAGGTCCACCCTAATCCAGAGTGACCTCACACTAACTGATTACTTCTCCAAATTAGGTCACATTGACAGGTCCTGGGGGCTAGGACTTTAACATATCTTTTGGGGGGGACACATTCAACCCACAACAAGTACCCACTAGCCCTGCTCACTTTTCATCTCAGCCACTGATGATTTACCAAAGATTAGTCACTCATCGAGCAACACTCAATCCAGGGAAATGTGGCAAAGGCAAAAGATTAAAAAGCCAGGAAATATCCTTATATCCTTGCCATCTCTCTCCTTTTTTTTTTCCGTCCTGAAGATTGCCTGGGAACTCTCACAACAGTAAGGTACCTATATATTTGGCAATAAACGAAGAGAAAAAGCTTCTTTTCTGACCTTTTAGCTGGATGGGTGTGTGAGCTATCCACCATTCTCCTCTCTAAAATGGATGCGTATGTGCGTAGTGTGTTACGTTTGAGCATGATAAATCTGAAATGGTTCTGTTGTGGTTTCTCTCTTTGTGCTCCCATTTGTCTTCTTTCTACAGACTTGGCATTCTAGTATATCGCACATCCTGAACAAAACGTCCACTTCTTACTCAACACCACATTTTGGTACATAAGAGGTGAATGAAATGCCAAAAGTAATATATAATTTGCTCTCAACAAATGGCAGAAGGAATAATACAGCAGTGATGTTTTATAAAGGAAAGACTAATTACAGTGGGAACCAAACATAGCAAGGATCCAATTTTAATCTTTCATAACAAAAAATGTCACTAACATATCTCGGTGCTTTTTCTTGTTCTTAGTAGTAGCTTGAAATAATGACAGTTGGGGAAGCTGTACTATAGTTGTCCCAACGTTTGATTTATAATCAGTCACCTTCCATTTGGCAGCAGATTATGAGGAAGCAGCATTAGTGAGAAGTCTGGCAGATCTTGCCCTTGAGGTTAAGATATTAAACAAAAATGAAAACTATCTTCAGATGGAAGTATGCTACTTAAATTGGAGTGTTTAGGAGACAGTCTTGTAAAATGTTTCTCTTTAAAAATGATTTTATTAGAGTAATTAAAAATGCAGAAAATGATACCATCTTTCAAAAGTTGTATAAAAGCTCTGTTTTAATCTCCCTTGCTCTCTGGAGCTAGATAAATCTATATATAGCCATTCCTGGCATATGCTTCACTCATTAGCTCTATATATAGATCCAGATGGAATATTCACTGTGAACATAGGTCACGCTGTGTTCACAGGAGGATTGCTTTTTAAAACCGTGAAACTATATGCTTCTTTTGATAGTTCACATAGATGGCCTTGGGAAGTGAGAAGTCAGAGGTCACCTTTAGGTCCCACAGCCATGCCTTTATTTACGTATCCATTCGACAAATATTGTCTGAATATCTATGACACGTAGAACCCATTTTTGTGGGTTTAACAACAACAAAAAGAAAAGGTCTCTGTCCTCAAGATCTTACAATAAGGGAAGAAATATACAATTCTACTTTTGGCAGTGTGGCACCCTATACTATGCCTATATAATAAAAAGAACCTTCTTATTACAATATAAGAAGCTACAGTATAAGCAACGAAAGCAAACTTTGAAATATAGTGTTGATCTCTAAGAAAGTAACACAATCCTCATAGAGAGAGAACTGTAAGGTCAGAGTAACTGGGAGGCAAATGCTAAGACCAGGAGCTTTGAGTTTTCAGATTATGAAAAAGGCAACAAGAGATTAGTCCTTTCCAGAAATTTTGACCTGGAGTCTGTGGACTCCCAAAATATTAATATGTGTGCAAGAATTCAAGGAATCTGTGAACTTATATGGGGAAAAAAATTACATCTGTATTTTCATATGCCTCTAATTAAAATAGCCTTCAATTACAAAAGGTAAGCAACAGAGCACAGTAATTTCACCAGCAACTACCTTTGCCTCCAAAAGAAATCAGATATTTCATATCATATCACAGTGTTGCAAGCTATCTTGAAATGATGATTACACTCATTACTCTTTTGTAATTATAAAGTTTTAGGCAAGTAACTAAATCTTATTATTTAATGCATGAATAAGAAGCATATATACTAATATATCACTGTTTCTAGTATCTGATGACTGTACTTCAATGTAATTGCAATAATTTATAATCCTATGTGTTTTATGTACACAAAAATATTTTAAGAAAAGTGCATAGGATTCACTGGATTTCCAAAGGAATCCAGACTTCAGCATTAATGAAAGAATGAGCCGGCCAGGCACGGTGGCTCACGCCTGTAATCCCAGCACTTTGGGAGGCCAAGGCGGGCGGATCACGAGGTCAGGAGATCGAGACCATTCTGGCTAACACGGTGAAACCCCGTCTGTACTAAAAAGATACAATAAATTAGCCGGGCGTGGTGGCGGGCACCTGTAGTCCCAGCTACTCAGGAAGCTGAGGCAGGAGAATGGCGTGAACCCGGGAGGCGGAGCTTGCAGTGAGCAGAGATGGTACCACTACACTCCAGCCTGGGAAACAAAGGAGTCACACCCTCCGAAAAAAAAAAAAAAAAAAAAAAAAAGAGAGAATGAGCCAAATATATATCTATAGATATAAAATCTTCCAATAATGTGAGCTTATAAGGAAATCTCCACTATCAATGTGGTAAGAAAAAAATTTAAAAAAACTTACCGTTGATGATAGCCACCTTTTAAGAATTTATGATCCACAATCATAGGTCTGTTCACTTTTGGGTACAGTCAGAGAAATCTTATATCCAGAAAGTAAATTAAAATGTGTCCCGGTTAGTAATACTTTCAGATGTGTGGCAGAAACAGATGTCATTTCTTTCTGAGTAAAAGCATCTAAAACTAGGCCCCTAAGTCTTCTTACACACTATATTTAAAAAATAATGAGCTAGGCCGGGCGTGGTGGCTCATGCCTGTAATCCCAGCACTTTGGGAGGCCACGGCAGGAAGATCAGCTGAGGTCAGGAGTTCAAGACCAGCCTGACCAACATGGAAAAACCCCGTCTCTACTAAAAATACAAACTTAGCCGGGCATGGTGACACATGCTTGTAATCCCAGCTACTCGGGAGGCTGAGGCAAGAGAATCGCTTGAACCCGGGAGGCAGAGATTGTGGTGAGCTGAGATCACGCCGAGCTGAGATCGCGCCATTGTGCTCCAGCCTGGGCAACAAGAGTGAAACACCATCTCAAAATAATAATAATAATAATAATAAGCTGGATACAGGGATTAAGATGGCAGATAAGAGGCAGGACTAGCTTGCAGCTCCCACTCAAAGGGACAGAGCAGATGTGGAGACTCACATCCTGAACTTTTGTTCCAAGAACAACCACAGGAATATACCAGGAAAGCCAAGATAATCCACAGACCCTCTGAAGAAACTGGGTCACTGCTGCAGACTCCCTGAGATGCTGAAACACTGTGAGTTAGCTTGCTTCCTCAGTGGGGAAGCACATAGTCTGGGGCAAGTTCTCAGTCACAGTCACTGACTGCCTGGAAATAGTCTCGGTGCTGTTGAAGGGGCATGGTGAGAGTGAGATTGGCCTTTAGGACTGCGGGCTACATGACAGCTGGGTGAGGCCTGTGACTACCGGCTTTCCCCAACTTCCCAGGTGACCTGTATGACTCAGCAGAGGTAGCCATAATCCACCTGGGAATATAACTCCATTGGCCTGGAAACCACACCACCATCTCCAACAGCAGCCACAGCAAGCCCTGCCCAAGGAGAGGCTGAGCTCAGATATGCCTATTCCTGCCCCCTCCTGTTAAATCTTTCTCTACCAGCCCTGGCTGCTGAAGACAAAGGTCATAATCTCTTGGGAGCGCTGTGTAGCTGCCCACCACCTGAGAAACATGAATACTTAACCAGGCGTCCCTAGGGCAAGTTTGCATCCTACTTATAGGGCCACAGCTGATGCACTCTTAAAAGCGCCACCTCCTGGTTGGAAGCCAATCAACACAAAACCAGCACACTAAATACAACAAAAGACCCTCACAGAGTCCACTTCATTCCCCTGCTACTTCAACTGGAGCAGGTGCTGGCATCCACGGCTGCAAGACCTGAAGACAGATCACATCACAAGACTCTGCAGACACTCCCCAACACCAACCCAGAGCCCAGTAGCTCCACTGGGTGGCTAAACAAAGAAGAGCAAAAACAATCACTACAGTTCATCTCTAAGAAAGCCCCATTCCCAGGGGAAAGGGGGAGGACACCACATAAAGGGAGCACCCCATGGGACAAAAGAATCTGAACAGCAGCCCTTGAATCCTAGATCTTTCCTCCGACATACTCTATATAAATGAGAAGGAACCAGAAAAACAATTCTGGTAGTATGACAAAACAAGGTTCTTTAACACCCCCAAAAGATCATACCAGCTCACCAGCAATAGATCCAAACCAAGACAAAATATCTGAATTACTAGAAAAAGAATTCAGAAGGTAAATTATTAAGCTAATCAAGGAGGCACCAGAGAAAGGTGAAGTCAACTTAGATAAAAAACACGATACAGAATATGAAAGGAAAATTCTTCAGTGAAATATCATAAATAAAAAACAATCCACTCCAGCCTGGGTGACAGAGTGAGACTCCATCTCAAAAACAACAACAACAAAACATTCACAACTTCTGGAAATTAAGGGCACACTTAGAGAAATGCAAAAGGCACTGGAAAGTCTCAGCAATGGACTCAAACAAGTAGAAGAAAGAACTTCAGAGTTACAAAACAAGGCTTTCAAATTAACCCAATCCATCAAAGACAAAGAAAAAAGAATTTTTAAAAAATGAACAAAGCCTCAAAGAAGCTTGGAACTATGTTAAATATCCAAACCTAGGAATAATTGGTGTTCCCGTAGAAGAAGAGAAATCTAAAAGTTTGGAAAATATATTTGAGGGACAAATCGAGGAGTACTTTCTTGGCCTTGCTAGAGAGTTATACATCCAAATACAAGAAGCTCAACAAACACCTGGGAAACTCATCACAAAAAGATCATTGCCTAGCACACAGTCATTAGGTTGTCTAAAGTCAAGACAAAGGAAAGAATCTTAAGAGCTGTGAGACAAAAGCATCAAGTAAACTATAAAGGAAAATCTATCAGATTAACAGAAGATTTCTCAGCAGAAACCCTACAAGCAAGAAGATACTGGGAACCTATTTTTAGCTTCCTTAAACAAAACAATTATCAGCCAAGAAATTTGTATCCAGAGAAACTAAGCTTCATAAATAAAAAAAGATGCAGTCTTTTCCAGACAAATGCTGAAAGAATTCACCACTACCAAGCCAGCACTACAAAAACTACTAAAAAGAGCTCTAACTCTTGAAACAAATCCTCAAAATTTACACCAAAATAGAACCTCCTTAAAGCACAGGACCTATATAAATATAACACAGTGAAAAAAATGGTATTCAGGCAACAAATAGCACAACAAATAGAATCAGACCTCACATCTCAAGACTAACATTGAATGTAAATGGCCCAAATGCTCCACTTAAAAGATACAGAATAGAAGAATGGAAGAATTCACCAAGTTTGTGCTGTCTTCAGGAGACTCACCTAACACACAAGGACTCACAGAAATTTAAGGTAAAGGGGTGGAAAAGATATCCCATTCAAATGGACACCAAAAGCGATCAGGAGTAGCTATTCTTATATCAGACAAAACAAACTGTAAAGCAACAGCATGTAAAAAAGACAAAAAGGGACATTATATAATTAGAAAAGAAATAATCCAACAGGAAAATATCACAATTCTAAATATATATGCACTTAACACTGGAGCTTCCAAATTTGTAGAACAATTACTACTAAACCTAAGAAAGAAGGCAGAATAGTGGGATACATTAATATTCTACTGACAGCAATAGACAGGTCATCAAGACAGAAAGTCAACAGAGAAACAATGGACCTAAACTATAACCTACAACAAATGGACTTAACAGATATTTACAGATTCTATCCAATAATTGCAGAAATATACATTCTATTCATCAGCACATCAAACATTCTCCAAGATAGACCATATGATAGGCCACAAAACAAGTCTCAATAAATTTAAGAAAATCAAAATTATATCAAGTACTCTCTCAGACCACAGTGCAATAGAATTGGAAATCAACTTCAAAAGGAACCCTCAAAACGATGCAAACATATGTATGTAAATTAAATAACCTGTACCTAAATGATTGTTGGGTCAATGATAAAATAAAGATGGAAATTAAAAAATTCTTTGAACTGAAAAATAATAGTGACACAACCTATCAAAACCTCTGGGATACAGCAAAAGTGGTGCAACGAAGAAAGTTCATAACATTAAATGCTTACATAAAAAAGTCTGAAAGAGCACAAATAGACAATCTAAGGTCACACCTCATGGAACTGGAGAAACAAGAAAAATCCAAACCCAAACTCAGCAGAAGAAAAATAATGAAGACCAGAGCAGAACTAAGTGAAATTGAAACAAGCAAAAAAAAAAAAAAAACAAAATACAAAAGATAAATGAAACAAACAGCTGGTTCTTTGAAAAGATAAATAAAATTGATAGACCATTAGTGAGATTAACCAAGAAAAGAAGATCCAAATAAGCTCAATTAGAAATGAAACAGGAGATATTACTACTGATACCACAGAAATACAAAGGATTATTCAAGGCTACAATGAACAACTTTACATGCATAAACTAGAACACTTAGAGGAGATGGATAAATTCCCAAAAATATACAACCCTCCTAGATTAAACCAGGAAGATCTAGAATCTCTGAATAGATCAGTAACAAGCAGCAAGATTGAAATAGTAATAAAAAAATGCCAACGAAAAAATGTCCAGGACCAGATGGATTCACAGCTGAATTCTATCAGACATTCAGAGAAGAATTAGTACCAATCTTATTGACACTATTCCACAAGATAGAGAAAGAGGGAATCCTCCCTAAATCATTCTATGAAGCCACTATCACTCTAATACCAAAATCAGGGGAGGACACAAGAAAAAAGAAAACCACAGACCAATATCCCTGATGAACATACATGCAAAAATTCTCAACCAAATACTAGCTAACCAAATCCAAGAGCATATCAACAAGATCATACACCATGATCAAGTGGGTTTCATACCAGGGTTGCAAGGATGGTTTAACATATGTAAGTCAATAAATGTGATACACCAAATAAACAGAATTCAAAATAAAAATCATATGATCACCTCTATAGAAAAAGGATTTGACAAAATCCACTATCCGTTTATGATTAAAATTCTCAGCAAAATCAACATAGAGGGGACATATCTTAAGGTAATAAAAGCCATCTACAACAAACCCACAGCCAACATTATACTGAAGAGAGAAAGATTAAAAGCATTCTCCCTGAGAGCTGGAACAAGACAAGGGTGCCCACTTGCATCACTTCTATTCAACGTAGTACTGGAAGTCCTAGCCAGAGCTAGGAGACAAGAGAAAGAAATAAAGGGCATCCAAATCAGTAAAGTGGAAGTCAAACTGTCACTGTTTGCTGATAAGATCATATACATAGAAAACCCTGAAGACTCATCCAAAAAGCTCCTACAAGTGATAAATGAATTCAGCAAAGTTTCAGCATATAAAATTAACGTACACAAGTCAGTAGCTCTGCTATACACCAACCGTGACCAAGCTGAGAATCAAATCAAGAATTTGACCCCTTTTACAATAGCAGCAAAAAATAATAATAATAATAAAAATAAAAAAACAAAGCTTACGAATATACCTAACCAAAGAGGTGAAATACCTCTCCAAGGAAAACTACAAGACACTGCTTAAAGAACTCATAGAAGACACAAACAAATGGAAACACATCCCATGCTCATGGATGGGTAGAATCAATATTGTGAAAATGACCATACTGCCAAAAGCAATCTATAAATTCAATGCAATTCCTATCAAAATACTACTATCATTCTTCACAGAACTAGAAAAAAAATCCTAAAATTCATATGGAACCAAAAAAGAGCCCACATAACCAAAGCAAGACTAAGCAAAAAGAGCAAATCTGGAGGCATCACATTACCCAACTTCAAACTATACTATAAGGCCATCGTCACCAAAACAGCATGGTAATGGTATAAAAATAGGCACATACACCAATGAAACAGAATAGAGAACCGAGAAATAAAGCCAAATACAGCCAACTGGTCTTCCACAGAGCAAACAAAAACATAAAGTGGGGAAAGGACACACTGTTCAATAAACTGTGCTGGGATAATTGGCAAGCCACATGGAGCAGAATGAAACTGGATCCTTTCTCACCTTACACAAAAATCAACTCAAGATGGATCAAAGAATTCAACCTAAGACATAAAACCAGAAATATTCTAGAAGATAACATTAGAAATTCCTTCTAGACATTAGCTTAGGCAAAGACTTCATGACCAAGAACCCAAAAGCAAATGCAACAAAAACAAAGATAAATAGATGAGACTTAATTAAACTAAAAAGCTTCAGTACAGCAAAAGAAATAATCAGCAGAGTGAACAGACAACCCACAGGGTGGGAGAAAATCTTCACAATCTATACATCCAACAGACGCCTAATATCCAGAATCTAAAAAGAACTCAAACAAATCAGCAAGAAAAAATAAACTATTCCATCAAAAATGTGGCTAAGGACATGAATAGACAATTCTCAAAAGGAGATATACAAATGGCCAACAAACATACGGAAAAATGCTCAACATCACTAACTATTAAGGAAATGCAAATCAAAACCACAATGCAATACCACCTCATTCCTGCAAGAATGGCCATAATCAAAAAATAATAGATGTTGGCATGATTGTGGTGAAAAGGCAACAGTTTTACAGTTGGTGGGAATGTAAACTAGTATAACCACTATGGAAAACAGTGTGGAGGTTTCTTAAAGAACTCAAAGCAGATCTACCATTTGATCTAGCAATCCCATTACTAGGTATCTACCCAGAGGAAAAGAAGTCATTATACAAAAAAGATACTTGTACACGCATGATTATAGCAGCACAATTTGCAATTGCAAAAATATTGAACCAGCCCGAATGCCCATTAATCAACAAGTAAATAAACAAAATGTTATATATCACATTTATACACACACACACACACACACACACCCCACACACACCATGGAATACTACTCAGCCATAAAAAGGAAGGAAATAATGACATTCGCTGCAACCTGAATTGAATTGGAGACTATTATTCTAAGTGAAGTAACTCAGGAATGGAAAACCAAACATCCTATGTTCTCACCCATATGTGGGAGCTAAGCTATGAGGACACAAATGCCTAAGAATTATACACTGGACACTGGAGACTCAGGGGAAAGGGTTAGGGGTGGCAAGGGATAAAAGACTACACATGGGGTACAGCACACGTGTTAGGTGCACCAAAATCTCAGAATTCACCAGTAAAGAACCTATTCATGTTACCAAACACCACCTGTTCCCCAAAAACCTACTGAAATAAAAAAGTTAAAAAAATTAAAGAAAATAAATTTTTAAAAATAAAATACAGTATACAAAAAAGTGCCAAAAAAAAAAAAAAAAAGAAATACGTATGTCTCTAAGGCCATTGAGACCATCTAGGTAAAGTCTCAATAGCTTGTGTGGGAGCCTCGTGTTAGAGAGATTTGGCTACATAAAGAAGAAATATTACTGTGTTGGAGAAATAAGGTTGTTCTCTGAAACAAAAACTATTTACATTTTCAAACATTTCTCAGTTGTGCTCCCTACTCTATTAGTGAAATGGCCTATTTACAAATGGAAAAATTGAAGCATTATTATGTGAACTTTCCCATGAACTGTCATTGATGATAGCATATTGGACTTTCAATGTCTGCAAGGGAGACCAATATTAGAGCAATATTTTAGTTACTGAACTACTGTGAGCTCTCAACCCATGTGCAACCATGACCACATCTTGTGACGAAAATACATCAGGAATCTGAAATTTAAAGAAATAAATGATAAAGATGAGAGCTTATCAAACACCCATCTTATCTTGGAGATATGTGTCCAACCTAAGTATGAAAAATATTTGCCAAATTTTCAGTCATGCACAGATAAAATAACCCAAGTTTCCAGGTGTCCAAGAGAATACCCTGGAACTCTTATTGCTCCTTGGATGAATCATTAAATGGCCTCTTCCTTGGACTCAGGACCAGCAATAACTCCTAAGTTGAATTGACTCACATCTATCTTAATCTTAATTTCAATTTAGGTCTCTAACTTTTGAGTCCTTGCTTTTCATGTGGGCACTCAGGATCTGCTATACACTGTGGATTTTAAGGTGACTTGTTGGGACTGAGAAAGTAAATTCTAATAAACAGCATTAATGCAGTCTTAATACAAAAACTCAGGACTAACTTAGAACCTATAGGACCTTTAGTTTTATGCCAGAAAGAGAAATTTACATGTTTATTACCTCATAATTATGAGCCTTTTGTAGGGCTAAAAGTTCATTTGATCAGCTAGAAACATGGATGCCTGATATTATGCCATATGTATAGAAGTTACTATTTTTAAAGTCCAATCAGTCATTGTCTTTGGTAGAATAAAGTTCTCTCAGAGTGTTGTATTGAACCAAGCAGCATGAATTGACAAATGAATTTCCCAAAGGCTCCAGCTACCAGAAATCATCTAGTAATATAAGGGAAGGCCCCAAAGTTTTTTTAAGTGAAAAAATAAGCATGAAGATTGAAAAATTAAGACAAAGGAAAGCATAAGTATAAATGGATTTATAACATGGACTGCATCAAGGGATTAGGTATTTTTCTAATTCATACACATTAACGTAGGTTAACGTGCACAGTTTCTAAGGAAGACACACACACACACACACAAACACACACACACAATAATGATTCCTCAAAAAAAATAATGAGCTCAAAATAAAAAGTGTTAAGCAAATGAAGGAATAATACACCATGAGCAAGAGTCTGAGGGGGAAAAAAACAAACAAAATTGTTTTAGCACCACTTTCCCAAGGACTTTAGATTTTGCCGTTATCTGATTCAGAATATAAAATAACTCTGTGCAAAACGTTTAAAGAAATCAAAACTGGAATTTAAAAGTTTACAAGAATAAGACTACTCAAAATAACCAACTTGTAAGTAGAGCAAAACAGGACTTTTAGAAATAAAAAGTAACTATTGAAATTTAAAACTTGATAACTGGGATATAGAACAGATTAGGCTTAAAGTCTAAAATTAGATTTTGATTCTAATTAGATGTAAGGTGAAAAGGTAATTATTACATTGGAAAATATATTTTTAAAACTTATTCCTAATTAAGGACAAATAAGGAGATTTTAAAAACAAGAAAAAAAAATTAAGATAAAGAGGATAAAATGAGAGAGCCTAACATTGGTTTTATTGATGGTCCAGAAATTGGCTAGTAAGAAGAATGGAGGAGATCTAATATTTGAAGAGAAAATGGCTAAGGAATTTTCAGAATTTGTGAAATAAACCCATTTTCAGATTCAGAATTCCAGAAAGAATAATAAAAATAGAAATATCAAAATAAAATTGCTAAATATGAAAGACTAAAAGATCTTAAAAACCAATAAAACCAAAGCAGAGATAATTTTAAAAGGAATGAAAGTTAGACTGACATCAAACCTCCCAAAGATAACAACTTATTGAGTGAAAATAACTATAACCCTACAATTATATACTAAGCAAGGTTATCTTTCAAGAAGGGTAAAATAAACACGTTTTTAGATAAACATAAACTGTGACAGCTTACCACTAGCAAGCTCTCAAAACATTACTTCTAAATGATAAACCTCAAAATGAAAGAAAAAATTCAAAAAGATTTGAGATACAATAAAGAATGGAAAGCAAATGAGTAAAGATTTAGATAAATCTGAAAAACCTGACTGTATAAAAAGTAGGAATGCTTAATTTGTTAGATTTTTTTCTTAGAGAAATGAAATTATGAATATCAATAGCATGTAAGCCCAGAGGAGAATGATCAGAGACAAAAGAATTATAAAACTCTTGAATTATTCAAAAAGAAGTTCAGACACTAATTAATTTTAGATTTTAAGTCCACAAGGAAAACCTGTAAAAGAAGATAAATGGTATGTATATTCCTAAAATGTATAGGGAGGGGAAAGCTGTATAAGGAAACAGTACGTCAGAAATGTGACATTAAGAAGCACAGATCGGCCGGGCGCGGTGGCTCAAGCCTGTAATCCCAGCACTTTGGGAGGCCGAGGCGGGCGGATCACGAGGTCAGGAGATCGAGACCAGGGTGAAACCCCGTCTCTACTAAAAATACAAAAAATTAGCCAGGCGTGGTGGCGGGCGCCTGTAGTCCCAGCTACTCGAGTGGAGAGGCTGAGGCAGGAGAATTGCGTGAACCCGGGAGGCGGAGCTTGCAGTGAGCTGAGATCGCGCCACTGCACTCCAGCCTGGGCGAGAGAGCAAGACTCCGTCTCAAAAAAAAAAAAAAAAAAAAAAAAAGAAGCATAGATCACCAGGAACAAACAGGAAGTACAACCTAATGCAGCAAAATAAGTGCAAATAGATCAGTAATCATAACAAGTGCAAATTTAACTCATTAATTAAAAGATATTGTCAGATAAAAATTTTTTAAAATCAGATGAATGTTATGAATGTTATTTCTAAGAGACAGATCTAAAATATACAAACATGGAAACATTAAAAATATAAAAACAAAAAAGACATACTGGGCAAATACAAATTAAAAGAAAACTAATAATATTGGTGAATTAAATTTCGAGACATAAAGCATATGTAAAGAGAATCATTGCTTAATAATAAAAATGTTCAATAACCAAGGATAATATGCACCCTTTTTGGGGTTGTCTTTAACCCTAAAAGATACAAAATGAAAGTTGATAACGTCAAGGAATGTATAAATCTACCATCATAATAGGCTTCAACACCCTTCTATCAATTTTTAGTAGCCAAACAGACAAAAATTGAAGCTTGATTTGATAGCTATTTATAGGCCATGCGTTCAACAATAAGAAATACAAAATATCCTCAAGATCCAGAGAACATTTACAAAAATTGTCTCAATATTAAGCCATAAGTCTCAATAAATTTCAAATTACCAGTATCTCATAGAGCCGATTCCCTGATCACGATTAAATTAGAATTCAATAACAAAATAATTTAAGCTCCTACAATGGGAAATTAAAATATTTCTAATATGTGAGTGAAATAAAGAATTATGAAAAGTAAAATGTACTTAAATAATTATACATATTAAAACTTGTGGAATGCTAAAATAATAATTTGAGAACATTTATAAATCTGTACACTTATGGGAGGAGAAAGGCTAAAAAATTAAAGTTGACTAACTTAGGAAAAAAATTTTTAAACAGTACAATTTTTCCAGATGAGACTTTCTAGTATCTAATAAGCACATGTCCTGGAAATTTCTGAAGTATCTCTTTGGAGTGTCATAGAAACTTGAGTTCTTTAAAAAAACTATACTTCTGATAAATCTCTGTCTTTAAAAAAAAGACAATGAGAAAAACCCCAAAGAAAATAGAAATAACAGAAACAAATAATACAGAAAACAAAAATTCAGTATAGAGTACTCACAAATCCAAAAGATATTTTTTGAGAACACTAATAAAGTGTTAAATATTTGGTCAGATTAATCAATTTAAGAAGAGTGAAAGCACAAATATGCAATATCAAAAATGAAAAGGGGACCATGTTACAGAGCAGAAAATTGAAAAGATAATAACTTTAGCCAACGAGCTTTAAAACACGTAAAATTGACAAATTGCTAGGGAAGAAAAGCAATTTACCATAGATGACTCATGAAGAAATAGGAAACCTGAATAGTTCTGTAATCATTAAACAAAATTAAATTAGTAGCTAAAGATCTTCCCACAAAGAAAGAAAAAAATAGATAATTTCAATTTTTACGAAACTCTTCCAGGAAATAAAAACAAGGAATACTCACCAATACATATATAAAAATATGTAATCTTGTATCGAAATTAGGAAAGTACTTACAAGAAAAGGTCAATCTCCCTCCTAAACATATTTAAAAAATACTACAAACTAAATCCAACAATGTATATGAAAGACACACATCATCACCAGTTTGAGTCTGTTCAAGGAATGCAGTCTGGCCACCATGGCTCACTCCTGTAATCCTAGTACTTTGGAAGACCGAGGCAGGAGGGTCACTTGAGGCCAGGAATTCAAGACCAGCCTGGGCAATATGGTGAAACCCTATCTCTACAAAAACATTTTTAAAAAATATTTATCCAGGGTTGAAGACCAGCCTGAGCAACATGGCAAGACCCTATCTCTACAAAAATTTAAAAAATATCTGTTTAGCCAGGCATGGTTGCCTTCAACTGTAAGTCCCAGCTACTCAGGAGGCTGAGGCAAGAGGATCACTTGAGCCCAGGAGTTTGAGGTTGCAGTGGACCATGACTGGACCACTGCACTTTGGCTTGGGTGATAGAGCGAGACCCTGACTCAAAAACAAAAAAGGAATGTAAGTTTGATTTGACACCTAACAATACAATTCACCACATCAACATAGTTTTTAAAATGGTTTAATTATCTCAGTACATGGAGAAAAAAAAACAAAGAAATTTAATACCCATTCTTAAGTGTAAAAAAAAAGGAAATTTTTGCAGCCTGCTAAAGAATACCTACTAAAACACAGAGAAAACATTCTAAATGAAGAAACATTAGGCATAGTCTATATAGAATCAAAAGCAACATACATATGGCTAGCCCCAGTGATGACACAGAGTGAGAGTTTGTCAAATCAATCTCATGAGGATCAGAGATTTCACCTAGTATAAAACTTTGCTAGTAATTCAAAAGATAAAGGAAATCACAAAAAGCAGGAAAATCATGGAGAAGTCTGACACTGCTGTCACAACTCCCCAGCTCTTTGCTCCTTAATTCTGGACCCCTTAGGTCAGGGGTCCAGATTTAAGGTATGTTCTGATGAGGCAGGCTGGGTATCACTTACACACAGGGGAGCAATTCCTATCATGAAATATCTCCATTGTGTACATCAGAAATTACATAACTGATCCTGACATTTTCCAGTAGGCCAAAATAGATAATTTTGTTTTGTTAGCTCCCTGGAATATTGCCTAGAAAATGGCCATCACATTGTGGATGCTCAGTAAGTGTCTGTTGAATGAAAGAATCAATAGATTGTTTACAAATGAATGCTCTCTACAAAGAAAACACAAAAGCAACTATAAATAATTAGAATTGACAAGAGAACATAATTAATATAAAACCAATATACATCAAAAGAGAAAAAGTAATTTTAAAATAATCGTTATTATAGCAACAAAAGCAAAGTCACCCAGGAATGAATAAAACAAAAAATAAGTAAAACCTTTCTGACAAAAACTACAAAACATTATTGAAAGGGACTGAAAAGGTCTAACAGAGATATATGCGTGAACAGGAAAACTGAATACCATAAGATATCAATTTTTCCAAATAGACCTGTAGCTTCAATATAATTCCAATTGATATGCTAATCATAGTTGTATTTTGTTTCATTCTGTGAATATGAAAAGTTTGAACTTAAAACACATAGGTATAGAAACAAAAAGTTCAATGCAATCCTGAGAAAGGACATGGAGGAAATCTCAACTTACAAAATACCAAAATGTATTAAAAAGTCATAGTCATGGAGTCGGTGTGGCACTGGGGCCAGAGTGGACAAATAGACCAACAAACTGGGCAGAAAGCTCAGAAAGAGGGCCATTCACACCTAGCAACTTAACATGTCAGAGGTGGCCTTCCAGGTTAGTGGGAAAGGAGGAACAATTTAAAAGTTGGCATTGTCATTGTTACAATTGGTTGTCCATATAAAAAATTAAATTTGACTCTTCAAAATTCAGTTTCAGGTAGATTATAAAGTTAACTGTGAAATGCAAAACTTCTAAACTTTTAGCAGCAAACAGAGAAGAGTGTCTCTACAAACTTAGGCAAAACATAAAAATAAGAAAGAAAACAATTGGTACATTTCACTATATTAAAAGGTAACTTTTTTTTATTTTGAAGAGATTTATTCTAAGCCAAATATGGGTGACCAATGGCCTATGACACAGTTCTCAGGGAGATCCTGATAACATGTGTCTAAGGTGGTCTGGATACAGCTTGGTTTTATACATTTCAGGGAAACATTAGGCATTAGTCAATACATGTAAAATGTAAAAATGTGACATTTCTATCAGGCAAAAGATTCTGTTTAGAAACCAAAATTTACAAAAACCAACAAACTAGGGAAAACAGAAGTTGCAACAAATGTAACTGTCAAAGGATTAGTATCAATAATCTCTCATAATCTCCTACCTCTCAATCGGTAAGTCATAGCCCAATTGAAAAATAGACTGTCCCGTCATGTTACACAAGAACAGACTGACCACAGATATAAGAAAAAGTTGCCAACCTCATCAGTAATCAGAGAAATATAATTTTAACTGCAATAAAACTAATTTTACATTAATAAAAATACAAAAATTAAACTCTGACAGTAGCAATTTTTGGTGAGGATACAGGACAATGAGAACCCTCATACATGGATAGGTGAGACTATAATTGAATTTAACTTATTTGAAAAATAATTTAATATTACTCTTAAGTCTGAAAACGTGCAGACCTTATGGACCACAATCCTACTTTCTGATGTGTATCCAACATACACTTGCAAATGTACACTGGAAAACAGAGCAGTGTTGAATGTCAAGAGCAACAAAATTAAAACAACTCACGTGCTCATCACCAAGGAACAGATAAATTGTGGCAAGTGAATACTACATAATGCTCTACAGCGGTGAAGCAAATGAATTACAGCTACACACATGAATGTGGAAGAATGTCAAAAACAATAGTGAGGAAAAGCAAGTCACAGACATCACATACAGTATAATGCCATCTATATAAATGGCAAGATGTAATTAATGATAACAGAGTGATACAAAGCATCATGGGAGTTCTGAGGAAGGACTTCTGTCTATGGGAGTCGGGAAATACATGATGGGGAGGTGACCTTTGAACTGGACTTTGAACAATAGAGAGAATTTCTAGAAAGATACTTACATAAGTGTATGTAAGTACAGTGCAGGATGAAAAAACAGTGTGAGCAATGGTGTGAAGGTTCCCCATTCTCCAAAAAACAATGTAACTGAAAAATAAGACATGCCATGGGAAATCATAAGACCAGAGAGAAAACTAGATAGAGATTGGTTGGGGCCAGGGAGCCAAGAGGTCCTTGCTTGCTATATCAGACACATGAGAGAAGGTCCCATTATTCACATCCTAAAGCAATGCCTTGTTCTGTGAGCCTGTCACCTGCCCTGTACTCCTCCCCCACCACCTCCCTCATACTCATGCTCTCATTCCCCAGCATTACTCTTATTCTGACCACTTGAAAATAACAGCAACTGATACTGCATTATTATGAACAGCACCACTTCAAAATGAGGGTAAAATAACATAAATAGTCTAGGTGGAGAAAGCCCACTTTGGCCCAGTGCATTCAGAAACCCCCTGACGCCTTGAACCCACACTAGGAGGCATGTGTGTATGCCTAGGGCCGTGTCCCTTCAGCAAAGAGTCTCACACAGATACCTAATTTGGGATAAGCTCAATAATTAAAGGCTGTGCTTTCCATCTACACTCATTCAGCAAACATTTATTGAGCATTTCAAGCCAACAGGGGCAGAGTCTTCTTAGAGTCATGCAACCAGTCTCGTTACACTGTAGCTCCTCAATCCCAACGATAGTTTTCAGCAGTCATAGCCAAGTGTTGTTAGACATGATGCAGAAGTGATTTGCTACTTATTTTCATTTTGCAGAACAGCCAGTGTTCACTCAAGCACTAGTGCTTTCTAAAATTAAATGTGAACTGTAGTGAGTAAAATACTCTTAACCATATTAGAAATAGTTTGCTGTTCAAAGTGATGTGTGAGAAGCACACAAAAATATCATTGGCAGAACATCAACTTGTACTTTTTAAAAAAATTACTTTCTCGTCCTTTTTCTCTTAATCTAATGTTAACACGTTTAAAAATGAGAAGAGAGATATGAAAATATGTTTTGTGCAATATGATTTGAAAGGAAAGTTCTATTTGTTACCAGAAAACTGAGGGGGGAAGAAGACCCTTATCTTTCCTTGATATCTCTATTTTTTTCTAGAAGACTTTGTAACAAGTTGAACTCAGCCAAACATGAATATGGAAGCCACTCTTTGTAAGAAAGATGACGGCCGGGTGCAGTGGCTCACCCTTGTAATCCCAGCACTTTGGGAGGCCAAGGCAGGCGGATCACGAGGTCAGGAGATCGAGACCACGGTGAAACCCCGTCTCTACTAAAAATACAAAAAAAAAATTAGCCGGGCGTGGTGGCGGGTGCCTGTAGTCCCAGCTACTCGGAGAGGCTGAGGCAGGAGAATGGCGTGAACCCGGGAGGCGGAGCTTGCAGTGAGCCGAGATTGCGCCACTGCACTCCAGCCTGGGCGACAGAGCGAGACTCCGTCTCATAAAAATAAAAAAAAAAAAAAGACAGAAATATGAAGTTACTGACCTATGGTCAAAAGTAGTGATAATGAATTTAAACTGACCCAATCATATTCTTTTATATGCTTTTCAATAATGTATCTTGTATTACCAAATGTACACATAGCTGAGTCCTAACTCAAACAAGGCCCCAGTTGACCCAAGGCTCAGAAATGGAGAGTGGAACGGGAAACATAACTAAAAAGTGGGAATTAAGGTGACAGAAACTACCAATATATTACAATCATAGTGTAGACGGAGCTGGTTGAAAGCTATAGGTGGAGGTCCATCTTGGAGTTCAGAAAACAAATGCAGCCAGATAGGGAAACAAACAGAAGCCATGGCAAGACGCAAAACTAGAGCACAAAGCACAGAGCATTTTTCTTATCAGTCCAGAGACTTATGAAGAACACTGTTATTTTACGGGTTGAAGACTTGGAATTCCGGTCACAAAACGTTCTGTCTGCTACCAAATCCTCCCTACCTTTTAAAGGAATAGGCCCAAAGCTGAAATTTGTCAGAAAAACAAAACTGACCATTTATGTAACAGTGAGCTGAGAAACAGAGTAAAATTAGCCAAGATGGAACAAAGCGTCTCACTGTGGTGCAAACCCTTGGTTTCATCAGCACAGTGCTCTAAACACCTGAACAGCTTACCTGGAGCCCAATTCACCTGGTCATTAAGTCAGTTCAGAAAATAAAGTTACAAAGTGAGAGTTAGTGAGCACTACTTTGATTACAAGTGACAAAGTTTCAGTCCAAAATGTTTAGGCAAAAAAAAGCATACTGAGGTGTCTCGAAGAACTTAAGCCAAGAATATTTGGACCTCATTAGCAATTCAAACACATGCACAATCAGGATCCCACCCACTCTCCTGCGTCTGTGTTTCTGTGCCCCTGCATCATTCCTCCCTCTCACTGTGGACCAGGGTGGAGGAAAACATGGGCAACATCAGCCCCAGACCCGTAGATCTTAAAGCTTCAGCCCTCAGAGACTGACCAGCTTTCTCTGATCCCAATTAAAACAGTGGAAAAGAAAATTTGGGGCCCAGGCTCAGTCAGATTCCCAAAGATAGGCCACTCGACTGTGGGCGAGATGGCAGACTGCTTTGACTGGCCCAGCAATGCTCAGGTGTCCAACCTTGTATTAGTGAACAGAGGTCAAAAGGATGAGGTCATGAAAGAATACGGCCATTGGAAGTTGCCATTTCCCAAAGAAGCAAATGCTTAGCATAGAAACAGTAAGTATCCACCACCCAAATGAGTGAGCTACATATTACACAAAGTGCAATAATTGGGCTAATAGCCCAATATTTTATTAGGACCAGAATAGACAATCACCTGCCCCTGACTGTAGAGATTGTGTCCTTTAATCTTATTTAAAAATCACTGCAACTCTGTCTCCCAGATGAAGATGGAGCTTCTATACTCCCCAGTTTCTTAGTCACCCCCTAGAATTTAGAGGCAGGTGAGGGTGTCTTGTTCATGTCAGGCACACTAAGTTTTCTCTAGTTGATGGGGCAGGGCAGCCAAGGGAGGAGAACCAGCTTCCCTGACAGATCCAGTTCACATTCCAACTTCTCATGCCCTAGCTTTGCAACTGTGGGCACATTACTGAACTTCTCTCTGAGCCACAGTTTCCTCACCTGCAAAATGAGGAAAAGAAAACTACCTTGCAAGGTTTGTATAAAGGTTAGAGATAAGGTACATAACAGAACACTATGTCTGATCAATGATAGCTACTGTATTATTAATATACTGAATGGCTCCCTCACAACCCCTAAGAGATAATGTGTCCTTGACTTTGGGAATGTCTTCAGGACAACATTCCATTTTATACTAACCTATTTCCTTGTAAAAAAGAATCTCCTTTTTGTACCCTGTATACCCAGACCAGAAGACATGGTTAATGTAGATTCCAATTAGGTTATACTACAAAGAAAGACGGATGGAGTGAGGATAAGGGAGCAATTTTTATTCTTTACCTGAAATGACACCACAAAATATCCAAACTTTAAAATATGAAATAGGAAGGACAACATAGCTTCACTAGCACCCTGAATTTTAAAACCTGAAATAAAAATACAATTCAGGAAAGCCCTACCTGGCACCATCTCTGGAGCTACAGCCATTCAGAATGGAGCAAAGTTCCCCAGTAGGATTTCACAAAGTATAGATATCTTTATTTTACAAATGAAGAAACTCAAGCTCAGAGAGAAGTCACTTCTCTGAGGTCACACCATTCAACAAAATTAGGGGCACATCTAGATCCTATTCCCAGCCCAAGGCCTTCCCACCCACTCTGCATCATAGGCAGCTGGAGGGAGGAAGGCGGGGCCCTCATGGAGGCCCCAGAGGAACAGAGAGGAAGAGTTGACCTTGACAAGAGTAAAGAAATGCTACAGACAGAGCTTCATGTCCTTCGAGTGGATCCCCTGACAAAAGGGGAAGAAAATAGGCTTTACAACCTGTGCTCTCTCCTGGCTGCTTTTCCTGGCCGAATTTAAGTGAGTTGAAAATTATCCATTATTTTTTACTATCTGAAGCTCCCTTAACATGGATAATCAAAACATAGCTTTCATTAATGTCCCTCAAACAGCAATAATGAAAGAATACATAGTTCAGCTAGCACATGATAAAAAAGGACTCCTGTACTCCTACCTCAGTCTCCTGCTTTGAATCATTTTATGCTCTAGCAAACCAAATGCTTGTGACAGCCCTGCTCAGCCCCCTCCTTCTTCCCTCCACAGTACTGTTCTTGCTGACCCTGCTGGCTGGAATTCCCTTCTGCTGTTTCCTCAGCTCACTCATCCTTTAAGATATAGCTCAGGTACCACCTGCTCTGGGAAGCTGTCCATGATTCATCTTTGTGTCATGGCTCATTGTAAGCCACAGTGAAGGTGTGTTGAGTGCTTAACGTTGAAGAAAAGTGCTTTATCATTGTAATCCAGGGCCAGAATTTCTTTTTTTGGAACCCTAAACCATTGCAGCCATTTCTACAACTCCTCCTCAGACACACTGATGGTGTGTGAATCAGGCCATGTGTGTCATAAGCCACTAAAATTTTGGAAATGTCTGCTGGAAAATGTCAGCCTCCTTTCCTGACAGAGAGGAAAGGAGGTAGAACATGAGAAACCACAGCAGTGCGGGGAGGGGGGATGGGATGGTGAATACAGGAAGGTGGGCAGAGAAACGGCACAGGAGCACCTGGAACAGAAAGCAGCCAAGACAACATAGTCACATATCTGACATTGTCCAAAACCACTGCTGCTTCTCTCATTTTCAGCAACCTCTACCCCTAGCTGGGAATTTCTGGATTTGCAGTAGTTACCAGGAAGAAATGGAGACTTTCTGAGGTGAATGAGGCCCACGGCAGCATCAACACAAGACCATCCCCCCTTGAAGTGACCTTTACCTCAAGTTATGCCTGAGACTTAGCTGTCCCTACAGCAAGACTAGAGGGTCACATGGAGCTCATAGTGTGGGCTCTGCTCTAAGATAGAACCCAAGAGGGCACTATGTGACTTACAGAACAGACAGCAGGAAACAGCATCTAGCCTGTCCAGGTTAGATGCTCCTGGGTGCAGCTTTATCCCTTAGCCACTGATGAAGCCTTCACATCATAGGCAATAGCAAACCTGGCCTAGCTCCTAGACAAAATACTGGCCAAATCTCAAATCTGAATTTCTCCAATTCTGATTCTCATCTGTACAGCTTAACAAATCAAGTTTGTTCAAGCTCATTCACTTACAAACTTTGGCTGGCATCCAGCGTCACCATTCTGAGACCATGGGTCCCACAAAGCCCATTACATCTGTGGTCTGTGGTCTTCTATAGCCAACAGTTAGCTCCCAGATGCAATACAAACTGCCATTTCCATTCTGGTCATGGTTACCATGGGAATCACCTTATGCTTCTCTGTGGAAACCAACTATAATGCTTTTTACTAATGGCCCATGCACTGGCTCTTGGGAGACTAGAAGTATTAGGCAATCAAAGCACTTGTGTTTGAACTTCCTCTCCTTTTTTAGGAGCTTAAGTATGACTGAAGAAGGGCAGGAGACAGAGAAGAAAGTGTATTCATTCCATTAGGAAAGAGGTTTCTACTGGCCCTTTTCCTCTGTCAGTGGAGCTCAGATATTTTTATAAATTTAAGAAAAGTCATTGACAAGAGATTAATAACCAGAATACAAAAGGAGCTCAAATAATTCAACAGGAGAAAAAGCTAATAACTCAATTAAAAAGTGTGCAAAAGATTTGAATAGACGCTTCTCAAAAGAAGCCATACAAATGGCAAACAGGTATATGAAAAGGTACTCAGCATGATTGATCGTCAGAGAAATGCAAATCAAAACTACAATGAGATATCATCTCACCCCAGTTAAAATGGATTATATCCAAAAGACCGGGAATAACAAATGCCGGTGAGGATGTGGACAGAAGGGAACCCTCATATACTGTTGCTGGGAATGTACAGTCACTATGGAGAACAGTGTGGAGGTTCCTCAAAAACTAAAAATAGAGCTACTATATGATCCAGCAATCGCACTGCTAGGTATATACCCAAAAGAAAGCAAATTTAAGAGATATCTACCTTCCCACATTTACTGCAGCACTGTTTCCAACAGCCAAGGTTTAGCAACCTAAGTATCCATCAACAGATGAATGAATAAAGAAAATGTGGTATATATACACAATGGAGTACTATTCAGTCAAAAAAAATAGATTCTGTTACTTACAACAACACTAATGGAACTAAAAGACATTTTGTCAGGCAAAAAAGACAGATTTGCATGTTCTCACTCATTTATAGGAGCTAAAAATTAAAACAACTGAACTGACTCATTGAGCAGAGTGTAGAAGGATGGTTACCAGAGGCTGGGAAGGGTAGTGGGGGTTGGGGGTTGGGGGTTGGGGGTTGGGGATGGTTAATGGGTACAAAAATATAGTTAGATGGAATGAATAAGATCTAATATTTGATGGCACAATAGAGGGACTACAGTTGACAATTTATTGTACATTTTAAAATAACTAAAAGTGCCTAACTGGATTGTTTGTAACACAAAGAAAGGAAAAATGCTTGAGATGATGGATATCCCATTTATCCTGATGTGATTATTACACATTGTATGCCTGTATCAAAATATCTCAAGTACCCCATAGACACCTACTATACATGCACAAAAATTAAAAATGAAAAAAATCTAATTAAAAAAAGAAAAATAGGTAACACCATGGCGACATTGCGGGGGAACAAAACACCAAGAGATGTTGATTAAAGATTCCTGATTTCAGTCAGGTAAGTGTAATAACTCCCGCATGACATGGTGACTATAATTACAATGTAGTATATTCTTGCCAGTTCCCAGGAGAGTAGATTTTAAGTGTTCATACCACAAAAAATGACCAGTATGTGAGGTCATATCTTATGAGCTCAATTTGGCTATACCACAATGTATACATATTTCAAAACATTATATTGTACATGATAAATATATACAATTGTATTTGTCAATCAAAAACAATTTTTTAAGCCAAAAGGAAAAAAACATACACCAAGCTAGAAGTCAGGAGACCTGGCTTCTACATTTGAGTCAGTCACTAACTCTCTCTGTTAATTGATACAATTCACTAAACCTCTCGGAGCCTGTTTTCTCATCAATAAATTGAGGAGTTTAACCAAAAAGATTTGTTTTAACCTCATCAATTAGTATTTTGATAATTTTTTTCTGCTATAAATTTACAAAATAACTTTTCCTCTATGTGAACAATGGTCAGTAAGAGTTGTCAGATAAAAGACAGGAAAACACAACAAAACTGAAAATAAAACATGGTTCAGGTCATAGGGCCAGAGGCCAGAGGGGCCCAGAAGCCAAAACTGCAGATGTAGTTAGGACTGTGAAACCAAACAAGCAACCTGGCATCAGAAAGCCCAAAGAGCAGATCCAGATACTCAGCAGGAAGACATAGTGGCCAAAGAATAAGGTCATCAAGAAAACCCAAAGCAAGAAGTCCTAACTGAGCCACGTGGTGGATTAGAATATGTCTATCCCAAGTCAGAAAATGAGTCAAAAGCCTATGAGAAAGTTAAAAAAAGTTGAGAGACATGAAAAAGAAAATCAAGCCCCAACAATTTCTCCTGTACAATGCTTGCAGTAATATGCCTGGCATAGGCCACAACCAAAGCTGTGGAAAATGTCTGCTGGGAAATGTCAGTTTCCTTTTCTGATAGAGGTTTCCAGAATTTCAGTGGACAATGCCAAAAAAAAAAAAAAAAATCCCCGTAAAGTCAGTTAAAAACCTATGGGATCAAAAGGACAAGAGGTTTGAGGCTGAGATACAGGCACTTGGGCCTCATTTTGCACCCCCCCCCCTTTTTTTTTTTTTTGTCATTGCCACTGAGGTCTCCATCAAAGCTCCTGGGCTGAGTCTCTGGAGGTGTGCCTTCTCATCTTGAAAATTGCCAGTATAGGGCTAGCCATATGTAGAAAGCTGAAACTGGATCCCTTCCTTACACCTTATACAAAAATTAATTCAAGATGGATTAAACACTTAAATGTTAGACCTAAAACCATAAAAACCCTAGAAGAAAACCTAGGCAATACCATTCAGGACATAGGCGTGGGCAAGGACTTCATGACAAACACCAAAAGCAATGGCAACAAAGCCAAAATTGACAAATGGGATCTAATTAAACTAAAGAGCTTCTGCACAGCAAAAGAAACTACCATCAGAGTGAACAGGCAACCTACAGAATGGAACAAAATTTTTGCAATCTGCCCATCTGACAAAGGGCTAATATCCAGAATCTACAAAGAACTCAAACAAATTTACAAGAGAAAAAAAAAACAACCCCATCAACAAGTGGACAAAGGGTATGAACAGACACTTCTCAAAAGAAGACATCTATGCAGCCAACAGACACATGAAAAAATGCTCATCATCACTGGTCACAGAAATGCAAATCAAAACCACAATGAGATACCACCTCATGCCAGTTAGAATGGCAATCATTAAAAAGTCAGGAAACAACAGATGCTGGAGAGAATGTGGAAGAAATACGAATGCGTTTACACTGTTGGTGGGAGTGTAAATTAGTTCAACCATTGTGGAAGACAGTGTGGAGATTTCTCAAGGATCTAGAACTAGAATTACCATTTGACCTAGCAATCCCATTACTGAGTATATACACAGAGGATTACAAATCATGCTACTATAAAGATGAGTGAACACGTATATTTATTGTGGCACTATTCACAATAGCAAAGACTTGGAACCAACCCAAATGTCCATCAATGATAGACTGGATTAAGAAAATGTGGCACACATACACCATGGAATTCTACGCAGCCATAAAAAAAGGATGACTTCATGTCCTTTGTAGGGACGTGGATGAAGCTGGAAACCATCATTCTCAGCAAACTATCACAAGGACAGAAAACCAAACACCACATGTCCTCACTCATAGGTGGAAATTGAACAATGAGAACACTTGGACACAGGGTGGGGAACATCACACACTGGGGCCTGTTGTGGGGTGGGGGGCTGGGGGAGGGATAACATTAGGAGAAATACCTAGTGTAAATGATGAGTTGATGGGTGCAGCAAACCAACATGGCACATGTATACCTATGTATCAAACCTGCACGTTGTGCACATGTACCCTAGAAGTATAATTTAAAAAAGAGTTAAAAATGAAAAACAAAAAAAGAAAATTGCCAGTATAGCATATAGAAAAGCCCTATATTCTATATATATATTCTATACATATATTCTATACATATATTATATTCTATACATATATTCTATACATATATTCTATACATATTCTATACATATATCCTCTATATATATTCTATACATATATCCTCTATATATATTCTATACATATATCCTCTATATATATTCTATACATATATCCTCTCTATATATTCTATACATATATCCTCTCTATATATTCTATACATATATCCTATATATTCATGCTATATATATATATCCTATATATTCATGCTATATATATATCCTATATACTCATGCTATATATATATCCTATATATTCATGCTATATATATATCCTATATATTCATGCTATATATATATCCTATATATTCATGCTATATATATATATCCTCTATATCTATCCTCTCTATATATCCTCTATATATATATCCTCTATATATCCTATATATATATATCCTATATATCCTATATATATATCCTATATATATCCTATATATATATCCTATATATATATCCTATATATATATCCTATATCTATATCCTATATATATCCTCTATATATATCCTCTATATATATCCTCTATATATATCCTATCTATATCCTCTATCTATATCGTCTATCTATATCCTCTATCTATATCCTCTATCTATATCCTATATCTATATTCTATATCTATATCCTATATATATTCTATATCTATATCCTATATATATATCCTATATATATTCTATATATATATCCTATATATATTCTATATATATCCTATATATGTCCTATATATATCCTATATATATATCCTATATATTTTTTTATATATATATATATATATATATAGTATATTCTATATTCTATACTTAACACAAAGCTTTATTTTCTCAGAGCTTGGGACTTAGGGAATATTTATTGAAATAATGAATAAGCTCTCATCTCTAAGTACCTACTGTAGGCCAAATACAATGCTAGGAACTTAATAAAAAGGTACGTTGATTGATGCTTTAAAATCCAGGTAATTTGAGGTTAATTTTCTGATCCCTTCCAAGTTCCTTGATACTATGCCACCTAAGGAGCTTTTTAGAGACTTTAAAAAATATTTCCCTAGGCCTTAGACCCTCCAGGTACAATAGGAAAAGAATTGGGTTCTTATGCCAGTTTCACTGCTAACTTGCCTTGGGCCAAGTCTAAGTCACAAAAACTCAAACTCTCGGCTTTCTCTTGTGTCCTGTGGACTTAATCTTTCCTCCCCTGCCTCTTTCATGAGATGGTGGGAGGAGTCAATGAACTAACACCTGTGAAATCACTTTGAAATACGGTCTCAGTGGTGACAAGCCAGGACTCAGCCAAGAGGGGGATTTCATTGGAATCAGGGTTCCTGATTCAGCCTGGCTTCCTAAGCCATTTCTATATCAATCAGCTGTCACTGCTCCTTCTCCTCAAACCATGTGAATTTTAAAAGCCAGCACAAGCTCATCTGGAATTCATATACCCCGTCTTCAAACAGACAAGGACAATGCGAAATTGGAAATACAGGAAGATGGCAGGTGGCACTGTGCTCTCTGAAAAATGAGCACTGTAGAAACAGCTCTGCTTCTTCCCAGGATGCCTCATGTTGTGGGTGACTTGTAATGCTTTCCCTGAAAAGCCCTCATCCCCATGAACACATTTGAAAGATAGAAATCAATCTTACAGTATGACAGAGAAAAATCTGTCAGGAAAAATGAAGAGGAGAAAAACCACCTAATTCTAGAATCCTTTCTACTGAATAAATGGGTTCCAGAGAAGTAAAACTGGACCTATATTTTTCCCTCATGCTTGCCATTTACTGAGCAGCTGCAAGAGGTGAGATTGAAAAGAGAGATGGTCTGGCCAGCGCCAGCAGCTTTTTCATCATAATAATTTAGGCTGGATGCCAGCCCTGGCATTTTGTACTAGGTCAGAGTTTGCCTATATACAACAAAGAACTAAAACCGCTACAGGATCATTTACAACTACACACTATGAAACATTGCTCATTACTACAGAAAGGATCAGCTGTTGCCATACCTTGGAGTATTTGTGATCTTTAAAATAAGGCAGCAACACATCGAGGTTTAATTTAACCCCCAGACCAAGATAAATTCTGCTTCTCAGACCCTCCAAACCTGGAGAATAACATCGCTATGAGGCATTCTAAAGCCAATAGCTGCAAATCATCATAGAACTCATTGCAGGGAGCACCCAGCCAACGTCAGGTTAATGTAAGTTATCCAATCAGGCAGAAATCAGGAAGGGATACTACATAAAGCCAGCAAAGTAGAGCGAAGGGACAAAAGTGTATAGTAAGGGAGTTAGAAAGGCACTTCCATGAAGAAAAGTCTAAAGCTGATTTCCACCAGACCAAGTTTACTCACTGAACAATCCTCTTGCTCTTTTCTTGCTAGAATATCCATAGCCTCTTACAGTGTCCCCTTGCATTATGGAAAGTTTCAGGAAAGTTTCAAAAGCTGCCTGAAGAACAGTTCTCATTCTAAAGAGGGTGTCCAGGGGCAGTGTTGCTTTCCGCCCTATCCTCTCCTTAAATCTCATCTCTGGCCCACTCCTGAGGAATCAAGTGGGCAAATGAGCTGCACTCTTTCCCAGTGCCCTTCTGGCGCTATCTATGTCTTAGGAGCTTCTCTGCTGAAAAAAAAAAAAAAAAAATCAATCCACAGCTGGCCTGGGAGGAAGAGATAATGTGAGAGCTCACAGCAGGTCAGTGATTCAGTAAAAAGCCAGAGAGCTGTTGGCTGGGAAATGTCGGAGACATATGCGCAGGAGCTGGAAAGCAAGCACACTGGGCTGTCTTCTGCTGATACACCTGTCTTCTCCTGACACTAGATAGAGCCTGGCCCTGGGGAGTTGCCCGGCCATGTGTCCTATGTACCAAGAAGCCAAGATATTAAGACTTGGGATTTCTGTAAAATGCAGTCATGAAAGAGGGAGGCAGCTGAGACTGGATGTGAAGAAGGAGCACATTGTTGCAATGCTGTGGTGACTTGAGAAAAATCAGAGACATTGTAAAAGCCTTTTGGGACACCCTGGCAATCACAGACAAAGCACATCAAGCTCATGAAGAGACGGAAAACATGATATAAATACCTTCCATCTGAGACAATACCTATCCTGGCAAACTCCATCCTGGCCCCTTTAAGCTCTGCATTTCAATTCTCTAACTTCCAAGGTCAAAAACAAGTCAAGATAGCGCAAACTGACTGTCTTCACTGTAGTGATCTGCATCCTGTGGGGGATCAATGCATGTCAAAAGAATTGAATGTATCACTGCAAATAGTAATTCAGAAACTGGAGAGAGAAGTTTTTATATATAAAAAAGAGAAACCACAATTTCAGTCACAACCACCTTTTCCAAGTGCCTCCGCTGGTAATATAAGCAGGAACTCCAAGTAGCAATTAAATGTGTTATCTAGGAGCTTCCAAGTCAAGACGTCTCTTCAATAAGGTATGAGAGCCTGCTTGAAATAATTTGAGATCTCTGACACTAGTAAGCTTTGCATTTTAAAATTATTCTTCCCACAGTCCGCAGATATTCTTCAACCAACCCAAAAGTCAAGAACATTACATTGTACATTTGTGGGAAGAATCGACATGGCTGAATAAGAAAAAAATACACTCCCCAGAAGCTAGCAAAAGCAGCCACTAGACTCAATCGGGATTGTAGTAAAAAGGTGTCTTAGTGGAGAAATTCAGTCCTAAAGGCCTTTCTATAGAGGATAAAGAAGAAAATGTAGAGTCAGACCCAGGCTTGAATTTCTGCAGTGTTAACAGCAAGGGGCAGTAACTCCTGATCCCAGCCCAAAGCCCTTTAGTTCTTAGGCTCAAGTGTAGCAGGTTGAAGCCAAGTTGCCTCGAAGAAAAAACATAAGCTTTGGACCTTGCTTCAAACTCCAGCTCCATCTGTGAATAAGTTGCTTCCCTCTCTGAATCCGTTCCCTTCTTTTACTATCAGGGTCAATGGCCCTATTTCAAGGGCTAGGATGATGAATGGATGAGGGAAATATGTGTAAATCCCTTAGCACAATGTCTAGTACATCAATTCTCTCCCACACTTTGGGGCCGTACATTGAGAACGTAGATAAAGTTGTTGATATTTAGTGAGAAGAGTACTGGGTTAAGAATTAGTGACCTTGCTCTCAACTAACTCTGGAATCTTGAAGAAGTCACCTCACTTCCCATCACATGCAAAATAAACTAAAGAATCTCAGAGATCATCCTCTAGCAATAAGGGAATCCAGATTCAAAGATACTAATAGATGAAGATGCTAGAAGGCATTGTATCTAGGGTTATACAGAGATATCGGCCTTGGGATCCACCAGAATTGCTGAACAAGGTCAGCGTTTCTGACCATCTCAGGATCTAAAGAATCTAGATCAAACAGGACTGCCTTGTATTGTATCCAAAGGCAACTGGGGAGCAAGGAAAGGAGAACAGGAGAATCGAGAGAATCCTCCTCCTCAGATTATGGCTGCAAATTTCAGGTGGAAGCTCTCTTCCAACCAAGATAGACTTGAAAGCATTGAGTCACTTTGACTCTAACTAGCTAAGCAATCAGACTTTGTAATGAAGCACCTAGGTGTTCCCCACATGTGGTAGATAGGTAGGGTAGGAGCATCAGAGAAGGAAGGTGAAAAGCAGCAGCCAGCTTTGAGTTGTGGCTTCCCACTCACCTGCAACACACACACACACACACACACACACACACACACACACACACACACAAACACTTCTATGCCCCTTATGCCTGGGCAGGGATCCATGACCTTGATTCACATGTTATATGTTCCTCCTCCCCATCAACCAACCTAAACCCTGTCTAAAGTAGCCGTGTCTCATTTAGGACCAATGAGAGGGCCTGAGGAACTCAGGCAGGCATGGGCACATGGGCCCAGCTGGGCTGAAGATGTCACACTTTGTTCTCCAAAGTGACTGATTGAACCTCAAGAATAAATGTCCCACAAAGAAAATACATTTAACATCATGGCACAAGACTTAAGAGAGAAGTGACTTTCCCCTACACTTTGCACCTCTCCACACATAAATGCACGCAAACACCTACCCATTGACCAACAGAAATATCACACTGGGACTATTTCCAAAGAGTATCTGAAAAGTCATAAAGTATTTTGTAAAATACTTCACAAAGAGACAAGTCTTGCCAGCCATCCTTGATGATCTGTCTCCCTAAAATAACTCCAATCCCAGCAGCCTCCTAGGTGCTGGTAGGTAGACAGTGCCACAGTCGGCTCAATCTCCCAGGAGGCCCAGCCTATTTGATGCTGCACATATATGCACTGCCTTCACTTTCACCATCCTTCACACCTGCTCTACCCATCCACGTCTCTGCCTGGCCAGTTCCTACTCATTCTTGAATGTCAATATAAATGTCTCTTCCTTCACAAAGCCCTTGGTGAGTCCACAGGTTGGTTTCAGTACACTTTCTATGTGTGTCTTCACCTACACTGGTATTAGTTGACACCATTGCAGTTGTGCATTGACTTGTCTATCTTCACTAAACTGTAGGTTCCTTGAGGACAGAGAATATGTCTCCAGCACTTAACACAGCGTTGGCATATAGAAGTGTTCAATAAATATTTGTTTAATGAATGAGTGAATCTAAACCAGATTAATGGTTGGGATAAAAAACTACTCAGGTCTACTGAGGAACAAACCAGTAACCTGGTGAAAGGGAAGTGGAAGTACCCAGGCACAAAAACCAGATACTCTTCCTAGAGTTCACAATGAGCCAGCTAGGTGACTGCAAGACCCAGAGATCGGTTCTGCTGAATATGCAATATTAGAGGGCAGAGTAAAGAGTAACAAAGCCAAACCAGTTGTTCCTTGTAAGAAAAGAGAGAAGAAAACCGCCACTTAAAGAATACCTATCAGTACCCCTTTTAAGCCAGAAAAGAGCTTACAAGGTATTATCACCTTCTCACAGACAAGAAAAATCATGCTCAGAGAGGTTAATAACATGTCAAGTAAATAGCAAAGTTGGTATTGGAACTTGGACCTGCTGATGCCAGAGTTCACACTTTATTTTACTCTATCTTATTGTTTCTGAATTTTCCACAGATTTGGATGTCCATTTCTACATTCTGGGAAATGAGATGGTAGGTAGAAAGCTGGGTACCCTGGAAGCCATGGCATTTGACATGGAGTGGTGGCACTGAATCAATGAGCAGATGAACAGGCACTCACTATGGTCTGCAAAGGGCTCGCATTGCCAAAGATCTTCTTGTCTTTGAAAACAGCTTCAAAGAAAAAGAATAAAGTTCAGAGAAGGGAATGCAAAGGATGATGAGAAGAGAGGGGAGAGTCAAGAAAGCCTCCTCCAGATGGATGACATATGAAAACCATTACATGAAAACATCACAGTGAACACCCAATCTCTCACTGAAAATGTGCAGCAAGACCATCCTTAACTGTCATTATCAGCAGAGACATGTGATATAGTTTGAATATATGTCCCCACCAAATTTCACATTGAAATGTAATCCCCAGTGTTGAAGGTGGGACCTAGTGGGAGGTGATGGGATTTCTCGTGAATGGTTTAGCACCATTCCCTGGGTGCTGTCCTTGTGATAGTGCGTTCCTTCTCATGAGATCTGGCCGTTTAGAAGTGTGTGGTGCCTCCCCCACATAGTCCCAGGTCTCTCTCTTGCTCCCACTCACACCATGTGACATGCTTGCTTTTTCTTTGCCTTCTGCCATAATTGGAAGCTTCCTGAGACCTCACCAGAAGCAGATGCTGGTGCTATGCTTTCTGTACAGCCTGCAGAACCGTGAGCCAATTAAAGCCCTTTTCTTTATGAATTACCCAGTCCCAGGTACTTCTTTATAGCAATGTAACAACAGCCTAACCCAACATGAATCAGCTACAGGGCCTCAGCCAACTATCAGCACACAGTCTCCCGTCTCCAAAGGTGAAGGTACTGAGAGTTAAGAGAAAAGCTTAGAGGAAATGAAAATGCATCCAATTCCCTGTCAAATGAAAATGCTATGGGCCAAAGGCCAAAGAATATTCTTGGCCTGGATGGTGCTCTCCACGCTAAATTTAGTTGATTGGTGAGCTTTTTTTAAGAAGCATCTTATTCAACCTTTTGCAAGCCAGAGATTTACCTCCTAATGCACAGCTTGCTTCCCCCTGAAGCTGGAACACATTGTCCTTGGCTTTGTCATCTGTGGGAGAAGCAATGCCAACAAAAACTCTGCTGCTATTACCTAGCTCTGCTTGTCCAAGCAGTGCCTGGATGAGATTCTTTAACAGCACTGCCAAAAAGCTCTCTATCCTCAGTAATCCAGCCCACCTCCCCTGACCCCACCACCCCCATAACTATAACCTCATCTTAATTCCTATCAACAGAAATCCATTCTTCTGTGTTTATCACTCTAGCTGCAGAAATCAGCTTTTAAAATGAGAAAACTTTAGGGAGAGTTTGCGTGCCCATTAACATAACCAAAATCTGTGCAGATTCTAACACTGCCTGCTTCATTTGCTCCTGATAACACAGTGCAGACTGAGAGGCAGCATGCAAGGTTGAAAAAGCATGAGACTTTAGAGTAAGACCTAGATTGAGAGCCTCATTCTTTTTATCCAGACAATCTTCAGCTTGCCTCATATGAAAAGTGAGGATTATGATACTAACTTTGCCCAATAAGTGTAAATTAATAATATTTTAGGTGGCTATTAATCTTAGGAATTTTAGGACCAGAAGAACCAAGAGGTTACATGCACAGAGAATGGGGGCTGGAGACAGTTTGGGAGAATTGGTGAGTAAGGTGGCGTCAAGACACAAGTGAAGCTAATATCAGACTTATGAGAGTCAGAGTCAGGAAGCATAGAAGCCAACAAAGAAAGTGAGGACAGGGGGAGAAGATGCAAGCCCATCCAACTCACCTAGGGCAGTGGCATATGTATAGTTAGTCGTGTTTCAGGTCATCATGTGTTCACCTCTGAGTCCCTAGTAACTAACGTTCATTTGGCAATTGTTAAGTATTTATTAAGTGCAATTGTCTGCCAAGTGATGATCAAGAGAATAGGTTTAGAGCACTTAGGGTTATAGTAAGTTCCTTCCAGACTTTGGGATAAGACAGAAAAATAGTCTAATGCAAAAATTAATAAAACTCAACACACAATGGGTGGTAGTCGTCATTTACAGAAGCAACCCACCCTAGTAAACAGTTAGTAAATAAGTTATCCCAGACAGGAAGAACAGAGCAAACAGGAAGAAGAGAAATCACACACACACACATACACACACACACAAATTTACAAATCAAAAGGGCCCATTACACTGAGTGTTCAGCACAATGAAAGAAAAGTAATCTAAACTTTGGTACATTTTCATGACATTTCAGAGTATTAGGGCTGAAGAGCATACTCTAACCATCCTTAAAGCTTCCAAAGGGAAAAATGGAGCCATGTCTTCAAGTGAGGAAAACTAATTTCCAACCAAGAATTCTATACCTATGCAACCTAAGATCAAAATGTAGGACAGAGTAAAGGCATTTTCAGAGAATGATGACATGAGATTAGGGAGTGGGGAGTAGTTGCTGGTTAAATGTTTGGATTTTCTTCTCAGGAAAGGGAAGCTACTAGAGGATTCTGACCAGAGAAGTGACGTCATCTGACTCATAGTTGATCTTATATTCTATTTATCTGATAGTAGTATAGTCACTCCATAGCTCTTATGGTTAATATTTACATGATATATCTTTTTCCATTCTTTTACTTTCAACCTGTTTATATCTTTGAATCTAAAGTAACTCCTGGGTCATGTTTTGTTTTTATCAAATCTGATAATCTCTTTCTTTTGATTAGATTGTTTAATATATTTACATTTAATATTATTGATATGATTGGAGTGCCAATTACCACTTTGGTTTGTGCTTTCTAAATGTCTCGTGGCTACATTGTTTAAATGTTTCTATTGTTTATACGTTTCTCTTCTACCATCTCCTTTGTCTCAAGTGATTATTTCCTAGTATACAATTTAAATTCTTTTAATGATTCTTAGCTATATATTTTTAGTTATTTTCTTAGTGGTACCCTAGGGCATTATAATACACATCTTATCAGAATCTACTTCAAATTAAAACTAACTTAATTCCAAGAAGATATTAAAACTTTTCCTATATTGTTTCATTCCCTCTCCCTTTTTTGTGCTATTATTCTTAATATATTAAGGCCTATAGATGTTACAAACCTAAAAATACATTGTAATTACTGCTTTTTACATAGTATGTCTTTTATAAAATCTAAGAGAAGAAATGAGAACACATACATATTTATAGTTTTTTTTAAATATATGTGAACCTTCTTATTTGCCAATTGTGGTTATCCTCACTTCTTGTGGATTTTAATTATCATCTGATGTCATTTCCTAATGCCAATTAGTTTCCTTCTCACTCCTTCCTTTGTGGTGTTATCAAATATATTATTTCTGTATGTTATAGTTCCAACCATACAACTTTAGATACTGTTTTAAGTCAGAAGAAGAATTTGCAATAACGCTGTCTTTCATCATCACCCACAGAATTACT
The DNA here is from genome assembly GCF_009828535.3 of Hylobates moloch. NCBI lineage: Eukaryota > Metazoa > Chordata > Mammalia > Primates > Hylobatidae > Hylobates > Hylobates moloch. The sequence continues at coordinate 81,659,465 of NW_026652286.1, read as the reverse complement.
TTTATCAGAGCTCTTTGTTTTTCCATGGAGAGCCAAATGACAGGTGTCACTTCCTTTCATCCTGAAGAACTTCCTTTAGTATTTCTTATAAGGCAGCTCTGACAGCAATAAATTCTCTCAATTTCTGTTTATCCAAGACTTTATTCATCTTCATTTTTAAAAAATAGTTTTGCTGGACACAGGATTCTTGATAGTTTTTCATGGTGTTATTTTCTTTCAGGACTTTGAAAACATTGTCACACTGCCTTTTGGCCTCCATTGTTTCTGATGTGATGTTCACTGTTAATCTTATTATGGTTTTCTTGTACATGAGATTTTCATGCTGCTTTCAAAATTTTTCTGTCTGGATCTTTCATTTTCAACTTTTTGACTATGATGCTTCTGGGTGTGGATTTCTTTGCCTTTGTCCTGCTTGGAGTTCATTCAGTTTCTTGGTTGTGTATATTGGTGTTTATCAAATTTGGAAAGTTTTCAACTACGATTTCTTTGAATATTTTTCTACTCCTTTCTCTCCTCTCCTGGTATTACACGTATATTGGTGCACTAAATGGTATTTTGTATTTCTCTGAAACTGTTTTTATTATTATTGCTTTGTTTCTCAGATTGCATAATCTGAGTTCTCTGGTTCCTTCATCCACTCAAATACTGTGTTGAGTCCCTCTAGTAAACATTTATTTATTTTTGTTATTTATTGAAATATTTTATTTCAATTGTTGTACGTTTCAACTCCAGAATTTACGTTTGGTTCTTTAAAATTTGTTTTTTATAGCCTCTATTTGATAAGTCATTGTTATCATACCTTCCTCTAAATCTTTAAACATAGTTTCTTTTAGTTCTTTGATCATTTTTATAGTGGTTGCCTTGAAGTCTTTGTTGACTAAGTTCATCATCTGGGCCCCCTCAAAGGCAGTTTCTATTATTAACTTTTTTTTTTCATGTGTATGCATCACACTTTCCTTTTATGTTGTTCTTGGGGTTTTTTTGCATATCTCTAATTTTTCGTTGAAGATTGTACTTTTAGATAATATATTATAGTAACTAGATACTGATCCCTGCCCCTACCTTGGGGTATGTTATTGTTTGATCATTTTTTCTTTTTTTTTTAGTGACTTGGCCAGACTAATACTTGAAGCTCATTCCCTACAACACACATAGTTTGCAGCCTCTGAGCTTCCTGTTCAGATTATTTTCCTTGCTTTTAACTTTCTCCCCTGTTTTTAGGGGTCACCCTTGGATCTGTATAAACTACTTTTTAGTCAAAAGTTGAGCTTAAGCCCCCTTATTAAGTCAGATATGTGCTCTTTACCATTAAAAGCATATGTGGCTGAGAGATTGTTTTCACAGTTCAGGAAGTTTCCAGTTTTGTCCCATGTTCAACCAGGGGCTAGCAGCTCAAAGTTCCTTCACCATTTCCTCCTGAGCAGTCACAGCTTTGGGTATGCATACAATCTTTCAGACCACCAGGGAAGATTATAATTTCATTCTGAAGTGTAGATTCCTAGGAGTCACCCCTGGTTCAGAGTAGCTTATTACATAATCACTGCTGGTCATGGGTTATGTCTAAATCCCTTAACCCAGTCAGGCTCCACATTTTGCTGATGGATCTGCGTATGGCTTGGGTAATGCTTTGGAGTCTACTCCACATTCCACTTTGATTGCTCCTGAGTGGGTACAGGCACATGTGCACAGTATTTTGGACCTCCAGGGATGTGACCTGGGGGGGTTCTCCTTGGTTATCTCCTTTTCTGCTAGTAGTATCACAGAACTACCAACCATTCTTAATTGCTTGCTACCAAGATATTGTCTTCCACAAAACTGTTATGGGTGAACTTCTCCATACTTTGCTCCGAATAAAGTGAGTCCCCTCAAGCAGAGTTGTGGGTTAGCTGTCCTTAAATCCTGCCTCTTTTCCTAGGCAGAACATCTGTACCACTTTAGTGGAGCTGGGGAGAGGACGGTAGCTTACTTCTCCTGGAGTGACACCATTGCTCTAGGAGTGGTGCATAGGGGAGGAGGGGTGGAGAGGAGTAGTCCCTCATCTTATAGGCTTTCCCCTGCCGGGATGAAGCCTTCCTCCTACAAGCAGGCTGGGGTGGGGGCACTTGGGCCCCCAGTATTCTTGGCCTGCAATGCCTAGAACATAGTCCCTGCCCTATACATGGCTGCTGGGTGAGAGATGGTAGCACCAATCCTCTCAGCAGCACCTGTCTAAAGTAGTCCTTATATGACATGGACTGGGAGGGGGGAGGGCATGTAAGAGACACTGGCAGCCTGTCCCCAAGAATGCACCAGTAGCCCTAAACTGAGAGCTGTGGGGAGAAAGCCCACATCTTCTTGGCTACATCTGCCTAAAGTAGAGAACCCATAGTGGAGTTTCTGTCACGTGGGGCTGGAGGAGGGGACGACAGGCATAAGTTCTAGTTCAAACATCACAGAATTACTGTTCTTATTGAGATTTGGTAGATTTTCTTGAACATTTCTTTATTCATTATATGCTCTAAGGACAATTTCTAGAGACTTTAAATGGCTTTTTGATAGATGCAATTTTTATCAGTTACATGCTACATACCACCACCCTGGTAGTCCCAATCCTGACTCATGTTTTAAAACCATAATTTTCTCTGTTTTCTGAAGAAAAGGTAGAGTGGAAGCAGTAAAGCTATGTATTAAAATACCCATCACTATTATTTATCTATACAATGTCTTTAATACAGTCTGAAGCACTGTTGTGCTCACAAATGTCAGCTTCCTTTTCCGTGCACTGGGGTCCTTCAAGAGAAGGACTGTCCCCCAGTGAGGGGAACCTAGGTGTTCTGAGATAGCCCCCCCAAATTTTTTTGTGTTTCAAAGTCAACTTCCATTTTCAACCAAGGTTTTCCAACCCCAAAAGAGCCAGCTGCCAACTCTCCTCAAACTACCCTACACCTCCTGTTAAGAGGCCCTTGAACTTCCTGATCAGGTCCTGACCCAGATTCCCACCTTCCTTCCCATCTCACAATTTTCCCTCTTTGCTTCAGATTTCTCAGTCTCAATGCTCATCCTGTTTGCAGAAGCACCGGCCAGTTCCAACATAGGTTTTCCCACCTTGACACCTGCAACCTCCTCCTATGATTATTGCTGACTCCTAGAAGCCTCATCTCACTTGCCCCACCCACTGCTTCCCACCTCCTAATATGGTCCATTCAATCAGCTACCTCCGGGCCTCTCATTGACTTTACTCTTGTCTTTCTGTTTCCACTTAACTCTGGCTCTATTTTCCCAAGACAACTGAGCTAGCTCTTGACCCTGGTGTTCACTGGCGCTTGCTGCTGACCCACACACCTGAATTGTATTCATTATTTATGCCTTCCTCCAACTTCCCTGACAGATTCTGCCTCAGTAACTTCTTAATAGGCCTTGAGTATCACGCCTCTGCCTTCTCCCACAACCCAACCAACTCGAGATGTCTCACTTGGTTTCAGCTACTAGTTCCTGGTGCTCGGGAGCCTCAGATCTATTACTATCCTGTTACCTGTGCTTTTAATCTGGTCTTCTTGTCCTACTTATTTTACATCCATGCTCTTTGTCCCAGTTGCATGCCCTGCTGTCTATATTCCAAAGCCAAAAATGTGCCTCTATATCTGTTTGCCCTAGTGTTGCATAACTAACACTTTGCCACTCTACCTAGCATTAAGTACAGCATACAGAATAACCCAAAACAAAGAGATCCTTAGATCATATTGCTTCAAAATAAAAGTATCTGGAAAAGTATAGAATCAGACTGTAAGGAAAACTCTTATCTAAAATATTGCAAGCTCCACAAGAACAAGGATTTTATTTATCACTGTATACCCAGCACCTAAATCATAGTAAGTTCTCACTAAATATAGAATGAATGAATAAAAACTAAGTTCAATAGAATTCAGCTATAATGATTGGAAACACAACACTTTTGCATTTGCATTCCAATTAGCCAAGACCATTGGATATACTGATTATGTTCATGTGTTGTCATATGTTATTTCTAAGACATTTCTGTGATCTTGGCACCTTGGGATAATGCATTCATTTATTCATTCTCCAGCGTCTACCCCCACCCCAATCTTAAAGGTTTTGTTTTGTTTTTTGCTTTGAATTCTCCTCAAATTGTTTGATATCTTAAAATTTTGTTCACCATGATAGAGGTAGTCCAACCCTGATCTTCAGTTCCCTACTTAGAACACCATGAATTTGTTGAACCCAAAGGCAAGATAGGAGGGGTTTGGATGGAGGCCAATTTCCTGTGAAGATGCTGTTACAGATAAGAGGGTGGTTTAGGTGTTGGTCAGGTCTGAGTTTTCTTTTTTTCTTTCTTTTTTTCAGACAGTCTTTTTCTGTTGCCCAGGCAGGAGCGCAGTAGCATGATCTCAGCTCACTACAACCTCTGCCTCCTGGGTTCAAGCTCTTCTCCTGCCTCAGCCTCCCAAGTAGCTGGGGTTATAGGCACACACCACCACGCCTGGCCTTTTTCTTTTTTTTTTTTTTTTGAGATGGAGTCTCACTCTGTCCCCAGGCTGGACTGCTGCAGTGGCATGATCTCGGCTCATTGCAACCTCCGCCCCTCACAGTTCAAGTGATTCTCCTGCCTCAGCCTCCTGAGTAGCTGGAATTACAGGCGCCTGCCATCAGGCCCAGCTAATTTTTGTATTTTTAGTAGAGACGGGATTCTACCATATTGGCCAGGCTGGTCTTGAACTCCTGACCTTGTGATCCAACCACCTCAGCCTCCCAAAGTGCTGGGATTACAGGTGTGAGCTACCACACCCTGCCAGGTCTGAGTTTTCGTGTAAAGTATTTGTCTTGCTCTATTATTAGCTCCAATAGGAACAGATGCTACCCACTATTATGTATTCTTCCCTCTACAGCCATGAATACCTGTGTCATGTTCTCTATGCTCCTCCTGATGTAAGCAGGAATCTGCTTGATATTTCTCTAAATTTGTGATGCTTTTGATCAATTTTCATTCAAACGCAGAGCTTAAAGAAATGTAGCAAGCCTGAAAAAATGGCAGAGACGATCCACTCTCTGTGTAAACACCATTAAAGAAGGTAATATATTGTAGCCAGTTTGACTTATTTTTAATTTCTGACCACTAGTGTAAGTAACTTCTATTTTCTCCACCAAAAGACTAACAAAAATTGATTTATTTTGGCCTGGTCTGGTGGGAGACCAAAGTGCATCTCTTTAATAGGTCATATTATCATAATTTAAATTAATGTTCTCATATGGGTTTAAATATGACCATTTTTATCCCTGATGATCTTTGCAGTAACTTTTAAAAGGCTGAAATCTAGGATTTAGGAATCCCTAAGGAAAAGGGGTGCTAAGTTTAATTAATTTTAAGTCACGTTTTTGGGTGTATGACATTTTTCAATTTTATTTCAACCAAGAAAGACACCAAAGTTACAGGCACTACCACCACTCATCAGACACTCTTGGTCCTGGGGTCTCTTCAGGTCTTTCGAGAAACTTTTCTTTATAAAATAATCTAAACAATAACAAGCAATTTCCACCGAGAGTACTTTTTATCACTGTATCACATTAAAATAGCTAACACTTCGCAATAATATAAGTAACTCCATGCACAAACACATGGTGGGAGTGGGGAGGGGGGAGCTGGTAACATTTCTCCCACCTATCACCTCTCCTTACCCGGCTCAGTCTCTTACTTGCGTCCATACTGTATAGCTATGACCAGGTGAAATTCTGGGTTTAAGTCTGCCTTACCCTGCCATCTATGAATTAAAGGGTACCAAATAGTGGCCTCCTACTTGGCTTTCAAGTGCATATATCGAAATAGTTGCAATCCCGGAGGCCACCTAATATAATCTTCTTCCTAAGTTTCAAATCCATTATACAATTCCCCCACATTAAGGGGTCTTATGCACAAAACTCATCCAATCAAAGATATTTAATTCCTTAGTAGCATTAATTAATTTAACAATCGCTTAAACAATAATAAATCAGAACAGCTTCCTCAAGGCCATAGTTTAAAAGCTTAAGAGTAGATCCCTTAGAATTCATATAATCACTAAGATGACCTGAATGAGGAACAGCTGAGTCTTCACTGAAATCCAACAGTATTAACCACCAGGATTAGAAAAAAGAGTCCTGGCTTAGACCTAGCCCCCAGATAGGACGCAGAGATAAAGTAGAAATCCTACTTTATTTAGGAGGATAGTACAGGAGGTTTATATTATGGACGGGAAAGTACTGGGGCTGGTGCATAAATACATGTTTAGGCAGATTGCTCCTGAGTGGCAGGAAACAAGATGGTGTCTAAGTTGGGAGAACAAAGATAGGAAGAAAAGGAACCAGGCCAGATGGCAGAAATCTATGCCAGCCAGTCTGCAGCTCGAGGATAGATGTCTGAGATGAAACGGATTTCATGCTGAATCACATTCTCAACTAATTTATTGAGATGCTTAAGGAACCTGCCCTTTGAAAACTCTTCTACTCAGTTTGTATTTCCTTTCACTTCACTTTATGTTTTTAAGATCCAGTCTCCTGAAATCACTCAATATCCCATCCCGACATTCAATTTCCTAAATCTAACATCTGAAATAAGAAACAGGTGGGCTTAGATGGACTATTCTATTACACCCACCCCTCGGTATTTCATGTACTTCAAAAGACAGCTAAGTAAACTTTGTGCAGCCTTTGGTTTCATAAACAGGGACTACAAATGATGCAAGCTGAATGAGCTCACTCTAGAGGTCAGTCAAACGCTCCTTCCGTGTCTTTATGGAAATGAGAGTCAGGAATTAGAATAAATGGGAAAGAAAGGATTCCTGACAGAAAATTTCCTTTAAATATCAGTATTGAGTCAGGCAGTAGTTCCCAACACGTTACAACCATTTGTGCAAGAAAAACTTTCTGCATAACCCTCAATTATAAAAGAGATACAGGTTTGGATACTCTGGTTGAAGTGACCCTGAGGAACTCTCAACTTCACAGAGTCTGTCTCCCTTCATCATCTTCTCCCCATGGTTTCTTCCTTAGTAGCTCCTTCTGAGGTATATCTGCAGAACCCGAGGGCTATAAAAAATATGATTTGAAAAATACTGGCTAGTTAAATGTACAGGCTTTAGAATCAAGAAATCCTAGTTCCAAATCCCAACTCTCTCATTTATCACCTGCATGAATTTGTGCAAATTAACCTAAGCTCCTCTTCCTCATCTATGAAATGCAGATAGTAATTGCAACCTCGAGGGCTGTTTTGGAGGTTGTGTAACATAATGCATGTGAAGTATTTAGCATTGCCTGGTCTGTAATAAGAATTCAATAAACGTCAGACATTATTATTAAGATGACACATTCTAAAGAACTTTAAGAATTCTAATACAGAACTGTTTTAAAGTAGAGTTAACAGTGTAAACTGTTGCCCTTGAAATCTTCTAGAATATTTCCCCAGTTGTGTTCAGCAGAAAATTATCCCCATGAAATATTTCACGAATATAAAGCCTGTGGTCAAATCTATTAGCAAGAAGTTATGTCTAGTAAAGCCTCCTAGAAATTCACAATGCATAATAAAGGCCCAATGTCTGGGGCAGAGCCCCATTAGTCACATGATAAATTTCATCTTAGAAAGATCCCTCTTGCTGGAGAGGGCAGAATGGAATAGAGCAGACAGGACTAATGGCAGGGACACTAGTTACAAAGCCATTGCAGTAATCCAGGGGAGAGACAATGGTGGCCTAAAGCAGGGTGGAGTAAAGAAAAGTGATTAAATTCAAAAGGGAGTAGGGGAGAGGGCAAGGGATATGACAGAGTCCACGATGAAACCCAGGGATCTGGCCTGGAAAATGCGATCAGTGATGGTGTCATCAATGCAAATGAAATACAAGAGCAGGGCCAGATTGGGGACAGATGAGTTTCATTTTGCACTAATGAGTTTGAGATGCATATATTACACATATTTTTCATTGCAAGTTACAGAAACCTCATTCAAACTTAAAAGGGGATATATTAACTATAACTGGGAAAGAGAGGGGTGATTTGATCTTGGGAATAACTGGCACTGGGGACATGAGCTTCTCTCAGGGCCACTCTTCTCTGCCTATTCACTTGTATCTGCCTGTGCGTTGGTTTCATTCTGTCCTACTGGGGATGGGCTACAGCAGCTCTGGTTTAAAGCTGAACAATCAGAGAGAAAAAATAACTCTTTTCCACCAACCTGTTAGTAGAATATCATGGGTAAGGTCTTAGATTGCCTGGCATGGGTTAACATTCCTTACCCTGAATGGCCAAGGGCTGTGATTGGCATAGGAAAGAAGCAGTTTTCTCAAAGAACTAACTGGTCCTATATCCAGTAGAAGGAGAAATGAATTTAGGGAAAGAGGAGGGCATGCACTATAGGATACATATATACATCACCCAAATGACACTATATAATAAGCAGTTGAATCATAAGTTAATATTTAAATTTAACTTTTTGAAGGCTGTTTATCAAAATACTATTATCAAACACTCTGATGTATGGTTCTATATTCTTTTATTATAAAAATTTGGTATCAGGAGAGTTCCTTGACATTTACAAAGCCCTCTCTCCCTCCCTGTAACCATCAAAACAACGCATGAAAGAGGTATTACCAACCCCATTTTACAGGTGAGAGGGAGCTAAGACACAGAGAGGTTAAGTGATTGTGGAGCCAGTATTCTGGAGTCTGAGTCTTTGGATATTAAATTTCATGTGTAGTGTGGCTACAAATTTAATGCACATCATAACTCTGAGGTACAGGTCTAGTCTTGCTAGTACCTATTCACTTTTCAGGGTGCTGAGTGTGGAATGAATGAGGAGAGAAGTACAAGTCCTATTTGGTTAAAACTTAGCCCACACAGGTAATTTAAATAGTTCTTTTAGGTAGTCTCTGTCTGTGGGGAAAATTAAAGTGCTCACTAGCTCTTCCTCCCCTCTAAAATGTCACTTTATTGCATGGAATAAAGTATGTGGTTCATAGCAGTGTTTGATTAAGGGGAGGATAGTGTCCTCTGTCTCTACTGGACCCCCAGGCAATGTCACTTGTCCACCCTATGGCTGGCATCATCTTCTTTCTGCTTGGCAAGAGCCCTGTACCAATCTGGTTAAGTAGAGAACCCCTCAGCCCTCCCTGAGGCTAGAGAAGCCTTAAAGGTCTCACTGCTCCTCCCATCTGCCTTGACCTGGGAAAATATGCTCTGCAACCTTTTCTCAAAATCACTATACCCTTTGATGAAGTCACTCCTATGGATAAATTCCCCAGCTGGACCCTCAGCTAAGTCTGAGACCTGTCTATACCACGAGACACTTAAGAAAGGCTTAGAAAAACGGAAAATTCAAAGCTGCTCAGCCTGACCATACAGCAATACCAAACTCTTTTTAGGTTTGGTGACATCTTCAGCTGGTATAGGCCAGCTGAATGGATGAGTTCCAACTAAGGAATACGGGTGGAAGAGCCACCTTCCCTCTGGGTTGCTCTCACCCCTCTAAAACTCATCCCCTTCTTGGCTTAAGCTCAGAGAAGAGAAAAATAGGGACATATAGCAATCATACCTCTTTCCTACTCTACCTCTCCCCCATCCTCCCATATGCCCTGCACTGGAAGGGGTGAGGTTTTCGCTAGTGCTTTTCAAATTTCAGTGTGCATCACAATCACCCAAATGACTTGTTAAAAAGAAAAAATAATAGATTGCTGAGCCCTAGCTCCAGGGTTTCTGCTTCAATAAGTCCGATGTGAAACCAGGGTATTTGCATTTCTAGCAAATTCCCAAGCGATACTGATACTGCTGGTCTGGGGACGACACTGAGAAGCAGTGCCACAGGTCATTCTTCCCCTCAAACCTGTGGCTAAATCACATTGCAAACAAAGGGATATTTTCTACACCTTGAAAAAACCTATGCTCTAAATCCTCTTGAATAAGGGTGCTCTCTTTCTCTTACATATTAGGAGAACTCTAAGCTATGAATCTTATAGGCTTAGCCCTTGATTTCTTAAATAGAACCTTGATTAATTTAGTAAATCTTTTCTGAAACCAGAATGCCTGGTTTTCAAGCCTACAATTTTACTGCACTCTATTAAATATTTCATATATCAGAAGCTGAACATTACTCTGTACATTCTCTTTGCATTCCTTTATAACATTCCTAACATACCTACAGGTGGATGGATATCCTTAGCTGAGTGAGCAGAAAGTCAAACTCAGAAAGAAAAAAAAAATCACATTCAAGTATTTTCAAAAATCTACCCCTTAGATGTATTTTTTGCCACTGGAATTGTAGAAAACACTTTCTTTCCAAACAAATTTTCGTCCTTCAGTTATAGCTACATACTCATGCTGCCTCCTCTCTGGACACAGAAATTGAATACTTAACCATAGGTTCCCTTTTAGTTGTTTCTTTTAGCTGATATTTTCTAGATAACTTTTTCTCCTAACCAACTTTTTAGTCCTCTTTATTCCTGGGTTCTTGTTCTTTTCCATGGTTACACAATTTTTAAGAAAAAAACAAACAATTGGAAGGGGCCTGTGTCTTTCATTACCTACAAACACAAGCACCACAAAAGTTTCTTTTGAAAAAGTCATCCTTTCTCAGCTGTCCTGGAGGAAAGAAAGGGGAAAGGTCTGTATCCAAGTTCAGTTTCATGAGAAAGAAGCAGGGCCCTAACTCAGAATTAGGTGGTGTCCAGGATAGCTAAAGGAGAAGCCCTGTCCTCAAGTGGGAGGATGCAAAAACAGAAAGGGGTGTTTGGGGACTAATTGGGCAACTATCCTTCTCACTAAAGCTCACCAAGCAGAGGGAGCAGGGACGGTGATCCTAATTTGGATACTTCAGGATTTCCTCCAAAAGTCCCTCTGTTCCCAAAGTGCTCCTCTCCCCAACACCGTGAATAATTTTTTTTCAGGTTGTCATTGGTCTCCAGATGTGCCCTTATAAAAGCCTATCCTCTTAGTAGTTGTGCCACATCCAGAATAAGAGCATTTGGACAGGACAAAGGAGTAAACGTGAGCGTGGCTCACGAGTGCTACCCAGAATAGATGACCCCAGGTTTGGGGTCCCCTGGAAGCCAGAAAACAGCATGAGACTGTGGGAGAGCATGGAAGAGCTAGAGCTAAAACTCCAAAAAGAGCAGAGGCAGGTGTGGTAACCTAGACACTGGTGAGTCTCAGAGGCTGCTAAAATGGCAGCATCTCAGACTCCATTCACATCTGAGGGTCATAACCCTGGAGTTGTGCAGTGCACAACCTGGGCAGCCACAGGCAACCGCCCCTGTCCTTTGAAGGCCAAAATAAATCACCAAAAGGAGAAGAAATAGAGTACTCCTGGGTCTCAATCTCTCTCATTCTGTACAAAATGAAGCCTCCCTGAGAAAATATTAAATCGCAAGAATTGCCAAGTTGGACAAAAACTGGCATGGTTTTCTTGAAGAGCCTTAATTTATGAACTTAACTGCCAGAACTGCACACAGCCTTCAGGCTGAACAAGGACAAAAACATCCAGCCTTCAACTGCTGGTCTTGCTTATCTAAAGCTTTTAAAGAAAATCAAATAATAAGAGCCAAAGACCAGCAGGGGGAAAAAAAAAATGTTTTTCCACTGAATCCTAGAAAGGGCCACAGTAGGAAAAGACCCCAAGTAGAGGAAACTGACCCACCCTAATATGTGCCCGAGACAGCCTCCCTCCAGAGAGTTCTACAGCACCTCCCTCTTTTCCAGGAGGCCACTGAGCACTCATCTGGGACCTGGGTGTCCTACTGCACTCCTCCAATTGGCTATGCTCTGTCCGTGGAAGAACATCTGTGATCTTTTTTGTTCAAAAACAATGCAACAAAATTGTCATTAGCAGCTTATAGAAGACAACTGTGTCAAAAGGTGAACTTTCCCAACTGTGCTGTAAACTAGCACTAATTAGCCAGGTAACCTTAGGCAAGTCACTTCTCTCTGGCCTCAGTCTGTTTACCTAAAGAATTGGGAATCAGACTTGGTGCTATCTAAGTGATAGTCCAGCTCTAACACTGCATTCTATTTAAGATTAGTCCAGCTCTAATACTGCATTCTATGTAAGATTCTCTATCATTCTCTCCACATCTTTCCCATGCCTATATAAAACTTACCATTGCTCTTATTTGATGAAGGCAAGAGTCTTTGCAAAGGCAAACATAGGAAGGAAATCAGACAACCACTTCTGACACAGTCTCCTGTAGAATTTCTTTATAAAGTTCACCCTCAATATCTTTCATTAAACATCAGGCACAAAACTGCATGTATAAAGTTAAACCAATCTATTGTCCATCAATCTGTGAGCATCTTATGAGCGGAAACAATTTGCTGTTCCCCTTTTCTGTGCACAGTGAGACCTCTCTGAGCCTCTCCCAATAGACAGGCAATAAAAAGGCAGAAGTCTCGTCTCACCTCACCTCAGCCCACCAGGCATTGTGGCAAACCCTCCACCCACCTGTTCAAGCAGGAGTTAGCACGGCTCTGTCTAGGCTTCTTCACCAGCACTTCAACCTAGGGGCAGGGTCCACTGCAGCTTGCCAAGTGGAATATGGACCAAGCCAGAGCAGAAAGACACTGTGCTTTCAGGTTCTGAGAAGATATGACAAACAATGAGAAGCCCTTTTGAGCATCTCGGGCCCTACCTTTTAAGTTCCCATTCAGCCTGGGATGAATTACAGCTGCTCCAGGAAGATGTCTGCTCTTTCTATCTTCCTTCCTGGGCTCTTGTTTTCCTGGGAGTTGCTAAGGATGCTCATGAAATTCTCACCCCATCCCTGCTTTTCTTTTGTGTGACAGCATCACTCTAATCCATTGAATAAGCTCTACCATAAAGAATAATAGCCAGCAAAAAATAGATAACACATATTGATCAATTCCTGTGTATTTCAGGCGTATGCCTGGTACCTTCTCAAGTTATCCTCACAATAACCCTATGATGTCAGTACTGCCTTAACTCCACTTTACAGACAATAACACCAGAAGCCAGAGACATTAATTTGCCCCCTTTCACACAGCTAATAAGCAGAATTGGGATTTGTCTGAGTCTATTTTTGCTGCTATAACAAAATACCTGAAGCTGGGTGATGCATAAAGAACAGAAATTTGTTTCTTACAGTTTTGGAGGCTGGAAATTTCCAAATCAAGGCACCAGCAAGTTTGGTGTTCAGTGAGGGCTGCTGTCTGCTTGAATCACAGAGCCTTGTTGCTGCATCCTCTGGAGGGAAGGAACTCCGCATACTCACAGAAGGCGAAGGGTAACTGAACTGAACAACCTGTGAATGCTCTTTATAGGGGCCTTAATCTCATTCACCGGGAAGGAGCCCTCGTGTCTCTTAATTACCTCTTAAAGGCCCCACCTGTTAAAAATCATCAAATTAGCCATTAAGTTTCAACACCTGAGTTTTGGAAGGAACACATGCAAACCATAGCAGGATTAGAACCCAGGAAGTCTGAGGACACAGCCTGCATACTCTACTCTGCTACACTGTGTAAGCCAGACCTTTCCCATGTCCCAGCTTCGACAACCTTTCCCCATAATTGGGGTCTCTTAATGTTTGCCTACAGGCTTCAAAGAATCTAGACCCAACCTTGATCTCAGGGGTAGGTAGTAAAGGAATTATTTGTATGGCTTTGTATATATACATATATATATATATATGTATATGACCAAGATACATTTCCTTGTGGCTCTAGCCTTGCTTATGTGCTCTAAATGCACAGCTCAGTTCCTTACTTATTCCCTGGGTCAGAGTACCTGTTGTAAATTATTTATTACTTACATAGTGCTTAACTCATTCATTGCACAAATATTTTTGATTATGTATTACATGCCAATCATGAAAAAGAAAAAATACAACCCATTAACAAATATGTTATATCTATTTTACAGACAGGAAAACATAAATTTCCTGCCACCCCACATCTAGTAAACAGCAGATCTAGCATTTAATTCAGGTCTTCCTGTTGAAGAAATTTGGACCCTGCCTTATTCTTGCCACTCTTCTCCTTGACCCCTATATTGTTTTCCAAGCAACCAATTCTCTAATTTTCTGACAGCAAATGAGTGTCCAACTCAGTTCTTACACTGACCATCTGGAGTTGGTGCAAACTCTAAAAGTCTCAGTTCCACGAGACGCCAGCTGCAAAAGGAGTCCCCAAGATACCTGCCTCGGACCAGTCAATTACAAGTTCCAGGGTTCCCATGACCTGTCCTCAGGTCCAATAATTTGCTAAAACGACTCAGAGAACTCAGGAAAACTCTATACTTATTATTTCAGTTTTCTTATAAAAGCTACAACTCAGAAACAACCAAATGGAAGAGACACATAAAGAAAGGTATGGGTTATGAAGGGAACGTGCAGAGCTTCCATGCCCTCTGCAGCTGCACCACTCCCCCAGGATATCAGTGTGTTCATCAACCCAGAAGATACCCCCTAGCCTTCTTGTTCAAAAGTTTTTTTATAAAGGCTTCATTATGTTGACGTGATTGATTGAACCATTGGCCACTGATGATTAAACTCAATCTCCAGCCGCCCTTCCCTCCCTAGAGGTTGAAGAGTGAGGCTGAAAATTCCAATCCTCTAATTACAGTGTGTGGCCAGCCCCTCCCTTGAAACTGTCTGAGGTACCACCTTGAGTCTTCTCATTAGCATAAACTCAGATATGGCAAAAAAAAAAAAGGGGGGGCTCCTTAAGAATAACAAAGAACTGGCCGGGCACTGTGGCTCACACTTGTAATCCCAGCACTTTGGGAGGCCAAGGCAGGTGGATCACCTGAGGTCAGGAGTTCGAGATCAGCCTGGCCAACATGGTGAAACCCCGTCTCTACTAAAAATACAAAAATTAGCTGGGCATGATGGCACACACCTGTAATCCCAGCTACTCAGGAGGCTGAGGCAAGAGAATCACTTAAACCAGGGAGGCAGAGGTTGCAGTGAGCTGAGATCATGCCACTGCACTCTAGCTTGGGCAAGAGAACAAGACTCCATTTCAAAAAAAATAACAATAATAATGACAAAAGACAGTCCAATCAGTTAGGAAATTCCAATTTCTAAATCTCTATGCCAGGAACTGAAGGCAAAGACCAAATTTATATATCCTTAATTGTACCATAACCCTTCAGGAACCACAGCTAAGGACTGAAACTCTGTTACCTGCCATCAGATTCCTTTGAAAAGAACTACCTGCCTAGTGTCTGTGAATGCTTCCTGGCCCCCCATCAGTGTGTTCTGCACACCATCAGGGCAGCCTGTCTGCTTACCTGGAAACTCTCCCTTCCACTAGTTTCTGTCTACTGGACTAGTCTTGCCCCAGAACCCACAGGCAGCTATGCCCCCCATCTCCCAACTAACCCAAGCCTGTCTTACTCCAGGGAACTTGTCTCCATCCAGGACTCCCCCACCCAGGGTCTGTGCCTATAGGAGTTAACTGTGTCATGTTTTGCCAGAGATGAACGTGATCCAGACATGTCCAAAGGGCATTTGACTTTGCCAATTATGAACATGGACCACAGGCTTTGGCACTGAAGAGGTTAGAGAAAGAATTGGGTCAGTATAAATCACAGCAAGAAAAAAATCTATAGAGTATAAGATTTGGAGAATATTACTATCCAGTATTATTAGAACACCTATCTGGCTATGCTAGCTAGGGCTGTATAAGTGTTTCCATTATAAATCCTATTTTCAAGGGTTTATGACTTGCTGTAAAAATTCAATTGAAGCTGAAAAGCAACATACTGAGTTTGCAGTGCAAGAAGAAGTTCGATTCAAAAAAAAAAGATAAAAAATTGGGAAGAAATAAACAAACAGAAAAGAGAAAAAGGAAACATGTTGTCTAAAAAGAGAAAAGCTAGAGAGTTGCCCTGCCCTTGTGCCCTCATGTGAATTAAAGATGTTTTTGCTTTTAGATTTGAGTTTTCACAGGTTATTAACTCCCATGTGGGAAGAGGCCTATATGGATGCTAAAGCCAAATGCATTTAGCACCATGATGTTTTCTAGTTGGGAAAGGCATGATAGTAGCATAGGTAAAACCTTGTTCCACAGGGTGTCCTGCAGGGAACAGTGCCCTCCCATCCCGGGTTGTATTCATGAAAACCCTCAAAGGACACACAGTGAATCTTTGCTGGTTTAGTAAAAGCCAGATGTGATGGTTCCATTGATGCCAATTTGACCGGACTAAGGGATACCCAGAGAGCCGGTAAAACATTATTTCTAAGTGTGTCTATGAGGGTGTTTCTGGAAGATATTAGCATTTAAGTTGGTAGACTGAGTAAAGAAGGTCCACCCTCACCAGTATGGATGGGTTCCATCTGTTGAGGTGATGAGAAGCCAGATACAATGAAAAGGCAGAGGAAAAGTGAATTCCCTCTCTTTTCTGAAGCTGGGGCATCCATCTTCTGCCCTTGGACATCAGAGCTCCAGGCTCACTCCCTTTACCCTCCCCACACTGTTCTCAAGCTTCTGGCTTTGGACTGAGAGTTATACTAGTTATACTATCTATCAGCTCCCTGATTCTCAGGCTTTTTGACCCAGAAAGAATTACTCCACCAGCTTCCCTGGTTCTCCAGCTTGCAGACAGCATATGGTGGGACTTCTCAGCCTCCATAGTAGCATGAGCCAACTCCTGTGATAAATCCCCTCTTAAATATCTGTATATACCTTGTCGCTTCTGTTCCCTGGAGAACCTTACTAGTACAGTAGGGCACAGGAGCTGCTCAGTAAGTTTATACTCTCTGATGAGGAAAAA
Organism: Hylobates moloch; assembly: GCF_009828535.3. Lineage (NCBI taxonomy): Eukaryota > Metazoa > Chordata > Mammalia > Primates > Hylobatidae > Hylobates > Hylobates moloch. The sequence continues at coordinate 81,642,727 of NW_026652286.1, read as the reverse complement.
ATAAATTATGATCCAATTAGTTCCTAAAAATAAACCAATTCTCTCTCTCTCCCTGGAGAGTATATTTTGAGGCAGGCACTATAATTTGTCTACATCTGTGACTATTTATCCAGTTATAATTTCATTATAAAATGGCCCAGGAGATACTTCACCAGCATTACCCCTAACCCATACTTCCCAAGGAGAGAATGCTTCTGTTAGTTCAGAAATAGCATCTCCCAAATTTTGGAAGTGAATGCTTGGAATACACAACTCACCAAAGCCTACCCTGCATGTCGGATGATGGGTCTTTGGCCCCCTACCCCAATTTTCAGTAAATAAATCTTAGGTTAGTTCAGGAGAGTAAGAAGAAGACAACATCCAGTCTTTGGGTCCAGACTTTCTCCATGGGAGGGAGTCCAGGGATGGCAATCTAATTGAAAGAAGAAAATATAAAACTGGCTTTGAAGCTGTGATTACAACTGCTTAGATCATCTGATTACTTAGAGGAGCTTTAAGGGAAAGCTGATAGAAATAATTAGGGGGACATTAATGCCTGTCCAGTCTTTGCTGCCATTGCAAAAGTGAGATTCCGTATTCAGGAGGATGATCTATCTGAAACTCATGGTTTAATCTCAAGTAGAAGGGCTGAATGAAAGGGAGATGGAATTTGTTTTTAAAATCAGTGCAGTGCCAGATAATATTCCAGTTGCTTTCTATATATTATTTCTTGTAAGCCTTATAAAAACCCCATGATACAGATGTGAATAGTCATGTCCATTCAAACAATGAGGAAATTAAGACTAACTCACCCAAGGTGAAGCCACAAAGTGGCAGAGATAAGATTGAATCCACACCTTTCTGACTTCATAGCCTTTGATCTTTTCACACCAACTCCCAGCAATACTTAGATAAATTACAAAATGGAAATGAATTGGAGATGGTCTGAAAATTTCAAGCTTGATGTTATCTGGGATAGGACTGAGGAGAGGCCTGGTAATCATCTGCCCATAAGAAGGCTGACTTTAATTATGCAAATTCCTCAAACCTAGAAAAGCAAGGTTAAATTCAGAAAATAAAAAGCTCCTAGGATTGTTTAAATTAAAGCATTTAACCATCTTGCTAATTTTCTATGTGAGCAGTCTTACTATGAACTCTGAAAGATAACAGCTTCCCACTTTCAAAGGCAGTGCTGATAATTAAGCTATTGTCTCCCAGCTCCCCACACACCCTGCTATACTCTGCTTTGCGATGCGGCTGGGAGCCTGCAAAGGACATCTCTGCTTTGCCAGCCAGCACCCTATTAAGCTCTGCCAACAAGAGGTGCTAGGAGGAAACTGGGGGGCTGCAGGGGGCCTTCTGCCTCCTTTCTGCCTACTTTCTGTTCCTGCAGCAGCTCTTGGTTCCAATTTCAAATGTTTCCCACACTCCCAGAACCAGCCTTATATATATATACATAATTTAAGTTCTGGGGTACAAGTGCAGAACGTGCAGGTTTGTTACCTAGGCATATGCATGCTATGGTGGTTTGCTGCACCCATCAACCCGTCATCTACATTAGGTATTTCTCCTAATACTATCCCTCCCTTAGCCCCCCCAACCCCTGACAAGCCCCGGTGTGTGATGTTCCTGTTGCTGTGTCCATGTGTTCTCATTGTTCAACTCCCACTTATGAATGAGAACATGCGGTGTTTGGTTTTCTGTTCTTCTGTTAGTTTGCTGAGAATGATGGTTTCCAGCATCATCCATGTCCCTCCAAAGGACGTGAACTCATTCTTTCTTATGGCTGCATAGTATACCATGGTGTATATGTGCCACATTTTCTTTATTCTAATAACCTCAACCTCTTGCCTCTGTCCTCCCAGCTCCAGAGTCACCTATGTGACTTCTGTGTCCCCTTTGCATTTAACTATTTAAATATCTGTTTAACATTTTTCTTTTATTAAATTCTCTCTTAAAATAACTAGTGTGATTTATTTTCCTGAATGGGCCTGACTGATACAAAGTCCCCTGGAGGAATCTTCTTTAACCTTCTTCTGAAGTTTCATTCTCCTTGTTGTCTGAAAATTCTTTTTTAGACTGTGTCATATTAAAAATTAACCTATTCTGTCCCCAGTATTTACTTATTATTTAACTCGGAGCATAATAACTTTTCTAAGGCTCAATTTCATCATCTCTAAATCTGGGGTATAATACCTACCCTTAAGTTATCACAGGGACTAAAGTAATCTGTGTGTAAGCATCTAGCACAATGGCTGGTGCATATAGATGCTTGTGGTGAATATATTTATGAGCACCTGGATCAAGCCGTCTTTGAAGTTGATAACTGGTGATCTTCTCAGTGAAAAAAAAAAAAAAAAAAAAAAAGGCTGGGCATGGTGGCTCATGCCTGTAATCCCAGCACTTTGAGAGGCCGAGGCGGGTGGATCACCTGAGGTCAGAAGTTCGAGACCAGCCTGGCCAACATGGCAAAACCCCATCTCTACTAAAAATACAAAAATTAGCCAGGCATGGTGGTGCATGCCTGTAATCCCAGCTACTCGGGAGACTGAGGCAGGATAATCACTTGAACCCGGGAGGCGGAGGTTGCAGTGAGCCAAGATTGTGCCATTGCACTCCAGCCTGGGTGACACGAGTGAATCTCCATCTCAAAAAAAAAAGAATAAATTTTTTTTCACTTGATGAATTTTAAGTTGGGTTTCTCCCCTTTTCGACCAAGAATTCTGGATAATAACGCCCTCAAATTAATGATAATTAATTTAAAATCCAAGACTCATTAAAATTTTAGTTTCAATCTGTTCTGGCTTCAGTAGAGGTAGGGCATAGCTTATCACTGCCTTAACTAGAAAAACCAGGCATGTCACAGAAAACTCTCAAATACCCTTCAACTATCTCTTCTTCAAGTTCAGTAGTCCTAGTTGTTTCAACCTTTTGAAACATTGCTTGAAAAGTCCTTTTTGGCTGCTATCTAAACCAGAACAGCACATCATATTTTTAAAAATTTCTTGATGTAAGTCAAAGATATGAGATATGTAACTCCCCACTCATATCAACAAAAGAAATGGCCAATGTGTCTCACCAATGACATTTTGCCATCTCATCCAGTGGAGAGTAATGCAGAATAAACAGTCTGAAAATGAATCTTCTTGCACTTCAGATCTCCTCACTCCTCTCTCATGATCACCTTGATGTTCTGTTTCTGATGCATTATTAGTGAAGGGCTAATCGCATTTTAATGTTGTAGACCTGAGTTTAATTGTTAGTATAAAATTTATTGGTTTTAAGGGCAGGGAACTAATTGCCTCCATGAAAATTTGATGTGATTCTGTCAGGTGTCCATCTGGATATCAGAATACCCCTATGGCCGGTGAGTTCATCAGTTTGCTAATTTTCTACAAGCGATTGGACTTTATTAACTTTTCTTGCCCTCCATGGCAAGCTTAATCACGCAGAGATTGGTGTCAGGCTTGGGGTAATATAAACTACACCAAATGGGTGGAGTCTTTAGATGTGCTACAACTGGAGGAAATGCTGACAAAATGCTGATAGTGGCAATAGTAACAGCAACAGCCACCCATACAGGCAAATAAAAATAGATTCTTACTTTATGAACAATAACCCCAGGCAAGTCTTTTAATATCTGTCCTCGGGTTTTTCATCTGTAAAAGGAAGTGATTGGAATAGATGTCTGAGGTCTTTTTCAGGACCAAAGTTTTGTGCTCTACATCCCAGAACGAGATTGGTTATTAAGTGATTTCACTCCATAAAAAAACATGGGGCCAGGCGTGGTGGCTCACTCTTGTTATCCCAGCACTTTGGGAGGCCGAGGCAGGTGGATCGCCTGAGGTCAGGAGTTTGAGACCACCCTGGACAACATGGTAAAACCCCGTCTCTACCAAAAATACAAAAAATTAGCTGGGCATAGTGGCGCATGCCTGTGGTCCCAGCTGCTGGAGAGGCCAAGGTAGAAGAAGAATCACTTGAACCTAGGAGGCAGAGGTCGCACTGAACTGAGATCACTCCATTGTACTCCAGCCTGGGTGACAAGAACGAAACTCTGTCTCAAAAGAAAAAAAGAAAAGAAAAGAAAGAAACATGGTAGAAACCATTATTCCCATTTTATACCTTTTATAGTTATATACATTTCAGCAGCAGCTCAAGGCATGACAGCCCAAATAAAAGAAAGATTATTTTTATAAACCAGATAGTGCTGTATTCATGTATCTATTCAGTCAGTCAGACCATAGTTACCAGGGCTACTTTAGTGGGGAATGGTGCAGAATGTAATTCTAGAAACTCCTGACTAGAGTCATAAAACCTGGAGAAACATTTCAGAATCTCATAGTTAACAGATACCAGTTGCTAGAATAATAAAACAAATACTACATACCAATAACTTGTAGTCATCAAAATTAATAATAAATCATATCAAGATTCATATTACATCTTCCTATGCAATAAGTGGAATCATACATTTATAAAATACTTTTTTAGGCCAGAATTCAAGAATCTCCCAAGCTAGAGGATCTGATATAAGGCCAGTTTATTTTGCAATCAACACCCTATGGAAATACCAGGAGGATAGAATGAAAGGAGGAGTGAATTTTGTGTTTATTAATTGGTGATATGGTAGAGCTAAATGCAGAGGAATATTAAGGTGATACCAGCTGGGGTGTCAATCAATCATGGATGCTAAGACATCATTAGAAATTTATTTTTTTCCATAGGTTATTGGAGCACAGGTGGTGTGTGGTTACATGAGTAAGTTCTTTAGTGGTGATTTGTGAGATTTTGGTGCACCCATTACCTGAGCATTATACACTGCACCCTATTTGTAGCCTTTTATCCCTTGCCCCCCTCCTACCCTTCCCCAAAGTCCATTGTATCATTCTTATGCCTTTGCAAAAGACACCATTAGAAATTTAATGATATGGAAAAACATGTATTCATAAGAACTCTTTTCAGAGTTCTTTCCTACGTGGTTGGAAAAAATATTTTTAAACACCACTTAGGGTTGGAATAAACCCCTCACCTGCCCCAGGAACATATTCAAGTAACATGAGATGGTACATTAATAAGCTGCTTTCTAAGAAAGGTAAGAAAGATGATTGTGTTAATACAGAGATTTCTTTCTTCTAAGTTAGGTACACAACTTTGGTGGTGGCGGGGGGGGGTTGCAAATATGAATTACTTAGAGCAGTAAGTAGACCTGAGCTCTTCACTCAGCATCCTTTCCCCACGAGATAGGTTTTCAGCCTCTGATGAACAAATGTTTAATGAACATCAGATTGATAGGATATAAAATTACGAGCGTATTCCTGGGATGCTTCCATGTTATAGCCCAGCTCTTCCCACACACACACACTCTTCTTGGGCTTGAGAGAAGCAGAGTACACAGAGAAGGAATCCTATAAAATCTCATCCCAGGAAGCCAGGGAGACTCTTCCTCCTCCTATCACAGGGTTGTGCCCATCACAGTGTCGGACACTAGAGATGCAAAAAAATGAGAGAGAACAGGCCCTCCCTGACCCTCCCTGCAAAGCACTTTCAGTGCATTGGCTGCTCCTCAGTAAGAAAAAAACTGGATATGAATAGGTGTCAGCAGTGGTCCTGGACCTTAGTTTTAATTTCTCCCAAGATCTGCCTTTTCCTCTATATAAAATGCTTTTTCGGAATATACCAGAAGCTCCCCAGGCCAAATGATTCCATTGTTCAACATACATTTATGACACATCACTCTGCACCGGATATGGTAGCAGGTGCTGGAGATGGGATGAATAAGACAAAGCGCTTGCCCATGGGGAGCTCAAAGCCAGGAGCATCCTCAGACAACTCAGCCGTAAGTGTTGTAGTGGAGGTAACCACAGAGATCCAGAGAGAGCAAAGATAAAAACTGCACAATCTGATTGCATTCAGTGATGATGACGATAAACGACGCTGTGCTAAATCCTCTACATTCATTATTTCCTTTCATCCTCTCAGCAACCCTATGAAGTATTAATAACCCCATTTTATGAGTAATGATATGGAGAAATGTTTATCTTTTTGTTCATAGCAGCTGGTCAGAGGATTCTTCTGTGAAGAGAAAGCTGTCGGATAAGCCCACTCATCCAAATCGAGAAGAATCGGCCTCCATCACAGGGTACTGGGCTGGGCACTAGATTTCCTTCAGAGGAGCAAAGAAGCTACTTTACATAATAAAGAGGAAACAGCAGCTGTCAAAAAATTAGGAACAATGGAGTAAAAGCAGCAGAGCTCTGCATGGGTGACTGGGAGACGTGTTAGCAGAAAAACAGAACCCCTGGCTAAGGTGTAGGGGGGAAGGAGGAAACAGAACAAAAGGCAAGACTAATAAAGATTTTCCTCACGCCTGTAATCCTTGGGAGGCCGAGGCAGGCAAATCACCTGAGGTCAGGAGTTCGAGACCAGCCTGACCAACATGGAGAAACCCTTTCTCTACTAAAAATACAAAATTAGCTGGGCGTGGTGGTGCATGCCTGTAATCCCAGCTACTCAGGAGGCTGAGGTAGGAGAATGGTTTGAACCTGGGAGACGGAGATTGCAGTGAGCCGAGATCACACCACTGCACTCCAGCCTGGGCAACAAGAGCAAAACTCCGTCTCAAATAAAAAAAGATTTTCAAGGACTTCATGTCTAAAACACCAAAAGCAATGGCAACAAAAGCCAAAATTGACAAATGGGATCTCATTAAACTAAAGAGCTTCTGCACAGCAAAAGAAACTACCATCAGAGTGAACAGGCAACCTACAGAATGGGAGAAAATTTTTGCAACCTACTCATCTGACAAAGGGCTAATATCCAGAATCTACAATGAACTCAAACAAATTTACAAGAAAAAACAAAACAACCCCATCGAAAAGTGGGCAAAGTATATGAACAGACACTTCTCAAAAGAAGACATTTATGCGGCCAAAAAACACATAAAAAAATGCTCATCATCACTGGCCATCAGAGAAATGCAAATCAAAACCACAATGAGATACCATCTCACACCAGTTAGAATGGCCATCATTAAAAAGTTAGGAAACAACAGGTGCTGGAGAGGATGTGGAGAAATAGGAACACTTTTACACTGTTGGTGGGACTGTAAACTAGTTCAACCATTGTGGAAGTCAGTGTGGCGATTCCTCAGGGATCTAGAACTAGAAATACCATTTGACCCAGCCATCCCATTACTGGGTATATACCCAAAGGAGTATAAATCATGCTGCTATAAAGACACATGCACACGTATGTTTATTGCGGCACTATTCACAATAGCAAAGAGTTGGAACCAACCCAAATGTCCAACAACGATAGACTGGATTAAGAAAATGTGGCACATACACACCATGGAATACTATGCAGCCATAAAAAAGGATGAGTTCATGTCCTTTGTAGGGACATGGATGAAGCTGGAAACCATCATTCTCAGCAAACTATCGCAAGGACAAAAAACCAAACACCGCATGTTCTCACTCATAGGTGGGAATTGAACAATGAGAACTCATGGACACAGGAAGGGGAACATCACACACGGGGGACTGTTGTGGGGTGGGGGGAGGGGGGAGGGATAGCATTAGGAGATATACCTAATGCTAAATGACGAGTTAATGGGTGCAGCACACCAATATGGCACATGTGTACATATGTAACAAACCTGCACATTGTGCACATGTACCCTAAAACTTAAAGTATAATAATAATTTTTTAAAAGATTTTTAAAAAAAGATTTTCCAAAATAAATCCTGTGTGCTGTGTGAGGGGACCTGGCCCTGTGATCTTACAGATATTCAGCAAATATACTTGAATTTCTTGTGGAAGACAGTGAAGAAGATGCATTTTGGCTCAAAGTTGACAAAGTGCTAGAACAGAGTCTGAATACACTGATGAGGCCAAGGGCTGGTGTCTGTTTTAGAATAAAAATGGGGAAACCGAGATGAAAAGAGAAAGCCTAGGCTCTGTTGTTTTTGAGGTACAAAAATGTCTGTCGAGAGGCCGGAGAATTCTGTCTGCTTCTTAGGGATGTTGAGAGATGAAGACACAGTCTCTGGTGGAGAGCTGAAACAACCACCCTTGCCAAAGGATACGTGGAGATCCAAAAGTCCTGACTTTCCAAAAATGAAAGATTTGGGAGTCAGAAGGCTAAGGATCATAGACACAGACATAGGAGCAAAACATTGTTAGAAAGGAAGTATTTCTGGGGCCTTGTAAAAAGAAAAAAGAAAGAATGAAGATTCATGAGCCCACCGCGCTGCATCTCTCTGGAGCAGAAATGATGAATCAAATCACCACGGAAAAGTGAAAAGAAACAAGAAGAGGAAAAAAAAATGGAAAAGTAAAGGTACTGTGGGCCAAGAACCTGAAATGAGATGAGAGCTGAAATTCAGGCTGGGAAACGAGGTTACTGAGCAGTAGAAAAGATTGTAAGAACCTGTTCTGCACGAATAGCTTGAATAATATTTTTTGTAAAAATCTGTAGGACTGAGTTTTACTTCCAGGAAAGGACGTGACTTTGTGGCTAAGAGAAAAGAGAATTTTAAAGGGATTGAGAATTGACCAGGAAACCCCTGGCCTCTGCTTTCCTAGAAGTAGAAACTTTTTTGTGGCATTTGTGCTGAGAAATGAGGTTAGAGGAATTTGTACAATTTTCCCTAAAAGAAGCTCTCCTGTCTCTCTCACTTTGGAGCAAAGAGGAAAGAAATGGGACAAATGTGGCATGTGGTCCCTCCCCCACATTTCTGCTGGACACTTTCCACCTCCTGCCTTTCCTGTGGCTAACCTTGTTCTGGGTGCTCAGAACACTTATTTTTATTCCTCAGTAATAATCAGAGCTGCATCAGGGTAAATTTTTTCCCGTGCAAATGTAGATGCCTTCTCAGGTTTTTATAGCTTAAATCTGCAGTCTCTTTGAATATGACCTTTTCACTTCAGAAAGATTTTATTAATTTGCAACTCAGTGATGGTCTCCAGGCCCTACATTGCAATTAAAAACATCAACTGTGGAATTTCAGAACTGTTCTTCGGTGTTCCCAAAACGTCAATATTGAAATGGTAGTTCATTTAACTTGAAGAAAACAAAGGCTCCTGAAACCACAGTGTCAACAAATAAGTAATGGCCCTAGCTCACCAGAGAACTGAAACCCAAAGTGTGATTTTGAAAGCAGTAACTGACAGTCATGAAAGAGTTGAATTACTTTATACTATAGCATGAAGAGAGTCTACTAGTGAATCTGAAGGGAGGAATAAAAGAGTAGGGTTTATAAGTAATATATTAAGTCGATTCACTTTAGAATATGAATAGCAGAGATTGTTACTATGACGCATGCTGCAAACCAAGGCTTTTGCCATTGAATGAAGTACTTATCATTCATTAATCTTTACAAGGATTATGAAAACGTGTTTATGATCAGGCTCCCAAGTATTTGTAGCCATGATTATAAGGATACATTTGTCATTCCAAATAAGCAGATAATCTTCCTATTTAATGAGCCTCTCTTCTTAGAGATCAAAATGCATTGTGGGAATCTCAAGCAAATGATGCTCCAAACACCATTTGTTACTTCTAGGTTTATTCAATGTGATTAAACTTTAAAAGAATCATAATAAAGCACCTCTTCTACTTCATCCCTTTCCTCTCTCCCTTTGAAGTTCTCACTCATGAATTTATTTCAAGCCACTTCAATAATGCTAAATACAGACCGTAGAGTTATTTTTCCTCCTCATCTTTTTTGATATGGTGAACAAGACCATTCAGTCTGCCATGGCACACCGAGGAAGCAGATGATACCACTCAGCAGCAGAAAGAAACAAGAACTTTGTGCCAAACAATCGTGGGTTTGAATCTCTATTCTATTCATTATTCCAGACAAGTTATTTAATGTCTATCAGCCACAGCTATCTCACCTGCAAATGGTGTAGTGTGGTTTAAATGATACAATGGATGCAAAGTGTGGATGCTTAGTAATAGGAGCACCACCAGCCCAGATCGTCTTACCTCTGTGTCTCCTGAAAGGTAACTAGGAGCAGCAAACACAGAATGGACCTGTCCCTAGACCCACCTGTACCCCCTTGACAGCTACCACACTAGAAATCTGGCATAGCAAGTGCATGGCCAGTGACACAGCAAAGCATGCAGGAAATCTTTCTTTGGTACCTAATTCATAGAATTCTTATAGCACTCAAAATCTGTACCACTCAAAGTCTGTACACTCTGTTTTATATTATGGGTTCATCACTTTGTACACAAGTCTAATTCTTTCCAGTGGTATTCATGTTTCTAACAAGCATGGATTGCATCTTAAACTGTTTAATTCCTTAAGAAGACTAACATCCTATCAGCAAATTCAACCCATAAATTACATTTTTTATATAAGGTGTTCCTTTGTTTTTTTATGAGAAATTTGTTGTTGATTATTTAAGGTATTGGTTCTTCTGCTTTATTACAGACCAAATAACAGTGGCTTAAATGAGATAGACATTTAAATCTTTTTCCGTAAAGATCTGGACTAGTAGGCAATCCAAGAGTGTGAGCAACTCTGCTCTTATCTTGTTGCTACCAGCTGTCCCTGAAAGTGATGAGCCTATCCATGTGGTTGATGGCTCATCACCAGTAAGAAGGGGAGAAAGAGAAAGGAAATTGAAGGAGCTGCTTTTTAAGGACATGACAGTGAACTTGCACATAGCTCTCATCTTCATCCTACATTGAACAATACTTGGCCAATGGCTACACCTAGCTGCAAAGGAAATGGAAAAATCGAATATTTAGCTGTGGAGGGTAGAGAGAAGAGCAGGGCACTTGTCTCTCTAAAACTTGAGGGATCCATCATGCAGAGAAAGAAGGGAAGAGTGGGTCCTGGGCAAGAGCAATCCCTCCCACAGTAGCCATATTTGAAATCAGAGGATTTCATATGAAATCATAGATTACTGGCTCCTTTCCAAAAAAATAGAAAGATCTGATAGCACGGGGCTCAGATTCCAGTGGAACAGCAAGTAGGTGACTCTGAAGAACAGATGCACCTTTTAAAGTGTACATGCAACCTTTCTTTTTTTTTTCTCTCTTTTCCGGTAGTCCCCATTAGGCCCTGATATCCATCTAACACACATAGTCTCTGTTATTTATTCACATCATTTGCCTAGTCCCTGTGGGCATTGAGTTTACACCTAATGTATCTAGCACAGTGCTGGGCACACCTACTGCGCACTCACTGTGTACTAAGTACTTTTCCCACATCATAGCATTTTATCCTCACAGCAATTTTTCAAGGCAGCTTTCTTTACTCTGTGGTATAGCTGAGCAAACTAAGGCTTACAGAGGTTGAATAACTACTAAGTTTATCTAGAAAGTGACAGATACAAAAAAAAAAGTCAAGTCTTTCTTGTCTGACTCTAATGTCCATGCTGGGAAGTGGGTGAGCAAGGGATATCCAGACAGAAATTTGGCACAGTCCAATTTATCATTTTCATTTTCTTTGGTGAAACAACTTTCTGCTTTCTTGCCCATGGCATCTTTAATATGGACTCTCCTAACAAAAGAACCACTGTATTATGTAATTTGAGTCATTAAAAAAGCACATCTTAAGACCGCTAGACAGAGTGAGAGTGGACTGGCTTGGCATGGAAGACCTGGGGGAATTTCTCACCCCCTTAAGGGTCCTGGGGTTTCCCATGAGAGTCCAATAGAGTGTGCATCCCCAGCAGTCCCCAAACACGCCCTATACTGCCCTCTCTGATGCCTCTCTTGTCTTAGAATCCTCTCTGTATTCTTTTTTTTTTTTTAGACAGAGTCTCACTCTGTCACCCAGGCTGGAGTGCAGTGGCGCTATGTCGGCTCACTGCAATATCTGCCTGCCAGATTCAAATAATTCTCCTGCCTCAGCCTCCCAGTAGCTGGTAGTACAGGTGCAGGTGTCCACACCCAGCTAATTTTTGTATTTTTAGTAAAGCTGGGATTTCACCATGTTGGCCAGGCCTGTCTCAAACTCCTGACCTCAAGTGATCCACCTTCCTTGGCCTCCCAAAGTGCTGGGCTTACAGGTGTGAGCCACCACCTGGCCCGCATTATCACTTTCTAGCGACTTCCCTCTGACCCTTTGAGGCCCAAGCCCGATTCAGCCTCTTCCATGAGGTCATCCCCAACTAAACTCCCTCCTGTGGCCACCCCTAGCTCTTACAACCGTCAGTGCTCACTGTTGACCCTGAGCAATATGTTCACACACATTCTTCCAATCTCCCAAGCCCAACAGCAAGCCTGCAACACTAAGCTCACTGCCCAACACAGCGCACATCTATGGTGACTGATTAATGTCAGATTGGATGTTTCTCATTTTCAAAAAAACTGAATGAAAAAAATTTATATTCTTGGTTTAGCACTTCCCATGTATATCCTTGAAACTTGCCATTTCTCCTTTTCAGCTGATAACGTTATGGTCACTGTGAGGTGGGAAACAGTGTAAAAGGAATAAAGAAAAGTTGCCTGAGAACTTTTAAAGATCAAGTCTTTGGTCTTCGCTCTCTTCCCATTCGTTGATTCATTCATTCTACAAACAATATTGGCCGTGTAATATGTGCCCTTGAAATGGGCACTAGAAACACAAAAATGAACAAGATGGGATTTTACCTCCAAGAAGATCTCATTCTGTTTGGAGAAAGACATAAGAAAACAATGATTACATTACACAGCAAGGAGGACTCTGTCAGAAGACTGGAGCATGGGGAAGGAAGGTCAAAGCCAAGCCATAGGAAAATGACTCTATTCTTCTGTGCCTTAGTTATCTCACACAGCAAGAGAGAAATAACTGTTCTACCTTTGCGAGGCTTAATGCAATCAAAGGAAGCAAAACATTGGATGTGCAAGGTATCGTTATGGAAACTCACTTTTGTTCTTCCACTGGTCTTGACAACCTTCATTAATCTTCTCACCCTTGTTTACCCAAAAAAATAGTGACTCACAGTTACATAACAATTACCCAAAAAATAGTGACTCACATTACATAACAATTAGTGATAAAGTTAATTAGAATCCAGATTTCTTAACTCTTATTTTTCAGCAATTGCTCACCGTTTAACATGAAAGATCACTTCAAGTGAGAGATAAATGGAAGCAAAAGCTCACTGGGAATAGACTAAAAACACATACATATGAAGGTCATCCGTTTCTTTTTAGTTATTAAATTTGGGATAAGATAACCTTGAGTGTGGGGCATGGGAGACTGGTCAGCAGTGGTGGCCCCAGCCATGGCAGGTGGCTGCTCACAGGACTGTGAGTCCCATGGAGGACGTGGCAGGAGAGTTGGCAGGTGGAGAAGGATGAATCCTGACTCCTCCATCTTTCTCTACGCCAAGATAGTGTAGCATGCGTGCTTTACATGATGTGTTTTGTCATTTAGTCTTTACAACAACCCAGTGAAGTATGTTCCAATATTATCCTCATTTTACAGAGAAGGGAACTAATGGCATTTTTTTTTTTTTTTTTTTTTTTTTTTGGAAACAGAGACTTGCTCTGTAGCCTAGCTTGGAGTACAGTGGCGTTCAGCTCACTGCAACCTCTGCCTCCCAGGTTCAAACCGGGTTCAAGCAATTCTCGCACCTCAGCCTCCTGAGTAGCTGGGATTTCAGGCATGCACCACCATGCCTGGCTAATTTTTTGGTATTTTTAGTACAGATGGGGTTTTGCCATGTTGGCCAGGCTGGTCTCGAACTCCTGGCCTCAAGTGATCTGCCCACCGTGGCCTCCCAAAGTGCTGGGATTACAGGTGTTAGCCACCACGCCCAGCCTCTAACAACATCTTGATTAGAGAAAATCCTGTGCTAACTAACATGGTCATTGTTTGAATCAACCTTCCTGCAAAAAGGGAGGGCAGGAGGGAATTATTCAGAGCAAAATTTCCACTGATTTTTCTCCTCAAAACGTGGAATAAGAAGAAAACCCAGAGAAGAATGCCCAAAGCAGATGTAGTAGAAGCTTCCCCACCAAACATCCTCGGCAACCAGCACCTCAGAGAGCAATCCAGCAGTAATGGTAATTACCCAGCATCACACCAGACACGCCAGGAGAGCAGAAGCACAGGCCTGCCTCCCACTGCTCACAACTGGCTCAGGGGAAAAAGGAAAAACATGGGGCTTTGGGGTGCCAACTAGGCATTGTTGAACACTGAAAACTAACAATGGCATTCACTCAAAAATCCAAAAGGCCCGTGAGTCAGTTCTGACAAGCATAACAAGTCCTAGCTAAATACTTTAAGAAACCTTCTGATTTAAAACAAAATTATCATTTAAATCAAACTTGGGTACTGTTAATTGTTCTGTGACTCACTCAAAGAGTGCTTTGGGTGAATTTTACTTTACTTATTTTCCCCTTCAATAAGCTAAGAACTTTGATTCTATCAGTTGGGGCTTGTCACAGAGAGGGGATTGATGGGGAAGGAAAATTATGAATAATGGACTAGTCAGAAAGGAGATACCTCAGTCCTAATCCTCCTTTTTAGGGAGGAAAACTGAAGATTCAACAAAGCCACCAGGTGAATGGTCTGACCCCTCTTTTGTGTAATAAAAATAAGCTATGAAGCATTTCCCACTGGAACTATTGAGAGATATATCAGTTACCACTCTTGTGGGCAGCAGGCTAATCCTTCCAACTTGGATCATACTGAACAGGTCATGTGTCCACGGTAGCCCTGTCTTCTTGTCAAACCATCTATATTGATACATGTAGCTATGTAGGGTCCCCCTCATCTGCCTTACACCCTGGAAGAAACAGAGGCCTCTGACCTCACTCTTTCCTAAAGAGCAGCTCTTTCAATCAACAGACTTTCACTGGAACACCTGCCTTGCACCAACTACTCTGAATTCAGAGTCCATCTCTTCTCTCTGGGAATGTACAGGCTACCAAGACAGAATCATGGAAAAAAAACTGGAATGAAATATGATTACTATAATAGAAGTAGGTACATGGAACCACAGGAAATAAAGAAAAGAAAGGTAACACCAAACAACTTGTAACAACTGGGGACAGAATGAGGGTCAGGGAAGAGTTATCAAATGAGTGACATTTGAACTAGGCAGTAAAGGGTAAGTAAGAGTTTTCCATATACTTACGTTTCCTGCTCATCTGTAAGATCTCTGAGGTAGGATCAAGTTTCGTTCAGAGCTGTATTTCTAGGCTGAGCACAGTGGCTCAAGCTTGTAATCCTAGCACTTTGGGAAGCTGAGGCGGGAGAATTGTTTGAGGCCAAGAGTTCAAGACCAACCTGGCCAACATAGCAAAACACTGTCTCTACTTTTATTTATTTATTTATTTATTTATTTATTTATTTATTTATTTGAGACAGAGTTTCACTCTTGTTGCCAGGCTGGAGTGCAGTGGCACAGTCTCATCTCACTGCAACCTCCACCTCCGGGGTTCAAGCTATTCTCCTGCCTCAGCCTCCCAAGTAGCTGGGATTACAGGCATCTGCCACCAAGCTGACTAATTTTCTGTATTTTTAGTAGAGACGGGGTTTCACCGTGCTGGCCAGGCTGGTCCTAAATGCCTCACCACAGGTGATACACCCGCCTTGGCCTCCCAAAGTGCTGGGATTACAAGGCATGAGCCACCATGCCTGGCCTCCCTATCTCTGTTTGTTTGTTTGTTTATTTGTTTACTCATTTATTTTAAGCTGTATTACTAGCAACTAGCACTTTTCCTGAGACAGAAAGGAAGCAAGGAAGGAGGGAAGGAGGGAGGGAAGGGGGGAGGGAGGGAGGGAGGGAAGGAAGGAAGAGGAAGGAGGGAAGGAGGGAGGGAAGAAAGGAAGGAGGGAGGGAGGGAAGAAAGGAAGGAGGGAGAGAAGGAAGAAAGGAAGGAGGGACGGAGGGAGGGAAGAAAGGAAGGAGGGAGGGAGGGAGGGAAGGAGGGAAAGATATTCATTTCACAGGCATGGAAAAGGGGTATAACAGACATCCTTTGACTTTCTCCACCCCTGTTCTCTGGAATCTGCCTGTCTTGCCCATAGGCATTGTATTAACAATATGTTTCATTTCTTCTGCTTGAACTGGCCCCTGAACATGGTTGACTGGTCCAGAAATGGGCTGTTGACATAAAGTAACCCAGAGTGCCTTGAGAATTTGACATTAGAACCCCAAAAAAAAGCCTTAGCCTCTGGATAATTGAATCTATAGCTGATAAACCTGGGAGCTGTGGGGAGTCTATGTCTTCTACCATGTGAGCAGGGAGCAAAGGAAGCCAATTTACAAAGAGCAAAGAATGAAGTGGATGTGCAGAGATGAGAACCAAGGAGAAAAGAGAGATAGGAAGTATAAACTAATTTCTCCTGCCTCCCATATCCTTGTTCCTGATACCCAGTTACATTCCTGTTTTTAGGTTATTTATGAGTCTCCCCATTTTCTCAGTAAATTTTCTCTTTTTTATTTAAGTCAGCTTTACTGGTTTTCTGATATTTGGAACCAAAGGCATTTTATACGTTGACAGTGAAGTTCGGGGTAGAGAGGATTCTAGGCAGATGCTTAATATGAACAAATGCCCTGAGGTCTGAAAGGGCTTGGTTGTTTGAAGAATAGGGAGGAATTTGGTTCTCCATTAACCAAGACAAAGGAATAGGGTCCTAGGATGCCAGAAAATCCCAAATAAAAAGGGACTAGTCATGCTGGAAACATCCACCTTTCTCTGAAAATTCCTACATTTGGAATGTGCTTGGGAATCATAGTAAAAAGTCTGAGAAGGGTGTTCAAGTTCTATCAGCAAATGAGTACAAATAAAAATCTTACAAGGGCCTGCACTGCATAGGCTTTGGAGACTAATGAAGTTCTAAAATTTGAAAAGGGTCAGCAGGATCAGAGAATAGATATCAGACCTGAGGAGAGACTCATACACTTAAAATAGGACAAAGTTTGCTCACTTACAGAGAGATGCAATGATCACAGGCCCACGAATACTTGAAGTCTACCTGTGTGAGACATTCCATAGTATCTGACCATAGGATCACAAAGTCCCTATGAATACTAATTAGAATTTAACTATATGCAGTCTCCATTTGCCACACGAATGTTAATTTTCCATCATGCACTTCTGTACCTCCTGAATCATGTTGGAAGTCATTACAATAGCTCCTGATACATTTTCAGCCTTTCATCTGCTATTAGGCAGAATCCCATGCACCAAGGTATAGGAAAACAAGTATCCTAATGCCCTTCTACCCATTCATATTACAGAAACACAGTGTGGGCCAAGGACTACCAAAGGACTTCCAGAAACCCCAACTTAGCATATCACATATTAAACAGGTATGTAGGGTAGAGCTTATTAGCATTACAAATGGCATTGCAACATGAGTTTTCTCTTTCAAAAGATTGGTTTTCAAGGTTACTTTAACTTGCCTGCTTCTCTGGTGCAATTAAAATATCACGTGACTTTTTTCCAAACAGCATTTACGCACACTCTCCCGGGAATTCTATTATCGTTATGTGACAGGTTTGACCTATATTGAACTTAAGATCTTTTACAAAAGTAATTCCAAATCACAGCCCTGGAAAGTTTTTCAAGGAAGTCAAGAGTAGAAGTTGCTTTTTGCTGCATCAGCACAAGAGGAGATGTGAATGAAGTAAGTCCCTCTTGGTTTTAATAATTCACTGCTTGATGTTATCTATGTCCATGTGACCACAGGCTTGGGTATCGAGCATGCACTCAACAACATCCCACGCACATAAACAAACCATCTTCTGCTCTAAGTCCAGGAAACAGTTATTGATCTTTCCCTACCTGGCTTTTCTGGGGATTTCTAAAATAGCTTGTCTTAAGAGAATTAAAGACTCAAATATTTTTATTTTGTTCTTTGACCAATATAAAATCACCAACGCCTTGCAAGAGATGAATTCTAACAGAGAAACATTAGCATTTGCTTTTGATGGCCAAAGTAACTGCCCTGGTAACTTAGCCTGGAAGTTAAGATACAAAAGGAAAAATTCAGTCTCTTGGCCACCATGGCCATTTTGCTCTGTCAAGAATCAGACTCCGAATTACAGCTCTGGGACCTTGATCAGCCAAAAATCAGGCCATATGATCTCCATGGATCTAATGGGACAAAGAGATTCTGTGGTCCAGAAATTCTCCCTCTCCACACACTCAGCTTCCCATTTTGAATACTCAGCTGAAAATCTAGATGTTAGCCCTAGCTCCAACAGGCTACATGATCTCAGAAAAATCCTGTTGTTCCTTGGAGCTCTGTTTCTCCATCAGCCAGATATCAATGGTTTGTCACCCATCAGGCATTTCCTTCCCCTCTGACCATATCCCACTACAGAGGCTACAAATGCTGATTCACACTTTTCCTAGCCATCTTTGGGGTCAGGGTCCTGTGAGATGTGTGTACAAGGCATCTGGGGGGATTCTAGATGCATATTATCCTTGGAAAACAGAGACGTAAGAGGAAACTACTCTCTCACCATCCCCAGATACTCTCTTGATTTCTCCTTTACACCTTTTCATGGAAGATGTGAGGCTTGGATGTTGCCACACACACATAACAGAGAAGAAAGACTGGAAGAACCTGCATTGTTGAGGGGGTAACACTGAGCCAATGAAATAGACTATAACATCCTCCAGACTTCTTGTTAAGTAAGTAACTCATGTCCTTAGGATGGAAAACATGGTTGGTGGATTTTCTGTTATTCACAGCCAAAGTATTTCAACTGACACATACATCTATAAAATACGAGGGTCAGACTGGAGTCTCTAGGGTTCTTTCTAGCTGTAAAATTTCTTAGGTAATTTGTATGTCCCTTCTTAGCACCATCAAAGTCTCTTGGCTTGGCTGGCTTGCTCAAGAAGAGCAAGTAAAACCATGCAGTTCCCAAAGGTTGTTCTTCAAAATGATAAATTAATAACAATTGTGTTGCTTCCCCTATAAGAAAATGGAGCCTCTGACTCACCAGTGGTAGAGTATGATTTTGGCAGAGCATGACTTTGGCAGAGCAGTGAGCATGCACACTAAGCATCTCCAACCTGGCACGTGATCAAGTGCATTGTTAAGACAACGTCACTGATCTTCAGAAAATGCAAATCAAAACCACAATGAGATACCGTCTCACACCAGTCAGAATGACTATTATTAAAAAGTCAAAAAATAGTAGATGCTGGTGAGGTTGTGGAGAAAAAGGAACACTTATACACAGTTAATGTAGTGTAAATTAGTTCAACCATTGTGGAAGACAGTGTGGTGACTCCTCAAATAGCCGAAGACAGAAATACCATTCAATCCAGCAATCCCATTACTGGGTATATACCCAAAGGAATAGAAATCATTCTATTGTAAAGACAGTTCCTGTCTTTATAAAGAAAGAACAGTTTCTGTTCTATTATAAAGAAAGTTCCTGTATGTTCATCGCAGCACTATTTGCAAGAGCAAAAACATGGAATCAACCTAAATGTCCATCAATGATAGATTGGATAAAGAAAATATGGTACATATACACCATGGAATACTGTGCAGCCATAAAAAAGAACAAGATCATGTTCCTTGCAGGGACATGCATGGAGCTGAAGGCCATTATCTTCAGCAAACTAACACAGAAACAGAAAACCAAATACTACATGTTCTTCCTTATAAGTGGGAGCTAAACAATGAGAACACATGGACACATATAGGGGAACGATACACAACGGGGCCTGCTGGAGGATGGAGAGTGGGAGGAGGGAGAGGATCAGGAAAAATAACTAATGGGTACTCAACTTAATACCTGGTGATGAAATAGTCTGTACAACAAACACCCATGACACAAGTTTACCGATACAATAAACCTGCACATGCACCCCTGAACTTAAAATAAAAGTTAAAAAAGAAAACAATGGAAATACTTGGGAGACTGGCCCATGGCAATAGGAAAGTGAGTAAATGCCTATTGGAATGTGATAAAAAGGTTTTCAGTGCCAAGTAACTCACTCATCCCCAGGAATTTCCACTCGATTTTCGGCATTTCTGTTGCCAGAATCTTCTTGAAACAAATTGAGAGAAGTAACCCATAAGCCAGATAACGTTTAAGCCTTGAGGAAATGGAAGGCAGCCAGATGGATTTGGGGAAATTATTTAGGGTAGCAAAAAGACCATAGACTTTAGAGCTATGGGGTTATGCTTGAGTCCTTGTTCTACCATCTAATACCTGTATATCTTGAAAAAGTCATTTGAGCCCTCTAAAAATCATTTATAAAATGTTTTGCCCTGACTTTCTTTTCTCCATGGCTGTTACAGAAGGCCAATAAGAGCATACAATGAAAAAATCCCTTGAAAAGTAGAGTGATAGCTAGGTGTGAGAGACATAATTCTTAATTATAAGGAATAGGCAAAGTGCAGAGGGATGGCCAGCAGGCACAAGAACCTGGGGGACAGAGGGGCACAATGGAAGGCAAACAGCCACGACTCTGAGTCAATCTGAGGCAGGCCTTTCCTGGGTTGTTTTTTCTCAGTATCTAGCCATCTACCCTATGCAGGGGTTAACCCCAGTTCCTGGCCTAAGCAGTGCCTTTCTTCGAACTCAGTATCTGACCACCTAGTAGTTGCCTTAACAGCTGCACATATTGGAAATCTCAGAGCTGCTTCCTTCTCCTACCTGGTTTGGGCTGTTTCCAAAGGCATTTAAGCTCCTTTAAGGACATTGGATGCTCTAATCTTTCTTGTAGTCCTATTAGGGAGACTGAACTGTGCAGCTAGATGGAACAGAGAAAGAGGACCAGGGTATGAGCGGGTAGACACTGAACACTGGTGAGAGGCTCAATTCAGCTACAAACCCAGTGTGCACCACTAGGCTCGCCACCTATTGGCTCAGGGCCTCGGTTTCCACGTCTGCCCTCATAATAGGACCAATTATTACCTGTTCTGCTGGCCTCCCAGGAACACTGTGAAGTTAAAGTGAACTAATGGAGGGAAAGATGGCTTGAATACTGGAAAGCAAACAGATATAAATGTTTCTGGGGCAGTGTGCAGTTGTGGGTAAGAGGTTGAGATTTGAAGTCAGACACAGTCAGTTCATGCCCTAGTTGGTCACCCTAGCTGTATGATTTTGAGCAAGTTGCTCAGTCTCTTCGAACCTTGATTTATTGCCTTTAAAATAAGACTCCTAATATTTACCATAAAACCTGAATTAGTGGTTAAGTTGAACAATAAATTCCTGTCATTCATTAAGCAAATGTTTAATCAATGTCAGTAGTAGTAGTATTTGTTGTTGTAGTTGTTATTACTATTAATCCCATTCGCTTGTCAGACCACGAGATTGAAACCCAGAGACAGCCTCTGCCTATACCGCCTCTCAACTTTACCTCAGTGTTTGTTCTAAAATGTCACACAGGCACTGAAGCCTCTATTGAGACTCACAGATATGAAGATAAGTCCAAAGGTTTACACTTGATAAGACCCTCATCTCAGAGCCCATTCTTGACCACCACTGTCCTGTCCGATCCTTTGCTGAGTGAAGTTTTACAGCAAATGTCTGTGCTCTGATGAAGAATGCAACCACACAAAGCTAACATCGTTCTTGCTAGGCTCCCTGCCATGGAGAATCCACACTGCAATGCTGACACAGCCTGGCAGAAGCACCTGGCAAAGCCCATCCAAGCTAAGCTTCACCCCCTCTGGTTCCACAGCCCCCACAGGGAGCCTGGCTTGTCCTTTTTGAAACCTCAGTCCCTTCCCCCATGCAGGAAGCCAGCACTCCACCCACATCCAGACTTGTGTCCTACACAGCACCCCTTCTTAAGTGAGTCAGAAGCTGAGCTTTCTCCCACCCATTGCCATTCCAATGTGCTGAGCCAACAGCTGAGTTGGGGCCAAGCCTTCCTTGGGCACCCGCAACCCCAGGTAAATGTCCTTATCTTTAGACTTACCACATTGTATTTTTTCATGTAATTTACTTGTCTGTCTCTTCCACTAGATTGTGAACTCTTGGAACACAAGAGCCCCTTCATATTTATTTTTGTATTTCTAGGCACTGACACTGACCACAAAAACTCTCATGCTGCTATAAAGACACATGCACACGTATGTTTATTGCGGCACTATTCACAATAGCAAAGATTTGGAACCAACCCAAATGTCCAACAATGATAGACTGGATTAAGAAAATGTGGCACACATACACCATGGAATACTATGCAGCCATAAAAAAGGATGAGTTCATGTCCTTTGTAGGGACATGGATGAAACTGGAAAACATCATTCTCAGCAAACTATCGCAAGGACAAAAAACTAAACACTGCACGTTCTCACTCATAGGTGGGAATTGAACAATGAGAACACATGGACACAGGAAGGGGAACACCACACACCGGGGCCTGTTGTGGGGTGGGGGGAGGGGAGAGGGATAGCATTAGGAGATATACCTAATGTTAAATGACGAGTTAATGGGTGCAGCACACCAACATGGCACACGTATACATATGTAACAAACCTGCACGTTGTGCACATGTACCCTAAAACTTAAAGAAAAAAAAAAAACTCTCAGTTGGCATTAATTTACCTAAACTGTTGAACTGTCAAATGCTAAAATGCATGAGCACGTTTTGGGAGCATGTCAATATAAGGAGAGTCCAACAAACTGCCCCCAAGCATTTTCAGACAAGTGTTAGCCTATCACTAGGCACACTTCACTCACCTCACCAGAGGCCCCAGTACAGAGAAACAGAGTAAAAGAGCAAAAATGTAAACAAAGAAGTCCTCAGAGCAACTATCCCTTCTATCACATTACAAGCTGCCTGCTCACAACTGGCAAAGCTACCCAAGAACAACTCAACTTCCACCTTCTCATGTCCACCTCTGAGCTCTGGGGCTATTGGAGATCCGGGCCATCACCAGTCATGGCCTCTAGTCACAACCAGCTCCTCAAATAGCACAGCCAGCCTTGATTATTTCCGTAGTGAGAGAAAGCTCTTCACCAGGACCACTCTTCCAAGCCTTCCCTACCCTTCTAAAACCCTCAAGACATTACCTCTTATTTCACCAAGAAAATAAAAGCCACTGATGAGCACTCTCTCAACTTCATGCCAACATACCAACATTCCTTCTTATACAGACACATTTTCTTTTTTCCTTCCCTCAAACTACAACAGATAAAGAATCCTTTCTCCCATCCAAACATAAGTATTTCTAATTATCTGTAATCTATCTTTGAAACCTCAGTTTCTTCTTTTCTGATGGATCCTTCCCAGTGGCATGCAACCTCCTCAAGTCTCTTTTATAATTAACAAAAAATAAATAACAACAAAGACAAACCAACAAAAATATCCTTATTCACCTTGGTATATTACCCAAATATTTCCATTTGCATAATATACCAAGGTGAATGAGGTTCACGGTAAAATTGAGTGCAAAGTACAAACAACAACAACAAACTTGTTGTTTTGTCTTTGTTTCTTTGTTGACAATCAACTTATATTCACACAAAACCTACACATGGATGTTTATAGTAGTAGCTTTATTCATAATTGCCAAAACTTGGAAGCATCCAGGATGTCCCCTGTGAATGATTAAATGAACTGTAGCGCATCCAGACAATGGACTATTATTCAGTGCCAAAAATAAGTAAGCTATCAAGTCATGAAAAGATACAGAGAAACCTTAAATGCATATTGCTAAGTGAAAGAAGCCAATCTGAAAAGGCTACATGCTGTATGATTGCATCTACACAAAATTCTGGAAAAGGCAAAACTATGGAGAAAGTAAAAAGATCAGCGATTGTCAGGAGTAGAGGGACATGAGGGATGAATAGGCAGAAAGCAAAGGATTTTTAGAGCAGTGAAAACTATTTCATATGACACTATAATGGTGGATATATGTCATTATACTTATGTCCAAAGCCACAGAATGTACACCAAATGTAAGCCCTAATATAAACCATGGACTTTGGGTCACGTGATATGTCAATGTAGGGTCATCAATTGTAATAAATGTACTACTCGGGTGGGGGATGTTGATAAGGGGAGAGGCTGTGCATATGTAGGGGCTGGGAGTATATGGGAACTCTTTGTACTTTCCACTCCATTTTTCTGTGAACCTAAAACTACTCTAAAAAAAAATTAAAAGCCTTTTAAAGCTAAGCACACCACACACACACACACACACACACACACACACACACACACCCCACACATATAATCCTCATTCAACCCTCAGGTCCAATTACCAGATAAGTTGGCATTAAAATAATTACAAAATATTACAGGTTACACTATAAAAGAATAATAAATAAGAAGGCATACACAAAACATGCTCATCATTCAGCCATCCAATAGCCAGGGCCCTCTGACAGTTATCTTTCATTATAAATGAACTGCTGATATACAGACATGGATCTTAGGCCATTTGTATTCATTAATCTGAGCCAGTATCATAAGTCTGATTATCTTTTGTCTCACCCAAGAGTGAGTTTCTGGACATCCAAAACATAAGACCAAATTTGAGAAACGGTCATATAATCTGGATTTAATAGATATTCTCCTAACTAAGCTGTATTTACTGAGTTGACAGCGCTCCAGCCCTCCATAAAACATATGACTGATGGCCACAGCACACTGAATGTTGTGGTTAAGCTGGTATCACAGTCTCTATTAACACACATTTCTCCCAGCTGAACTATATAATTATAATCTAAACAGTTTATTTTATTTTATTAAGACAGGGGCTCACTCTGTATCCCAGGTTAGATTGCAGTCGTGTGATCATAGCTCACTGCACCATCAACTTCTTGGGTTAATTTTTAATTTTCTTTAAAGACAACATCTCTCTATGTTGCCAAGGCTGGTCACGAACTCCTGGTCTCAAGTAATCCTCCCACCTTCTGAAGTGCTAGGATTACAGGCATGAGTCACTGTGCCCAGCCATTTAAACAGTTTAAAAAACTCTTTACCTATTACAATTATGTAATTTAATTTAATATTTATATACTCATATATTATGTATTACTTTATATAATATATAGGTATACTTGTATATTATAAACTGATTAAATATAAATATGAAGAGATTTGATTCGTTATCAATACAATTTGTTACCTACAAGAAAGTATTATTTTTATTGCTTACAAAATATTATTTGTTGCCTAAAACAAACACACTTCACCTGTAAAGACAGACATAGACTGAAAATAAAGAGATGAATAAAGATATTCCATGCCAATGGAAACCAAAAAAGAGCAGGAGTACCTATACTTATATCAGAAAAAATAGATTTTAAGAAAAAAACTATGAGAAGAGACAAAGAAGGCCATCATATAATGATAATGTCGTCAATTCAGCAAGAGGATATAACAATTGTAAATATATATGCACCCAACACTGGAGCACCCAGATATATAAGGCAAAATTATTAGAGCTAGAGAAATAGACCCCAATAAAATAATAGCTGGAGACTTCAATATCCCATTTTCAGCATTGGACAGATCTTTCAGACAGAAAATGACAAAGAAACATTGGACTTAATCTGCACTGTAGACCAAATGGACCTATGAGATATTTACAAAACATTTCATCCAACAGCTACAGAATACACATTCTTCTCCTTAGCACATAGATCATTCTCAAGGATAGACCATATGTTAGGTCACAAAACAAGTCTTGAAACATTCAAAAACATTGAAGTAATACCAAGCATTTTCTCTGACCACAATGAAATAAAACTAAAAATCAATAACAAGAGAAATTTTAGAAAGTATGCAAATACATGGAAAGTAAAAAATACGCTCCAGAATGCCCAGTGGGTTAATGGAGAAATTATGAAAAAAATTGAAACAAATCATAATGGAAACATAACATACCAAACCCATGAGACACAGCAAATGCAGTAGTAAGGGAGAAGTTTATAGCTGTAAGTGCCTACATAAAAAAAAGAAGAAAAACTTCACATAAATAACCAGATGTGCACATCATTATTATTTGAAAAGCTCCAAATAATAATGATGCACCTTAAATAACTAGAAAAGCAAAAACAAACCAAACCCAAAATTAGTAGAAGAAAAGAAATAATAAATATTAGAGCAGACATCATCACTGGCCATCAGAGAAATGCAAATCAAAACCACAGTGAGATACCATCTCACACCAGTTAGAATGGCCATCATTAAAAAATCAGGAAACAACAGGTGCTGGAGAGGATGTGGAGAAATAGGAACACTTTTACACTGTTGGTGGGACTGTAAACTAGTTCAACCATTGTGGAAGTCAGTGTGGCGATTCCTCAGGGATCTAGAACTAGAAATACCATTTGACCCAGCCATCCCATTACTGGGTATATACCCAAAGGACTATAAATCATGCTGCTATAAAGACACATGCACACGTATGTTTATTGCGGCACTATTCACAATAGCAAAGAGTTGGAACCAACCCAAATGTCCAACAACGATAGACTGGATTAAGAAAATGTGGCACATATACACCATGGAATACTATGCAGCCATAAAAAATGATGAGTTCGTGTCCTTTGTAGGGACATGGATGAAACTGGAAAACATCATTCTCAGTAAACTATCGCAAGGACAAAAAACCAAACACTGCATGTTCTCACTCATAGGTGGGAATTGAACAATGAGAGCTCATGGACACAGGAAGGGGAACATCACACTCCGGGGACTGTTGTGGGGTGGGGGGAGAGGGGAGGGACAGCATTAGGAGATACACCTAATGCTAAATGACGAGTTAATGGGTGCAGGAAATCAACATGGCACATGGATACATATGTAACAAACCTGCACATTGTGCACATGTACCCTAAAACCCTAAAGTATAATAAAAAAAAAAATTAGAGCAGAAATAAATGAAATTGAAACAAAGAAAAGAATACAAAAGATTAATGAAGCAAAACTTGGTTTTTTGAAAAGATGAACAAAACTGACAAAAATTTAGCCAGACTAAGAACAAAAAACAGAAAATAACAAATAAAATGAGAAGTGAAAAAGAAATTCAAAGGATTATTAGTGGCTACTATGAGCAACTATATGGAAATAAATTGGAAAATCTAGAAGAAATTAATAAATTCCTAAACATGCACAACCTGGCAGGATTGAATCAGGAGAAAACCCAAAGACTGAAGAGACCTATAATAAGTAACAGGATTGAAGTTGTAATAAAAAGTCTCCTGGCAAAGAAATGCCTGGGACTCAATGGCTTCACAGCTGAAACATACCAAATATTTAAATAAGAACTAATAGCAATCCTACTCAAACTATTCTGACAAATAGAGGAGAATACTTCCAAACTTATTCTATGGGGTCAGTATTAACCTGATACCAAAACCAGACAAAGACAAATGAAAAAAAGAAAACTACAGGCCAATATCTCTGATGACTATTGATGCAAATATCCTCAACTAAATGCTAGCAAACTGAATTCAACAACACCTTAAAAAGATTATTTATCATGACCAAGTGTGATTTATCCCTGGGATGCAAGGATGGTTCAACATATGCAAATTAATCAATGTAATACATCATATCAACAGAATGAAGGACAAAAAAACAAATGATCATTTCAATTGATGCTGAAAAACCTCTTGGTAAAATTTAACATCTCTTCATCATAAAAACCCTAAAGAAACTGGGTATGCAAAAAACATACCTCAACATAATAAAAGCCATAGAAGACAGACCCACAGCTAGTATCATACTAAATAGGGAAAAACTGAAAGCTTTTCCTCTAAGATCTGGAACACAATAAGGATGCTCACTTTCTCCACTGTTATCCAATATAGTACCCAAAATCCTAGCTAGAGCCATCAGACAAGACAACTAAATAAAGGGCATCCAAATTGGAAAGGAAGAAGTCAAATCATCCTTGTTTGCAGATAATATGATCTTATATTTGGAAAAGCCTAAAGACACTACCAAAAAACTCTTAGAACTGATAAACAAATTTAGTAGTTACAGGATAAAAAAATCAACATACAAAATTAGTAGCATTTCTATATGCCAACAGGGAATAATCTGAAAAAGAAATTTAAAAATTAACCCCATTTACAATAGCCACAAATAAAAAATTAAATATCTGGGAATTAACTAAACCAAAGAAGTAAAACATATCTACAATGAAAACTATAAAACAATGATGCAAGAAATTGAAGAGGACACCAAAAAAAGTAAATATATTCCATATTCATACATTGGAAAAATCAATACTGTTAAAATGTCCATACTACTCAAAGCAATCTACAGTGCAATCCCTATCAAAATACCAATGACAAGCCAGGCGCAATGGCTCATGCCTGTAATCCTAGTACTTTAGGAGACTGAGGCAAGCAGATCACTAGAGGTCAGGAGTTTGAGACCAGCCTGGACAACATGGTGAAAACCCATCTCTACTAAAAATACAAAAACAATTAGCCAGGCTTGCTGGTGTGTGCCTGTAGTCCCAGCTACTAGGGAGGCTGAGGCAGGAGAATTTCTTGAACCTGGGAGGCAGAGGCTGCACTCCAGTCTGAGTGACAAAGTGAGACAATGTCTCAAAAAAAAAAAAAAATACAGATGACATTCTTCACAGAAATAGAAAAAACAATCCTAATATTTATATGGAACTGCAAAAGATCCAGAAGAGACACAGCTATTCCGAGTAAAAAGAACGAAACAGGAGGAATTACATTACCTAACTTCAAATTATACTACAGAGCTATAGTAAACAAAACAGCATGGTACTGCCATAAAAACAGACATAGAGACCAATGGAACAGAATAGAGAACCCAGAAACAAATCCATCCATCTGCAGTGAATTCATTTTCAACAAAGGTGCCAGGAACATACACTGGGGAAAGAACAGTCTCTTCAATAAATGGTGCTAGGAAAACTAGATATCCATATGCAGAAGAATTAAACTAGAACCCTATCTCTTTCCATATACAAAAATCAAATCAAAGTGGACTAAAAACTTAAATCTAAGACCTCAAACTATTAATCTACTAAAAGAAAACTTTGGGAAAGCTCTCCAGGACATTGGAGTGGGCAAAGATTTCTTGAGTAATACCCCACACAGTAACCAAAGCAAAAATGGACAAATGGAATCACATCAAGTGAAAAAGCTTTTGCACAGCAAAAGAAACAATCAACAAAGTGAAGAGACAACCCACAGAATGGGAGAAAATATTGGCAAACTATCCATCTGACAAGGAATCAATAACCAGAATATATAAGGAGCTCAAACAACTCTAACAGGAAAAAAGAAATCTGATAATCTGATTGTTAAATGATCAAAAGACCTAAATAGACATTTCTCAAAAGAAGTCATACAAATGGCAAACAGGCATATGAAAAGGTTCTCAACATCACTGATCATCAGAGAAATGCAAATTAAAACTACAATGAGATATCATCTCACTCCAGTTAAAACGGATTATATCTGAACAACAGGCAATAACAAATGCTGGCAAGGATGTGGAGAAAAGGAAACCTCATACACTGTTGGTGGGAATGTATATTAGTACAACCGCTATAGAGAACAGTGTGGAGGTTCCTCAATAAAACTAAAGATAGAGCTACCATACAATCCAGAAATTCAACTTTTAGTTATATACCCAAAAGAAAGGAAATTAGTACATCAAACAAATATCTGCCCTCTCATATTTATTGCAGCACTATTCACAATTGCCAAGATTTGGAAGCAACCTAAGCGTCCATCAGCAGATGAGTAGATAAAGAAAATGTGGTACTTATACACAATGGAGTATTATTCAGCCTTAAAAAAGAATGGCATTCTGTCATTTGCCACAACACAGATGGAACTGGAGGACATTATGTTAAGTGAAATAAGCCAGGCACAGAAAAACAAGCATCTCATCTTCTCATTTATTTGTGGGATCTAAAAACTAAAACAATTTAATTCATGAAGACAGAGAACCAAAGAATGATTACCAGTGGCTGCAAAGGGTAGTGGCTGTTATGGGGGAGTCAGAATAGTTAATAGGTACAAAAATATAGTTAGAAAGAATGAATAAGACCTAGTATTTGATAGCACAACAGGTTGCCTATAGTCAACAGTAATCTAATTGTACATTTATATATTAGAACTAAAAGTATAATTGAATTGTTTGTAACACAAAGGATAATGCTTGAGGTGATGGACACCCCATTTACCCTAATGTAATTTATTATGTGTTGCATGCCTGTATCAAAATAGTTCATGTGCCCCCAAACTTGTGTACTCGACAATATATCCAAAAACATTAAAAATTTAAAAAAGATTGGGGGAGGAGAGTGTTATACAAATCTTGAAGTGTTCTACACTCAGATTGCTTCCTAGTGTTAAATTCTAATTCCATTTTACAGAAACTGAAACTGGAAGTCACAGATGGTGTACTGTGGGTATGGTT
Organism: Hylobates moloch; assembly: GCF_009828535.3. NCBI lineage: Eukaryota > Metazoa > Chordata > Mammalia > Primates > Hylobatidae > Hylobates > Hylobates moloch. Next base: position 81,612,420 of record NW_026652286.1, on the reverse strand, counting down.
ATGCAAGAAATACAGTGCTGAACTCCACAATGACGTACCCATACTCAAAGGCCATGATTTTGTGTCAAAAGATCAGCAAATAAATGCACATTTATCCAGATTGAGTTAAAATAAGATGCCTAGGGAACCAATGAATCATGTTTTATGCTTCTTCATTTTACTCAGCTTTTTCAATTAACCAATCAACTGCTGGTGCTGATCATGTAGAATCAAAGGGCTTTTAGTATAGTATGGTGCTGGATTCTGCCCAGCCGCAGAAGGCCTCCCTCAGATAACATCACCACCTTCTCAAAATTCCCTCAGCTAGGTTAAGAGGGCTCTCATATTTAGATCTAGGCCTTTGATTATGCCACAGCAATTAAACTTTGTCAATTATGACATCAAGCAGATGTTCAATAAATGATTGCTAGAAAAATAAATTAATGAATAATAACAGAATAAAGATTTGGAGCTTCTTCCAAAGTTGATCCCATCTAATCCCATATCACTAGCCTAAACTAGTTTTTTGTGGGGTTTTTTTATGTTAGTGTTTTCTTTGTAAAAGCCCACTGAGAAGACTAGTTAAGTAACTCATCCTTGCTTTGGAAATATAAGGATCTGTTTCTCATCCTCTTACCTAATCTAAGTCATCTGTTCTAAAAGTAAGTTTTTTTCTTGTCTGCTCCAAAAGACATAACACTGCTTATTGCTGAACCTACCTTGGTTCCTCCAAATCTTCCTGTTACTCATTTAACAAACACTTACCAATACCCATCAGGTGCTGACAGTGTGCCAGGAGCTGTGCTCAGTGCTGGGGATAGGGCAGGGAACAAAACAGACACCATCCCATTTCTTTTTTTTTTTTTTTTTTTGAGACGGAGTCTCGCTCTGTCGCCCAGGCTGGAGTGCAGTGGCGCGATCTCGGCTCACTGCAAGCTCCACCTCCCGGGTTCACGCCATTCTCCTGCCTCAGCCTCTCCGAGTAGCTGGGACTACAGGTGCCCGCCACCACGCCGGGCTAATTTTCTGTATTTTTAGTAGAGACGGGGTTTCACCGTGGTCTCGATCTCCTGACCTCGTTATCCGCCCGCCTCGGCCTCCCAAAGTGCTGGGATTACAAGCATGAGCCACCGCGCCCGGCCCATCCCATTTCTTAAATGTCCTAGTCACAAAAGCATTTTTAAAAAAGAAAGTTGTTTTAGGTTATAAAACAACCAATCCATAGATTAGGGTGCAAAATTTACGGAATCTTTGCCCACGAGTTCCATGCAGAAACCAGAGAGTGATGCATCCTTTAATTTTGTGCCCTAGTCCCCTACCTGTCAGTAGATTCCTCATTCCTCCTTCTATGTTTAGCTTTTCTGTAGCCAAGCTTCCAGAATCTTGATTCTTCAATTCATTCATAGCCCACTATAAATCTCTGGGCCTTTTTTGCCATATATGTGTCTGGTATATTTTGACATGGTTTGCACCTGGGAATAGATCTTAAAGATTTGTTTATCCATAAATGTTTCAGCCTTACTACCCTTCAGTGAGAAAGAAATCACTGAGCATTTTATTTTTCAGCTAAAAAATTAGCAAGCAAACCTAAGAATAACAAATAATTGTGTCTTACTCTGGGAATAGACGGGTTTCAGAAAATACCAAGGCCTAAACTTGTGTGAATTTAAAGGTACTAGGAAAAAAAAATCTCTTGCTGAAAAAACCTACTGAAAGACAGGATAAAGCAGTGGTAAAGAGACTAGTAGTCAAGACCTGAGTTCAATTTCAAGGTTTAACATGTGCTAGCTGGATTTAAAAATGAATAAAATGTAATCCCTGTCATTAATAGCCAGACATCTTACAGGGATGATAAACAGATGATTACACACAGTGAGATAAGTGCAGTGATGGAGATATTCACAGGCTTAGGGAGCACAGAGGATGGGAGACTGAGGGGAAAAGAGAAAAAGAAAGTGCTATGGTCTGAATGTTTGTGTCTCTCCCAAATTCATGTGTTGAATTCTAACCCCCAAGTTATAGCATTAGGAGGTGGGGCCTTTGGGAGATGATTTGGTCATGAAGCCACTGTTCAAGGGTTAGTGCCCATACACAAAGAGACCCCAGAGAGCTAGCTTGCCCCTTCTACCATGTGAGGACAACAGCAAGAAGGTGCCATCTGTGAGGAAGTGGGCTGTTATCAGACATTGAATCTGTTTGCACCTTGATCTTGGACTTCCCCGCCTCCAGAACCATGAGAAATAAATTTGTATTTTTTTAATAAGCAACCCAGTTTATGGTATTTTGTTATAGCAGTCCAAGCAGACCAACACAAGAAGAAATGGGGAGGCAGGGATACCTGAACTAAGTTTTAAAGTAAGATTCTAAAGCAGCCACCGGTAGAAGGGGCAGAAGAGCAATCTCAGCAGAGAGGACTGTCTGAGATTTTTCCAGATTGAAAGACTAAAAAGTTGGTTCGGTTAATAGAAATTTAATATAAAGATACACAAGGAAATAAGAGACAGGAAGCCATCTCTATATCAGAATAGTCAGATCTCCTTTGGGATATTCAGGAATCAACACAATTCTTAGCATTCAGTTATCCTGGATTCTCCAAGTAGTAGGTCCATTGCCCTTGATTCTCGTGATCCATCACACTGGTGATTAGTATCTCTCTCTCTCTCTGTGTGTCTGTCTCTCTCATCCTCTCTCTCTCCCCTGCTTTGCTATTCCCGTGTTTCCAGTAAAATATGCTTTCTTTGTTTTTGGGTCTCATTCCCTCTAATTTCTGTTTATTCCTGGTATTTATTGCCACTGAGCTTCCGCCCATCTTTTCCTTGTATGTCTTGGCTTCTTCCTGTCCTACTGTCTGCTGATTCTGTTCATTGCATTTGACTCACCAACAGAGGGAATCCACTGGCAAGTCCCATCGCGTATAGAGGGGCCCTGCTGAGCAGAGAGTTCTCATGCCAGGCTACCTCAGGGATGCTGGTCAGTGGTGTGTGTGTCACTTGATTCTTCCTGGTTGAGTTATCAACACTCAGAGCAGCGACATCCCACAGTTTGAAACACACCAACTTATATATAAGTGGTTTTGTTTTAGAAGCATCTTCTCCAGCACCCCAAGCAAAGGTACCAAGGTAGAAAAGAAGTTCTGCTTGGAACTACAACCAGCTTGGCCATGTTGAAAACTAAAGCTGGAACAGGGCATGTCTAGGGATGAGACTAACCAAGGCCCTGGAGGGTTTTGTATTCAGGTTTAAGATGTAGCAGGCTTGAATTTCAGTCTATAAACTGAGATATACATTAGTAGCATTTTTCTGCAAGTACTTTAAATCGACTTAAATCCAATGCAGAGGCACCCTTTAATATAGTGGCAGAAAATTCCATCTCAATTGTTACAGGTGGTGGGTAGAGCTTATCCCTTGAGGTTGTGCAAAGATCCCAGGGTTTTCTGCACAACCAATGCATCAAGGAAGCTCCCTTGAACTCTGGTCATTTGTCCACACAGGAAACCACTGAAACACCCAGTGTTCGCCCCTGCCACCATTGTATCTGTGCCGTGTAAAAGGCACAGGAGCCTTTGCCAAGTCTGCGACCATCTGTGGTCTGGTCAAGCCTTCCCCAGGACACTGAGCAGTTATTTGCCTTTGAAGCAGGAAGACAGCCTTAGAGAAAGGGAGCAGGAGAGGAGGATAAACCTCCACTCTCTTTTTTGCTCAAGGCAGACCCAGACCCTTAACCACCCAGGGCTAATGGAGCCAAAAAAGTAGCTCAGCTCCCATGTCCATGCTCAGTTCCCTCTTGCATATAGGCAGGCTTGCTCCACGGATGCTCTCTGCCCTGAACCCCAGCTCAGAGGATGCTACCTTTGTGTCCCTCACTGTCAGCCACACGTGGTTACAAAACAGAACCGAGGTTTTTATAGAATCTGTCTGTCCCTCTGTAGAATTCATTTATGAAACAGCCTGGCTAAACATAACGAATCACAAGATAACACATCTAAAAGGAGAACGCTGGGGGTTGAGAGCTGGCTATTCAGAAGAAAACGTAAGCAATGACAGGACAAAGAACATCACTCTCCGAGGAAGGTGCCATGGCTGAAATGGGAATCCATCTCTGACAGAGATAAGATGGGGAGAAACAGAGAGTGACTGGCCAGGGTACGCATGAGGAGTCAATGAGGCAGGAGTGTCTTTCAGGACTGATTTGACAGAAAAGGAGACAGCAGCATTTCAACTGGAGTTTTAGAGCAAATAGAAAATCAGATCTCTGACTGAAACAGTAGCAGAAGAAAAATTGTATTCAGAATACATTTTGTCCTTAAAGAAGAAAAAATACAGGGCCACAGAAAAAGGCTTTGCAAAAACAGGACAATAAGTCACCATGGCCTTCTCCTCTTCCCCCCAAGGAAGGCCACGATTGCTGGAAGGGGATCTGATAACCTAAAATAAGACCATGCTCTCATACTTCTCCTGCTATGGGATCTCCATCCAAGCACTTCCAATTTCAGAGCCTCAGCACCCTACTCTATTGAATGGGGATAATAACACCTGCCTCATAGGGTTGCTATAGTTATGAGAGTCCTCTGCAAATTCTAAAAAAGGTTGCCACATACTACTAATATTATTCCAACTCTGTGACATTCTAGAAAAGGCCACACTATAGAGACAGTGAAAAGACCAGTACTTGCCAAGGGTTATCAGGGAGAAAGGATGAAGAGGTGAAGAACAGAGGATTTTTAGAGAAGTGAAACTATTCTTAAATATAATGGTAGACACCCGCCATTGTACATTTATCAAAACCCACAGAATGTACAATACCAATACTGGGCCCTAATGTAAACTATGGATTCTGGGTGATAATGATGTGTCAATGGAGGTTTGCTGATTATAACAAATGTGGTAGGGGATACTGGTAATAGGGGAAGCTGTGCACATGTGGAGTAGAGAGTGTAAGACAGTATATGGGAAATCTCAGTATTTGTAGCTCAATTTTGTTGTGAATCTAAACCAGCTCTAAAAAAATTAACTTCATTAATTTTTTACAATTAAGCCTATTTTAAAAAAAATTACGTTAAAGTCAGTGTCATCAGACTCATTCGCATGTTAGTGTGTAATGCTCTCTATGTACATGCATTCATGTCTGAGAGTCCCAGGGCTATCCCCACTGGCCCCCATCCCAACACTACACAGCACCTAACAGGCTACAGACCACTTTCACATTCCTCCTCTCGTGGCTTACCCAAGGTCACACAGCCCTTAGCTGATTTAGGTGGAAGAAGAAGGCCTCAGTCAATCCCAGTTCTTATGAACTCAGGCCCCTGCTCCTTCTACCATGTTGTGTTTAGAGATTTCTCAGAGATGGATTATATCTATACCCAGCCTGGTGCCCACCACCATGCCTCCCTCTCCAACGTCTTCCAGAGCTGCCAGGATGCGCTGGCCCATCCTTTGCTAACATGTCACCCTTTCCTGCCTCCTAGCCCCTACAACTTGCCACAAAGACCATATACCTCTCCCTCCTATTTCTCCTGCCTATGTTCACAAATGTGTCCAAATGGATCAGACTCCACCCCACTCATATCAACCCATGGGTTTCTGCCTTCAGCTCTTCAGAACCATCATCCTGTTATAAATTTCCCTATAGGAAAACTAATAGTAGCATCATTATTAAATATTTATTACATACTAGGCACTTATACACATTTTCACATAGAATTCTCACTGTAGCCTTTTGATGTTGCATAGGTAATAACCAGTACCCCCAAACTAAGGCTCAGAAGATTGAATCTCCAGTTTGTAGTTAGAGGAGTCGAATTCAAACCAGGTCAGTCTGACGTCAGGGTCCATGTTACACTGGCTCTGACACCCCATCCTCAGAACTCTCTTAAATGACACATTGATCTTCTGACTCAACGTTCCTCCTAACCCTGATCAGTGAAAGAGACTTCTCCTCACGCCCATTCTTCATTCTGAGCCAATCTTCAATCACTTTCCCTCGACAGATGATGTGCAGGGCATTGGGCCACAGCTTCCCTCTGGTCTTCATCATGGCCCTTTCTCTATGATGCCCTCTATCATCATACCCAAGGTTTCCAACATCCCTCCTTAAAATGCTTTTTATTCCTTAGCCTCTGAGTTTCTCTGCAAAGCTAGTGACCCCAATCTCTACTCAACCACAGGAAACTGCAGAGTAACAGGAATTCCATAGGTGTCTTCACGGATCCAAATAGCTGCAAAGCATCACACCATGTCTATAAACTGTCAGTGTCTTCATTCCTGGACCTTTACTCCACCTGTCTAGCCTCTTGTGATCCCCATTTCCTCATCTGAGTTAACTTCCCAGTCCATCACCCCCTCTCAGGGACCCTTTGCCCACATCTCACTTTAATAACGCACTCACTGCCATCCTAGAACCTCATTTGCCACCCAAATGTGACCCTTCCACAGCTAAGCAATGCTATCTCTTTCCCAAGACTTTCTCCAGAAAATCTAGGTGTCCTAAAATATGGAAATAGAATGATAAAATAACCCTGAGCTCCTTTCAGTGTAAGATCAAATACATACTACTAAGATCGAATACTAACCCTAGCAGGGCCCTCCTTCTTGCTAGAACTCTTTCATTCAGCTCTCTTGGCAGTGTCTGTGAATGGCACTGCCCATAGCAGCCACTCCTATTTACTTACCACTTAATTCCAAATGCGCCACCTCACTTTCTATAGGTAATTTTACATTCACTATGAAGATTACACAATTTAATGCAAATTCCCTCAGCTTTCCTAGCTCTCCTTAAAATATCTCCAGAACTTCTTTCACTGTCATATCTGAGAAGTGTCCTGCTTTTCTGCCAAGACTAACACTTCTATCTGCTCTTGATCCCATTCACTCTTATCTCCTCCAGCATCTCATTTTTATGCCCAGTCCCATCTCCTCTCCCCTCTATCTCCCACCTCCCCATCTATCTCATATTTCTACCCCATCTCCCACATCTCCCTCTATCTCCCACCTTCCCCCATCTCCCATCTCTCCCCTCTATCTCCTATCTCTACCCCTATCTTCCACCTCCCCCTCTATCTCCTATCTCTACCCCTATCTCCCGCCTCCCCATCTATTTCCCACCTACCCCTCTATCTCCCACCTCTCCCTCTATCTCGTATCTCTCCCTCTATCTCCCACTCTCCTCACCATCTCCCATCTCTCCCCTCTGCATCCGTTCTCCCCTTCTAATTCCCATCTCTCCTATCTCTCATCTGTTTCCTCTACCTCCGATCTATCCTGCTGTCTTTCCTTCCTCTGGCTCCTTGCTCTAAGTTCATAAACAATGTGATCTCCCCATGCTAAATCAATGATTCTGGCAGGGCCATCTGTGTATTCAGGAGTCATTACTGAACACTATGAAGCAGGCTCTCTGTTTGGTGCTGAAGAGACAAAGAGAAATGGGGTAATTTCCACTCCCAAGAAGTTCACACTCCAGGGAAGAAACAGATGCGTGGAGAGTGGGATCAATTCTAGGTCAGTAGTAAGTACAGGATTATTAGGACAACAGTTGAAAGAGGTCTCCTTGAGATAGGGAGTATGCTCTCCATCTGTATGAAAGGACTAGAAGACTGAGAACTACATTTTCAAGATTCACTTGCCATTAAGGTTCTGAGGTCATATCCTAATCAAGCTCCTCACCTCCTCATTCCCAGATTATGGCAACATTCTCCTGGATAGTCTCATAGCTTCAAATCATCTTCCAATCCAAACTTCACACTGCTTCAAGGGTAAACATCACTTCATAACAGACACTTCAATGGTAAATATTACTCACTACCTCCAGGATACAAAAATAGCTCACCTGAACTGCACAACAATGGAACAAGCTTCTTGCAAAGTAGACAACTCTAGCCATTACTATTGATACTACTTATTTTGTATTTACTCTCTTACCTCTCATTACTTGTTATATTTCTGTTTGTATATGACTCATTTTCTTTACTAAGTTGTAATTTCCATGAGGGAAACCCTGCAGATGCAGGAGTTCTGAATCTTTTTCCATTGAGTCATGCCATGTTTCAATTTCTTCGTAGGCAAGAAAAATAAAAGGCAAGAGATAAATCAAAATAAATATTTGCAGCATATATGACAAAAACAGTTCTTGTGTATATTATATATAAAGTGTTCTTAGAAATCTCAAAGAAAATAAATGAACATGCCAATTAAAAATGGTCAATGAACATGGATAGGCATTTGCAAAAGAAATGCAAGTAACTGATACACATAATTTCTAAAATTATGTAAACTTACTAGTAATCAAATAAATGTAAATTAAACATTAAACATATTTTTTAAATATTATATATTTTTCTAACAATAGCTAATTTTTATTGAGTGTTTGCAACAAGCCAGATTCCCTTCTAAGAACGTCACATGAATTCATTCATCAATCTTCCCAATAAGCCCGTGAGGAAGTTACTATTACTATTCTCTAAATTTTATGGGGAATGAGGTGCAGAGAGGTTAAGTGACCTACCAGGGTCACACAACTAGGCAGTGCTGAAGACACAATTTTAATTCAGATACTTGGACTCCAAAACCACGTTCTTGGCCATTCACTCTTCTAGCTCTTCTAGATGACTAAATATTCATTGGATGTTTTCTATGTGCCAGGTACAGAGCTAAATGTTGTGAATGAATTATCTTATTTGACCCTTACAATAATCCTAGAAAGGATTTATTTTTTCTTTACATAGCAGACTAAGAAATGCTAAGAGAAACTGAGAAATTAGGACAAATTAACAACTATTATAGTAAATAATAGAAATGGGTTTGTTTGCAAAAAAGTCCATACAAGATGTTGGCAAGGGTTTGGGGAAATGGGTACTTTCATAAACTGTTGATGGAAAAGGTAAACAGTATAACCATTTTGAGAGGTAATGTGGCAAACATCACTGGCTTTTTTAGTTTACCATTGTCTCATGTCGTTTTTTAAGCATATTGTTTTCTTTAGAAATCACCATGTATGATGATTGTCTGATAAAGATGCCTAATTAATGTTATTTATATTTGAGACTGGAGAAATAGCTAATAGTATATTCTTATAAAGAAATACAATACATTCATTAAAATGATGCTGTAGTAGAATATCTTTATGATATGAAAAAATGTTAATGATATGTTACAAAGGGAGAAAGGTTAGATCATCAAACAGCAAGTACCATATGATTGCATTTTTATTAAGAAAACATATAATATAAATAGAGTTGACTAGATAGCTAGATAGGCAGCTGTCTAGCTAGTTAGATATTTAGATACAGAGAGCTACCTAGACAGATAGCTACAGGCTAAATGTTTTTTAATAGTAAGAAAATATTTAAACTGGCTGTCTCTGTATAGTACAATTGCAGTGATTTTTTTTCTTCTTTGTATTTTTCTGTATATTTTTAATTTTCTGTTTTTCCAGTTGTGACAAATGGAAAAATGACAATTTCTATATGTGGTTCCACAGAATAAACTAAAGAAGGTGACTTGAAGCTTATAAAAGTAATATTTCTACCTAAAGTTCACAGGCAATATCAGTGATTGTTGTGCTAAGACAGACAAAAGCCAAGAATAATTGTTAATATTTCCCATAAGCCAGTCACATGAAAGATCAGTCCTTCCTTACAAACCCAGTTAGAAAATTCTCTAGACTCTGGATCCCTTCTCACCAGGGAAGTCTAGACAATTCTCTCTTACCCTAAAATATTGGGTTTTCATTTGATGGGGGTCCCCATAGACCCCTTTCCCCAGTCCTAATGGACCTTCTTGTCCAATGAGCCAGTTGCCTTAGTTAGAAATCTTGATTTGCAGGTTACAGAAACCAAATGGAGCAGTATATGTCAAAATGAGTTTATTAAGAAGATAAAGGGTCATCTCTCGCAGAAATCAAGTACAAGATGAGAATAGCCATGGGCAGCTTCTGCCTGAACACTAGCCTCATTCCCCTCTGTCTCCATAAATTGGCTCTCTCTGTTCCTCTACCCCATGGTAGAAGATAGCCCCCACACCTCCTGAGTCCACAGCCTAAGGATCAGTTCCACAGACTCGCTGGAAAAAAGCCAGTTGGCTCAATTTTGCTCAGGCATTCATCTTTGTCAGTGCTAGCGCCAGCACATGGCTTCCAAGGTACATTTGTGGGGTCAGCTGGTGACCCTGTGGAGGGAGGATGGTGGTTCCTAGGAATAAGGGGTTGCTGAGAGCAGCAGACTCTTCGAGAGGTGTCATCTGCCAGCCCTGCCAGCCCTCTTGGCTGCATTGACCTTTCAGTTGCAGTTAGGATCACACAGGTAGCATCCTGCAGCTCTCTCATTATTTCCAGTCAGTGAATCCTGTCAGCAAACTCAACTACATGGGCAGGGACCAACCTTACCTCCAGCCTCTTTGGTATCTTCCTCTGCACAGCACATTGGAGGCTTTGGATACTTATCTCATTGCCGCCACGATGTGTCACCCTTCAGCATGAGCTAATCACATGGCATAAACACCCCCAAACTAACTTTTAAGTGATGAAGCCAAACAAACAATTCTGCCCCAGAATCAGAACCAAGGATGAGGGGTGGGTTTGGAAATCTGTGTGGTTTAAAAGATACATGGATATCAATTAATTCTCTCTCTCTCTCTCTCTCGCTCGCTCACTCTCTGTGTGTGTATGTGTGTGTGTGTGTGTGTGTGTCTGTGTGTCTGTGTGTCTGTGGGTGTACATTTTCTCCTCTATGGCCAAAGTGAAGAGAAGATAAACTAGAAACTGCATCCATTTTCACAGTACACTGTTTTCCATGCTGGAAATCTATAAAAGATATTCTGGTCTGTGAAATAAAGTAGCAATGTTCACATAAGAATGCAAACAGAATAGAATTTAGATCCCATCTCCTCAGGCCTATCTGGCATCAGGCTCAGACACATTAAGACAATGCCATTTGGGATCTTGTTTTAATTGGATTTTCTAATCTTCCATATATTCTAATGAGCTTGGGGGAAGGAAATCTTCAGTGTTTAGGATACAACCTCTACCAAGAGGATCCAAGAGTTTTCTCTTTGGGCTGCCCTGTGTTGGGGAGTGAAGGTGAAGAGGGACTTAATGTGAATCTCAACCACCTATGTGATCTCCCAGCCTTCAACCTTCAAGAGGTGCCTGTTCACACCGTTTATTTCTGTCTCTAAAGAGCCATAAGTTACAAGAGAATGGCCCAAAAGTCTTCAGCAAAACATCTTTCTCAGAGAGCTTACTGTAGTTTAATATGTTGCATTTGATAATGGTTTAACAAGGATCTTTAAATCCAGTCACAGCCAGAGGTCAGTGGGCTACAGATCAGAAGGGGAGAGGGCTCTGTTGACCATAGCCACCCAACAAAGGGCAAAACTCCTGGCCCCTCAGCCCAGACCCGATGGACAGAGATGCCCAGTTCATTAGCAATACCACCTAGAAAAACAGAAGTGGACACAGCAATGAACACCTCTTACTCTGTATTAGTGCTAGGGCTGCCATAAGAGTACCACAGACTGAGTAGTTTTGTTTTGTTTTGTGTTTTGTTTTGTTTTGTTTTGTTTTGTTTTGTTTTGTTTTGTTTTTGAGATGGAGTTTCAATCTTGCTCAGGCTGGACTGCAATGGCACGTTCTCGGCTCACTGCAACCACCACCTCCTGGGTTCAAGCGATTCTCCTGCCTCAGCCTCTCGAGTAGCTGGGATTACAGGCATGCGCAACCATGCCCAGCTGATTTTGTATTTTTAGTAGAGATGAAGTTTCTCTATGTTGATCAGGCTGGTCTTGTTCTCCCAACCTCAGATGATCCGCCTGCCTCAGCCTCCCAAAGTGCTGGGAATACAGGCATGAGCCACCGCTCCTGGCCCAGACTGAGTAGTTTAAACAACAGAAATTTGTCTTCTCACAGTTCTGGAGGCTGAGACCAAGATCAAGTTGTTGGCAGGGTGGATTTCTCCGGAAGCCTCTCTCCTTGGCTTGTAGATGGCCACCTTCTTGTTGCGTCCTCACATAGTCTTTCCTCTGTACATGTCCATGTCCAAATTTCTTCTTCTTATAAGGACACCAGGGTAAGGTTGGGGCCTGCCCTTATAGTTGAATTTGCTGACAGGACTCATTCGGACCTGCCTTGTGAGCTTATTTCAATGTAATTACCTATTTACAAACTGTATCTCCAAATACTGTCACCTTCTGAGAATCTGGAGGTTAGGACTTCAACATATAAGTTTGTTCAAACAATTCAGTCCATGAAACCATTCAGAGGAACAAGCTGGGAGTATGCATACATCCTCCAAACCTCTCTGACCCTGTTGGGAAACCAGACCAGCGCTGTTGTTACATGTGCAAGCTCTAGACAGATGGCCTAGACACCAATACTACATGTCCAGACACAAGCTGTGAGACCTTAGGCAAGTGACTTGTCCTCTCTGAGCCATGGTTTCTCAGATGCAAAATGAGGATGATTATAATAGTGCCTAAGTCCTATGACATAGGATCACAGTGACAAGGAAATTGGTTCCACACATAAAGGGCTTAGAACAGCACCTGACACAAAGAAAATGCTTAATAAATATTGGTGACTTTTATTTTCAGTTGAGCCACCAGGTACCCTAGCTAATTACTAGCCCAGCCAGGGTAGAGATCTGTTGGATCTACATCCACAGCACTGTTGAAGGTGCCCCCGGTGAACACTAACTGGGGCTACCCATGAGCCCATAGTGAGTCTAGCCAAAACCTATTAGCCACAAATTTGGGAGCAAACATCCATCCACCTTCCAGAAGCCTCAGCCACCTTATTCTTTCAACTTAAATCCTTGAGCACTTAAAGCTTCTGCTTATAGTGAATAAATATGCATCCACTTGTAAGTCCCTTTGTATAGGCTGAACGGATAGGTGATGAATTTCTCCCTGTTTTTTGGTTTTTTGTTGTTGTTGTTTTTTTAATTTTCACTGAAGACTACAGAGAAAGGCTTTAATTAATCCTGGGAAGATAAAAGTCTTCTTTTCCTAGTCTATTTAGTCTTGCCTATAGCTAATCAGCTTGTTTGTCAAAGCAGACCCTAGATCTGCTACAAAAACATGACAAGGAACAATGTATAAACCCTAGAGACATTTTCACTTTGATGTACTGGGTGTTTGTCATTTGAGGGTGCCAGGCGTTCAGCTTTACAGGCACTACACCAGTGTCAATGGAATCCCTCACTTCCATCTCAGAAGTGGAGTGCCCTCACTAACATCAACAGACTTTTTAAAATTTTACTTTTATTTATTTATTTAGGGGGTACAAGTGCAGGTTTCTTATATGCATATATTGCATCATGGTGAAGTCTGAGCTTTGAGTGTACCTGTCACCTGAATAGGGAACATTATACCCAATAGATAACTTTTCAACCTTCCTCCCTCTCCCATCCTCCCACCTTTTGCAGTCTCCAATGTCTATTATTCTACTCTGTATATCCATGGGTACCTATTGTTTCGCTCCCACTTTTAAGTGTGAATATGTGGCATTTGACTCCCTGGTTTTGAATTATTTCACTGAGGATAATGGCTTCCAGTTCCATCCCTGTTGCTGCAAAAGAAATTTTGTCCTTTTTTATGGCTGAGTAGTATTCCATGATGTGTATGTGATATATCAGAATCTTCTTGACAAGTCCTATTCAACCATCAGCATAATACTTTCTCTTACTGAATTTTTACATCTCCTTGCTTCAAGATCTAAGTAAGAATGTTTCATTAGTCATTGCCTGAGTTTCTGGTCTGTCTTCCAATGCCCAGATTTTGCAAGAGGGAGAGAGAGTGTGTGTATGTCTGTGTGTGTGTGTAAAATAGTCTGCAAATATTTTTTCCCATTCTTTAGGCCAGGGGTCCTTAACCCCTGGGCCATGGACCAGTACTGGTCTGTAGCCTGATAGGAACCAGGCTGCACAGCAGAAGGTGAGCAGTGGGTGGGCGAGTGAAGAAGCTTCATCTGTATTTACAGCTGCTCTCCATTGCTTGCATTACTGCCTGAGCTCTGCCTACTGTCACATCAGTGGTAGTATTAGATTCTCATAGGAGTGCAAGCCCTACTGTCAACTGTGCATGTGAATGTGAGGGGTCTAGGTTATGGGTTCTTTATGTGATGCTAATGCCTGATGATCTGAGGTAGAGCCAGGCAGTGATGCTAGCACAGAGGAGTGGCTGCAAGTACAGATTAACATTAGCGGAGAGGTTTGACTGCACAGAGACCATAATAAATCAATTGCTTGCAGACACGTATCAAAACCCTATCGGTGAGCAGCAAGTGACAATTAAGCTGCATCTCCCTATCATTTAAAATCCAAACAAATGGGAGTGATAAACCCAAAATTCAGGCCAGGCGCGGTGGCTCACGCCTGTAATCCCAGCACTTTGGGAGGCCAAGGCGGGCGGATCACCTGAGGTCGGGAGTTGGAGGCTAGCCTGACCAACATGGAGAAACCCTGTCTCTACTAAAAATACAAAAAAATCAGCCAGGTGTGGTGGTGCATGCCTGTAATCCTAGCTACTCGGGAGGCTGAGGCAGGAGAATCACTTGAACCTGGCAGGCGGAAGTTGTGGTGAGCAGAGATCACACCATTGCACTCCAGCCTGGGCAAAAAGAGTGAAACTCCATCTCAAAAAATACTCCAAATTTAAAAGAATAGTTACTTCAAGGTAGAGATGGAGGCTTGGGGTGAAGAAAAAGCATATATATATATATATATATATATATATATATACACATATATGTATATATACACACACATATATACATATATACACATATATACACACATATATATACATATACACACACACACACAGACACACACACAACACATATATATTATATATATATATATTTTTTTTTTTTTTTTTTTTTTTGAGATGGGTCTCGTCTGTCTGCAATCTCGGCTCACTGCAAGCTCCACCTCCCAGGTTCACACCATTCTCCTGCCTCAGCCTCCTGAGTAGCTGGGACTACAGGTGCCCACCACCATGCCTGGCTAATTTTTTGTTTTCGTATTTTTAGTAGAGACAAGGTTTCACCATGTTAGCCAGAATGGTCTCAATCTCCTGACCTCGTGATCCACCTTCCAAGATGAAATCAAATTTTTAATGTTCTAGTTTTATAAGCTGACTGTTGGGTTTATGGTGTTTATTACTATGTTTTATAGTAAATGTGTTACATATTTATATATCAAATATTACAAAATATAAAATAATTATAATTTTTAAGACAGGATTTTGATGGTTTTTAGTGACAACTTAATTTTAGCCATTTCATTTTTTAACTTTTTATAAAATTTTACTTTTTGCTGCATTTCACAAGTATCTCAACAACCCCTTTTATTCTTTCAAATGGGGAAAAAAGAATGCTTTATTGAAGCATAATGGTAATGTGCTCAATCCCTTTACCCAGGTATAAGAAAATGGATGTCAGAAAATGGGTTGTTTTTTTCTTGTAAATTTGTTTAAGTTTGTTGTAGATGCTGGATCTTAAGCCTTTGTCAGATGGATAGATTGCAAAAATTTTCTCCTATTCTGTGGGTTATCTATTCACTCTGATGATAGTTTCTTTTGCTGTGCAGAAGCTTTATTTAATCACATCCCATTTGTCAATTTTTGCTTTTGTTGCAATCGCCTTTGGCATCTTTGTCATGAAATCTTTGCCTGTGCCTATGTTCTTTATGGCATTGCCTAGATTTTCTTCTAGGGTTTTTATAGTCTTGGATTTTACATTTAAGTCTTTAATCCAACTTGAGTTGATTTTTGTAGATGGTGCAAGGAAGGGGTCCGGTTTCAATTTTCTGCATATGGCTCCCCAGTTCTCCCAGCACCATTTGTTAAGTAGGGAATCCTTTCTTCATTGCTTGTTTTTGTCAGATTTGTCAAAGATCAAATGGTTGTAGATGTGTTGTCATATTTTAGGGTTCTCTATTCTCTTCCATTGGACTCCCCTTCTTTTTAAAAAATAAGGAATGCTTCACAAATTTGTGTGGCATCCTTGCACAGAGGCCATGGTAATCTTCTCTGTGGCATTCCAATTTTAGTGTATGTGCTAACAAAGCAAGCAAAGAACTCACAGTCTTATGTGGACAGGCCAAGTAAACCGAAGTGCAACAATGTTAAAGAAACATGAGTAGCCCAGGTATGGGAAAAGTTTACTATAAGTTGTGGGGAGGGGGTTTGATGGTGAATTAGAAAAAGCTTCTAAAGGTGAAGGAAAAAAAAAACAATCCAGAGAGAGGAGATAACACAGGTGAAGACACAGGATCTGAATATAGTATTACTAAATGGTATATGAAGTAGTGCATTTAATTTTTAAACAGCCCCTAAATCCCATTTAAATGACATTTATGTCAGCATGGAAACAACAAAGGTGCCATTGGCACACCAGGAGTTTTGAGAAATTTATGAATGTACTCACCAACCCTTAAAAATGGGCTTTGGATTGCTAGAACTGGGGATGCACAGGTTATATTTCAGATTATTTAAAATTTGCTCTACAAGACTTAACATCAAATTATATTTGACTCAAATCAATATTTAAAATTATTTTACATCTCTTGAGCTTTCTGCAAATTAAAGGAGGAAAAATCTGGCTTAGAATTATTGGGGAATAAAAACAAGTTGGAAATGTTTAAATAAAGGAATACAAAAACCCAGATCATTAGGACAGTCTCTGCAATCAAATCATCAACTCCCTCCACTGGAAGGGGTGGCTTTGCAAGATCTTTGCTGTGGCCTTCTTTGCCCAAGCCTCCTCCGTAGGCATAACCATTCTCAATTTCTATGAATCCTTTCAAAGAACTAGAGAGCTGCTTCTGTCAGATAGAGGCACATAGTACTATTACTACAACAACCCAGTCAGAAGAAGGCTTTATAAATTACTCACTAGGCTGTGGGTGGGTTAGGAACTGATAGCCTGAGTTCCTAGACTTTCCTAACAGAAAATGGTCAACTGCAATTACTTGATTCTCCTTTCAAATGACTGATTCTCCTCTGGTTTCTTTTGGGTCTCTCCCACTTCCATTCTGGGTAGCAATCCCTGCTGGCTGAGATGGAAATTAGGTGTGATTTAAGTCTTGCATAATTTGTACAATGCTGTAAAATGCCAGTGCAAAATCAAGAGAGTTTGGTCAAGAGGAAAATTTATTTTGGAAAAGAAGAAGAGAGGGGGAGCAGGTGGCACTAGGCCATCTGCTTCAGAATGAATAATTATTAGGATTCTTGTTTTGCTGAGAACATTTTTAGAAAAGGCATTTACAAGGGTTGCTGAAAAGTAGCATCAATTCTGAGAAGGGAACAGGAAGAGACACAAAAGCCAAGCAGCCCAAGCTCTCCAGATGAATCCAGGGCCAACTAAATCAACCTCACAAATGAGAACTTCCCAGAAAGATCCAGCAGGAAGGAAATCCTGCAAGTAAAAAGTCATCATCAAAGAAGAAAGGATGATTTCAGCTCTGATATTGTCTTTTTATCCACTGATACTGTCCAATGCCTTACATCTCCAGGAAGCAGAGTAGCATGGAAAGAATTGTGGACCATAATGTTTTAAGGATGTCAAGATTTTCTTCCTTCTCAATCTCTACCCCCTGATCATGTGGCCATTTCTTCATGCCTCTACCCCTATCAAGACAAAGGGCTTGGACATATAACTCCTCAGGTGTAAATACCCATGGAGAAAGAGACAAACTCTTACAGGTGTCAAGGAAAGAAAAGGGAAGGGAGAAAGAGAGGGAGGGAGAACAGAAGGGTGGAAGAAAGTGAGAGGGAGGGAAGCAGGTGAACAGAAAAAGTGCAAAGAAGAGTATACTGCTGGGCTCTAACTTTTAGAAGGTATTGATTTGTGAACAAGTACCATGAATTTGGGTTGCTAAACATGAGAAGTGGTTTCTATAAAATTACCAGTTCAAAGGAATTTGTGCTCTGTGATTTTTAATAAATATTGCACACATAATTTAATGCTTTACTTTTAAGTTTCTGTAATGTGAACTAAATTAGTCCATTTATTGCAATATTTGCCAGCATCATTATAATCACTATAATTACCTTCATCTGTCTATTAAAGGACAATTTCTATTTCATGTCATGATCCTTACACTGAAATAGCACAATACAAATTAGAAATGATATGCAGACAAATCATAATTTCCTCCCAGAATTTAAGTTCCTCATGTGAAAACTTCAGTGATTGATTTCAAGTTTCAAAAGAATTTAAACTTAACTCATAATTGGGTATATAATGAAGTTTAATGGATAATATTGAGTAGAGTAAAACCTCATGAATTCATACTTTATTAATGTGGAATTTGGGGTTTTATAAATACATCTTTGTTATATTCATAAAACATAGTTTTCTAATAACTTATTATTAGTAATTATCTTGTACCAAGAAAAAGCTTCTTAATGCTGTCTCCAAGAGTCTTGAGTGTTTTGAAAGCAACGACTTGAAATTTTCTTATATGCAAGCCGGGTGTGGTGGCTCACGCTTGTAATCCCAGCACTTTGGGAGGCCGAGGTGGGCGGATCACGAGGTCAGGAGATAGAGACCATCCTGGCAAACATGGTGAAACCCCATCTCTACTAAAAATATAAAAAATTAGCCAGGCGTGGTGGCGGGCACCTGTAGTCCCAGCTACTCGGGAGGCTGAGGCAGGAGAATGGCATGAACCTGGGAGGCGGAGCTTGCAGTGAGCCAAGATCACGCCACTGCACTCCAGTGTAGGTGACAGAGCAAGACTCGGTCTCAAAAAAAAAAAAAAAAATTGCTCATGTGCATTGTAGGTTATACTGTTACAAGAGCATTCACTGCTTACTCTCTTTTGGAACTGAAAATAGGATATTAGATCTATCCTATCTATTACACCTGAAAAAATATGCTATACTAAAGGCAATATATTCTCCCCTTCCCCTACTTGAAAATACTCTTATGAAAAGGTTACAGAGAAGGGTTAATTGAAAGAAAAAATATAATCATATCATATATGGTCCTTGTTCTTTGTATGTGTAGATCCTCCAAAAGGAAGACCACAGAGAAGAGGAGCGAGTGAGAAGGTTCTAAGAACCAACTCTCCCTCCAAACTCACCAACCAAGTACCTAAACCCATATCAGCATAAAATAAAGAAGATTCAGGTCATCTTCTCACAAGAAACTTAGCTCTGCTTCTGAAGGAAGGCCATCTACAAGAAACCCCCACCTAAGATCTTGACTCATTGTTTCCTTGAAGCTATTTAAGTAAATGTGGAGACAAATGCCTGTGTTCCCATTTGATTCATTCCTGGTCCTTTCCTCCAACAGAAATGTTCAAGGGACTTGAGCTCAGGGGTCAGTTTTCCAGAAGGAAAAATACCTCTTTATGCCTGCCCCAGGCAAGCCTACCTTGAGATGGAAAGAGAGGAGCTACCCTGATTATGGTGAGACTACACTCAGTAGTTGAAAAAGGTGATCCCTGAGGCCCTACCAAAAACAATCAATCTTTTAGTTCTAGTTCAGTCTGTGCCTGATTTAACTGATATTTATATATGTAAGTAATGATATTTTACTAAATGGAAAACACAAACAGAAGTGATGCTTGTGAACTCAGTGCTGCCCTGGTATAAAAGAAAACACAACCAATCTCAGCTGACACCTGTCCACAGAGGCAGCATTTAAATTAGCCCAAGGCAGAGGGGAATCACCAATCACAATGGTCCAAACTTGAGTTCCTGCAAGCCTTGCCACTGGGGGCTACAGTGCTCTGGGGCTCAAAATAAATTTGAAAGGCAGTCTAGGCCACAAGGACTGCAACCCCTAGGCAAGTCCTTCTGCTGAACTGGACCCAGAGACAATGGACAGGTGGGGCATGTGACCTACTGAGACACCAGCCAAGGTGGCTGAGTGCTGGCCTCACCCCTCCCCTAGCCCCAGGCTATGCAGCTCATAGCTCCAAAAAGACCCCATTCCTTCATTTGAGGAGAGGAGAGGGAAGAATGGGGAGGGCTTTGTCTTGCACCTTGGATACCAACTGAGCCACAGCAAGATAGGGTACCAATCAGAGTCATGAGACCCCTTACTAGGCCCTAGCTCCCAGATGACATTTCTAGACACACCCTGGGCCACAACGGAGCCTGCTGCCTTGAAGGGAAGGATCCAGTTCTGGCAGAATTTATCATCTACTAACAGAAGAGCCCTTGGGCCCTGAATAATCAGCAGTGATACCCAGGTACCATGTCAAGGGCCTTGGGTGAGACTCTGAAACTTGCTGGCTTCAAGTGAGACTCAGAATATTCCCAGCAGTGGTGGCTACAAGGGTAAGATGCCCTCCTCTTGAGAAAAGTGGAAGGAAAAGCAAAAGGGACTTTGTCTTTCACCTTAGGTACCAGCTCAGCCACTAGGGGATAGAGCACCAAGTGGCCCCTTAGGGTCCCCAGTTCCGGGGCTTGGCTCTTGGTCAGCATTTCTGGACTTGCCCTGGGGCGGAGGGGAGCCCACTGTCCTGAACAGTGAGTCCCAGGCCAGGCAACATTCACCACAAGTTGACCGAAGAGCCCATGTAAGGGAACATCAGTGGTAGTTTGGCAGTACTTTCTATGAGCCTTTGTTGGCCACAGCCACAGGATGAGGCTCCTCTGCCTTTGGAAAAAGATGGAAAGAGTGGGAAGGAATGCATCTTGTAGTTTGAGTGCCAGCTCAGCTGCTATGCAATAGAACATCAGGTCGAGTTCCAAGGTTTTTGACTCTAGTCTCTGGCTCTCAGATGGCACCTCTGGACATGCACAGTGCCTGGGGGATCTTGACACCCTGAAGGGAAGGACATAGGCCTGGCAGGCTCTGCCACCTGCTGATGGTAGAGCCCCAGGGTCTTGAGCAAACATAGGCCATAGCCAAGGAGTGGTTACAGCAGACTTTGGGTGAGACCCAATTCTGTGCTGGCTTCAGGTCTGACTCAACACAGTCCTAAGAGTGGTGGCCCCAGGTGTGCTTTTGTCACATTATCCCCAGCTCCAGGGGGCTAAGAAGAGACGAAAAAGACTCCATTCATTTGGGAGAAAGTATGAGAAGAAAACAAGGGTCTCTACCTGACAATCCAGAGAATTCTTGCAGATCTTGTTCAAGACCATCAAGGCAGTACCTCTATGAGTCTACAAGAACCACAGCATTACTGGGCTTGGGGTATCCCCTAAAGCAAATACAGCTTAAATCACAACCTGCAAGTCCTTATGAATATCTAGAAAGCCTTCTCAAGAAGGACAAGTACAAACAACCCCAGACAATGAAGACTGCGATAAATACCTAATTCTTCAATGTCCAGACACTAAAGAATAACTACCAGCATCAAAACCATCCAGAAAAACATGACCTCACCAAATTAACTAAATAAGGCACGAGTGATCAATCCTGGAGAAAGAGAGTTATGTGATCTTTCAGGCAGATAATTCAAAATAGTTGTGGAAACTTGAAGACATTAAGGATAACACAGACAAGGAATTCAGAATTCTATCAAATAAATTTAACAAAGAAATTTAAATAATTCAAAAGAATCAAGAAGAAATTCTGGAGCTGAAAAATGCAATTGGCATTCTGAAGAATGCATCAGAGTCTTTTAATAGTAGAATTGATCATGCAAAAGAAAGAATTGGTGAGCCTCAAGACAGGCTATTTAAAAATACACAGTCAGAGGAGACAAAAGAAAAAAGAACAAAAATTATGAAGCACACCTAAATGATCTCAAAATAGTTTCAAAAGGGCAAATCTAAGAGTTATTGACCTTAAAGAGGATGTGGAGAAAGAGATAGGGGTAGAAACTTTATTCAAAGTGACTGTAACAGAGAATTTCCCAAATCTAGAAAAAATATCAATATCCAAGTACAAGAAGGTTATAGAACACCAAGCAGATTTAATCCAAAGAGGACTGCTTCAAGGCATTTAATAATCAAATTTCCAAAGAACAAGAATAAAGAAAGGATTCTAAAAGCAGCAAGAGAAAAGAAACAAATAATATACAATGGAGTTCCAATATGTATGGCAGTAGACTTTTCAGTGGAAACCTTACAAGCCAGGAGAGAGTGGCATGACATATTTAAAGTGCTGCAGAAAAAAATATTCTATGCTAGAATGGTATATCTGGAAAAAGCATCCTTCAAACATGAAGGAGAAATAAAGACTTTGCCAGACAAACTAAAGCTGAGGGATTTCATCAACACCAGACCTGTCCTACAAGAAATGGTAAGGGAGTGCTTAATCAGAAAGAAAAGGATGTTTATGAGCAATATGAAATCATCTGACAATACAAAATTCACTGGTAATATTAAGTTCACCAAAAAAAAATACACAGAATATTATAACACTGTAACACTAATGTGTAACCTACTCTCATCTTAAGTGGAATGACTAAACGATGAACCAATCAAAAATAATAACTACAACAACTTTTTAAGACATAGACAGTACAATAAAATATAAATAGAAACAACAAAAAGTTAAAAAACAGGGGGACAAAGTTAAGGCATAGAGGCTTTATTAGTTTTTTTTTTGCTTGTTTGCTTGCTTATGCAAACAGTGCTAAGTTGTTATCAGCTTAAATATTGGGTTATAAGATAGTATTTGCAAGCCTCTTGGTAACCTCAAATCAAAAAACATAGAAAAGATACACAAAAAATTTAAACTGAGAAACAAAATCATATCACAAAGAAAATCTCCTTTGCTCAAAGGAAGACAGGAAAGAGAGAGAGAGAAGGAAGGAAGGAAGGAAGGAAGGAAGGAAGGAAGGAAGGAAGGAAGGAAGGAAGGAAGGAAGGAAGAAGGAGGAGGAGGAGGAGGAAGAGGAGGAGGAGGAGGAGGAAGAGGAGGAAGAGGAGGAGGGCAGGCAGGCAGGCAGGCAGGCAGGAAGGAAAGAAAGAAAAGACAAGACCAGACCACATGACAACCAGAAAACAAGTAACAAAATGGCAGGGGTAAGTCCTTATTTATCAATAATAATATTGAATGTAGATGGACTAACCTCTCCAATCAAAAGACATAGAATGGCTGAATGGAGGGGGAAAAACCAGACTCAATGATCTGTTGCCTACAAGAAACACACTTAACCTATAAAGACACAAACTGAAAATTAAAAAATGAAAATGAAAGCCAATGAAAGCCAAAAAGAGCAGGAGTAGCCACATTTATATCAGACAAAATAGATTTTAAGACAAAAACTAAAAGAAGAGACAAAGAAGGTCATCATATAACAATAAAGGAGTCAACTCACCAAGAGGATATACAATTGTAAATATATATGAACCCAACACCAGAGCACCTAGATATAAAAAGCAAATATTATTAGAGCTAAAGAGATAGACTCCAATACAATAATAGCTGGAGACTTCAACACCCCACTTTAAGCGTTAGACAGATCTTCCAGACAGAAAATGACAAAGAAACATCAGACTTACTCTGCATTATAGACCAAATAAACCTAATAGACATTTCTAGACCATCTTACCAAATAGTTGCAGAACCACATTCTTTTCTTCAGAACATAGATTATTACCAAGAATAGACAATATATTATGTCACAAAACACGTCTTTTAAAAATTCAGAAAAATTAAAATAATATCCAGTGTCTTCTCTGACCACAATGGAATAGAACTCTTACTCAGTAACAAGAGGAATTTTAGAAACTATGTAAATACATGAACATTTAAAAAACATGCCCCTAAATGACCAGTGGGTCAATGGAGAAATTATGAAAAAATTCTTAAACAAATGATAATGGAAACACAACATACCAAAACCTATGGGATACAGCAAAAGCGCTACTAAGGAGGAAGTTTATAAGTGCCTGCATGTAACAAGAAGAAAAACTTCAAATAAACAACCTAATGATGCATCTTAAAGAACTAGAAAAGCAAAAGCAAACCAAACACATAATTAGTAGGAGAAAAGAAATAATAACAATCAGAGCAGAAATAAATGAAATTGAAATGAAGAAAACAATACAAAAGATCAATGAAACCAAAAAAATTTTTTGAAAAGATAAAATTGACAAATATTTAGCCAGACAAGCTAAAAAGTGAGAGAGAGAAAAGATCCAAATAAATAAAATCAGTGATGTAAAAAAAAAAAGGAGACATTACAACTGATACTGCAGAAATTCAAAGGATCACTAGTGGTTACTATGAGCAACTATATGACAGTAAATTGGAAAATCTAGAAAAAAATGACAAATTCCTAGACACATACAACATGCCAAGATTGAACCAGGAAGAAATCCAAAACCTAAATAGACTATTAAGTAACAAGATCAAAGCCACAGTAAAAAGTCTCACAGCAAAGAAAAGCCTAGCCCCCAACTACTCAAATCCTACTCAAACTATTCCAAAAAAATTGAAGAGGTGAGGGAGAGGGAATACTTCCAAACCCTTTTATGGGGCCAGTATTATCCTGATACCAAAACAAAGACACATCCAAAAAGGCAAACTACAGGCCAATATTGCTAATGAATATTGATACCAAAATTCTCAAAAAAATACTAGCAAACTGACTTCAAGAATACATTAAAAAGATGATTTATCATGGCCAAGCAGGATTTATGCCTGGAATGCAAGGATGATTCAACATATGCAAATCAATCAATGTGATATGATTGAAGAACAAAACAAAATGAAGAACAAAAACCATATGGTCATTTAAATTGATGCTGAAAAAGCATTTGATAAAAATTAACATCACCTCATGATTTAAAAAAAAAACTGAGTATAGAAGGAACATATCTCGACATAATAAAAGCCATGTATGACAGACCCACACCTAGTATCATGCTGAATGGGGAAAATCTAAAAACCTTTCCTCTAAGATCTAGAACAGGACAAGAATGCCCACTTTCACCACCGTTACTCAACATAGCACTAGAAGTTCTAGCTAGAACAATCAAACAAGACAAAGAAATAAGAGCATCCAAATTGGAAAGGAAGAAGTCAAATTAGCCTTGTTTGCAGATGATATGAGTTTATATTTGGAAAAACCTGAAGACTCCACCAAAAAACTATTAGAACTGATAAACAAGTTCAGTAAAGTTGCAAGATTAAAAAATCAACATACTGGTTGGGCATGATGGCTCATGCCTATAATCCCAGCACTTTGGGAAGCCAAGGTGGGTGGATTACCGTAGGTCAGGAGTTCAAGACCAGCCTGACCAACACGGTGAAATCCCGTCTCTACTAAAAAAACAAAATTAGCTGGACGTGGTGGTGTGCGCCTATAATCCCAGCTACTCAGGAGGCTGAGGGAAGAGAACCGCTTGAACCCAGGAGGCGGAGGTTGCAGTGATCCGAGATCATGCCATTGCACTCCAGCCTGGGCAAAAAGAGTGAAACTCCATCTGAAAAAAAGAAAAAATCAACATACAAAAATCAATAGTATTTCTATGTGCCAAAAAGTAACAATCTGAAAAAGGAATCAAAAAAGTAATGTCATTTACAATAGCCACAAATAAAATTAAATACCCAGGAACAGACTTAACCAAAGAAGTGAAATATTTCTACAATGAAAACTATAAAACACTGAAGAAATAAATTGAAGAGATGCCAAAAAGTGGAAAGATATTCCATGTTCATGGATTGAAAGAATCAATATTGTTAAAATGTCCATACCACCCAAAACAATCTACAGATTCAATGCGATATCTGTCAAAATACCAATGATATTCTTTACAAAAATAGAAAACAACAATCCAAAAATTTAAATGGAAACACAACATATCCTAAGCAAAAAGAGCAAAACTGGAGGCATCATATTACCTGATTTCAAATTATACCACAGAGCTGTAGTAATCAAAATAGCATGGTACTGGCATAAAAACAGACACATAGACAAATGGAACAAAATAGAGAACCCTGAACTAAATTTATGCATTTACAGTGAACTCATTTTTGACAAATGTGCCAAGAACATGCACTGGAGAAAGGACAGTGTCTTCAAATGGTGCTGGGAAAACTGGATATCCATATGCAGAAGAATGAAACTAGACCCCTATGTCTTGAAATATACAAAAATCAAATCAAAGTGTCTTAAAATTTTAAATATAAGACCTGATGAAGCTACTAAAGAAAATATTGGGGAAACACTTCAGGATATTGGTCTAGGCGAAGATTTCTTGAGTAAGACTTCAAAAGTACAGGCAACCATAGCAAAAATGGAAAAATAGGGCCACACCAAGTTAAAAAATTCCTGCACAGCAAAGGAAGCAATCAACAAAGTGAAGAGACAACCCACAAAATAGGAGGAAAATATTGGTAAACTACCTATTTGCCAAAGGATTAATAACCAGAATATAAAAGGTACTCAAACAACTCTATAGGAAAAAAATCTAATAATCTAATTTAAAATTTGGCAAAATATTTGAATAGACAGTTCTCAACAGAAGACATACAATGCTAAACAGGTATATGAAAAGGTGCTCAGCATCACTGAACATCAGAGAAATGCAAATCGAAACTACAATAACATGTCATCTTACCCCAGTTAAAAATGGCTTGTATCCAAAAGACAGGCAATAACATATGCTGGCAAGGGAGGAAAGGAAAGCCTCATACACTGTTGGTAGGAATGTAAATTAATACAACCACTATGGTGAACAGTTTGGAGGTTCCTCAAAAAACTAAAAATAAAACTACCAAATGATTCAGCAACCCTACTGCAGGGTATATACCCAAAAAAAAGGAAGTCAGTATATAGAAGAGATATCTGCACTCTCATGTTTGTTGCAACAGTGTTCACAATAGTCAAGATTTGGAAACAACCTAAGAGTCCATCAACAGATGAATGGATAAAGAAAATGTGATACATATACACAATGGGGTACTACTCAGCCCTAAAAAAAATGAGATTCTGTCAGTTGTCACAACATGGATGGAACTGGATGTCATTATGTGAAGTGAAATAAGCCTGGCACAGAAGGACAAACATCGCATGTGCTCACTGTTTTGTGGGATCTAAAAATCAAAACAATTGAACTAATAGAGATAGAGAGTAGAAGGATGATTACCAGAGGCTGGGCAGGGTAGTGGGAGGGTGGGGAGGAGATGGGGATGGCTAATGGTTAAAATGATTAGAAAGAATGAATAAGACCTAGTATTTGATAGCACAACGGGTGACTATAGTCGAAAATAATTTAATTGTACGTTTTAAAATAACTAAAAGACTATAATTGGATTGTCTGTAACACAAAAGATAAATGTTTGAAGGGATAGATAGCTCATTTTAAATGATGTGATTATTATGCACTCTATGCCTGTATCAAAATATTTCTGCCGGGCGCGGTGGCTCATGCCTGGAATCTCAGCACTTTGGGAGGCCAAGGCGGGCGGATCATAAGGTCAGGAGAACGAGATCATCCTGGCTAACACGGTGAAAACTCATCTCTACTAAAAATACAAAAAATTAGCTGGGCCTCGTGGCGGGTGCCTGTAGTCCCAGCTACTCAGGAGGCTGAGGCAGGAGAATGGCGTGAACCCAGGAGGCGGAGTTTGCAGTGAGCCGAGATCACACCACTGCACTCCAGCGCGGGCGACAGAGTAAGACTCTGTCTCAAAAAAAAAAAAAAAAGTTTGTCAGAAAAGATGGAAATTCAATTAATTAAAGCAATTTTTTACATAGTCCAAATTCAAAATAAATGTTTTCAGTCTATTATGAGGGATTTTGAGAAATCTTACATGAACAACAATTTGGCTCTACCCTGAAAAATCCTGGTGGCTTATATTTCTGACCTGTATGAGCAATTAACATGCCTCTCAATGGACACATGAGCAACAACTTGGGGCCACAAGTAATCAAGGAGTCCATTTTCATTTCCTGGAGCATGAAAGACAGAAACCGGGGGTTTCAGCATAAGCCAGAAAATGGCAGAGGAGATGTTGATTGTGTTTTTAAATTTCTAATTTCATTTTCAAGCGCAGAATGTGCCCAGAAGCAACACTCAGCGCAGAAACCTACAGCAAATGTCCTTAATTACTTCTTTCCCAGCCTCCTTGAAACATTAGCAATCTGGAGGCCAGGTCCATAAAACTGGCCAGAAATCACTCCAAATCAATTTCCTAATCATTGACTTGAGAAGCAGGCAGACGTTATGCCATAATGTGACTCCACTAAATAATTACTCAACAGAATAGGGCTCCTGCCTCTGAAATCCTCTAGGACCAATGGGATTTCAGAGGCAGCAATGAAGCGAATATTTTGTTTCCCTTGGAATTCAAATCACGTGGTTCACCCTGTTTCCTTGTTCTGTACACCTAGGTAGATGCTTATTGCTTTCTTTTAAGTTCTGAGACAGCCAAAATATAGAACAGTCAGCCTTATTATAATACTTCCATTTTTACAAACGTATTTGCCAGGCTGTGTGTACCAATCTGTAGCCCGAAAAATTGGATATCCTGACGACTGGACCTCACATAATTTATCCTCTCTACATTGACGGGCTCTTTCTTGCTCTCACTCCTTTTCTCCAGGCTGGTACGAATCAAATAGTCTTGGTATTTCTTCAAATAAAATTTTAAAACCCCAAAAGCCAAGTTGGCTTTGGTCAAAAGATTCTTTCAAATCCTAATCAAAAGCATTCAGAAAAATAAGAATTTATTTTGTCTCCAGAGGTCCATCTGAGATGTCAATTACTACTATAGATGTAAACATATGGAGACTTAAAGACTTAAGGGTGCAAGATAAAGAAGGAACAGAGAGAACCGCATGATACAATTTATCTTGGACAGAAGGAATTTGTTTAACTCTTTCAGTTTTCATAAAACATCATCCTTGGAACAAGATGACCAAGTGGGGAGAAAATCCAGCCTCCATCTGTGCTGACATCACGCTCAGCAAAAGCCAAGCAAGAAATCCTACCTTGAGGGAACCCAATGCCCTCCTCAGACAGATGGAGTCTGCTGACTACCTGCAGGAAGATGTCTAAGTGATGCCCATTCAGACATCTTCATGCCACTACCTCCTCTTAAGAGGCCAGAAAGATCATTTTGCAGCTGCAAATGTTCCCACCCCAGACTCCTGGCAAGCAGTCAAGTGCTGGGCCAATTCACTAACAATGGAAAAGAAGCTACTTGACCTCTCTTCAGGACTTCCCTCCTTCCCAGCAGCCCCCACCACACTTGCCCTTCCTGTAATTGCTCAGGGCAGGCAGCAGGTCATTACTGGACGGGCAGCTGTTCCTCCCCTCCTGACTAATTCAGGCAACATTTTCACACTGCTGAGCAACAATTCATGGCAAGAATAAAAGAGGCAAAGAGATGGATTCTTTTACTACAAGTGAATATGGAAATCTGCTCTGGTACTCTAAAATTATAAAGGTGCAGTGGAGACACTGGGTTCCCCTGAATTCACCAAGAAAACCTTGGCATCGTATAAGGAAGAATGTGAAGACTCTTAAAGTTAATAGCTGCACTGGAACAACTCAGGACGGTGTCCTCTACTTTAGGGCATAGAATGAGGGAAACTTTCCAGGCCTTTTTAGTTTTCATAAACAACATTGGCAGACCCACTGTATCAGTGCCTTGATTATTTTCAAATGTAATACAGAGTCCTCTGGTGTGCCAATCTGGCCTACTCACATCTGGTATATCTAACTCCATCTGTAGTTTTAAACCTGACCCCAAAACAGCGTATAGTTTTGGTCAAGTGGCTTATCTTGTATGATGGACAAAATGACTCAATGATGTTGGTCAGGAGGTGCCATGAAGTTGCCATCTTATCCAACGTCAATTTGGTCTTCCAATGAGGCTAGACCTGCAGAGTCAATGGCAGCCCCACTCATCAGTTTTTTCTCCTCTATTTCTTCTTCCTTTCTTAAAATTTTATTTTTAAAATTCCTTATACATATATAAACATTTGTAATCAAATTTACAAATATACCATATCAGACATCTTGGTTTTTTGTTTTGTTTTGCTCCCCTGCTCCCATTCATTCTTAAAGCTCCACTCACGTGATGGCCCCGTTCCCCAGCGAGGAATCTTCTGGTGACAACCTAGCATGTGTCCTTCCTCATTTTTCTTTGTGCTCATATAATATAAACACACACACATATATAAAATATGCATATATAAGAGATAAGGCAATGTTTTACATAAATGGGATTATATTTTAAGCGCTTTGCATCTTGCTTTTCTCACTATAAACCAGCTCATGGAAGTCCCTCCAAGTAAAGCAATGGAGTTACAGGTTTGTTTTCATTTGGTCTTGCTTTTGATTTTGCTTTTTTAATGCCTGCGTAAGATATTATGGTGTGAATGAAAATATAATAATTGACAAAACCACTCCCCTCCTGATAAACTGACTTTGTTTCCCATGTGTATGTGTGTGTGTATGTTCTATGTATGTATTTTATACACACACATATATAAAAGTCAAGAGAGAGAGAGAGAAAAAGAGATTTATTATGTAAAATTGGAGGCTGAAAATTCCCAAGATCTGCAATCAGCAGGCTGGAGCTGAAATTATATGATTTGGAGGCTGAAAAGTCCCAAGATCTGCAATCAGCAGGCTGGAGCCCCAGGAGAGCTGATGGTTAAGTTCCAGTCCAAAAGCCAGCAGGCTCAAGACTCAACAAGAGCCAATGTTTCAGTTCATGGCAGAAGAAAAGAAAAGAGCAATGTCCCAGCTCAGGGAAGTCAGGCAGAAGGAGGTCCCTCTTACTGGAGGAAGGGTCAGCATTGTTGTTCTAGTCAGGGTTTCAATTGATTAGATGAGCCCCACCCACACTGTGGAGGGCAGCCTGCTTTACTCAGTCTACTGATTCAAATGTTAATCTCATCCAGAAACACCCTCGTGGACACACCCAGAATAATGTTTGACCAGATGTCTGGGCACCCTTTGGCCCAGTCACATTGACACATAAAATTAGCCATCACAGTATCTCCACATACTAGTGTTTTTGTCCTTACAGGATAAAGTCTGTCATACTCAGCTCAGGCTGCTATAACAAAATACCTTAAACTGGATGGCTGATAAACAGAAATTTATTTCTCACAGTTCTAGAGACTGGGAAGTCCAAGATCGAGGTACCAGCAGATTCAGTATCTGGGGAGGACCCACTTTCTGGTTGATAGATGGCACATTCTCATTGTATCCTCACATGATGGAAGGGGCAAGGCATCTTTCTGGGGCCTTTTTTATGAGGCACTAAACCCATTCATGAGGATTTTACCCTTTGATCTATTCACCTCCCAAAAGGTCTTACCTTCTAATACCATCACATTGATGAATAGGTTTGAACATATAAATGTGGGGGCATGACAAGACACACAGACCATATCAAAGTCACAGCAGTGGAATTACTGAACAGAAAGGAATGTACAGTGTTAATTTTAATGGTGTTTGACTGTTTGATTTTCACAAAGACTAACAATTTTTATTTCCACCAGCATTGTATAAGAGGACTCTTCTCCCCAAAGACATGTAACCAACCCAAATGCCCATCAAGGATAGACTGGATAAAGAAAATGTGGTACATATACACCATGGAATACTACATAGCCATGAAAAGGAATGAGATCATGTCCTTTGCAGGGACATGGATGAAGCTGGAAGCCATAATCCTCAGCAAACTAACACAGGAACAGAAAACCAAATACTACATGTTCTCACTCATAAGTGGGAGGTGAACATTGAGAACACATGGACACAGGGAGGGGAACAACACTCACCAGGGCCCATTGGGTGGTGGGAGGTGAGGGTAGGGAACTTAGAGGACAGGTCAATAGGTGCAGCAAACCACCATGGCACACGTATACCTATGTAACAAACCTGCACATTCTGCACATGTATCCCCGGTTTTGTTTTGTTTTTTTAAGAACAAATAAAGGAAAAAATAAAAGAAAAAAGCAGGACTCTTCTCCATATTCCCAACAGCAATGAGAGTTAATGCTATCTTAAATTTTGGCCTTTGATGTTTTTTCATATCTCACTGTTACTTAAAATTGGATTCCCTGAACACCAGCGACTTTTAATATCTTTTCATAAGGCTTTGGCCATCTGGAGTTGTTCTTCTGCAAATAGTCTCTGCATACCATTTGTCCATTTTTCCACTGGGTGATTTGTCTCTTTTTGACAATTGTAAAAGTTGTTTGTAAATTATTAGATGTATGGCTATGAATCTTGCTTTTCACTGATTTTTTTTTCTATGACTATCATGTACTTGGTTTTTTTTTTTTACATTTTGTTTGGTAAAATCTTTTCTTTGGTTATGACCTCCCCTGCCATGAGATTGTACAAGGTAAATCCCAATTTGTTTTGCAAGATTTGTATTATTGTATGCTTATGAAAAGAATCCAATTTTGCTTTCATCCAGATGGAGAACCAGGAATCCCAAGACCATATCATTAAATCCAGCCTTTTCCTGCTGGAACACATTAAATTCTCACATCCGTCAAGCTTTCTTTATGGATTATCTGTTCTGTTCCATTAATCTCTTTGTTTTTCCCAACCCCAGTATCATGTTGATATTATCTCATTGTCTTAAAACTGGATCATAATATCTGGTAAGGGAAGTCTCCCCTTCAATTTTGTTTTGCATATTTCTCTTTGTTAGTCTAAAAAAAACTCACTCTTCCAAACAGATAGAAAATTACAGCTAGATAGGAGGAGTAAGTTCTAGCTTTCTAAAGCACTATAGAGCGAGTAATAAACAATTTATTATATATTTTCACATAGCTAGAAGAGCACATTTTGAATGTTCCCAACACAAACAAATGATACATGTTTAAGGTGATGGATATACTAATTACCCTGATTTGAGCATTATACATTGTCTACATACATGTATGGAAATATCACACTCTACCTGATAAATATGTATAATTATATGTCAATTAAAAATACTGAAAATTAAAAAATAAAAAAAAACCCTTCCTCCATATACACTGTAAGATTGTTTAATTTCCAAGACAATAAGTCTGTTGGGATATTGACAGAAATTACCTAAAGTTTGTACATAAATTTTTGAAGAAATTACTTTCATACTAAATGTTTTCCTTTGGAAAAAGAAAGTCTTTCCAAACGTTTAGATATTTTTGTGTGTCCCTCAATAAGATTGTATAGTTTTCCTCATATAAGTCTGTGACTTTCTTAGTATATTCATTTAGTACTTAGAGTTATAAATGAATTTTTTCCATTTCAGACTGCTTACTTACTAAAAAAGACAAGTTTTGGTATTTGTATATGAATCTTATTCCAGCTACCTTACAAAATTATTTTACTAACTTGAGCAGCCTTTTTTAATATCTAAAAGTAGAGTCTTGGGGACTTTGAAAGGTTAAAAAAAAAGCATACTTCTTTTCTTGACTTATTTCATTCACTAGAACTCCAACACAATGTTGTATAATGATGGTGAGAATATTCCTTTTCAGTGCCTGATTTTGACAGAAATAGATGTAGTGTTTTGTCACTTAAGGTAATACTTGCTGGTAGGTATCATGACTGATCTTTATTATATTTAGGTTGTTTACTTCTATTCCTATGTTACTTAGCTGTCTTTTATAAGAATTTTATAAAATGCCCTTTCAAAATCTACTAATGTAATTTTATAATTTTTCTCTTTCAATTAGCTCTTTTAATCTCTTTCCATTTGTTCATTAGAGTTATACTGATAGAGATATTTATATCCATCTTTTCTTGCATTTCTAAAATAAATCTCATTAGGTCACAGTATAGTATTCTTTTAAAACTCCACTAGATTCTATCTGCTGTTTATTTTATTTTTTGCATCAGTGCTCTTCAGATTGATTTATAGTTTTTAAATTTTCAATTATACTTTATTAGAGCTGAGTATTAAAATAAGATGGACTCTATTAAGTGAATTAACATCTTCTTCATTTTTTCATGATCTAGAAAAGTTTATTTAACATTGCAACTATCTTTCTTTAACTATTAGATAAATCTGAGTTAAGAACCCGTTTAGTTTTGTGGCCTATTTTCATTGGAAATTCTTTCACCAAGTCTTGGTCTCCTCTCTGCTCCTACACTTTCAGCTCCAGGGATGCAGACTGCTTAGTGGTTCAGGATCTACGGAGAGCAAGGTTCTTTGTTCAATACTGTTTCCTCTCCACTTCATTTTCTTCCCAGTCTAGTTCATTTGCTATTTGTTTTGAGTCCTTTTCAAGTATTTTGCTGAGATAGTGAATGGGAGTGAAATACACGCTAGAGGATTGCATGTCTTCAAATCATGGTAGTTTGTTTGTTTGTTTGTTTGTTTTTGTTTTTCGTTTTTTCGGTTTTTTTTTTTTTTGCCTTGATGGGGGAATATCTTGGCTGGACATTGGATTCTTAGGTTGTGTAGTTGCTGTAGTTTTCACTCCAGTATCTTCTAGCTTCCAGATGAGAAGTCTGATGCTGATCTTCCTCTTATTCCCTTATAAGTAATCTGTTCTTCCAATCTAAAAACTTACAGGATTTTCTCGTGATATTTAGAGTTCAGGAATTTTTAGCAGAGTATGTTGGGTCTCACTTTTTTGATCAACCTGACCTGGAACTTGTCTAGACCCTTCCATATATAGACTCAAGTCTTTTCAGAAATTTTTCTTATATGTTTGATTATTGCCTCTTCTTTAGCTGTTCCTTTGTATCCTATTGTAAATCCTATTCATTCCAAGTTGTCCCCTGGTTCCATCCTCCCAGTCTCTCTCTCCTTTTTTCTCATGATTTTACCTGCTTTTTTCTCATGATTTTCATCTGATTTTGCTCTGTGCTTTGATCCTCTAAGCCACCAACATGGGTGGCCATCAACAGTGACCATTAACTCCTTCAGTTACATCTACTAAATTGGTGAGGACTTTTCTTTCCTTCAGAAAGTCCTTTTGAAATGCACTTAAATTTCTTTAGGTTTTCTTATTGCTTTTTTACTCATTTCCTCCAACAGCTCTGTTTTGCTGAGATTGTGTTCTGTTGGTTGTGACTCATCTTTCTCCAGCTGGTAGGATCTTTCAGATGCATGTTCTTTTTCTCTGTTGGCTCAGTGGGATCAGGTCTGGTTGATGGCAAACAGGACACAGTCTCTTTCTCCAAGGGCTGGTAATACAAAAGCAGGCAGGTTGCAGGTCCTGCCAAGGCTGCAGGAGGAAAGTGCCTGGCACCCCAGGAGGCTCAAAGAGAGAGGCGGTTGGACCACTGCTCAGTTCTTTATTGGCCTCTTAGGCACCAGGGGAACCAGAAGTGTCCACGAGACTGATGTCATCCTTCTTCCTGGGGTACTGAGATTTCTCTGGGCCAAGCCATTTGCAGGATCGACTGCTTGCCAATTTCCATAGAACTCTGATGGTTGTCCCCACACTCTTACTAAATCTGTGTCTAGTTATGATGTAAAATTCCTGTCTAAATTCTACAGAGCCTCTAGCCCCACCTGGTCCCAGCACTCACAGCTCCAGCTGCCAGTTAGTCTCAGAGATGCAGATAAATTGGAATTGGGAGTGTGATGAAATTAACGTACTCCAGGGTTAATAAAACACACACACACAAAAAAAAAAAGAAAAAAAATACTCTGCATGTCTCTCCTCCCCCACTCAGCCTATTTCTAACAAGAAAATCACATGGGTGCCTGGTACACAGGCCTGCTAGGAAAAAAAAAAGGAGCAATCGAGCAATCCAATTTAAGAAGCACTTTAAATGATATTTTTCTTCATTTCTGCAAGGCCTGTCCTGGTTCTGTGAAGGCCCATAG
This sequence comes from Hylobates moloch, assembly GCF_009828535.3. Taxonomy (NCBI): domain Eukaryota; kingdom Metazoa; phylum Chordata; class Mammalia; order Primates; family Hylobatidae; genus Hylobates; species Hylobates moloch. Next base: position 81,576,777 of record NW_026652286.1, on the reverse strand, counting down.
CATGTGGGTCAGTTCTTATGTTCGCCACTGTGTTAATTAAAAACGGGAAACTGGGCCGAGAAGGTAGATCAGAAGGGAGGAGTTCTTTCCTTCCAGCTCTCACCTGGTCTTCATTTAATTCAGCTACAGTGCCAAGAAAACTAAATATTACAAAGTAATAATCCTTGTGTGAGCACTAAGTTAGGAAATGAAGAAAAATATGACTGATTCATGCCCTAATAAAGCCAAGCTATTGAAAAGGCTGAGAATTTATGGCAAATTCCCCTCTGAGGTGCTTAACGACCATTCTGCTTCTCTGTTTCCTTTTTACCAATGCTTGAAGTATGTTTGTGCAGCCTGTAGCTGCCCTGGAATCTCAGCCTACCTCACTTTGCATCAAGCCTATTGGAAAACTGCAGGCTCCAGAAGTCTTTGGGAAGCATCAGTGGGCTCCAAAGAACAAATGTAAATGGCACAGGTCCCTCTGGGCCCAGAGTGAGGAGAAAGCTCTGGACCAGGAGTGTGCCTAGGTCTCCTCACCTGTAGGGTAGAGGCCAAAACTCCTGCCTTCCAGGACTCTTAGAAGGTTAAAGGAAAATGCTTCATAAACAGCGGTGCAAAAGCAAAGTGATGGAAGCTGTTATCATCACATCCTCATCCCAAAGGCTGTCTGTTATGGGTCTTGCTTTCCAGGCCCATGCTTCTGCTCCATTCAAGCCTGACAAGTTTCAGAAAACGCATTGCTTCACACCTCTATTTTTACAATCCCCATTAGCAACAAGAGGCATCAGAGTGATTAAGCCAGTGCTACTATTAACAGTCTCTCATTGATTTATGACAATGCAAACAGAAGCATCATATGGGTGTAGTTTCACTGGATACATTAACTATGCAATAAAAGGTGTTATTTATCTTAATAAACTTAAATCAATCCTGACTCTGATAAAAAGATAAGAGTAAAAGATCTTAGTGGGTTCAAGTATCTAGGAGGAAAGCATCATTTTGTGTTTCACTTTTTTTCTCTGCTTTTGTCTTTCCTAACAAGGGTCTTCTCTCTAGTTCTTTTGGCAGGGAAATAACAAGATTTTTCTTCACTAGAGCGCTCAGCAATTGTAGGATGTGTTTGCCTTGACTTACTGCCCTCCCACTAATAACAAAGGAAGGCATCTTATCTCCAAAGGGCAAAAAGCAACTGAGAAATTCTGGAAGCATCACTAATCCCATAAACAGGCAATCCAGGATAGTGGCTCAGAGACAGGCTCCCTTTTAGAGTCAGAAATATTTCAGTTCTAACTGTATTCCTCCACTTGATCACCTGAACTAGTCATTCAAAGATTTCTTCAGCCTCTTTTAGTTTCCATTTTCTTGGCTTTGGGACGTGAAGATGCTCTATAACTTATCAGTGAGGATAACATTAAGCAAGATAATTATTTAAAAAGAACCTATCCCAATAGCAAGTATGCAGTGATTGAATATTAGGTTTTGTTAATAAACACCATTTACTTCTACCCTAAAATGCGCATGTATTCTTCAAAGAATAAAATGCTGATGTATCCAAAGCTAGGGTTATAAATCTGGAGACTGTGGCTCGGATGAGTGATTCCCAAACCTGCCTCCTCATCGGAATTTTCTGACGAACTTAAATTGCAGAGGTCACATCCCCAGTGAATCAGAACCCCCTGGGGGAGGGGGTCATGGCAAGAAGCTGTGTCTAGTAAAAGCTTCCCAGGCGATCGTGATGAGCAGTTGTGTATGGGAACCAGTGGCTGAAACAATCAAGGCTCGAGAAAAATTAGTCCCGTTACATAAAAAGCAAAAGCTAAAAAAAAAATTGCCTCTCAATTTCATTTCCAAATATGTCTCTAAGTTGCCTTTTAAGAAACTATTTTGGAGAATGCCTTGTATGTGTGATTAAATGTGATAAATATAAATATGTAAAGAAACAATATTCACAGAAGAAAAACACCCATGGCAGCCAGCAAAGGTACACATTGCCATAAATGAGCTTCATGAAGCACAGACACAATGTGTGATGAAAAACATGAACCAAACCATCTTTTAGCTTTTAGGTTACCATCAGTTAAAATTCAGTAAAGGGTCCCGAGGGCCACTGCAAACTCTTCTCTGATAATGTGGTCCAGAAAAGCCCACAGGAAGTTGTGTAACATCTCAAGAAAGGGTGGTATATGGGAAGCACACATGGATGCCAGCTTCCTTTATATTTGCCCTTAGGGCTGGTCCTTTCCTGTGTATGCTGCCTACCCAGTGGCCCAAGGCAAAAACCTGGCAACACCCATGACTCCCCCTTTCCCCCCACCTGCCTCACCTGCACAGTGACCAATGCATCCTCTCTATTTCACCTTCTAATCATCTTTCCTCTTGTCCCGCTCTACTGGACCATCACTGGCCCCAAAGAGGCTGTCATTTTCCCATCCTAGCCAATCCATTGCCCTTGAAAGACAGGAATCTGCTTGGGACCAAGGTCCTAACAAAAATGCACTCAGGAACTCATGGATTCTGAAGGTGGACGATGCAATAGATGGGACAGGCAGGTACAAAATTCTCTGGGCCTGATTTGAGACCCTCAGAGAAGTCTACATAGAGTCTGCTGGTCTAGAGAGTCTTGTGCCTTTTTATTGGACAAGTCATGGAAAGGGAGGGTCACCAACCCCAGGGTCAAGGTCTCTAGCCAGAGGCTCCAAAAATTTCTATCCACAGAGGAAGTCAGTGTGGCGATTCCTCAGGGATCTAGAAATAGAAATACCATTTGACCCAGCCATCCCATTACTGGGTATATACCCAAAGGACTATAAATCATACTGCTATAAAGACACATGCACACATATGTTTATTGCGGCACTATTCACAATAGCAAAGACTTGGAACCAACCCAAATGTCCAACAATGATAGACTGGATTAAGAAAATGTGGCACATATACACCATGGAATACTATGCAGCCATAAAAAAGGATGAGTTCATGTCCTTTGTAGGGACATGGATGAAACTGGAAAACATCATTCTCAGTAAACTATCACAAGGACAAAAAACCAAACACCGCATGTTCTCACTCATAGGTGGGAATTGAACAATGAGAACTCATGGACACAGGAAGGGGAACATCACACTCCGGGGACTGTTGTGGGGTGGGGGGAGGGGGGAGGGACAGCATTAGGAGATATACCTAATGCTAAATGACGAGTTAATGGGTGCAGCAAAACAACATGGCACATGGATACATATGTAACAAACCTGCACATTGTGCACATGTACCCTAAAACCTAAAGTATAACAATAAAAAAAAAATAAATAAATAATTTCTATCCACAGAATAAAGATAACACACTATAGTCTAACATAAGACAACAGGCAAGATCTGGGTCAGAGCAGGTATGGATTTGAGTGCATTGCTGCTGTGTCATCTTAGACAAATCTATCTCTCTGAACCCCAGCTTCCCTGTTTGAAAATGAGAATAACAATGCCCATTTTACAGAGCTACTCTGAGAATTAAAAATATTTAAAAGTGCCCAACATGCAGCAATCACTCAATAAATTCTAGCTAATACTCTTATCAATAACTGGATGTATATGTATGTAAGTTTGTGTATTAGAAAGAAACCAAAAACATGTATTCAAAAGAGAACTATTCTTTAGGGTTACATCATCCTTGGTTTCAATTTTTGATATTTTATGAATTTCCCCACAGCTTAAAAATCTATGATTCTTCATCCTTTAACAACACGGTGTAAATCCAATGCCACTTTTATGACAGTAAGGCCATCAAAATGTGGAAGGGTGAGGGATGAGAGTGGAGAACAGATATGGGTGAGAAACATACTTAAAATGAATGACTTTTGAAGCCTTCTTACAACAAAACAACCAATCACCAATGGCCTTGACCAAAAGGAAAAAAGAGTACACATTTAAATACAAGATGCTATCACATTCACCTATACTATCTACCCAGAATTGGCACACCCATTTGCAGCATGTGAACAAAGTATAATCTTAAATAAACCATGTATTAGTCTGTTTTCATGCTCCTGATAAAGACATACCTGAGACTGTGTAATTTATAAAGAAAAAGAGGTTTAGTGGACTCACAGTTCCATGTGGCTGGGGAGGCCTCACAATCATGGCAGAAGGTGAAAGACACTTTTTACACGGCGGTGGCAAGAAAGAATGAGAACCAAGTGAAAGGGGTTTCCCCTTATAAAACCATCAGATCTCGTGAGACTTATTCACTACCACAAGAACAGTATGGGTGAAACAACCCCCATGATTCAATTATCTCCCACTGGTCCCTCCCACAACACATGGGAATTATGGGAGCTTCAATTCAAGATGAGATTTGGGTGGGGACACAACAAAACCATATCAAACTGTATGAGGGTAAATAAAGCTAGCTGCTAGAATGACAACCCCCAAATCTCAGTGGTGCCATACCATTATGCTCTGTTTCCTACAAGACAGGATCATCATTTCACCAGACAAGAACACATGGTCATGCAAAGACCCAGATGCCTTGCATCCGAGGACCCCAACCTCCTTGGAATCCTCTCCAGCCGACTGGTAAACTGGAGGAGAGAAAGATGATCAGAAATGGTAGGTTCTTATGGATCAGGGCTGGAAATAGGCCTCCTCCACTCTTCCACTCATATTATATTGGCCTGAACTCAGTTACGTGCCTCCTCACCTACTCACCTAATAGCAATGATGGCTGGAAAATATAGTCCAGCCACAGCCCAGCAAGAAAAAGAGAGCACAAATACTGGTGAGCCTCATGAGTCTCTGGGATTTTCCTAAAGCAAATACTGCATTCAGAGGATTTATTCACTGTGCGTTTTTTCCCAAAGACTGGGAAACCTGTTTGTTTTTTAAGATCTTTTACTGGTTTCAGGAGCGATTGACTAATCAAGTCCTAGTGTCACTACAGGTGGCGTCTGGCCCTTCTTAAAGCACCCTGGGTTCGCTTCACCTGTCAGATGTCACCCAAGCCCTACCACTTGAGCCACAGGGACACAAGTCAGGGCACTGTCTAAATTAGCAATCAAGCAAGATTCCCAGGAAGGCAAGGTAACCCAACCGGGTCGGAGCCTGGAAGCTGGAAGTCTGAGAAGGGCAGAAGTCTGTCTGAGGTTTCCAACATACAGATACAAGAGAAGACTTTATAGCTCCCAGCCAGAGAACACCAGGGAACCTCTACCCCATAGGCCATCTCAGCATGGCTGGCCAATTGACTTGCTTCTCAGTCCCATCCTGAAACAGCACTGTCTTTTCAGCTAATCACTAATGCATGGTAGTAAGGAAAGTCCAGGAAGAAGCCCTTGAGGAGAACTCCACATATAGCAGATAATAATAATAATAGCTGATGTATCTCATGCCAGTCAGAATGGCAATTATTAAAAAGTCAGGAAACATAGATGCTGGCAAGACTGTGGAGAAATAGGAATGCTTTTACACTGTTGGTGGGAGTGTAAATTAGTTCAACCATTGTGGAAGACAGTGTAGTGATTCCTCAAGGATCTAGAACCAGAAATACCATTTGACCCAGCAATCCCATTACTGGGTATATACCCAAAGGATTATAAATCATTCTACTATAAAGACACATGCACATGTATGTTTATTGCAGCACTATTTACAATAGCAAAGACTTGGAACCAACCTAAATGCCCTGGATAAAGAAAATGTGGCACATATACACCATGGAATACTATGCAGCCAAAAAAATACTATTCATTTGTGTCCTTTGCAGGGACATGATGAAGCTGGAAGCCATTTCTCTCAGCAAACTAACACAGGAACAGAAAACCAACCACTGCATGTTCTCACTCATAAGTGGCAGTTGAACAATGAGAACACATGGACACAGGGAGGGGAACAACACACACCAGGGCCTATTGAGGGGTGGAGGGCAAGGGGAGGAAGAGCATTAGGACAAATACCTAATGCATGTGGGGCTTAAAACCCAGATGACGGGTTGATAGGTGCAGCAAACCACCATGGAACATGTATATCGGAACATGTATCCCGGAACTTAAAGAAAGAAAAAAAAGAGAAAGTCTTAAATAATAATAATAATAATAATAGCTCATGTGTCAAAATTGGATTTTGTTCCCAGGTCCTGTGATAATAATAATAATAATAGCTGATGTGTCAAAATTGGATTTTGTTCCCAGGTCCTGTGATAAGCAGCTTTACCTTGACTTTCTTGTGTAATTCTCATAACCACCTTCTGAGGTGGGTTCTACTATTATGCCCAGTTTACAGAGGAGGGGACTGAGGCTTGGCAAAGTTCAATCACTTCACCAAGGCCTTTCAGAAAATAGAAGCAAAGCTGGGATTCAGTCTCCAAAGCCCGAGAATGGAGCTCCTGCAATCTGCCCTCTGCAAAACCTCTGATAGGGCTTCTGGTTCTTGCTTTGTATTTAGCATGGGAAAGAACTGGCCCTAAAGAGTGATTCTCCTAAAATAGGATGCAGTCCCTTCGCTTCTCCTCAGATGCTTTTCATCATGGTGGGGAAGAGGGTTAGAGAGGGGCTGTTGTCTAGCAACATTATATTTGCTGCCACACCCTTCCCACTCCCTCTGTGCAGATTCACAGATAACCTCTCTCCTCACAATATGGTGATCCTTGCCCCCTGACCCCTCGCAGGGGGCAGAGTAAATACGTGGTCATCTTCCCCATCGACACCTCTAGGCTACGAGAGGCTAGGCTGCAAATCATCTACCACCTGAGAGACGGAAGGCCTAGAGGGTGCAGAACCTTACTTTCCCCATTGCAACCCTCTTGGGATGCTTTATGTAAATATCTTCTGATTATAAAAGAATAAGGAGGGGAAGGGCTGATTCATAGCCAGCCAGGTCTTCACAAAGCCCTGGGGCAGCCTGTACAGCCCCAGGCTACATAGATTATCCATGAGACCACCAGAGGTAAGAGAGGCTCCAGAGATGTGAATGAAGGGAGGGGGAATGGATGTGTAAGCTCTACCCACAGGAAATTCAGGACCAATCCCCCAGGGCAAATGCCCCAAAATCTATAATGCAGGTGCGAGAAGCCTGCCGAATGCTTTTAGATCAGATTTCTTTTTCTGCTTTCCCTTACCAAGTGACTCCTAGAGTTGGGTCACAGTGTCCCCATCCTCCCAGTGAGCACCAAGTGGGTAAGTGCTTCAGCACGAGCTCGTTAGGATCTGAACTGAACATACTCTGCCCACTTAATACCTAATGCAGTGCTCAGCGCAGGCAGATGCTTAGAAATTACTTTTAAATGAGCATTTTACAGATGACCTCTCTTCTCTCTCTGCAAGCCATGCTGAAATAAAGAAGACAATGATAATGGTAATACACAGGAACTTTGTTAAAGCACTATTTATTCTCCTGAGGCTCCAACCTGGGACCTTGTCAAAGGGATCTGGTTATTAAAATACCTCAAAGATGTATTACAAGTCAGTTTCACCAAAAAGACAGTTAGGATATATCAAAATTTTTAAAAAACTAAATGTCCTGCCGTACCTCCATTCTTCAGGAGTTAGAAGGGGGAGGCACTGGGATGAGGAGAGGAGGAGGCGGGTCACACTTTGTGACCTTCCCAACAGTTTACCTATGCATGGAAGAGGGACAGGGGAGGGAATCTTATTCCCCCAATTCAATGAAGCAGCTTCCTGTGGCTATATTAAGTTCCCCAAATTTTCAATCATGATGGAGATACTGGGACTAGAAATATGACCCTTTATTCTTTTGGTGTGAATTAAATGCCTTAATGTACCAGATACTCTGCTGTGCAACAGGGGTACAGCTGCGAAAAAGACCAGCCTTCTTGGAGTTCCTAGGCCAATAGGGGAAGTAGACGAACGGGAATCTTGTGGTGGTGTGAGTAGGGGATGAAGGAGCATCTCGCACACTCCCCCATATCAGATACCTCCTGGCCTCACCTCACATCCTCTAGGCTTAACTTTTACCCCGGCAGCCCTTCCGTGGGTGCACCCTGAAAGCTGCTCCACATGTCTCTCACTCTCTGTCCTGGAGATTCTCTGCAGCCACTTGGGATGCCAGCAGGAGCCACTGGCTATTCACATGGGTGCAATCTGGAAGAGCAATATCCCTTGGTGCACTGGCAATGGACAGCAGGAGCCAGTGCTTTTCTTTCAGGTACCTTAGGCAGACAGTTCTGAGGTCCATTTATAAAGCTCGTTATGCATTGAATCGTGTTCCCAAAAAAGATGCTGAAGCCCTAACTCCCAGTACCTGTGAACGTGACCTTACCTGGAAATAGGATCTTTGCATACGATCAAGTTCAAGGTGGGCCCTATTCCAATATGACTGGTGTTGTTTTAGAAAGGGAAAATTTGAAGATTGACTTGCAGATAGGGAGGACATTATGTCAAGATGAAGGCAGCAATCAGAGTGATGTGCCTACAAGCCAGGGAACATCAAAGAGGGTAAACAAACCTCCAGAAGCTAGGCGAGTAGCATGGAAGAGATTCTCCCTAACAGCCCTCAGAATGAATCAACCTTGCCAACACCTTGATCTGGGATTTTTAGAACTGTGAGACAATACATTTCTGTTCTTTCAGCCACCCAGTTTGTGGTACTTTGTTATAGCAGCACTAGCAAACTCATACACAACTCCTCAGAATTCCCAGTGAGGTGATTCCTCTGTTTCTTACAATGAGGTCCAGCTTGGTAGCCCATGCTTGTGATGGCTTCACTTTAACCCTTGCTTTCATTTTCCCAGCAACCTTCTCATAGTCCCTTGGATCCCAAAATTAAGTCCTCTAATTAAAGCCCCTGCACCAAGCCCTTGACTCTGCTTTCTAATGGGAAAAGCCAGGCTAAGGCACCCACCCCTGGAAGAGAGTCAGCCATCAATCTAGGTCCCTGAATGACTACGTGGAGGAGAGACCTTGGACTGTTATGTGAGTGAGAAACAAGCTAATCTAGTGTTCACTCACTTGATGGGGAGAAGCCACTTAGCCTACTCTGAGTCACACAGGGTGAGCCCCCTCAGGGCCTGGCTCTGACAGACACATCCTCTCTAGCACAGGGGTGTAATCAAGCCCATGATGTTGCTATTAGGAGAAATTACAAGGTGTTGGGGCAAAAGGTCACCAGTAACAACGCTCCCTTCCATGTCTTCCCAATGCAGACTTCCTTCACTGCCTTTATGTAATCAAGTACAGGGGCAGAGTTGCTTTGTGGAGTCCCCTTGTTGGCTTCCTAGAGAATCCCGGCACCTGTGGTTCCCTTCCTCATCCTACTTCACCCCTGCCCATCTATTCCTCCTGGGTCGGGGGCTACTTGGTTAGTCAGATACATTGCTTAACCGCTCTACCTACTTTCCTAAGAGAGGTATTCCAGAAGAAATGAGAAAAACCTATATATGCTAAAAAGGTGCTATTGGAAACTATTTATGATATTATCAAAACTTCTATGTTTATATCTTGACCCTTGGACTAGACTATAAACTCTTAGTGTCACCAAATGTGTGGAAACCTTTCTTGCTTTGTATAAAGTAGGAACTGAATAAATATTTTTAAACTGGGCAGGCACGGTGGCTCACGCCTGTAATCCCAGCACTCTGGGATGCCCAGACAGGAGGATCACTTGAGGCCAGGAGTTCGAGACCAGCCTGAGCAACACAGCGAAACCCCATCTCTAAGTTAAAATTAATAAAAATAAATATATAATTTGAAAAAAGAATTTATTCTCCTCACGTTTAGATTTAATATTCCCTAATCACCCCTTTTTAGTAAGTATTATCCCAAGTATGGTAGTAAATGAGCAAAATTCAGCATTTTTCCAAGATAATTTTTTTTTTACACATTTACAAGTGACTGGTTTTAATGCCATGGTTTGAAACGAGCATGGCTGTGGAGAGAACTGGGAAAGTCCTTCCACCCTGGCCTTGCCTCTCACCATGCGCATGAGTGGTGAGCTGCTCCTGCTCACCTCCCAGCATGCCCTGTACACACACGATAATCAAGCTGCGTTCGTCCATCTGGCACTCAAGGACTTGGAAAGGGAGCTGGAAAACATAAAGGCAAATCTCTTTCCACAAAGCTTCCCACCTGCAGAAGAGCTGTGATAACACTCCTATTTTTAGCACAGAATAATCACATCAAGTGCTTAGTGACGGGCTTGGGGAAAGGGCTGGAATGGACCAGAAGTTCTGCACACACTCACTCTGCCTCTGTGCTGTGGACACCCTCCAAAGTGTGCTTGCTGCCGGTTGCCTTTAAAAATCATAGAGTGAGGCCAGGCACGGTGGCCCATGCCTGTAATCCCAACACTTCGGGAGGCTGAGGTGGGTGGATCACGAGGTCAGGAGTTCAAGACTAGCCTGGCCAAGATGGTGAAAGCCCCACTTTACTAAAAATACAAAAAAATTTAGCTGAGCATGTTGGTCGGCACATATGATCTCAGTTACACAGAGAATTGCTTGAACCCAGGAGGCAAAGGTTGCAGTGAGCAGAGATCGCACCACTGCACTCCAGCCTGGGCAACAGAGCCAGACTCTGTCTGAAAAAAAAAAAAATCATAGAATGTGTGAGAGACACTAGCAGCACAGAATACCAAATACTACAAACAATTTAACTCTGTGGGCAATTATTTGCTCAGGATTTGTGTGTGCCTACAAATATTTGGGCAAGGTTTGAATGGCAGAGGCATGGAGAGGTAGGGAGTAGTTGAAGGAAGCCAGCCTTATATTTCCCTACTAGGGCCTGGTGAGGGCTGTCAGCACCATTTAGAAACCAGCCTCCAGGGGAAATGGGTCTGCCCTAGTTTCCAGCATCCTAGAAAGCTCCACATCTCCCCGATGACACCAGGAAAGCAAATTAGGCAGAGAAAGCAGTGATTCAGTGGCTGGTACAACACTGAGTAGGTCCTGATGCCTAGGAAACTGGAACAGAGTCTAAGTCAGTGCAATTCAACTACAATAAACCAAACAGAGTTACAACTTATGAGCACCTAGTAGGTTTTTTGTTTGTTTGTTTTTTCTTTTTGAGACAGGGTCTTGCTCTGTCACCCAGGCTGGAGTACAGTGGCACAATCGTAGCTCACTGCAGCCTCTATCTCCCAGGCTTAAGTGACCCTCCAGGCTCAGCCTCCCGAGTAGCTAGGACCACAGGCTCAGGTCACCACACCCAGATAATTTTTTTTTATTTTTTTTAAGAGATGAGGTCTGTCTTTGTTGCCCAGGTTGGTATTGAACTCCTGGCCTCAGGTAATCCTCCTGTCTCAGCCTCCCAAAATGCTGAGATTACAGGACCACCTGGTATTTACTGGGCCTTTCCAAACTTGTGGATGGAGATGCTCATTCCCACGTGAGCTGCACAGGAGCATCACTGATCAGGAACTGTCTCATTTGGATCCAAAGACCAGAGGAGTTTTCTAGTTGTTACACATGTCTCAGTTTTAACCACTTTTGAGAAATACCACACAAATTCTGCTCTGAACCTCTTGCCAATAAAAAAATAAATTATTATCCCCAGAAGCAATCCTATGACTATAAGCCACAATAAAATTATGAAATATATCAATTAAGGTGTTAACACACTATCCAATGAAGAATGCTGTCAGCTCATCAGATGCAGTAAAATTGATCCACTGGCGTGATGTGAGCACCTGATCAATTTATTTCACTGACAAAGGGACCAATATGCCGACTTTTTATGGTATTAATCATTAGGTGAATTGTATTCATTCTGCAAAAACCTTTGTACACTTAGTAAAAGGGTTTTCTCTCTCAAAGCTGTCACTGTGAAGCTTTTTTCTCTGCAGATTTGGCATTTCAGCACTCAGGCCCACCTATGGACTGAGGACCGTGAACACAAAGCAATCAGTCTCAGGTGGCAGGCATAAGAGGCAGAGGCTTTATTCCTCCAGGAGTGTGATGATCTCACACAATGCTATAAAAGCGATGGGAATCTAGAGGCGGAACGAGCATTCACTGTCAAGCCTGGGACCAGACAGAAAACATGTGGCTTTCTTCCCCCATCCTCACTTTCCCCAACACTCTGGTCCCCTGGCATCTCCCAGTCTAGTGCCATAAATCTCTCTTCTGAGTTTGGTAGGTGGCTGAATGACTGGAGCCTCGGGAAGCAGAAGGCAGGGAAAGAGCAACAGAGATCCCACCTGAGGGCCTGAGGTCCTGCTAGGACAGGCAGGAATATCATTGTACCAGAGTCCTTCCAAGAGCAGACTGGTTTAAAGGAAAAGTTAATAGGTGAGCTGAGGTCTGAAGCATCCCTTTAAAAGAAAAATAATAAGCCACCAAAACTTGCCATATTGAGTGAGCCCTAGGGAAATGGCTCAGAAGGAAAAAGCTAAAAGTATTATCAGAGACTGTCATCAACTGGGAACTAACATTCCGCCACTCAGGGGGCACCTACTGAAGAGATGGCAGCTGACTCCCAGTCATGCCAACGGGCTCTTTGCATCTGCGCTGGCAATAAAAGGCAATGCAAAGAAAGCACGTGTGATCAAAGCATGGAAAACAAGAATATCTTTCTGATGTCTTTCCAGGGATTATTCTCCTGCCAAGGGCTACTCTTACCAGAAGGGAAGCACACCGGGGCCATCCTGCTGTGCGTCAGTCATGGATACCTTGCTGGACACAGGTTGTAGGACTCCAGGATAGGAAATCAGGGCAGGGTACGAGCAGAGTACATTGTGCAACAGGGAGACAACAGTGAAAAAGACCAGCGCAAACATCCCCTCTTGGAACTCAGACCTGGATGGACACAGGAGTTGACTTAAGTGGGACCCCTTAACATAAAGTGGGGGCGATTCAGAGTGATTGGGGAAATGCAAGGCCAGAAGAAGATAGTCCTAAAAGGAGGTGTCCTAAGTGAGGAACAGGCCCTTCTCAGGGGCCCTGGAAGGATTGCCACAGAGGGGCAGGACGAGGGTATGGAAGGATGGCAGTCAATATTTTGTCAGTTACCCAGTGTTGTCCTGGTAAATTTAAACATTCACCTTCCTTCTCTGCTCCTACCTCCACCAGAGCTCCTAGTCCAGGTGCTCAGAACACTGACAGACGACCCGGTGGCACTGCTCCTCTGACACTGCAGACCCAGTGTGTGCAGGCACATGTCCACAACAGCTCTTTAGGGGGAAAAATGTATATACGTGTATATGTCCATTCATTTATTATAAATGTTGTAGATATAAAAGGTGTAAAACACACAAGTGACAACTAATAATAACATTTATAATACTCTCTGTTGTACATTTCATATAACTAATTGATTCTTCCAGAATGCTTCCGTCGATTTTTGCGAAAGTCTTCTAATTGACTGAAGAGCTGTCTGAAGACCACCACCCAATAGGGGCAACATTCAGAAAAGGAGCAGGTGGGCAGAAATTTCAGAGTTACCAGGAATTTGGCCAAGAATTACTTTGAATATGATAGTCAAAAGTTGCTGCTCCTACCCCAGCAGCACTGCTCCTGCACACATCTGTATACAACACACACACACACACACACACATTCTCCTTGCCATCCAGAACAGCCTCACTTTTCTGTTCTCCAGCCAGCAAATTCCCAAGCCATGGTGTTAAACATGGAGTTACCATATGACCCAGCAATTCCGCTCAAGGGAAATGAAAATGCAGGTCCACACAAAAACTTGTAGATGAATGTTTATAGCAGCATTAATCATAATAGCCAAAAAGCGGAAACAAGTCGAATGTCCATCAACTGAAAAATGAATAAACAAGATGTAGTATATCCACACAATGGAATATAATTTGGAAATAAAAAGGAATGAAGGAATCCACGCTACAGCATGGATGAACTTTGGAAACATTCTGCTAACTGAAAGAAACCAGACCCAGAAGGCCACATATTGAATAGTTCCATTTATATGAAACCCAGAGACAGAAAGTAGACTAGTGTTTGCCTCAGGCTGGGAAGGTTGAAGGAGAAATGGGATGTAACTACTAACAGATATGAGGTTTCTTTTGAAGACAATGAAAATGTTTGAAAATTGATTATGGTGATGTCTGCACAACTCCGTGAATATACCAAAAGCCACTGGGCTGTACACTTTAAAATGGTGAACTATATGATCTGTTAATTATATCTCAATAAACCTGTTTTTTTTTTTTAATTTCTGAGCCATGGCAAAAAAGCTGGTTGAAGTCTTATTTCAATCCTGTGAATGTACTTCCATTGCTAATGGTTGAAGAAGAGCTTTATGAAATGACTTGACCTCATTGTCAGATTGGATTCCCACAACTACCATGTGAGGCCGGCAGAGATGAGATTGCATTTATTTATAAAAGGCTGGGGTTCAATCTGTTAGGTGACTTGCTTAGGGTCACACAGCAGGTTTAGAATGGAAGGTGGTCTTAGCATTTGCTACAACTCATGCTGACACAGTTCAACTAACTGCAAACTAAAGAGAGAGTAATTACCCTACAACTGGGTCCCATGGTAAGGCTAGGAGTTCAGGTGGGTTACAGAACTAGACCAGGGATGTGAAGCCCCTGCTGAAAGTCCTCCCCATAAAGCTGAAGAACAGGAGAGCTGAGGTGCTGGTTCACAGAATGAGACCTTAAGAGTGGGTGAGATCAGGGCTCCATAAGCTGAATGTCAGGCACACCTAATTGATTCAGGTATCCACTTAGTAAATACTTACTGGTCATCTATTATGACCCAGGCCCCAGGGATTCAAAAGAGAACAAAGTCCTCACTGTCATGGCTTTCAGGGTAGAAAAGCACAGACAATCCTAAGACCAATTAATTACAATTGTGATAAGGGCTCCAAGAGGGGAAATAAAAATACCAAGAGCATATAATGGGACATGGCCTGCTTCAGACTAAAGACAAATTGGGAAAAGAAAATCCAATATTTTGCCAGATTCCATCTTACCAATTCTAAGTATGTCCTTTCCTTGCAAAGTCAAACCAAATAACCTGTTTCTGGGTGTTTTTTTTTGTTTTTTTTTTTTCCATTGAGCGTATGATATTTTCTCTTCTGCTCTCAGGTTTTCACAGAAGAAGAAACATCTACAAACACTTCAAACCACTCAAGAAGTCCCAGGAAGGGATACTTGATCTTTCTTTTTGCCTTTTTACTTGCTTTTTCCCAGAGAAAATCAGGTTTATCTGATTAGCAAAACTGGTGAAAAGCTGACACGCACTGGGCCCATTTACAGTGGGCAGGCCCATGCACTGTAACAAAGTTATGGGCCGATCACTCGCCTCTCACTCTTACGGGCCCCTGGGCTCTGGAGGCCTGGGCTCTCCTTGGGTTCCCAGGCTCATTTTGTTAAGCAGAACCAGAGAATACCTGCCTATTATGCCAAGCCCAATCTCTACTCTGTGTTCCAGTTTCTTTATCTGAGACCAGGTGAGTGTTCCAATTACCCACGAGTAACAAACTATGCCAAAGCTTAGTGGCTTACAAGAACAGTTATTTCATAATATATTACAATTTCGCAGGTCAAGAATCTGGGATGAACTCAACTGAGCAATTCTTCTGCACCACGTGACACTGACTGGTGTTACTTCATGGTGTTTGGCTAGTGGCTGGGTCAGGTTGTCGGGGGATTGGGTCAGACAGCTTCACTCGTATGCCTGGCATCATGGTGGGGATGGGCTCAGCTGGGTGCCTCTTCCTCTCCATGGAGTCTCAGGGCTACTGTGTGGTTTCCCAGAAGGAAAGTTGGACTTCTCACCTGCCCCTCCAGGTTCTAATAGTGAGTATTCCAAAAGAACAGAAAAAAGAAGTCACTAGGAAACTAGTGCAATGTTACTTCTGCCCATATACTATTGATCAAAGCAGCCAAAGATCCCACCCTGATTCAAGAGTACGAGACATAGATTCTACCTGGAATGGGAGGAGAGTCAAAGGATATGAAGCCATCTTTATCCACCACATTGGGTAGGTCCGATTTTGAGGTGGGAGAAGATACAGAAAGCTCTATTTGGCTTCAAGCCTACAAAGTTTTCTGGAGAGCCCTTACTTTGGTAAATAAAAGTGCCCTGTGGACCCCTGCTTAACTCAGGTCTTTGTGTTTATTTTCTATAAGTCAGAACCCTAGAAAGTAAAAGGAATGACTGTCCACCCAGACCTAAGAGAGCCTGAGTTTAGAGAAGCCAAAAGTCTTAAGAAACCAGAGCAGGCTAATAGAGTGAGAACTCCAGAGAACACTTCTAATTTCTTCTAACCTTTTTTTGCTGCCAGCATGAAATTCACACTTGGTGTACTCAGCAGTTGCTATCCTGTGACCTGTAGGGTAGGCTGGGACTGGAAAAGAAAGACTACAAATAATGCTTTTGGAGTTCTTCCCCAGTCGTTGCATTAGAAATGGGCCTTGTGGGACCTGGAGGTATAATTCTTGGGATCTAACAGCTGTGGCCTCTACATTGCTTGGCAACTTGCACCACCTTTTCTGGAGCAAACAATCTCACAGCAGACCTGGTGTGCTGACCCTGGGGACCCTGTGCCATCTGAATCACAGATGGCTCTCAGGCAGCAGAGCCCTGCCCTGGCACATACAAACCTGAAGCTGAGATGCACACGCGTGTTTAATCAGCCTTGTGCCTAATCTCGGCAAGGAGCCCCCGTAGCCCTCATCAAGGCCATGTTTCTGGGAGCATGGATGTGGAATGTCGGGTAAACGCTGCACAAAGGCAAGGGCATGCCTGATTAAAGCAGCAGGGATTAGTGCTAAAGATCTAGGACATCTTATTTCCCATCCCAAATCCAAGTGAATGATGCCACCAACAACAATAAGGGTAACAGCAACCACCGCTCTAAATATTTAAGTATATAAACTCACTTAATCCCCAAAACAATCCTGTGAGGTAGGACGACCACTAACTGCATCATACAGGTAAGAAATCCAAGCACATAGCAATTGAGTAATTTGCTCAAGGTGACCTAGAAAGTAGGTGGAGGAGGAGGGAGTTGAAATCCAGAGCCCTTGCCCTCAGTCACCCTGTCTTTATCCTGGTTAACCTTAACAACGTAGCTGTGGACTATGTGTCCTTAAAATCAGGACAGTGAGGCTGGGCACGGTGGCTCGTAATCCCAACACTTTGGGAGGCCGAGGCAGGTGGATCACCTGAGGTCAGAAGTTTGAGACCAGCCTCGCCAATACGGTGAAACCCCGTCTCTACTAAAAATACAAAAATTAGCCAGGCATGGTGGTGGGTGCCTGTAATCCTAGCTACTTGGGAGGTTGAGGCATGAGAATTGCTTGAACCCAGGAGGCAGAAGTTGCAGTGAGTCAAGATCGTGCCACTGCACTCCAGCCTGGGCAAAAGAGTGAGACTGTGTCTCAAAAAAAAAAAAAAAATCAGGAGAGTGAAGCAGGACTTTGACTTCTGGTTTCTCAGCTCCTCTGGCGTGTTGGTTTGCTAGGGCTGCCATAACCAATTGCCACAGATGAGGTGACTTAAAATAATAGAAATTTATCCCCTCAGGTTTCTGGAGGCTAGACATCCAAAAGCAAAGCATCAGCAGAGCCATCCTCCCTCCGAAGGCTCTAAGGGAGGATTCCTCTTTGCCTCTTGCTAGCTTCTGGTGATTGGCAGCAATCTTTGGCTTTCTTAGCTTGTAGAGGCGTTGCTCCAATCCCGGCTTCCACCTTCACAGGACGATCTTCCCTGTGTGTCTGTGCCCTCTGTGTCTGTCTCTGCTTCTCTTTTCCTCTTCCTATAAGGAAAGCAGTCATTGGATTTGGGGCCCACTCTATTCCAGAATGACCTCATCTTAACTAATTTACCAAAAGATTCTATTTCCAAATAAGGGCACACTCTGAGGTTCAGGGGCAAGAAATTCTGGGGAATACAATTCAAACCAGTATATTTGGGGACAAAAATGGGGCCATTCCACTGCAAAGAGGCAAGGACATCTTGATTTGGACTCAACTCCACCTTCCCTGAATTTAAAATGGCTGTGTTCATTTGCCCAGCTTAGCTTTCTTTCTGGTCTCTAAGCTCTTTTAGAGTTTGTATTTCATCTGTGGTAAGAACCCTAGCATTTAATTGTCCCACTTGTGAGGTCTGCTTGTTAAGGAGATTCTACGCTTCCCCTTGGTGGGGCAGTAACCCGTGTTTTCTGCCTCTCATGACAGCTTGCACAGCCTGTATTCACACAGGTCTTAGAATGGTCTTTCCAAAGCACAGTCTGAACGCTTCATTTTCCAAATGCTAAAATCTTTCCCAAACCCTCACCCCTCCCAGGAGCTCCGCCTGGCACGCAGTCTCCGTGACAACGTGGAATAGCCCCGTGCTTACAAGCATGAGCTCTGGAGTCAGACTGCCTTGGCTCAAAATCCTGGCTCTGCCACTTGTAAGCTAAGATTATATGGGCAATGCACTTAAGCAGTGTCTGGCACGTAAGAAGTGTCTGCTAAATGTCGGCGATCATTATTATCATCACTGCTTTCCAGTCTGGGTTCCTGATCCACATTAACCCCTTGCTACTGCCCAAACACTGACACTTTTCAAGCTCCCATTCTTCACTTTTCTAGAATGCCCTTTTTCCTCTCTTTCCACTGGAAATTCTAATTTATTGTTTTACAGCCCACTTCAAATTTGCCCTTTCAGTGATGCCTTCTCCCACCTGGCCCGAGCAAATTGTTGCTTTCTCCTCTGTGCTCCCACACACCCTGACCTTTCCATCCTCCATCTCTGTATTGCCTGCCCCTCTTGTCCCCAGAAGCATCCAGCACAGTGGCAGGCACATTGGTAAGCTGTCAAAAGCTATTTATTAAATGGATGTACAAAATGCTGAATATTGGACATTTTTTTCAGCCTTTCCGCTCTAGTCTCTCACCCTTACAGACTCACCACTGTCCTTCAGTTCACCTACCGACCCACAGCCCCTCCAGGCTAATTTATAAATAGGAAATGACATCTGCATGCAAATAGATCCCAGAGGCCAGGAATGCTCTGAAGACAAGGTCAGACACACTTGTTTTTTACCCCTTCTGAAATATCTGATTCCTACCTATTTTAGCTTCACTATCTAAAACTCACGCGTCTCCCTCACGGTCAGTGAAGGTTTTGCTCACCTTTTCACACTCTTCATGGAAAGCCTCTCTCCTTTGGCTGGTAGCCCTTCCCCAATATAACTCGCACCTGGTTCTAAAGCGCACCATTTGAAATGATTACACCACGCCTGAAGAACTCAGTACTTTATTTCTTAACCCATTTAACACCGACTCTACAAGACAGAAAGATCTGGACCCTCTCAGAGTTCTCTATTGTCAAATGAAGATGATGTTATCCCATGAGGAGCTGCATGTTTTGTAGGCCTTATGAACATGCAAGGGGTATGGAAATGTATAGCACAGGTGTGTTCCCCAGTTTGAGGGGATACAGGAAGTCCTGCATGGAAGTGATGTTTACTCAAAAATCTCGAAGGATGAGGAGCAGTTACCCAGGAGAAGAGCACGGGGAAGACTGCTCGAGGTGGCCCTGAGGCAGGAGACAAAGATTCTTTATTCCCAAGAGCTGAGACAACCAGCACGGCTGGAGAATGGCAAGCCATCAGGCTGCTGAAGGAGGCAGAGGCCCTATTACAAAGGACAGCACGACTCAAGGGAAAGGTCTTTAACCTTATCCAAAGAACAACAGAGAGCCTCTAAAGGGCTGGAAGCAGGGAAGGGAGCTGCTTTGATTTGGTTTAGAAGGTTCATCTGGCTGTGGAGTGGATAGATTGGTGGTGCTGAGTGATGAGTTAGGAGGCTGCTGCCGAAGTCCAGGTTCCCCCTAATGATGTCATATTAACTTGAATTCTGACACTCTTTCGTGAGTGGGAGAGAAAGCAGCAATGCCAGCACATCAGGCGTATGAACAGAAGTGTTCAGCCCACAAGCACATCATCCATCCATGCGTTGGGGACCATCATGTGATGCATCAAACAGGTCATCCTGGTTGAAAGGAGCTAACAGTGGCTGCCATTCTTCACCTCCTCTCTCTGCTCTGCTTCCTCCTCCCACTGCTTGCTGTGTCTCCACTTGGCTCTTACAACACCAACAGTGGAGGATGTTGGTGGTCCACCAAAATCCGCTCTTCCCTTTTTCCGCAGGAGAAGAATCAAAGACAGACATGAGGCTGTCTAGCCATGCTACATTGCCAGCTCAGCTTCCCTTACAGTTAGGTGAGGCCGTGGATGAAGCTCTTACCAGTGGGATGTGTTGCAGCCAGGACCACTTGCAGCCTCCAGCTCCAACAGTGTGCCCTGACCTCCTCCATACTCTCTTCCTACATGTGGCTGTGACTCAGCCTTGGCCATCCAGACGGTGAATGGCAAAGTGCTGGAGAAGGGCAGAGCCTTGAGATGGAAGGAATCTGGTCCTCTACGAAGTGGACAGCACTGCCCACGGTCCAGGAATGCTTACCTGAGACATGCAAGACAAACTCCTTTGCTTTTATCCCACCGAATTTGGGGTCTTTTTGTAAGAGCAGCTTAGCTCACACTCATGTGCTGACCTCCCTTCTGTCCAACTCTTCTAACCCAGGAACTCCCCGCCTCCCCCGCTTCCTACACATTCATCCCATGGTTCTTCCACGCATGCACCAAGAAATGTCACAACACTTCTTGCTTTTCACAAATTATCACTAAGCAGCTTGGTTTTCTTTTCACCCCTTTTTAAAAAGAAAAAAAAAAAACATTGTAGATACCAGAGGGAAGACATAAAATGCAGACAGGCAAGAAAAATGAGGCATAATCTCATGAAAATATGCAATTATTTAACGGCTCATTCTGTATTATTATATTTGTGACCTCTTTTAATGTAAGAATATAGTGAACATCTTTGCTTTTTTTTTTTTTTTTTTTTTTGAGACTGAGCCTCGCTCTGTTGCCCAGGCTGGAGTGCAGTGGTGGTGCGATTTCAGCTCACTGCAACCTCCACCTCTGGGGTTCTTCTGCCTCAGCCTCCTGAGTAGCTGGGACTACAGGCATGCACCACCACACATTTTTGTATTTTTGGTAGAGACGGGGTTTCACCATGTTGGCCAGGATGGTCTCGATCTCTTGACCTCGTGATCCGCCCACCTCAGCCTCCCAAAGTGCTGGGATTACAGGCATGAGCCACTGGGTCCGGCCAGTAAACATCTTTCCATATCAAGAAATATCTTTTTACAACAGAATTTTTCATTTTTAAATTTTTAAATTTTTTATTTTTAGATGTGACTTTTTAAAATTGAAAACCAAAAATGCCCTCAAATCTTTGAAGTCCTATTGGATTGGGATAAGTAGAGACAGTGAACAAATATTTTGAGTAAAACAAACCTGATAGCAGTCATGGTAAGTAAGGAATGTCCTAAAGAGGATTTTCCAGAGTTAAAATAATGCCAAGGCCAGCCATCTTGCCCTTCACTTAGACCCATGCTTATCCCGGCCTTTGATTTGTAAATTTGCTTTGTTTCTGATTTACAATAACCTGAAAAAAAATAGAAATAAGTCTTTTAAATAATCTACTTTTTGTTATTTTCATTTTATTTTCTCCATTTTTATATATATATATACCTTTTTAAATAATTTCAACTTTTATTTTAGATTCAGGGGACACCAGCGCAGGTTTGTTACCTGTATATACTGTGTGATGCTGAGGTTTAGGGTACAAATGACCCCGTCACCAAGGTACTAAACATAGCACCCAGTAGTTAGTATTTTAGCCCTCTCCCTCAGGCCCCCTCCCTTTTCTAGTGGTCCTCAGTTTCTATTGTTCCCATCTTTATGTCCGTAAGTACCCAGTGTTTAGCTCCCACTTATAAGTGAGGACTTGTAGTATTTGGTTTTCTGTTCCCGAGTTAATTCGCTTAGGATAATGGCCTCCAGCTGTATTCATGTTGCTGCAAAGGACATACTTTCATTCTTCCTTATGGCTGCATAGTACTATGTGGTGTATATGTACCATGTTTTTTAATCCAATCCACTGTTGATGGACACCTAGGTTGATCCCATGTCTTTTTTTTTGTTTGTTTTTCTGAGACAGGGTCTTGCTCTGTCACCCAGGCTGGAGTACAGTGGCACGATCTCGGTTCACTGCAACCTCCACCTCCCGGGTTCAGGCAATTCTCCTGTCTCAGCCTCCTGAGTAGCTGGGATTACAGGTGTGAGCCACTGTGCCCAACGGATTCCATGTCTTTGCTATTGTGAATAGCGCTGTGATGAACATAGGTGTGCTTGTGTCTTTTGGTAGAATAATTTTTTTTCCTTTGGGTACATATCCAAGAATGACATGGCTGGGTCAAATGGTAGCTCTGTTTTAACTTCTTTGAGAAATCTCCAAACTGCTATCCATGGCAGCTGAACTAATTTACTTTCCAGCAATAGTACATAAGCATTCTCTTTTCTCTGCAGCCTCGCCAGCATCTGTTCTTTTTTTGACTTTTTAGCAATACCCATCCTGACTGCTGTGAGATGGTATCTGAATGTGGTTTTGATTTGCATTTCTCTGATGATTAGGAATGTGGAGCTTTTTTTTTATAGGTTTGTTGGCCGCTTGTATGTCTTCTTCTGAGAAGTGTCTGTTTATGTCTTTTTTTACAACAGAACTTTTAATGGATGCGTAGTATTCCATTGAGTCTGCCATAATTGACTCATCCACTCTCCAACTGTTGGAAATGTGTGTCATTTCCATTTTGTTTGTTTGTTTTATTCTAAACAACTCTAAAATGAAGATCCTTCAATATCCCTTATTATTTCCTTAGCATAAATTGCTGAAAGTAAAATTGCCATATAACAGAGACACATAATTCACAGCTTTTGATGTATACTGCCAGCTTGTCCTCAAGAAACAGTAAACCAATTTAAGGCAGGTTGGTTTTCTAATGACTGCTATACTATGTACTGTGTATTTGGGAAAACAGAAAACAAACAAACAAGACGTGCCTCAAGCCTTATATGCCCCTCCCTGCACTTGTAACCATACCATCTTCTTGGGCAGGCACTGAGCCTCCTGCCTCCCAGGTGCCCAGGCAGCAATTCCACGAATGCAGCTCACTGTCCCTCATATGGAATAAAGATTTGAGGCTGAGCACAGTGGCTCATGCCTATAATCCCAGCACTTTGGGAGGCTGAGGTGGGTGGATCACGAGGTCAGGAGTTCGACACCAGCCTGGCCAACATGGTGAAACCCCCGTCTCTACTAAAAATACAAAAATTATATATTTAGGATAGTTAGCTCTTCTTGGTGAATTGATCCCTTTACCATTATGTAATGGCCTTCGTTGTCTCTTTTGATCTTTATTGGTTTAAAGTCTATTTTATCAGAGACTAGGATTGCAACCCCTGCCTTTTTCTGTTTTCCATTTGCTTGATAGATCTTCCTCCATCCCTTTATTTTGAGTCTATGTGTGTCTCTGCACGTGAGATGGGTTTCCTGAATACAGCACACTGATGGGTCCTGACTCCTTATCCAGTTTGCCAGTCTGCACCCAGATTCATAAAGCAAGTCCTGAGTGACCTACAAAGGGACTTAAACTCCCACACAATAATAATGAGAGATTTTAACACCCCACTGTCAACATTAGACAGATCAACAAGACAGAAAGTTAACAAGGATATCCAGGAATTGAACTCAGCTCTGCACAAAGTGGACCTAATAGACATCTACAGAACTCTCCACCCCAAATCAACAGAATATACATTTTTTTCAGCACCACACCACACCTATTCCAAAATTGACCACATAGTTGGAAGTAAAGCTCTCCTCAGCAAATGTAAAAGAACAGAAATTATAACAAACTGTCTCTCAGACCACAGTGCAATCAAACTAGAACTTAGGATTAAGAAACTCACTCAAAACTGCTCAACTACATGGAAACTGAACAACCTGCTCCTGAATGAATATTGGGTACATAATGAAATGAAGGCAGAAATAAAGATGTTCTTTGAAACCAATGAGAACAAAGACACAACCTACCAGAATCTCTGGGACACGTTCAAAGCAGTGTGTAGAGGGAAATTTATAGCACTAAATGCCCACAAGAGAAAGCAGGAAAGATCCAAAATTGACACCCTAACATCACAATTAAAAGAACTAGAAAAGCAAGAGCAAACACATTCAAAAGCTAGCGGAAGGCTAGAAATAACAAAATCAGAGCAGAACTGAAGGAAATAGAGACACAAAAAACCCTTCAAAAAATTAATGAATCCAGGAGCTGGTTTTTTGAAAAGATCAACAAAACTGATAGACCGCTAGCAAGACTAATAAAGAAGAAAAGAGAGAAGAATCAAATAGATGCAATAAAAAATGAAAAAGGGGATATCACCACTGATCCCACAGAAATACAATCTACCATCAGAGAATACTACAAACACCTCTATGCAAATAAACTAGAAAATCTAGAAGAAATGGATAAATTCCTCGACAAATACACCCTCCCAAGACTAAACCAGGAAGAAGTTGAATCTCTGAATAGACCAATAACAGGTTCTGAAATTGTGGCAATAATCGATAGCTTACCAACCAAAAAGAGTCCAGGACCTGATGGATTCACAGCCGAATTCTACCAGAGGTACAAGGAGGAACTGGTGCCATTCCTTCTGAAACTATTCCTATCGATAGAAAAAGAGGGAATCCTCCCTAACACATTTTATGAAGGCAGCATTGTCCTGATACCAAAGCCTGGCAGAGACATAACCAAAAAAGAGAATTTCAGACCAATATCCTGGATGAACATTGATGCAAAAATCCTCAATAAAATACTGGCAAACCGAATCCAGCAGCACATCAAAAAGCTTATCCACCATGATCAAGTGGGCTTCATCCCTGGGATGCAAGGCTGGTTCAACATACGCAAATCAATAAATGTAATCCAGCATATAAACAGAACCAAAGACAAAAACCACATGATTATCTCAATAGATGCAGAAAAGGCCTTTGACAAAATTCAACAACCCTTCATGCTAAAAACTCTCAATAAATTAGGTATTGATGGGATGTATCTCAAAATCATAAGAGCTATCTATGACAAACCCACAGCCAATATCATACTGAATGGGCAAAAACTGGAAGCATTCCCTTTGAAAACTGGCACAAGACAGGGATGCCCTCTCTCACCACTCCTATTCAACATAGTGCTGGAAGTTCTGGCCAGAGCAATCAGGCAGGAGAAGGAAATAAAGGGTATTCAATTAGGAAAAGAGGAAGTCAAATTGTCCCTGTTTGCAGATGACATGATTGTATATCTAGAAAACCTATTGTCTCAGCCCAAAATCTCCTTAAGCTGATTAGCAACTTCAGCAAAGTCTCAGGATACAAAATCAATGTACAAAAATCACAAGCATTCTTGTACACCAATCACAGACAAACAGAGAGCCAAATCATGAGTGAACTCCCATTCACAATTGCTTCAAAGAGAATAAAATACCTAGGAATCCAACTTACAAGGGATGTGAAGGACCTCTTCAAGGAGAACTACAAACCACTGCTCAATGAAATAAAAGAGGATACAAACAAATGGAAGAACATTCCGTGCTCATGGGTAGGAAGAATCAATATCGTGAAAATGGCCATACTGCTCAAGGTAATTTATAGATTCAATGCCATCCCCATCAAGCTAACAATGACTTTCTTCACAGAATTGGAAAAAACTACTTTAAAGTTCATATGGAACCAAAAAAGAGCCCGCATCGCCAAGTCCATCCTAAGCCAAAAGAACAAAGCTGGAGGCATCGCGCTACCTGACTTCAAACTATACTACAAGGCTACAGTAACCAAAACAGCATGGTACTGGTACCACAACAGAGACATAGATCAATGGAACAGAACAGAGCCCTCAGAAATGATGCCGCATATCTACAACTATCTGATCTTTGACAAACCTGACAAAAACAAGAAATGGGGAAAGGATTCCCTATTTAATAAATGGTAGGCCGGGCGCAGTGGCTCACGCTTGTAATCCCAGCACTTTGGGGGGCCGAGGCGGGCAGATCATGAGGTCAGGAGATCGAGACCACAGTGAAACCCCGTCTCTACTAAAAATACAAAAAATTAGCCGGGCGTGGTGGCGGGCACCTGTAGTCCCAGCTACTTGGAGAGGCTGAGGCAGGAGAATGGCGTGAACCTGGGAGGCAGAGCTTGCAGTGAGCCAAGACTGCGCCACTGCACTCCAGCCTGGGCGACAGAGCGAGACTCCATCTCAAAAAATAAATAAATAAATAAAATAAATAAATAAATAAATAAATGGTGCTGGGAAAACTGGCTAGCCATATGTACAAAGCTGAAACTGGATCCCTTCCTTACACCTTATACAAAAATTAATTCAAGATGGATTAAAGACTTAAATGTTAGACCTAAAACCATTAAAGTCCTACAAGAAAACCTAGGCAATACCATTCAGGACATAGGCGTGGGCAAGGACTTCATGTCTAAAACACCAAAAGCAATGGCAACAAAAGCCAAAATTGACAAATGGGATCTAATTAAACTAAAGAGCTTCTGCACAGCAAAAGAAACTACCATCAGAGTGAACAGGCAACCTACAGAATGGGAGAAAATTTTTGCAACCTACTCATCTGACAAAGGGCTAATATCCAGAATCTACAATGAACTCAAACAAATTTACAAGAAAAAAACAAACAACCCCATCAAAAAGTGGGCAAAGGACATGAACAGACACTTCTCAAAAGAAGACATTTATGCAGCCAGAAAACACATGAAAAAATGCTCATCATCACTGGCCATCAGAGAAAGGCAAATCAAAACCACAGTGAGATACCATCTCACACCAGTTAGAATGGCCATCATTCAAAAGTCAGGAAACAACAGGTGCTGGAGAGGATGTGGAGAAATAGGAACACTTTTACACTGTTGGTGGGACTGTAAACTAGTTCAACCATTGTGGAAGTCAGTGTGGCGATTCCTTAGGGATCTAGAACTAGAAATACCATTTGACCCAACCGTCCCATTACTGGGTATATATCCAAAGGACTATAAATCATGCTGCTATAAAGACACATGCACATGTATGTTTATTGTGGCACTATTCACAATAGCAAAGACTTGGAACCAACCCAAATGTCCAACAACGATACACTGGATTAAGAAAATGTGGCACATATACACCATGGAATACTATGCAGCCATAAAAAAGGATGAGTTCATGTCCTTTGTAGGGACATGGATGAAACTGGAAAACATCATTCTCAGTAAACTATCGCAAGGACAAAAAACCAAACACCGCATGTTCTCACTCATAGGTGGGTATTGAACAATGAGAACTCATGGACACAGGAAGGGGAACATCACACTCCGGGGACTGTTGTGGGGTGAGGAGAGAGGGGAGGGACAGCATTAGGAGATATACCTAATGCTAAATGACAAGTTAATGGGTGCAGCAAAACAACATGGCACATGGATACATATGTAACAAACCTGCACATTGTGCACATGTACCCTAAAACCTAAAGTATAATAATAAAAAAATAAAAAAAATAAAAAAATTAGCTGGGCTCGGGAGGCTGAGGCAAGAGAATCGTTTGAACACAGGAGGCGGAGGTTGCAGTGAGCTGAGATCATGCCATTGCACTCCAGCCTGGGGGAATGGGTGAGACTCTGTCTCAAAAAAAAAAAAAAAAGGAAGGCATGAAAAAAAGCCACAATTTCTGCTATTTTTATTAAGGGCAGCTTCTTGAGACTTTCTGAACAGGGCTAATTTCCATTTCCTGAGAACTCAATAACCCTCTCTCTCCACAGAAAAAAAATACATCAAAACAAAATATAAATTCCTTAGGGGACTCCTCTCTGATCTCTGCAAAGATTTAATGGCAGAGTGGAAGCAAAGTCTTAAGGTACTTCAACAGCTTAACCACATAGCATACCTATGCATTTGCCGCACATCAGGCAGGGCTGCAATTGTGTCTGTCCAAGTAAACACAGGGGCGCCCCCTGATAATATCCCTTGTTGGCTTTTCTTTTTTCCAAAGTCACAAAGTTGAATCAAAACAACTCTACCAACGCCTTATAATACTAGTGGGTTTCTTCATTTAGGATACCTTGGTGAAGATTTTCTGCACTTGCTTTTTCTTTGAACGATCTAAGCTGCAAGCATTCTGAAGCCCAGAGATCACAGTTTCGAATGTTAAATTTATTCTTGACATCTTCTCCTCTTTCTTTTCCTAGTCCTCTTTTTAATGATGGACCCACAGATTCCTAATATTTCTTCCAAGTTCCTTAGCCTCCCCGGAAGCCATGCTTAAGATCTTACGATGGCTGTTATTCGGGAGGTGGTCAGAGGAAGGGCCGCAGTACACGGACAGCGTGGTATATATGCTCACCTGGCCGGCTTCATTTCCTTGCCTGTACACAGAAGGCATCCAGGCCTCCTTCTGCCCTGTGTGCCCATGGGTATATCACAAAGACAGGCATTGCAGTGAGAGAGCCATTTCCAGCCGATCTTCACAGTTGCTTCAATAATGTCGAAAGGCGTTTACTTTATTCAGCTGGGGGCACAGTTGAGACTCGATCATCATGGACCGTCATGGGCCCTGGAGAGCATAGATGTTACACTGGGGCAGCAGTTGTAATATTTTTAGATTAGAAGGGGAAAAAATGAAAGGGAAATGTGATTCTTATAGTGTGAGGTTTTAGATGAGATGCAATACTGAGCTGTGGCTTCTGTCTACCTCTAGCCTGTGCATGTTAGTGGTTCCGCAAAATCCCAGCTTAGTTGTGGCAACTCTGGTCTCTCTTCAACGCCACAAACTTCTGGCTCTGACAACCACTCCCAGCTCCACTGCTGCGACTCTGTAGTACCTAATTTAAACTCCCTTGAGTTTCAACGAGCAGGAGACTCTCACTGACCCAGTTTATTTTTTTCTCTCTTGCGTATCAAGTCAGAGTTTGTGGGCTCAAGGCTGGGCCCCACCGTGGTCTGGTCAGCTGGGGCCAGGAAGTATAAGGGAGAAGAGGTTCCTATTAGGCCAACCCTTCCATGTGGCAGGAAGGTGGGAGGGGTCTTCTTACTTAGAAGGTACTTGTAGTGCCAGAAAGGCCTCCATCTGTGAATTAATATTCTAGCAGGGAGGAGAGGAAGAGAAATTTGAATAACCCAAACAGCCCATGCTGAAGCCGGATCCACCCCACACCAGTTCTCTTTGTCAGGTGTAGGAGGCACATGAAAGAAGAGGGGTAGAAGGAGACGGGTTTTAAAGAGACAAGAGCCTTCTCCAAGTGAGTATTCCACCCTGAGTCTCAGAACCCTTAACAGAGCCTGGACTATCTTCACACTGAAGTGCCTGCTCATCTGAAAAGCCAGGAAGCAAGCACAGGCTCCCCACGGGGAATCTCCAGACACAAAGGGATCCCTCCTCTCACCCGTCCGTGCATTGTCTTCCAGAACATCCGGAGGTGTGTGCTTGGGAGGAGGGCAGAGCTGAACATGACTCGCCTGAAGAGCTGGGTGGCAAGGCTTCTGTGCAGGCAGCAGTTTTCATTCCTATGGAGGGCTCACTCTTGAGAAGGCAACTGGGAACCCTCCTCCTCCTCGTCCTCATCCCTTTGGTGCCTTCTTTGCAGAGAAGCAGCTTACAGCTCCCTCTTAATGGTGGGGGCTGAGCTGATTTGCCCTTGCACTTACCACTTACAGGAGCTCTGGGACAATGAGCTGGCTCCAAAGCTTAAGGAATCATCAGAAATTGAGGCTCAAAATCCTTCCTGAGTAGCCAGACTGTCTGCTAGATGCCTCAGCACACTGGGAGTGACTCCGGGCTGCAGGCAGTTCTGAGGTTTTAGGCACAGATGGCTGTCTGGTCCTTGTGGACTCTTCCAGGCCATCCTTTTTTTCACCAAACAGTACATACTGGGCAGGGTCTGTGGCATCATCAAGGAGAGCACACCCTCTCCCCATGGCTGGGAACTCTGCATTTCCACCATTACGCCTCCCAAGGTGAACCAAGGCCTGCAAACGTAGCTCTCAGAGTCCCACAGCTCCATGCCCTGTGCAGAGACCTTCCGTCCCCACCGTGGTCAGCCATTGGCTGCTCCACCAACCACAGCGACCTTCAGCTGAGGCTGTGCAGGGAAGAGGCTGTGGTGAAGAGGCCAAGCTGTGGACTTAGATAGGCCAGGTTCAAATCCTGGCTCTGTGTCATGGGGAAGTCACTTACCTCTCAGCCTGTTTCCTTACCTGTAGAATTGGGTAAAATACCATCCCTTCAGAATTAAAGGATGAAATTCTACCTAGATTAAAGGAGATAATGGGTGCAAATGGCTTAGTGTAGTTAGGCAGAATCAGTAGCTCTCATTTATCATTCATTTATTCACACACACATGTTATCATAGGCACTTTCTATGTGGCAGGCACTGGGCTAGGTGCTAGAATGTGGAGAAATCAGACAAATAAACAATTAGTTTTACTGCAGCACATAGAAGCACTGAGTGTCGTGCAAATATATGGAAAAGACTTCTAACTCAGGTTGGGGGAGGAAATCAAGGAACGCTTCCAAGTGGACGTGGCAGCAGTGAGCCAGGAAAAGAGGGGTGGTGGGAGACAAGGGTGTGCTTGGCAGAGGCAGCAGCATGTTCCAAAGCCCAGGGGTTATGAAGGAGTCTCCTGTGCTGGGACCCACAAGGCCACAGCCCTGGCTGCCACCTAACACCACGGGAGCCGATTGTTTTCTCTATGAATTTGAAGGCCGGCAATGTATCTGTGCATATGATTTCTGATATAAACACACATATAATGCTATTAGGTTCAAATGCTTCCAAGCCAGTGCCTCACAGAGGAAACACTTGCTGACAGTGAACATCTGTGGCCTAAAGGAATCTAGTGCTGGTGAAGGGGGCTGCGGTTTTAAATTTAATAACATTTTTATTCACTCGAGGATAGTTTCTGTTCAGCCCTGCGGCCCTCAGAGCCAGGCTAATTTGTACACAGCAGAGACACTCAGGTTTGTTTTTACCCAGAGCAGGAGATAATAAATAGATGAGGATGAAAATTCTAATTGGATAAAGGTAGTTCGACTGTAGGCGAAAATAAAAGCAAAAATCCTCACGAACTACCCAGTTTCATGTGTTACCAAGTGGTGCCTCCAGCTGGGGCACTCCAGCCAGTCATTCAGGATAACAGACAGGCTGATGTTTCAATGACTCATCTTTGCAACAGCAGGGTCAAGACCAGAGGTTAAGAGACATATTTTAGTTTAATAAACCATCTGTAGGAAATGTAAGGTTTTCAGTTTAGTGTCTTTGGCTTCCCAATATAAATACATTTACATTAAGGTCCAGCACATCTCTAATTAAAATCTAAATTGTATTCCAGACTCAAATCCAAAGAATGGCATTGAGTTCTGCGAAGATCTAGCCCACTGACTTGTGAGTTCATATTTGAAAGCTCTTTAAATCTTCCCTCCCCAATACACCATTTTCCATTTTTCACCTGGGTGGCAGTAACGTTGCTATGAATATAACTAGGGCTCATTTCTCCTCCCAGCAGATATAACTGTCACTTCATAAAAATAGTCAGAAATCTTCAAATGATTCATCCCATCAGCAGTATAACAATAGCTTAGAAATATACTAGATTTTCAGACATAGCTCTTACATGTCAGAGAACGGGGAGAAAAAATGCACCGTAAAGCCAATTAAGCCTACTTGTAGAATACTAACTCCAGGCTCCACGGTCCACACCCAGCAGCTCTCAACCCTGCCCACACATTAAGATCACCTAGGAAAGATTCAAGTACACTAAAGGGATGGAATAACTAAAAATAATGAATTCTCCAGAATGATTTAGAACTATCCACCAAGTGCAACTGATACCGTTTGAATAAGGTCTGTAGATTAGTGAATGGTATTGTATCAATGTTAATATCCTGGCTTTGATAGCTGCGCTGTGGTTATGTAAGATGTTAACATTTGGAAAAACCGGGGGAAGGATACACAGGACTGCTTTGTACTATTTCACATCTTTTTTTGGAAGTCTGAAATTATTTCAAATGAAAAGTTAAAAAAAATTTTTTTAAAGAAAGTGACTGGAAAAAAAAAATACTTAGGAAGCTTTTAAAACATATCAGTGCCTAGGCCCCACCTCAGACCAATTAAATGGAATCACTGTGTACAGAGCCTGGGTACAAGTATTTTTAAAACCTCTCCAGTGATTTTAATGTGTAGCTAGAATCGAAAACACTGTTCTGGTGAGGTTAGGGGTGGGTGAAGTGATTCTGATTCCAGTTTTCCCAGTTTTGTCACACCCTGCTCCATGACTTCAGGCAGGTCATCGAAACTCACTAGGCCTCAGTGGCCTTATCTGTTAAATGGGGAGACTAAGCTGTAGCTGAGTATATTGATATTGTGACAGTAGAAGGAAAGTGCAGGTAGAAAAGGCTTTATACAGTTTCAAGAACTGTAGAAACAGCAGGTGTTTGTGAGTCATTTCCTCTAAAGAGAAGCATCAATACTTAATAGCCCCAGTACCTTTAGAATGCAATGACATGTGCCGGGCGCAGCCGCTCATGCCTGTAATACCAGCACTTTGGGAGGCCGAGGTGGGTGGATCACAAGGTCAAGAGATCGAGACCATCCTGGCCAACATGGTGAAACCCCATCTCTACTAAAACTATAAAAGCTAGCTGGGTGTGGTGGCACACGCCTGTAGTCCCAGCTACTTGGGAGGCTGAGGCAGGAGAATCACTTGAACCTGGGAGGCGGAGCTTGCAGTGAGCCCAGGTTGCAATGAGCCGAGATTGCGCCACTGCACTTCAGCCTGGTGACAGAGTGAGACTCCGTCTAAAAAAAAAAAAGAATGCAATGACATGCCAGTAAATTAATAGGGGTAGCCTAGTGGTCAAAAAACGGGCACTTCCATTATAACCAGGGCTTCCTTTCCTTTGGTCACCTCAACCCAACCTTGCCTTGCATCTCTCTCTCTTTTTTTTTTTTTTTTGAGACGGAGTTTCACTCTTATTGCCCAGGCTGGAGTGCAATGGTGCAACCTCAGCTCACCACAACCTCCACCTCCTGGGTTCAAGCGATTCTCCTGCCTCAGCCTCCCAAGTGGCTGGGATTACAGGCATGCACCACCATGCCTGGCTAATTTTTGTATTTTTAGTAGAGACGAGGTTTCCCTGTGTTGGTCAGGCTGGTCTTGAACTCCCAACCCCAGGTGATCTGCCCACCACGGCCTCCCAAAGTGGGTGAGCCACCATGCCCATCCCCTTGCCTTGCATCTCTACAGTGACAAGGACGTCTGTCCTTGGACCACACACCATCAGATTTCACTACCTAGGTTTTTCCTTTTCTACGCTGGCTTATGACCTAAAGGATAGGTGATGATCTCTATTTATTAAAAAGAACTATCTTCTATTTGTTCTTGTAACCACTCCATCTATAATAATGGTTCTTAAACTGTAGCAAGCACTAGAATCACCTGAAGGATTATGAAAATATATATTGCACAGAAATGTTCACAGCAGCAATATTCCTACTATGGTTTGAATGCCTCTCCAAAATTCATGTTGAAACTTAATCCTCAAGGTGGGAGTATTGAGAGGTGGGGCCTTTGAGCGGTGATTGAATCATAAAGCCCCCGCCCTTATGAATGTGTTAATCCATTCATGGATTAATGGGTTGATGAAATAATAGATTATCCAGGAAGGGAGACTGGTGGCTTTACCAGAGAGGAAGGAAGACCTGGGATAGCAGTTACAGCTCCGCCCCCTTGCCATGTGATACCCTGCACTGTCTCAGGACTCTTCAAAGTATCCCCAAGCACAAGAAGACTCTCACCAGATGCAACCCCCAATCCCAAACTTAGACTTCTCTGCCTCCATAACTGTAAGAAATAAATTCCTTTTCTTTATAAATTACCCAGTTTCGGGTGTTCTGATAAAAGCAACAGGAAATGGACTAAGACAATTCCTAACAGCCAAAAGGTAGAAAAAACCCAAGTGTCCACCAACTCATGAATATATAAACCAAGTGTGGTATATCCAAATTATGGAATATGATTTGGCCATAAAAAGAAATGAAGTGCGAATACCTCCTGTAACATGAATAAGCCTTGAAAACATTATGGTCAGTGAAAGAAGCCAGACACAACAGGTCTATATTGTAGTTTTCTTTTCTTTTCTTTTCTTTTTTCTATTTCTTCCTGGTTCAATCTTGGGAGGTTGTGTGAAAAGGAAATTTACCAGTTTCCTCTAGATTTTCTTATTGATTTATTTTATTTTACTTTAAGTTCTGGGATACGTGTGCAGAACGTGCAGGTTTGTTACATAGGTACACATGTGCCATGGTGGTTTGCTGCACGTATCAACCCTTCATCTAGGTTTTAAACCCCATATGCATTAGGTATTTGTCCTAATGCTATCCCTCCCCTTGCTCCCCAACTTCCAGCAGGCCCCAGAGTATGATGTTCCCCTCCCTGTGTCCATGTATTCTCATTGTTCAACTCCCACTTATGAGTGAGAACATGCAGTGTTTGGTTTTCTGTTACTGTGTTAGTTTGCTTAGAATGATGGTTTCCAGCTTCATCCATATCCCTGCAAAGACATGAACTCATCCTTTTTATGGCTGCATAGTATTCCATGGTGTATATGTACCCCAGTTTCTTTATCCAGTCTATCATTGATGGGCATTTGGGTTGGTTCCAAGTCTTTGCTATTGTAAATAGTGCTGCAATAAACATATATGTGTATGTGTCTTTATAGTAGAATGATTTATAATTTGGGTATATACCCAGTAATGAGATTGCTGGGTCAAATGGTATTTCTAGTTCTAGATCCTTGAGGAATCGCCACACTGTCTTCCACAATGGTTGAACTAATTTACACTCCCACCAACAGTGTAAAAGCATTCCCGTTTCTCCACAGCCTCACCAGTATCTGTTGTTTCCTGACTTTTTAATGATCGCCATTCTAATTGGAATGAAATGGTATCTCATTGTGGTTTTGATTTGCATTTCTCTAATGACCAGTGATGATGAGCTTTTTTTCATGTTTGTTGGCCACATAAATGTCTTCTTTTGAGAAGTATCTGTTCATATCTTTCACCCTCTTTCTGATGGGGTTGGTTTTTTTGGTCTAAATTTGTTTAAGTTCCTTGTAGATTCTGGATATTAGCCCTTTGTCAGAAGGATAGATTGCAAAAATTTTCTTCCATTCTGTAGGTTTCCTGTTCACTCTGATGATAGTTTCTTTTGCTGTGCAGGTATTTTTCTATTTATACAAAATGTCCAGAATAGACAAATCCACAGAGACAGAATGTACGTTCGTGACTGCTAGGGCTAGGGAACATGGTGGTAGTGGAGGGGATACCTAAAGAGTACAGGGTTTCCTTATGAGGTAATGAAAATGCTTTAAAATGATTGTGTTGATAATTGCATAAATCTGGGAATACACTAAAAACCATTAAACTGTACACTTTAAATGGGTTAATTGTATGGTATGTGAATTACATATCAATAAACCTGCCAAAATGTACTAAAAACTTTATCTACTTCTCAAAAAAAAAGAAACCCCACAAACATCTGGGCCCTAACTCCAGAGTTTCTGACTCAGTATATCTAGGGTAGAACCCAAGAATTCACATTTCTAACAAGTTTCCAGGTGACACTGATGCTGCTGGTTCTGAGGACCACACTACAAGAAACACGGATCTATAGTGTTCTTAGTCTGATTGCCTAATAAAATGCAGGAGGGCTCCGTGCATGTCTTCTGAGTCTTTGGAGATCTGCATTCCCCTTTTTGTTTATATTTTCTTATACTGGAATGGTCACAGCATGAGGAAGTGAAGTCTTCTGATTTATCTCTTGTAAGAGCAGTAGACCCCCAATGCAAGACATACCCCTGAACACAGGCTCCACGTTGGTAAGTGGTTTTCTCAGGGTGTTGAAAATAATTCCTTGTGGCATTTGATATGAATGGCTTGGACGCAAAAAGTATCCAAGAGTCTTTTCTAAACCTTCATCTCGACTGTAATTTAGAGTTAACTTATTCTTTAACTGAGGGGGCCTCGTTAGGTATCTTGCATCAAAATCTTTAATACTGTTATAATATGCACATCTATTATCCCACAATTTCCCTTCTACAAACGTATTCTGAAGGAAGTAATAGGGATGTGTGCAAAGATGTAATTGTAAGGACATTCATCATAAATGTATTCAATAGCAAAAATTTAGAAACCACTTAAATGTTCAATCATAAGAGATTAAATAAAATATGATGCATCTATTGTATGTCATTTTCTGAATAAACCTTTTATTTTAGAACCACTTTAGATTCACAGAATCACTGTGAAGCCAGCATAGAGAGTTTCCATATACCCACACCCAGTTCCCCTATTATTCACATCTTACACTAGTATGGTATATTTGGCACAATTAATGAACCAATACTGATAAATTTTGATTAACTAAACCGCATATTTTATTCAGATTTTCTTACTTTTTACCAAATGTCTTATTTGTCCCCTCAGCTCCTCTTGACTGTGACCGTTTCTCAGATTTTCCTTGTTTTCAATGATCTTGAGAGTTTGGAAAAGTACCAGTCAGGTATTTTGTAGAATGTTTCTCCACTTGGATTTGTCCGATGTTTTTCTCATGATTGAACTGGGGTTATGTATTCTGGGAGAGAGACCACAGAGATAAAGAGCCATTCTTTTCTTTTTTTTTTTTGAGACAGAGTCTCACTCCGTCGCCCAGGCTGGAGTGCAGTGGCGCGATCCCGGCTCACTGCAAGCTCGGCCTCACGGGTTCACGCCATTCTCCTGCCTCAGCCTCCCTAGTAGCTGGGACTACAGGCATGGGCCACCATGCCTGGCTAATTTTTTGTATTTTTAGTAGAGATGGGGTTTCACCGTGTTAGTCAGGATGGTCTCGATCTCCTCACCTCGTGATCCACCCACCTCGGCCTCCCAAAGTGCTGGGATTACAGGTGTGAGCCACCGAGCCCAGCCTAAAGTGCCATTCTTATCACCTCATATCAAAGATACATGCTATCAACAACACTTATCACTGTTGATGTTGACTTTGATCACTTGGCAGAGTTACTGTTTTTCAGGTGTTTCCACTGTAAATTTACTCTTTTTTGCTCTTTTCATGCTGTACTCTTTGGAGGAAAGTCACTATGCACAGCCCACGCTTTAGGAGTGGGAGTTTATGTTTCATCCCCTTAAGGACAGGACAACTACATGAATTATTGTGAATTCTCCTGCACAAGAGACTTGTCTCTACTCCCACAATTATTTATGTATTCAATCATTTATATCAGCATGGACTCATGAATACTTATTTTGCATGTTGGGTTATAAGTCAATACTACTTTATTTTGTTGTTCAAATTCTTTCATCCTTGGCCATTGGGAGCTTTTTCACTTGGCTCCTGTACTCCTTGGCATATTCTCACACTGTGAGTTTCGTGTGTGTTTCACACTCTCTTACTTTCTGGCACTACAAGATGCTCCAGGCTCATCTTGTATATTTCTTTTCTTTTCTTTTTTTAGAGACAGGGTCTTGCTCTGTTGTCCAGGTTGGAGTGCAGCAGTGGCATGATCATAGCTCACTGTTAACCTTGAACTCCTGGGCTCAAGCGATCCTCCCACCTCTGTTTCCTGAGTAGCTGGGACTACAGGTGTGCACCACCATACCTGGCTAATTTTTAAAAAGTTTTTGTAGAGATGAGACTTCATTAGGTTGCTCAGGCTGGTCTCTAACTCTTGGTCTCAAACCATCCTCCCACCACAGCCTCCCAAAGTGCTGGGATTACAGGCATGAGCCACCATGCCCAGCCTCATCTTGTATATTTCTTCCCACAGTTCTAGAATCAGCTGTTTCTCCAATTTTTTCCTTTGCTTGGAGAAACCAAGATCTGGGCACTAGGTGTGCTTATTGCTTCTAGGTTGTATTCAATGAAATTTTAGTATGTCATTGAAAGTTGTGTTGTAAAAAGATATTTAATGTCTACCAAATATTTAGAGAAAAATGTAATTTACAAAATAGTATAATCTCATAAATTCTTTCATATATAGAGAAGAAAATACACTAAAATACTAACAATGGTTATCTGTAGACATTCAATAATAAGTAACTGTATTAGACTGTTTTGCATTGCTATAAAGTAATACCTGGCCAGATGTGGTGGCTCATGCCTGTAATCCCAACACTTTGGGAGGCCAAGGTTGGAGAATCACTTGAGCCCAGGAGTTTGAGACCAGCCTGAGCAACATGGTAAACTCTGTCTCTAAATAACAACAATAATTATAGAAATGCCTGACTGGATAATTTATAAGGAAAGGGGTTTTATAGGCTTATGGCTCTGCAGGATGTAGAGGAAGGACAGCAGCATCTGCTTCTGGGGAGACCTCAGGAAGCTTCCCATCATGGCGGAAGGCAAAGTGGAAGCAGGCACATCACATATTGAAAGCCTCAATCAAGGAGCTTGTTTGGCAGGGGTAGGAGAGGAGAATAGCATGGAGATGGACAAAAACAATGTTAGACGGTGGTAAGTGGTAAGTACTTGGTTAGGATGGTGTATGCCTGGGTGGTTTAGAGGGTGCTACTTTCCACGGACTGGTTAGAGAAGGCATCTCATAAGGTGACACTTGAGCCATTCAGGCCATCTGAGAGTCAAGAACTTCAGGCAGAAAAAATGGCAGAATCCAATGGCTGGGCACAGTGGCTCACACCTGTAATCCCAGCACTTTGGGAGACTGAGGTGGGTGGATCACCTGAGGTCAGGAGTTCAAGACCAGCCTGGCTAACATCGTGAAACCCCGTCTCTACTAAAAATACAAAAAGCTTATCCACCATGATCAAGCCAGCTTCATCTCTGGGATCCAAGGCTGGTTCAACGTATGCAAATTAATAAACGTAATTAATCATATAAACAGAACCAATGACAAAAATCACATGATTATCTCAATAGATGCAGAAAAGGCTTCGATAAAATTCAACAGCCCTGCATGCTAAAAACTCTCAATAAACTAGATATTGATAGAACGTATCTCAAAATAATAAGAGCTATTTATGACAAACCCACAACCAATATCATACTGAATGGGCAAAAACTGGAGGCATTCCCTTTGAAAACTGGCACAAGACAAAGATGCCCTCTCTCACCACTCCTATTCAACATAGTATTGGAAGTTCTGGCTGGGGCAATCAGGCAAGAGAAAGAAATAAAGGATATTCACATAGTAAGAGAGGAAGTCAAATTGTCTCTGTTTGCAGATGACATGATTGTATATTTAGAAAACCCCATCATCTCAGTCCAAAATCTCCTTAAGCTGATAAGCAACTTCAGCAAAGTCTCAGGATACAAAATTAATGTGCAAACATCACAAGCATTCCTTGTGACACCAGTAATACACTAATAATAGACAAACAGCCAAATCATGAGTGAACTCCTATTCACAATTGCTACAAGGAGAATAAAATACCTAGGAATACAACTTAAAAGGGATGTGAAGGACCTCTTCAAGGAGAACTACAAACTACTGCTCAAGGAAATAAGAGAGGACACAAACAAATGGAAAAACATTCCATGTTCATGGATAGGAAGAATCAATATTGTGAAAATGGCCATACTGCCCAAGGTAATTTATAGATTCAATGCTATCCCCATCAAGCTAGCATTGACTTTCTTCACAAAATTGGAAAAAACTACTTTAAATTTCATATGGAACCAAAAAAGAGCCTGTATAGCCAAGACAATCCTAAGCAAGAAGAACAAAGCTGGAAACATCACGCTACCTGACTTCAAACTATAATACAAGGCCAAATACAAGTAACCAAAACAGAATGGTACTAGCACCAAAACAGCTATATAGACCAATGGAACAGAACAGAGGCCTCATAAATAACACCACACATCTACAACCATCTGATCTTTGACAGACCTGACAAAAGCAATGAGGAAAGGATTCCCTATTTAATAAATGATGTTGGGAAAACCGTCTAGCCATATGCAGAAAACTGAAACTGGACCCCTTCCTTACACCTTATACAAAAATTAACTCAAGATGGATTAAAGACTTAAGCATAAGACCTAAAACAATAAAAACCCTAGAAGAAAACCTAGGCAATGCCATTCAGGACATAGGCATGGGCAAAAACTCCATGACTAAAACACCAAAAGCAATGGCAACAAAAGCCAAAATTGACACAAATGGGATCTATTTAAGCTAAAGAGCTTCTGCACAGCAAAAGAAACTATCATGAACAGGCAACCTACAGAATGGGAGAAAATTTTTGCAATCTATCCATTGGACAAAGGGCTAATATCCAGAATCTACAAAGAACTTAAACAAATTTACAAGAAAAAAACAATCCCATCAAAAAGTGGGCAAAGGATATGAACAGACACTTCTCAAAAGAAGACATTTATGTAGCCAACAAACATAAAGAAAAAAAAGTTCATCATCACTGGTCATTAGAGAAATGCAAATCAAAACCACAATGAGATACCAACTCACCCCAGTTCGAATGGTGATCATTAAAAAGTCAAGAAACAACAGATGCTGGAGAGGATGTGGAAAAATAGGAATGCTTTTACACTGTTGTTGGGAGTGTAAATTAGTTCAACCATTGTGGAAGACACTGTGGCGATTCTTCAAAGATGTAGAACCGGAAATACCATTTGACCCAGAAATCTGGTTACTGGGTATATACCCACAGGACTATAAATCATTCTACTATAAAGACACATGCACACGTATGTTTATTGGGGCACTGTTCACAATAGCAAAGACTTGGCACATATACACCATGGAATACTATGCAGCCATAAAAAAGGATGAGTTCATGTCTTTGCGGTGACATGGGTGAAGCTGGAAACCATCATTCTCAGCAAACTAAAACAGGAACAGAAAACCAAACAATGCATGTTCGCTCTCATAAGTGGGAATTGAAC
Source organism: Hylobates moloch (assembly GCF_009828535.3). Classification (NCBI taxonomy): domain Eukaryota; kingdom Metazoa; phylum Chordata; class Mammalia; order Primates; family Hylobatidae; genus Hylobates; species Hylobates moloch. The sequence continues at coordinate 81,535,964 of NW_026652286.1, read as the reverse complement.
AATGAGAACACGTGGACACAGGGTGGGGAAAAACACACACCGGGACCTGTTGGGGGGTTGGGGACTAGGGGAGGGATAGCATTAGGAGAAATACCTAATGTAGATGATGGGTTGATGAGTGCAGCAAACCACCATGGCATGTGTATACCTATGTAACAAACTTGCACATCCTGCACATGTACCCCAGAACTTGAAGTATAATACACACACACACACACACACACACACTAGCTGGGTGTCGTGGTGGATGCCTGTAATCCCAGCTACTTGGGAGGCTGAGGCAGGAGGATTGCTTGAACCTGGGAGGCAGAGGTTGCAGTGAGCTAAGATTGCACAACTGTACTCCAGCCTGGGCAACGAGAGTGGACTTTGTCTCCAAAAAAAAAGAAAACAACAACAAAAAACCAACAAAAAAGAAACAGCAGAGTCCAGTGTAACTAAAATGGTGTAAAAAAGTAGTAGATGAGGTTAGAGTTAGAACAAAATATATGGCCTTGTAGGCTGTGGAAAAGGCACTTGATTTTACAACAGTCCCCACATATCCATAGGTGTATATGTTCCAAGACCCCCAGTGGATGCCTGAAACCACAGATAGTAATGAACCCAATTGCCGTCCATTAGAGGACATGTCTGTTCATGTCCTCCGCCCATAAGTTTAACGCCTTTCCATCTTAACTAAGCGCATATTACACACTGTGGCTGTAACTTGTGTGGTTTGAAGTGTGACACCAAAACTAGCACACATTTCTTTTTCCTTCTTCACAGTTTCACAGATAGAAGACTCAGTATTACTGTACATCTTAGCAAACTTAGCATACTGTTTTTTTCTCCTTCATTATTAAGCCAAGAGCTTTCACTTTTTCACTTAAAGGTGGCTTCTCTTTGGCATATCCGAATTGCCAGCATCACAACTCTTCTGCTCTGGGGCCATTATACAGTAAAATAAGGTGACTTGAACACAAGTACTGTGGTATCTTGACAGTAGATTTGATAACCGAGATGGGTGACTAATGGGTGAATACTGCAGTAAGTGTGGATCCGCTAGACAAGGAATGATTCACATCATAGACAGGATGGGGCAGGAAGGGGCAGGAAGGGGCTAGATTTCATCACACTACTCAAAATGGTACACATTTTAAACTTCTGAATTTCTTATTTCTGAAATTTTCCATTTAATATTTTCAGACCACAGTTGACTACAGGTAAGCAAAACCTTGGAAAGCAAAACTGCAGATAAAGAGGGACTACTGTATTTGAAGTGAGATAGGAAGCCATTAGTTTTTAGCAGAGTCATCACACAATCCAGTTTATGATTTAAAATGATCATTTTGACTGCTGTGTGAGGGAAAGGGTAGAAGCAGGAAGACCAATTAAGAGGTTATTGCAAAAGAAGGGAATCATGGCATGGAACAGAGTAGAAACTGCCATGGAATTGGTGTCAAAAAGTTGGCTTTTGAATATATTTCAAAAGAAGAACTGGCGGGATTTGCTAATAAATTGGATGGAAGATGGAAGAGACAAGTCAAGAATGTCTTCAAGTTTTTAGCCTGACAAGCCAAAACAATGGAGATTATATTTACTGAGATGGAAAAGAAAAAGGAGTCCATTTGTTCACCAAACAATGGAGATATTTACCGAGATGGAAAAGAAAAAGGAGGGGAAGACTAGGGGGTGAAATTAGGACTTCATTTTGGGACATATTAAGTATGAGATGCCCACTAAACATCCAGATAGAGATGTTGAATATAGTCGAATATGAGTCTGGAAAGCAAAGATGTTGATCTACAGACAGAAGTTTGAGAGTAATCAGTGTATAGATGCAATTTTATGCCATGAGACTAGATGAGATCACTCAGGGAGGGAATTTATTAGGTTGGTGCAAAAGGAATTGTGGTTTTTGCATTGTTGGAATTTGCCGTTTCATATTGAAATAAATGTGGTTATGTTATACATCATTTTAATGGGCATTTCTTGTTTTTTTTTTTTTGCTAAGGACTTATTTCTTGCTGTTTTTGTTTATTTTAGACTATGGAAATGATGATAGACAAAGGACAAATGCGAGTGATTTTCTTATTCTAATTCAAAATGGGTCATAAAGGAGTGGAGACAACTTGCAACATCAACAACGCATTTGGCCCAGGAACTGCTAACAAACATACAGTGCAATGGGGGTTCAAGATGTTTTACAAAGCAGATGAGAGCCTTGAAGATGAGGAGCATAGTGGCCAGCCATCAGAAGTTGACAATGACCAATTGAGCGCAATCATCGAAGCTGATCCTCTTACATGAGAAGTTGCCAAAGAACTCAACACTGATTGTTCCAAATTAAAAGCTCAACACTGACCATTCTAAACTTAAAAAAAAAAAAATCACATCTTCTCTTATTCTACACACCAACAACAGACCATTTCTCAATCAGATTGTGACATGCGACAAAAAGTGGATTTTATATGACAACTGGCGACAACCAGCTCAGTGGCTGGATGGAGAAGAAGCTCTAAAGCACTTCCCAAAGCCAAACTTGCACCAAAAAAGGTCCTGGTCACCATTTGGTGGTCTGCTGCCAGTCTGATCCACTACAGCTTTCTGAATCCTGGCAAAATCATTACATCTGAGAAGTAAGTATGCTCAACAAATTGATGAGATACACCAAAAACTGCAATGCTTGCAGCTGGCATTGGTCAACAGAAAGGGCCCAATTCTCCACAATGACACTGGACAGGACATCACACAACCAACGCTTCAAAACTTGAACGAATTGGGCTACAAAGTTTTGCGTCATCCGCCACATTCACCTGACCTCTCACCAACCGACTACCACTTCTTCGAGCATATCAAAGCTTTTTGCAGGGAAAACCTTTTCACAACCAGCAGGATGCAGAAAACGCTTTCGAAAAGTTCATTGAAGCCTTAAGCACGGATTTTTATGCTATAGGAAAAAACAAACTTATTTCTCATTGGCAAAAATATATTGACTATAATTGTTCCTATTTTGATTAATAAAGATGTGTTTGGTCCTAGTTATAATGATGTAACATTCATGGTCTGAAACTGCAATTACTTCTGTACCAACCCGAAGGCCCCTAATGTTTAGAAGTCAAGAACATGAGGAGCAACCAGAAATAGAGAGTGAAAAGTAGTAGTCAGTAAGGACAGAGAGAGAGAGAGAGAGAGAGAAGAGAGTTAGTTCTCTGAAAGCTAAGCAAAACAGCATTTCGAGAAGGTGGGAACATCACTTTTACTGGAAGGTTGATTAGGATGAGCCCCAAGAACTGTTTTTGGATATAGCAAGATGGAAGCTGGTAGTGAGTTGACAAGAGCTGTTTCCATGGAGTGACAGGAACAAGAATTTAATTAAAACACTTTAAAAGAGATGAGAGCTCTGCTAGCATCCATCTTCCCGCTGCAACCTGAAGGCGTGACACTCAGAAATGCTCCAAGGACTCTTTGTGCTGGAGAAAACATCTAACATCACAGGTAGGCTCTCCAAGGAAGAGCACTGGAAGGCTTTCAGCATTCCAGTGATGAACATCATCAATCACATTGAGAAAGAACAGATTGCTGGTGCTGGCCATGAGGCTTGCTTCAGTGAAAGCCCCATCACAACGATGTGGGGTATGGTTTGGAGACCAAAGGAAGTGCTTCCTAGAGAAGTCAGCAACACAGGATGGTTCACAAACACACCTGCTAAGGTGAGCATCATGTTTAACGGTGGCAGGCTACTCTGTGGGCACCTTGGTTGAATGCCGTATACAGTGCCTGCCTGGTGCACAGTAGGTGCTGAGGGGATGAAGTCGATGAGGGACCCTACTCCCACAAAAGAAGACTTCGCCTATTTATGCCCTACGTCTCTCCTGTGCCAGTTTCTCCCATACGTACTTTTCTACCTTGCTTTGTGTCCCGGGAGACTACAAATTACATCTACAGGTGACTTGCCCTCTGGTTTTGGGTCAGGTACGGCCAATGCAGACCCCAGGCAGAAGTCTAGAAAGAAGGAAAGCAAGGTCAGGGTATGTATTCTGTGGTTTCTTCCCTGTGGTCACCTCAGCCTGACAGCTCATCTCAACTGAAGGTCATGAAGCAGGTGTTTATGTTCTCTCTCCTTCCGGATTCTGATAGCTAAACACTCTCTCTCATCCCCTCAGGGCGAGGGATGGTAACACTTCTATTCCTAGCTTCAGGGCAGACAATGCTTTGTGGTTTTCTTACCCTGCCCTTCCTATGCAAATAATTATTTTATTAAACCCCCTTAGAATTATCCTAATTTTTTTGTGCCATCTGTTCCCAGAACTCAGATTGAATCTGTATCTGTGAATAATGACATTAATAACTCTCTTAATTCCACTGGAACCTTGCTACTCAAATATGCCAGCAGCATCACCATCTCCTGGGAGTTTGTTAGAAATGCACAATCTCAGGCCCCACCCTGAAGTACCGAATCAGAGTGTGCAATTTAAAAAGAGTAATGAGGCCGGGCGCCGTGGCTCACGCCTGTAATCCTAGCACTTTGGGAGGCCGAGGCGGGCAGATTGCCTGAGCTGAGGAGTTCGAGACCAGCCTGGGCAACATGGTAAAACCCGATCTCTACTAAAATACAAAAACATTAGCCAGGTATGGTGGCGGGAGCCCGTAGTCCCAGCTACTCAGGAGACTGAGGCAGGAGAATTGCTTACACCCGGGAGGCAGAGGTTGCAGTGAGCTGAGATCATGCCACTGTGCTCCAGTCTGAGCGACAGAGCAAGACTCCATCTCCTGAATAAATAAATAAATAGAGTAATGAGCCTTGCTTCAGTGAAAACTCCATCACAATGATGTGGGGGAATGGCCTGGAGACCAAAGGAAGTTCTTCCTAGAGAAGTCAGCAACACAGGATGGTTCACAAACACACCTGCTAAGTTTGGTGATTCCTATACACATTAAAATCTAAGAGGCACTGCACTGGAGTATTCTGAGTTTTACTGAAGCTCTTTAGGGTACAAAAAACCCAAAGACTCACTAAGCCTGGCTCAGGCAGGACAACGGGGTCTTACGCCTCAGGCAGAGGAGACAGACTTATACAGGAATCCAAGAAGAAGACCCATGAAAAGGTGAAGCCTCATGGAGACAAGAACCAGGGGGTCAGCTTGGATCTGGGAGTCTTCCAAAGACAGCCCTGACCAGGATTCACTACTCTGTGCATTGCTTCTGGTCCTATGACCAGTGAGGTCCCTCACCACTTACTCTTGTCTTTTTGCCAGTTCTTTTCACCTATAGTTTTAACTAACTTCTACTTTGAGCTCTTTTTGCCTATCATGTGCTCCCTGGGCTGTCTCATAACCTTCCAATTTTGCTCACTACCTAAATTTCAGTTTCTGAGAGTAAAAAAGTTATTCACTCAATTCATCCCTGTTTGGGCAGAGCTTTTGAAAGCACCAGCCTCCCTCACAGGCTAATGGGTTAGAATTTCTGAGTCAGCGGGCACTGGGTAATATGGTATAAAACATGTCTGCCCTGGGCTGTCGGATCAGCAGGGGCTGTGGAAGAAAATCACACTATGATTACATGTCTACTTAAAGTGGTCTTAAAAGACATGAAACAGGGTTTGAAATCTGGGTTGCAGGCTCTTTCTCGTTCACCTACACCACCACCTCCCATCCTCCCTCCTTCCCCCCACTTCCTACAAACACCTGCAGCCTCTGGCAGTTGAGGTGACTTTTCATGTTCAGCATATTTCAAATGTTGTGTAATAAAATTAATTACATTTAATTAAACTTAACAATTTTTTACAGCCCCAAACAAATCTAAAATGCCATGTTATAAGCTTATGAGATGGCAGTCCTCCAAAGGATTCTGCCGCTGGGTGAATCCATCAGAGACTTATGTAATCTTAGGGATCATTTTACATGAGTCTGATGAATGGCCCCTTAGCCTTCATTAAGCATCAAACAAGAATTATTGTCTGGGTCCTAGACCAAGCAACTACCTATGTCCTCCCTCCTTCCTGCATTCCAGCAAGAATTCCCTCACTCAAACAATCTTCCTCTTTCCACCTGCTCTTTTAAAGGTGCACTCAAATTATGAAATTGCTTCTCTCTTTCCCCCTACTACACAGTAGCAAGGGAGGGAACTGTATCTCTCACAAGCACAGGGTGTGGTATATGGGAATTGCTGAATTTATTAACATTTGTCGAATGAATGACTGCTCTTGCTCACTGGTCATGTGTTTCTCCCACCTCGTGTATTAGTCAGGCTTTACTGTAATAAACCCCCAAGTCTCAGAGGATTTCTTGTTCTGCCTTCTCACCTTGGGCCCAGACTGAGGAGTGTCTTCTCTCCGGTTCATGCTGTTCTGAAGGTGTAAGGCAGGACTGATGGAAACATCAATGCAGCTTCAAAGCTCTGCGTATGACCAGCCCACAGTCACTTCTACTGTGTTCTATGGGCTAAAAGCCGGTCACGAGACCAAGCCCAATATTGGTGAGCTGTTAAGAATGTTTCCCAAGGGAGGGAGGGGGCTGGAGTGAGTATTTGCTGTGCAAAATACAATCCATCATGCATTGTTGCATGAGTTTTCTACCCATGCTATTCTGATGCTTTAACTAGTTTTCAAAATTGGCAAAGTAAAATCCCCTCGGACACGTATGTTAGGATCCATTCAGTTCCAGGGACAGAAATACAACACAAAATATTTTATGCAAAAAAGAAATGTACTTATTCATGACACAACCACGAAGCCCACGAAATACATTCAGGCGAAGCCCAGGAGCTCAAACAATGTCATCCGGGGCTGTTTCTTCATCTCATTACTCTGCTCGCCTCAGTGTGTTGTTCTTACTCTCCCCACTCGCTCAGAGGCAGCCCGAGGCCTTACGTCTACATCCTCCCTTCATAGTAACTCCCCATGGGTCAGAATTTCTTATCACTTGCCGGGAAGGAGTCTAATTGTCCCCACCTGGTATTACGGCTGCGCCAATCTCTGTCTCTAGGAGACGGGTTCTGATGGCTGCCCAGATTTTAACCAGGTACCCACCCCTGAGGTCAGAGAAAACAGGGTCTATTACCACTAAACATACACACGGTACAAATGACAGGAGCCAAAACAGTAGCTAATTTAGCCCACTTACAAACATGTTTGTTACCCAAGTTTTCTATTAGCACTATTCTGATCTTTAGAATTAGTTTTCAAAAATCTGCACACTAAAATCCCCGACAACATATACATCAGTCAGGATGCATTCAGTTCCAGCGACAGAATACAACTCAAACTAGTCTATGAACCAAAGGCCTTGCAATATGTTTATTCAATATTTATATACAGGGAGTAAACTGCCTTCATTCCTTACTTGGGTCAGGAAAAACAATCTGAAACCATACAGGGTAAATTCAATGGTAAACCTTCAGTTTACATACTCTTGCATCTTTATGTCTTTTGAAAATATTTAAGGCCAAGAGATCCTGTAGCAGAAACTTTTTTTTTTTTTTTTTTTTGAGACAGGGTCTCACTCTGTCACCCAGGCTGGAGCACAGTGATGCCATCACAGCTCACTGCAGCCTCGATCTCCTGGGCCCAAGTGATCCTCCCACTATAGCCTCCCAAGTAGCTAAGGCCACTAGTATGCACCACCACACCCAGCTAATTTTTAAATTATTTGTAGAGACAAGATCTCACAAAGTTGCCCAGGCATGTCTCAAACTCCTGGCCTCAAGCGATCCCCTCCTGCCTCACCCTCCCAAAGTGCTGGGATTACAAGCGTGAACCACCATGCCCGGCCAGAAACTCTAACTGTAAAAATCTACCCAGGTTGTTGTCCACTGAATTCCTTTCCCATCTACTTTCCCCTTTCTTCTCTATATAGACATTTCATCCAGTTCTCATTTCTATCATTCTATATCCTTCCTACGAGAAGTGGTAGGGGAATGGGCTACAAGAGATCTTTAAAAATTGAGCTGGTTTTATAATGTCTCCTATTAATTCACTAAGCAACTATAGGGCAGTTGCTGTGTTTGGCTGTGGGGATGAAACATGGCCCTTTTGCTCTTTCAAGAAACTTGTCATATAAAAGAGGCAACAGACATATAAACAAATGTCTGTAACATTGCATGATAGGCACTGTAATATAATAGAAGGAACAGCTGGAGAGAAGTGTGCTGAGATCCACGTGCTGTGAAGAGAATTCTGAGCCCCAGGGGAGGCTGGGTAGGAGAAATGTGAGAGCAGAGGGACAGTGGCCAGGCAGATTTTGCAGGGGTCTCAGCAGGTCATGATGGCAGAATGAACTCTGACTGAAGGCAGCAGCTGTGAGAATAGAGAAGAAACAATGGGTAAGAACATCGTGGCCGGGCATGGTGGCTCATGCCTGTAATCCCAGCACTTTGGGAGGCTGAGGTGGGCAGATTACCTGAGGTCAGGAGTTCAAGACCAGCCTGACCAACATGGTGAAACCCTGTCTCTGCTAAAAACACAAAAAATTAGCCGGGCATGGTGGTGGGCGCCTATAATTCCAGCTACTAGGGAGGCTGAGGCAGGCGAATCGCTTGAACCCAGGAGGTGGAGGTTGCAGTGAGCTGAGATCCTGCCATTGCACTCCAGCCTGGGCGACAAGAGCAAAACTCCACCTCAAAAAAAAAAAAAAAAAAAGTTGTTACAGAATAGGCATCAAAAGAACTAGTAAAGCAAAGAGTGGGAAGAGGGAGAAGCTGAGGTGTCACCTGACTTCATTTTGATGGTGAAATGATGTTGGTGCCGGCTCACGAGGATATCAAAGAGGAGAAACTTTTCTGGGACAAACGTGGACTTAGGCTGAGTTGAAAAGGTTTGAGATACCCAGGTGTAATGCCATCATTCCTCTTCCTTGTATTTATAATTTATTTGCACCTGTTAACTGAAAATGTTTGTGCACGGAGTGGGAAAATAAGAAAGGGACAGAATCATGAGAAGGTGGCAAATCTATAAAATCAGTTTCATGTCAAGACTCAGTTCTTTACCATATTCTTTCCCTTTGAAGAATCTGAGTTATTTGTAACAAAAAAGAGGCTCTGTCGTGTTTTGCATTGTACTCATTACCAGGAGCTGAGTCTGGGTGGGGCTCTGTGGTAGGTGCCGACTGGAGCACTTGCAGAGGACCTGCAGCTACCACGTGCACAGTGAGAGGCCATGTTGTAGTCAGTCTTCATATTCAGAACTTCTACCGATTTTATAAACAATCGCTAGCAAACCTGCAAGTGTTAAGTTAAATGATATCCTTGAGAACAGGCTAACTTAAGAATATGACAAATTCACAGTTTGAGGAAATGGCCAAGCACTTTAATCTTAAGAACCTTCCTGTGAGAGTTCTCTTATGTTACTGGACGTAATGAAAACATTAATACTTTCTTTTATAGGAAATATGTTTATTATTGATCATCTCAATTCAAAAATACTCATTCTTTCTCAGGGCTGGTCCATCATAGTCTCTTTGAAAATATTAAATACATCGAAATCATGAGCAATTTTAACAGTAACAGAAACTTCTGTACAGTAAGCAAGACAGGGATTTCTAACAATGACACAAGAGCTCCAGAACTTGCCAGTAAAACAAAGGCAGCGTTTCCAATGACAAGGTGTAGGAACCCATGGATAAAAATCTAACAGAACACATGCTGGAAAACGGGGTCAGGAAATGGTATCATCCACCCTCGATCTGAGTATGCTCAGTGATGGCACAAAGCATGTCCTGTGAGAGGGACTTGGAGATAAGATCGCTTCTATCCAGAAATGTGCCCTTTGGGAATGGGGCATATGGTACCTAAGTGCCCCCAAATCAACTGTTTTTCAACTTCTTGCCTACACAATCATAACCAAGCTTTCAGCGAGAAGGCAGGCACAGGAAGTATTTAGCTTTGACTTCTTAGCAGATGTAACACCAGCTCTTCATCCTCTGCTAAAGACAGGCCGGTATCCAAAGGCTCTAAAGTGTCCCACTTGGCCTTCTTTCTGTTATGACTTGTTGGTCCCACGTCTTCCACTTCACTGTTGTTCCTCTTCTTCATCCCCTGCTTCTTCTTGGTATCACTGGTGAGAAGAAATCCAAAGATTTGCTTTAGACTCAGTATGAAATCAAACATTTAAAATAGGACAAAATTAACAGAGAGTTGGTAAAGTGATATTATTCAAGAATGAAGGAAACCATGGCAACATCAAGATATCTGTATAATTAGTAAGTACCTTCCCATCAGTAGCTAGGTCCTACCACGCACGAGGCACATGCAAGGTACTTTGTTCACACTGGGTCATCCAATTTTCACAATCATACTAGGAAGTTATAGCTGTATCATCCACAATTTGAGGACACTGAGAGGCACCACAGGTATGTCTGGCTCCAGCGTGTGCTTGTCCTGCCACGTCAAACTACCTCTACTGAAAGTCAGGTTATCTTTAGGTAGCAGAGTGCAAGCTAACAGCTATCTGGACACCAGGTACTGCTTCTAATATCTGTTGCATTAAGTTGTGATCTAGAGATCATGCATAAAATAGAACCTGAGATGTTAAATTACAGATTAGTTAAGACATCAAATAAATTTCCTCCATTTAAAAATCTGTATCAAAGATACAGATAGCCTTAAGAAAGCAAACATTATTGCAGTATTAAGTACATATCCAAGACACAGACCATAAAAACAAAACTAATTTCTGAAAGTTGAGGCAATCACTTGATATGCTAAAAACAGAAGAAAAAGCAAAACATTCTCCTCCAAGCATTTTGAGATATTATCTGTTCCAAGATGACCCAATTATTGGATATATGATTAAAACAAAATAAAAAGTCCATCTGTTAGCAGTGGCAACCACGAATCCAGGGCTTCCTCAGAGTCTGGCACTGCGCTACATACCTTACATAGATTATGTCATTTATATTCACGGCAACCCTCAGTGTGGAGTGCATTAGTCTCATTCTGCAATGAGGTTAAGAGAGGTTAAATGACTGGACCAAGATTACACCCATGGGATTCAAACTCAGATATGAATGATACTGAATCCATCCCCAAAGGCAGACTTTTAAAAGCAATTAGAGTTGACTCAGTCAACATTTAAACGCCAGGAACTGTGGAAAGAGCACTGGTTTGGCATCAACACAGTCAGACCTTTAATTAACACGTCTAACCCTCAGTTTTCTTATTTGTAAAGACAGGGATTATATAATTTATTTAAAATTGTGAGAATTAAATGAACTTACAGAAATGAGAACACACAGTAGTGCTCAATACATGTTAACTTTCTGTCTAAAAACTACTCCCTTTTAAATTCTCACATTCACTATATCTAATCAGCAAAATAAATAAATCCAGAAATATTACATTATATCCCAAGCACACGATGTGTTCTTAAAGAGAACAAACTGCTCAACTTCCAATGGTCTGGATTACTCTTTAAGAAGACAGCCTGGATATCGAAGTGAATGTGCCTAATCAGCATATCCATTTATGACCAGCTTGATGCAAAACTGGAAATAATTCCTCCATTTCCCTCCCAGAAGTGCCCAGTGCTCTGACTCAGCCATTCTCTTTCACCATTGGAGGAAAGACAAACTGGATGGCACTATGAGGTTATTTAAAGCCACAAATCACTGCACTTTTTTAAAAGAGTGCCTGGAGAGATGAACATGAAAGAGTTCCCTGTGATACAAATTCAGTCAGCAAAGAATTAAAATAATTCTTAGTGAAAAAGGGCCTTAAAAAAAGTATTGAGCCCTAATCCTCTTATGAGTATGGCCAGTCCTGTGACAATCCCACAGGGTTATAGTGCCAGGATCTATTTGGTTCAAGGGAATACTGGTATTTGCTCTGCCTATACGTCAAGTGCATCTCAGGTCAGCTCATCAGAAATGGCCTAATTAGTGGGCTGTCTATTGCATCCTCTTAATGTGCTCCTGCACATTACACGCCCTGGAGGAAATAGGTGGTTTAGATAATAAAAGGTAGAAAATTTATGTAGTCCAAGTATTTTCACAATAGGCAGCTTTGCTGCTTTGTGGATCACTTCAAATTCTATAAAGGCACTTTATACTACTTTCTATAGCAAATAAGCAGCAATCTGTATAATAAGTTAATTATTAAACAACAGTATAGGCATTCTACAGATAAATTACCAAAAGGGGGATAATATAACAAACCTAGAAAGTAATCAGGAAGTAGAAAGCAAACTATAGCCACTATCTGGTCTCTTCAGGAAAGGCCTCTTCCAAATGGAGTGGCACTAGAGGGCTCCCTTTTATTTACATCCTGATGAATCAGGCAGGCAGTGGGGTTCTGACCCCATCTAGCTTATGTTCACCTGGAGCTCACTGGATCCAACTAGGGGCAGGGACTTCTTTCTGATGGGTTAACAACCTAATATATGTAATAGAGAATTCTAGTTTCTTGATTTTTAAATTATTTTCTGCAAGTTCTGCGAGGGGCTCTTGCATCTTTCAATCATGAGTTCTATTAGGAGCCATGGGGGCAGCACATCACTGGTGCCATTTATCAAATAGGTAGTAAAACATTCTGAAGATAACAGGTCCACTGAAATAATGAAAATGCAATAGAGGTCGAAAAAGGAGTGAAATCAGTGTTCTCCACTAAGCCGAGGGAGGTAAGGAGGTCCCTGAGATGACTGATGAGGGGGTGGCCTGCAAAACTGGGGTGAGCCCAAGCCTGAGCTCTGCATTTTATCCTCATGTCAGCACTTCTGTGGGACTTAGATTTTTGCCACATTCTTTAAATGTTCGAGGCAAGGGTCAAAAGCAAACATATCACTGCTCAGCATTAAGACGGTGCAACATAATGGATAAAACACATCTTAAAAAGCAAAAGCATGGCTTGACTCAGCACGCCAAAAACCCTACTACTGCTATAAAAATCAAAAGTAGAGCTAAAGAATTCAGAGATAAGTCTTTCAATAAACCAAATAATAAAGACTTTATTAGTAATGTCTGGTGTGCCATTTAAAGGACGTATCATACAACAGAGAAAAAAGCATCATGTAATGTGTAATCTGAACAGATGATGACAGGGAAATTCTATTTTGATGATTTTGAAATTTTTGTGAAAATGGATACACAAAGGCTTGTCTTCATAACCAAAGTGACCATCTGAGCCAAACAACTCACTCATTGCTAATAATTAAGAAAACAAGATACAACATTGGAATGTGAATTCAATTTTTAAATCTTTATTTGTAATTGAGTTTTAAATGGAATATAACTTTCTGAATTTCTAAATTTTCTGAAACCAAACATTAAAATACTCTGAGAAATTGAACTGATTTTTTAACAGGGTTGATTTCCTGGTTTCAATATTTTAATTTTTTCAGACACTTGTAGTGATGTCATCACCCCAGAATAACAGTGTTAATTTCACGAGAAACAAAAGAGCCAGAGGAAAACCTGAAGTTAGCATGTTCAGGTCAGCCTTCCTCCCAGTCCCTCACTCCTCAAGCACGGCCCTCACTCGCGAGATCAGCAGACACTTGGGCATTTCCACCGGTGTTTGCTGTAAATGTGGCACCTGCCTCTTCTGGGTCTTCCTTTGTCCTTCAAGACCCATCTCCAATTCCTTATCTCCCATGAAAGGTACAAATCTGCCTATTAAAAGTGATCTCTTCTGAATTGGAAAAGCGCCAATTATCTATTAGTCATTTTGCACCTAAGATTGCTATTTCCTGATACTAAATTGATTTTCTTTTCCAACTGTATGCATCTTAACTCCCAATTAGAATGTAAACCCGTGAGTGGAAAAGTGAATGGGCACAATCTTCCTTGAGGGCAATTTGGCAGTACCCTTCAAAAGTCTTTAAAATATATATACCTGGCAATTTTTCTTCTGGGACTTTATCCGGGGGAAATAATTAGAGATCGAGACAAAGATTTAGGCACAAGGATATTCACGGGATAGCTACTTTTAATTGCAGAAAGTTAGAAATCCCAAAGTCCAACCATAAAGGATTGAATAGGTTATAAAATTGGAAATAAGATACTATGCAGCTATTAAAAATGATGTTTCAGGAATTGCTTTTGACACTGACAACAGTTATAAAACCAACACAAAAAGAGAGAGTCCATTTGTATTTTAAAAAGTCTATATGTAAGTTTGCATAGAAAAAGGTTTGGAAGATTTTTTTTAATTTTCCTCTTGCTGTTATATATGTCCTCTCATTTTTCTGTAATGAGCCTGTATTACTCTTTGCAATAAAGAAAAAAATTAAATTTGAAGTTCTGGGTAGCTAGGTATACATCAATTATTCTTTTTAATTCCACAAGGCTCAGAAGCATACAGAGTAGGTATGCCCTACTACTGCTATAAAAATAAGAAGTAGAGCTAAAGAACTCAGAGATATCAGTCTTTCAATAATCCAAATAATAAAGACTTTATTAGTAATGTCTGGTGTGCCATTTAAAGGATGTATCATACAACAGAGAAAAAAATCATCATGTAATGTGTAATCTGAACAGATGATGACAGAGTAGGTATGCTACATAATCTCTGTTCCTGTTGATAACCTGATCTCCAACCTAGGGTCCCTGTGTCTATAAATGTATCAGAAAAGGTGAGACTGCTTAGGTGAAGACATATGAATCATGGGTTATTTTCAATATTTTTTTAAAAATCTGCAATTGTGTGCCGAAGACTAAGTTGTGGGATTTGTTTGCTTTTGGCTAGAATTATATTAACTGAGGTTTGTAAACACTCAATACTTCAGATACTTGGGTGAACTGGAAATTACATCTTTGTTAATGAAACAAATGTGAAATATTAAGTATTAACTTTCTTGAGAGACAAAAATCTTTTAAAACATGGGACCATTATCGTTGAAAACAAAACAGATGATGACAGGGAAATTCTATTTTGATGATTTTGAAATTTTTGTTAAAGTGGATACACAAAAGCTTGTCTTGTGATGATGAAAAGGTTGGAAGTCATCATTCCAGGATACAAAATGGTGCTCCATGGATCATATGGAGAAACCTGTGAGAATTCCTGATAATTTTACTTTTCAGTCTTACATATCAGCCTTCTTAGGAAGCTATTCAATAATGGTTTCCATGCCCACTCCCCCCCAAATACAAAAAAAACTTAAGAACCAGTCATCTTAAATAAAGTTCTTGTTGAAATATCATTTATAAAACCTTCATGTATAATATTTCTTTTGAGCCCATTGTAAGCATGCTTAGAGAAGTAGTCTCTGTCAAGCACAGCTTGGTCTTGTCTTTTTCATAAAAATTTCAGTGGTTCTCTAGAAAGATTATTAGTATAATCTTTAAAGAGTCTCATGATCTAGTATAAGCCTGCCTCTGTAACCTGTTCTGCATTAGCCCCCCCTTAATATACCCCTTGTTCTTTGGGGCTCCTTTCTATTCCCTGAATATGCCCCAGCTTCTCAGTTTCTTTTATCTCTATCTGGAATTCCCTTTTCTGTTTTCTAACTATCTAAACCTCCCTTATCCTTCAAAACCAGTTCAAATGATACCTCTTCCTCAAGGATTCCACCTTGTGCACTGTAATTTTATATAGATTTCTTCTTCTGCCTACTAAATGGTTAGCTTTTTGAGGTCTGAGGCTCCTTCATTTCTGAAGATGACTTAAAGAATTCATTCAATAAAGGTCCATTCATCTGAATAGTAAAAATAATGACGGTTAGGGTAGTTCAAAGCCCCAAGAATTACCATCACTGCAACAAAAAAGGCAACATTTCAATGGATTTTGCTTCTAATTCGACTTCCAGCAGAGTTAACAGAGGAGAGTGTCACGTGTGGGAGCACCCCCAGAACACTCAATCCAGTCTGTGGGTGCGCAGGCTCCTGTCTGCTGACTAATCCTCCGTTTTTAATATCACAAGTTCCAGTGTTCTAAATTTTGGCTTTGCATGTTTTTAAAAATTATGTAAGTGGCCAAATTATGGCTAAACCCAGTAACTTGTTTTTTCAAACACAACTTCTGCTGAGTTAACGCCCTGTCAATGGACAGTTTAAATTTTACCATGACTGCAACTTCCATACGAGATGTAATCAGCAATCATCTAAATTTAAAGTACTTAAAGGTTGACTACAACCTCCCTGATTGTACCTTCCCAGTTTCCTCTTCCTCTATCCATTACATAAATGTTCATTTCCCCAGGTTCCATCCTTGGGCCTCAACTATCCTCATCTTACATATTCATTCTGGGTATTCTCATGCAGTTCAGTGTTTCCACAATCTTCCACAATGCTAATGACTTAAAAATATGCATTTTAGCCTAGGGCTTTTTCTAGACCACCAGATCAGAAATTATACTGTAAAAAAAGAAGTACCCAATAATTTCAGACTCTGAGAAATGAGAGAGTACTTTTAAGATTATAAAAAGATCAAAACTTGGCATGTCACTTCAACAAAAATGAGTAATTTTGATGTTCTTTGCAATAATATCTAACTATTATCCTTTTTAAAATGTGTGATCACATGAAAACCTTAACCCTCAATATTCAAACAGCTCCTGGATGTTTCTACCTGTACCTCAAAGTAAACATGCTTCTATTACATGTTTTCCCCAAATCTGTTCTTCCTGTATTTATTTCCTTTCTAAGTGAAAAGGACTATTCCCCTACTAAAAACCTGGAAGTCATCCTTGAGCTACCTTCTCTTTTATAATCTTAATTGAATTGATCATCTCTCAAATCCGTCTATGTTTTCTAGGGCTTCTGCAACCATCCTCACTCGTTGCCCTTCTTCACCTGATCCAGCTCTGGGAAGCCTTCCCTGACCCACCCCCATCTGAGTCAAGTGCCCTTTTAGAGTTACCCTCACATTGTGCATACTTCAATCGCACCATCTCTATCACACCATCTGAAATGCCTTAGGGCAACTGTCTATGTGCTTATCTTCAATTAGACTACAAGTTCTCTCAGGACAAAAACTTTGTCTGGTTCTTTGCAGCCACACTGCCTTGGTACCCGAGGGCTTAATACACATTTCTTGAAGACATGAATAAACTCACTGGGCTGAGCTTCTGTACTGCTTAGTATCTGACTGGCCCACTGTATGTCATATAGCGTCAGAAAGAATGACCCCTAACTAAAACCACATTCTTACCCTCTTTGCAGCATAGATGATTCATTTTAAGCCAGTATGTAAGTAGACATTTAAATCTGCGCGTTGTATTTTTTCTGTAAACACTGTATCATTAATTCCAAAGAAATTGAAGAGATCAAAGCCACAGTGAAAATTAAAACACTAATGGCGGAAGGGAAATTATACTGTAAAAAAAGAAGTACCCAATAACTTCAGACTCTGAGAAATCAGACAATACTTTTAAGATTATAAAAAGATCAAAACTTGGCATGTCACTTCAACAAAAATAAGTAATTTTGATGTTCTTTGCAATAATATCTAACTATTATCCTTTTTAAAATGTGTGATCACATGAAAACCTTAACCCTCAATGAAGTACTGACAAAGATACTCTTTTGACCAAACCTGAGTCTGGCTACTCTAAGTCCTCTTTCTCACTGGGCTTTGTCTTTAGTCCAGTTCTGCCCACTTAGTCCAGTTTTAGCAAGAATCTTGCCAAGTCAGCTTAACAAAAATCTCTCACCCTTAATATCTGGTCAAATTTCCCATCCCCCAGGCTTGCCTTCAGTAATAATCCTGTGGAATCTGTTTAGCCAGAATCCTCCATAACCCTGATGTTCCTTCTTAGTAACTTTCCATTAATGACCCCTTCCTGTAAATCTCTATAACTCTCACTTGTCCTAGTTGTACTCTCAGTTGAGCTCAATCTCTTGCCCCTACTAAAAAACCCCATTGCAGTGGCCCCTACCCCTTGAATAAAGTTTGACTTACCATTCTTTAGTAAGTGTCATGAATTTTTTTCTTTAACAGCATGTAGCACAGTCAACAAATGACTATGACTTCAAGACAAAGGTATCAGGTTCCATAAGACACGCAGTGACAGTGGGATCTCCCCTCATTATCCTGGACTTTAGACTCAGGGTGGTTTGCCACCAGCAGACACAATATTTCAACAAAGAGTATAATCAGCAAATACAGCACTTGCCAAAAATATGAAAAGTTAAAATTGAAATTGCTTTCATTTTTGTCACAAGAGTACTACTTAATGTTGATGGAAAACAAGACCAAAAAGCAAATTCTCAACTCATAACTTTTGTTTTCTTTTGAGGGGAAAGACCTTTAGAAAAAACAAACAAGAAACATTGGTATCCAGGAAAGAAACAAAGTGGATGAAGATTATACGAAGCCATTAACTACTCTAAATGAAGTACATCCCTGACTCTTGAGAACTACATACTGGATTCTTAGAGAATGTGGAAACCGTCTTGTTCATTTGGTCATCTCTGATTCAATGGAGAATGGAAGAGGATCCTCAAAGACTGGAGACTGGCAAAAAGTACTTCCCATTTTATTATTATTTCTTTTTAGAGATGGGGGTCTTGCTATGTTGCCCAAGCTGGCCTTGAACTGGGCTGACACAATCCTCCTGCCTCAACCTCCCTGGGACTAAAGGTGCATGCCACCATGCTCAGCCTGGTTCCCATTTTCAAAGAGGAGAAGGTAAATTTTGCAAAGTATGTAAAGCTTTCAACCAAGACTTTAAAGTGGATTACCAACTTTAAATAGGAAAGGCTGTCAGCGAACTATACCTGTGGGCCAAATTTCACACAGTGCCTGTTTTATACATCAAGTTTTACTGATGATTCAGCCTCAACCCCCTTGTTTATGTATTGTCTATGGTTGCTTTACCACTGCACTGGCAGAGATGAGTATCCCTCAAAGTGTAAAATAATTACTATCTGGCCCTTTAGAGAAAAAAGGGTAGATCCCTTTTTTATATTTTATACCCTGCTGACATATAAAACAAGCACTGTGTGAAATAAACAAAACCAAAAACCAGACCCCTGGTTCTAGTAGCTTTTGTTGGCTCACTAAAAACAATTCATATCAGACTAATCTTACTGCTCTGAGAGGGTTATTTGACTGGTAAAGTGGGAAAATGAATGCTTTTAGGCTTCAGCAAGGCACAGAACACACAATAACCTTGCGGATAACATTGAGACACAGGATCTGAAGACAAAATTAGGAGAAAGCGTAACTAGGTCATTAAGAAGAATCTTTAGTTTCCTAAAAGGTTTATTGTTAAAGGTATTTTATAACGTCTAGTTCATGGTGCCTGGATGTTATTGTAACTTCGTCTCTATCAAGTTTAACTCAGTATATTTGGAAGACACTGTGATCATGGAACCTTTTATCCCCTTAACTTTACAGGTAAATTCTCTGAAATGTACACATGGCATAACGTAAAAAATATCTACTTTTCCCCCTTCCCTGTTTAATGTTGAAATGACTGCTTTTAAAAATCAGTTACTTAACAGTGATTCAAGCACTGTTATTAAATATGTCATTTCCAAAATTCTGGTATAGAGGAAAAGAAAATGGCTTTGGAGCCAGTCTGACCCGATTTAAACCCTAGCAGTTGCCTAAAACTTGGGAAAACTGCTGAATGTCACGCAGTGCCAATTTTTATGTTTGTAAATGTGACTAATATCTATCTCATGGAGAGATTAAATAAGTGATATATGCATAGTAAATGCATTATAAATGTTAACTATAGCTTCTCCAACTCCCCATGGTGGGCATGATCTTACTTTTCTGTTGATGTTAACTAGATTATATTGGTCTTTACCATGTAAGGTGAAAGCCTTTTAACTTGAGATGTCCCCTGACCCCCTGAGATAGGGTCTTGCTCAGCCCAGGCTGGAGTACAGGGTGCTATCAAGGCTCATGAGAGAACTCCTGGGGAGGTGGGACACTCAGGAAGGAATTCTGAATGGGGTAGGGGTCTGGGACAAATGTTCTTGGAGGGAAGAGAGGTTCTGGGTCCCTGTTAGGTTAAGGTCCTCAGCAAGCAACAATAGTCTTTGATGTTTTTATTAAAATTAAGTATATTATTATTATTAGCCTTATCTCAGGTAAGAACCTTCTCACTTTGAGAGAGAAGACAGTTCCTCAAAGGGCAGCCCTGTTCATAAGGAAGGGCTATGCTAAGCTGGAATTTCATGTTTGGCAGAATAGTACTTAATGCAGCATATAACCAAAATCTGAAAAGACAAAGCATATTATTATCACAGTCTACGGTATTTTAAACGTTAAAAACAGCTTTCTTTAAACTACAGAAATTATTATGAACTGGTTAAATTCTAAAATACTGACAATACAAGATGCTGGTGGGGCTGTGGAGCAAAAACAGCTCTTGTTCATTGCTGGTAAGAATGCAAAATGATACAGCCACTTCGGAAGAGAGTTTAGCAGTTTCTTATAAAACTAAATATACTCCCTACCATGTGATCCAGCTGTCATGCCCTTTGATATTTACCCAAAGGAGCTGAAAACTTATTACCACACAAAAACCTGCTCATGAATATTTATAGCAGCTTTATTCATAATTGCCAAAATTTAGAAGCAGCCAAGATGTCTTTCAATAGATGAACAAACTGTGATACATCCATACAATGGAATATTATTCAGTGATAAAAAGAAATGAGCTATCAAGCCACAAAAAGATATAGCAGAACCTTAAAAATATATTGCTAAGTGAAAGAAGCCAATCTGAAAAGGGTGCATATATGATTCCACCCATATGGCATTCCAGAAAAGGCAAAACTGTGAATACAATAAAAAGACCAGTGGTTGCAAGGGATTTGGAAAGAGAAGGATAGATAGGTGGAGCACAGGGGATTTTGAGGGCAATGAGCTATTCTTTGTGATACTATAATGATAGACACATGACATTATACATTTGTCAAAACCCATAAGATACACAATGCCGAAAGTGAACTCTAATTTGAACTATAGACATTAGTTAATAATAATGTATCAATATTAGTTCATAAATTGTAACAAATTTACCACACTAATACAAGATGTTACTAATAGGGGAAATTGCAGAGGTAGTGAAGGGAAATATGAAAACTGTATTTTTCACTCCATGTTTACTGTAAAAACTAAAAGTGCTAGGAAGAAAGTCAATAAAAAAAAGTATAGTTTAAAAGACTATACCCCCAATATATTATAACTTAATTAAATTAAGCATAAAAACACATTAGAGTTTTCTCTTTTTATCCCCAAAGAACTACATGCCCCTTAATATATCACCTGAGTTACCTTTCCCATCCTCATTTAGAGTACTCAGACCATCTCAATTTCACTTTTCTGTTCTTATGAGAATTTCAATGCCAGCTCACTCCTTTCTAATAAGTTGCCACTGTATAGACTAGACTAGCAACTGTTTTTTATACTCATCACCTTCTATGAAGTCAGTATCACAATCAGGATAGACACATGGGTAGAATGATGATGAGGTGAAAAGCAGCCAAGGAATCTCCTAATAGGAATACACAGAATTGTACAGTCATGATGATGCTATTAGGGTAAATATTTAAACAATAATTGTCTACGCAAACCACAATTAGAACACTAGGATGAATCATTCCTTCTTCCCAGAGGTGGCTTTCAATGATTTTTCAGGTCTCGCCTCAGAGAGGGTTCTTCCTAACCATCTTGGCTAAAGTGAACTCTCCCAATTCCTCCCTCATCAGTTATTGTTTTCAAGGCCCTGTCACCACCTTTTGTCTGCTTTTTGTTTACTTCCTTATGGTCTGTCTCTCTTGCTGGAGTGTACGCTCTATGAGGGGCTGGGGTCCAGTATCTCTTTATTGCTCTCTGCCAGTCACATGGTAAACTAGCAGTTAATCAAATGCCTAAATTATGCGACTGTCAAAGGAGAACAGACAGGTAAGGGCATTCCTACACTCCAATTTGGTAACATGGACTCTCCATCCATATTTTGAATAGGCTATGTTACATGACATTACTGTCACTACATCATTAATTTCAACCAGGCTGTAAGATATTTTTGTAAACTGTTTTGAATATAGGGCCTAGTGCTACCTGGGGACTTAATGAATGACTTCAATGAGGAAAACAATGAAAAGTAGGTATCCTAGAGGACATTAAGTTTTATTCCTATCAATGTATATACTCTTTCACAAACTCCTACCAGTTTCGCTTTTAGTAATTAAAATAATTACTACATATTAATGACCCTACTCAATGTCATATTTCACTTTCTTTTTACCCTTGTTAGATCTTCATAGTAACTTTGCAAGGTAAAAATTATCTTCCTTTGACTGATGAAGAAAGCTGGGTCACAGTGATTAAGTAACTTGTCAAAGGTCCATAATTTGTAAAAGAAAGATTCAAACTCAGGTCTGTCTGACCCCCAAACCCGCAGTTTTCCCCACAAAGCCAAGAAGCCTGCCTTTGTTC
Source organism: Hylobates moloch (assembly GCF_009828535.3). Classification (NCBI taxonomy): domain Eukaryota; kingdom Metazoa; phylum Chordata; class Mammalia; order Primates; family Hylobatidae; genus Hylobates; species Hylobates moloch. The sequence goes on along the minus strand of NW_026652286.1, from coordinate 81,513,653 downwards.
TAACAGTCTTAATTTCACGAAACTACTTTCCCTGTTGCAAAGTTGATAATAATGCAGCATGTAGGTCAATATTCCAAAACTACAAGCAGTGGTGCATGTGGGCAAGGCATTCAGTCTCTCGGTTCATAGAACCTCATGTAATTCATATCTCACACCTGCTAGATCAACTATTTTTGTAAAACAGATGCTTCTGAGAACACCCTGCCAGGATCAGGCATAGTTTAAATTCGTATGTATTGACAGAGAAAGGCATAAGGAGAGAGACTGATTCACTGATATATTATTCCATGTAGCAGGAACTCCTAGGGCTTATTCCACTTGAATTTTTAATTCCCTTTCTGGCTTTTAGGACACTTTAGCCAATAAACTTACAAGTGTGGGAAAGAGTGGGGCAAATGACATATTATCACAAGAAGAGGAAGGTAATCATTGGTACCTGCCATGAATAGGAAGACCTCTCACTGGTAAACAGCATACTTTAAATGATGTGTGAATTAAATCCAAAGAAAACAAGTCAGAATGTCCTTTGTAACCCAGAAACCACACTTCCTGGGCTGCGAGGACACAGTAGTTGGAACCACTATGCCAAACTTCAGGAATGTTTCAGCAGGGCGCAGTGGCTCACGCCTGTAATCCCTGCACTTTGGGAGGCCAAGGCAGGCAGTTGCCCGAGGTCAAGAGTTCAATACCAGCCTGGTTAACATGGTGAAACCCCTTCTTTACTAAAAATACAAAAAAATTAGCCGGGCATGGTGGCACACGCCTGTAGTCCCAGCTACTCAGGAGGCTGAGGCAGGAGAATTGCTTCAACCCAGGAGACGGAGGTTGCAGTGAGCTGAGATTGCGCCACTGCACTCCAGCCTGGACGACAGAGGGAGACTCCATCAGAAAAAGAAAAAAAAAAAAAGTTCCAAGTGCTGTCTGATAAGGCTGTGGCCAAGGCAACATAGAAGAAAAATATCTTCTGGGAAAATCTGTCAACTTCTCTCCTGCTGGATGCAGTGCCTTATAGAAACACAATGTAGTGGAGTGAACACTAAACTTCCAAGGATGCTGGGGCAGACAGTTCCAATAATTAAGTTATAAAATAGCAACTGAAATTGTGGGGGACTCTGTAAGCCTGACTCTGAACAAGAGACTGTGCAGCCAGAAAGTGGCATATGCCTCATTTTAGAGGTCATAACTTCTGCAGCAGCTGCATTTCTTCATGTACAACTAGGGGTGTGCAAGTTCGTATGTGTTAAATTACAAAATAGGGGATTGACATCACTGTACAGCCTATTCAGAAATTTCACAAAGGCAAGGACAAAGGGCTGCTGGAAGAAAGCACACTCTCTTTATTAGACTGTCTGAGCAGCTTTTCAACCTCTTGCTTTTCCTTCTCTTTCTTTTGGAATGCTAAGTTAAGAAATCAGGTGAACCAAAGACTGATACAGCTGCAAGGAAGCTAAGGGTGGGTGTCTGGAGGTGGAGAACAGTGAGTATGCCCTTAAACAGAAACCCTGAGGTGTCCTTTTACAACATGCTGCTAAACTGGCTGTGGAAAGCTACTGTGAGAGACAAGAGTTTAGCGCCTGAGAGCCCAGTTTGGGGCACCTATTTGTATAAAACTCTCCTTCTTGTATTCATATCATAAATGTAGCTTGGATTTTTTCCTAAATAATTTAAACCTAATACATGAGCTTGTGATCATTTGAAACATTCTCAGAAACCTTTATACCCATCTTAAAGTACTGGCACTTTGGTATTCAAATATGTTGTGCCAGAGACTTTTCCCCTTACCATAAATTTTAATTTACGAGGCCATGCAACAGTCCTAATGAAGATTAATTACTACAGTACATTCCATATAATGTGCTCAGCTTTCTCCTGTCAGCAAAGGCTACCACATGTAGAACTGGTAGTGAAAATGTATCACGTCCTTAATGACTCTTTTCTAGCTGCTCAGTACTAAAAACAAATTTGTAAAAACAATGTCATCTAAGAAAAGATTGATGGGCTCAGAGTTCATTATAAACATAACTGCAAAAGGAGAGGAAAAAACTGGTCCTGTTGGATCAGAATTCTAATAATCAGAAAAGGCTGGAGGTGGTCAGGAAAAACTAGAAGGCACAAGACTGCACATCATACCACTTCAAATATGTGTTTCCATCTGCAAAATATCTACAACGCCATTTGCGACTGGCAAAAAGTTTTTGGCCACACTCTTTTTCTGGTCATAAATCCATCCAGTTAACTGCCCAGGAGTGTCTATGCTACATGCACGCCCACGCCATCATTTTGCATGGAATCTCAAGATTTCCCTAAAGCTCATCCATAGAGCCCAGGTTAAGAATCCCTGCTCCACAGCAGTTTAGAAGGTATAATTATGTCTCTTCTCCCAGATTAAAAAAAAAAAAAATTAAACATCATACAAGTTGAGTTTATGCTATGCATTTTTCTCATGGCTAATCTGCATGTAGAACATTTTGTGCTCCTCAGAAACACATCCCATCTGCTTCTCTCTCAATCTACTTCCCCTGATTAGTTTTCAATCTAAGATCACCACCTACCCAAGCATGTCCCTAATGTTCCAGCTATCTGGCAAAATGAAGTTTTACAGTTTAGTCTCACTCTTCATTAGTCCTTCAAATGACTTCAGAGGAAAGAAAACCCAGTCTTCAACAAAGCTGCCCACCAAAACATCACTTATAATTACAAAATCAAATCAAATCACACAAGAACCCAAAACCTAAGCATGGGTACAATCTTTAAAAAATTCACTAACAATTTTTAAAAATTACTTACAATAACAAAAATCAAAACCCATTAAAATTACTTGTAATAACAAAATAAAATCAAACAAGAACCAAAAACCTAAGCATGGGTACAATCTAAAAATTTTAAAAGGGAGGCGGACAAGGATATTATGGTTTAACCAAGTGATGGAAAGCTTGCAGTCATTAGGCATGAGTGCATTCTATGTGAATGCAATGTGAAATGACAAAAAGAAACACCCTTGGCCGGGTGCGGTGGCTCACGCTTGTAATCCCAGCACTTTGGGAGGCCGAGGCGGGCGGATCACGAGGTCAGGAGATCGAGACCACGGTGAAACCCCGTCTCTACTAAAAATACAAAAAATTAGCCGGGCGTGGTGGCGGGCGCCTGTAGTCCCAGCTACTCGGAGAGGCTGAGGCAGGAGAATGGCGTGAACCCGGGAGGCGGAGCTTGCAGTGAGCCGAGATTGCGCCACTGCACTCCAGCCTGGGCGACAGAGCGAGACTCCGTCTCAAAAAAAAAAAAAAAAAGAAACACCCTAAGAAGTCACTCACAAAGGTCTTTTCAGTGAAAACAAAGTTTCATTGCACCAGAGTTAGGGCAGCTGCCAGAGAACCCTACTAGCAAGGGTGGTTCTTCTTAGCCTCATAGCATCCTGAGCTATTCATCCTTCTTAGAGATCCAGGCGCTTCTGAAAAATGGCAGGCTCACAACTGTCTTGAGTTATATATAATGGTTGATTAAATGACAGAGTAGAAAGCACAGGGCAAAAACACTAACAGTAAAAGAGTAGCTTTTTAAACTCCCAATTTCTCAAACTGTGTCTTCCCCATCTCAATCTAGCCCTCACCCCAGAAAATAACATCCTCCTTCCTCAATGTGTAGCAACCTTTCTCTAAAAGTCCTAAGACAAATACTGCCTTTCCCAATCCCCACCCCAACAATCTGCCTCAGGAGTTTCTCCAAATATTGTTCTTATTTTCAAATGTTTGACAAATAAGAAATGACTGAGATTTTCTCTTGAAAGTTGCTTGGCATACGGGAAGGGGGCATATACTCCTGAAGTTGAAAAGAGTAAGAGGAAAGAATGGCAGGCACACAATAAATTCACTACATAATTAAGCTGAGCCAACCTCTTTCTACATTTGCTGCACACAATGAGATTCATAATCAAGGAGAGGTTCAAGTAATTGGAGACTGCAGTGAATAGTATTTTTTTAAACAATCACCTAGACTAAGAAAAAGCTCTTTTAGCTCCATCCAAAAACAAGTAGGAAATGAAAATGGCTTCTGAGAACATTGTTTTCCAAGTGAAAAGCCTCCCACAAATTATGAAGCCGACTGCAAAATCTTAGAATAGGTACTGAGCAAAACTTATTTAAGAGATGTCACAGAACTCAATACTAGGAGAAACTACAGAGGTTAAAGCAGTTCATCTACCTCACATAAGAGATCATTTTTAAAGACAGGCAAGTTCACTCAAAAGATAGAAAAATATGGAACAGATTTTTAGAAACAAAACAAAAACCCAAATAAAAGAACAAACAGCCAGGCGCGGTGGCTCACGCCTGTAATCCCAGCACTTTGGGAGGCCGAGGCGGGTTGATCACGAGGTCAGGAGATTGAGACCACGGTGAAACCCCGTCTCTACTAAAAATACAAAAAATTAGCCGGGCGCGGTGGCGGGTGCCTGTAGTCCCAGCTACTCCGGAGGCTGAGGCAGGAGAATGGCGTGAACCTGGGAGGCAGAGCTTGCAGTGAGCTGAGATCGCGCCACTGCACTCCAGCCTGGGCGACAGAGCGAGACTCCGTCTCAAAAAAGAAAGAACAAACATGCAGGCCAAAAACCTTGATTAGTCTTTTGATTCAGAGATGTGTAAAAATACGTTAAAAGAACACCTAATTATATTTACATGTGGAATAGTTTACTCCATACAGGAAAAGGTATCAATCCATACAGAAGTTACCAGGTCTAAATGAGGACAATAGCCTCAGTACAAACTATAGATGTAATTGGTCTTAGGCTACCTAGAATAATCTACCAAATACCCTGCACCATGTAAGAATTCTTTAGGAAGCTACCTGCCTTAGATAATGTAGTCTACAAAGCAAAGATTGATATAAGGTAGTAAGAGTCGAATCATCACCTTTTCTTTTTCCTTTTTTTATTTGAAAAAGGTTAAGATTATAAATATTAAAAATTTAATTTGACTGGATAATATCTGGAACATCCAGCTGTTTCTTTTTCATCGTATTTAATACTTTGCAAATTTTCACATCATTAGTAATTCACACGAAGATGGCCAAAAACCAAACATGATAAATGCTACTAGATATACAAAAATTAATCTTACATGCTCAGAGTCGAGTCTCTCAGCTTGTGAAGCACAGCTATAGGAAACAATTTTATTGAAAGAAGAGTTTAAATGGAATATGGTTAAAGACACTCATCTCACTTTAGAAGCCACACTTTTTAGAAGTGCAATTTATCCTCCCCTCTGCTGAGTTAACACTTACACCTAAGTCCGATTTAGTGTAGACATCACTGCCTTCAGGAAGCTCTTTCTGACCCATCAGGCCTAGATTGAACCCATCACTTACATGGTCTCCATGTTCATTCCCTACCTACTCCACTCCCCACCGCCTCCCCAAGTGCATAAACCACAGCACTAATCCATCACACTGCTGTGTTATTGCTTATTTAGCTACCTGTAACCTCCATGGAACAAAAAAGCTTTGTGAAAGCAGGAAAGATATTTTTCCCGTTTAATGTTTTATCTTCTGTATCCATGCCTGGCCCATGACAGGCACTAAAACATTTTTAGTTGAAAGAATGGATGGAAGAAATGTTATAATCCAGAGACTAACAGATCAAGTGGGTATTCTTAACTCTTAAATCAGTCATTAGCCCAAAGGCAATTACAGTATCTGAGGTCTTAGTTCCTCAAAAGGTACAAAACTCTTTCAAAACTTACTTGAGATAAGAACACAGGACTCTGTGCAGTTCCCAGCAGACCAATAAATTCAATGAATGTCACAAAGCCCACTGAAACAGAGACACGGGTTTCCTACTAAGCTGTTGTGTCTCCAACAATAACAACAACAACAACAAATCCTAACATTTATTAATTCTACCGATGTTAACTCCACATTTTCAAAGGAAGAATGAGAGGTGAAAGCCAGAGTAAAACGCAGCCTATACCAATGCATAAGATGGATAAAGAAGAGCAAAAAAGCCAGAGAACATCAAGCTCTCCCTTTTACACCTGTCGTCAAAAATAGCACATGAAAGCCTAGATCCTTAAATGGAGTTTGGACATCTGGCCCCAACTACTTCTGTACTGTGGGTAGATTAGCTGGTCCCCTGTTTCACAGCTCTGTTTTTGAGGATAAATAAACTATTCATGGCGGCATTCTTAAAGCTCATTAAAAGAAACCCAAAGTCACATAATTTTCATTGTCCCTGAAACCATATTATAAGCAAGTTCTCTTTTGATCATGCTAACCAAACTGAGTTGAATCCACATCAGAACCCTTTTGAAATCTCAGTGCTGGAGATAACAATTCTGATAATTTTAGAGGGTTGAAGGTAGTTTAAATTCTATTGCAGCTATGCACTGAACTGAGAAAGAAGGCAGAAGTAAAAACTCTTGAAAACCCTGTCAGACCTCCCTGAGGGGGAACTATTGACCCCAGATTCTGTCATTCTCCACTAAATCTGGCTCTCCATTGCCTAGTTCCAACTGACAGTGTCTTTTCCATGTGGAGAAACACAAGTGTTACTCACGCTGAATATTTGTATGTGTCAATAAAGTAAAGGAAAAAGAAACACCCAGAGGAAACTTTCAAAGAAACTCACTCATGCTAGTTTAGTTTGGGACTAATAGCTTCTTTCTTTCTCCTTCCCTTCCCCTCCCTCCCTACCTCCCTCCCTTGCGCTTTCTTTGCTTTCTTCGCTTTCTTCTCTCTCTCTCTCTTTTTTTTTTTTTTTTGAGATGGAGTCTTGCTCTGTCTCCAGGCTGGAGTGCAGTGCCACAATCTCGGCTCACTGCAACCTCTGCCTCCCAGGTTCAAGCAATGCTCCTGCCTCAGCCTCCCAAGTAGCTGGGACTACAGGCGCCCACCACCATGCCCGGCTAATTTCTGTATTTTTAGTAGAGACAGGGTTTCACCATGTTGGCCAGATGGTCTCAATCTCTCGACCTTGTGATCCACCCGCCTCGGCCTCCCAAAGTGCTGGGATTACAGGTGTGAGCCACCGTGCTCAGCTCTCTGTCTCTCAGAGTCTCACTCTGTCGCATAGGCTGGAGTGCAGTGGCACGATCTCAGCTCACTGCAAGCTCCACCTCCCGGGTTCACACCATTCTCCTGCCTCAGCCTCCCCAGCAGCTGGGACTACAGGCGCCCACCACCATGCCCAGCTAATTTTTTGTATTTTTAGTAGAGACGGGGTTTCACTGTGTTAGCCAGGATGGTCTCGATCTCGTGACCTAATGATCTGCCAGCCTTGGCCTCCCAAAGTGCTAGGATTACAGGTGTGAGCCACCACGCCCCGCCGGGACTAATAGCTACTTTCTAATTGGTCTATCTAGTCCCATAAGAGTGAATTTGTCTCTAAAAATGCTGTGTATAGCCAGAGAATAACCTACTGAGAGATGTGATGATGTCCAAGAGGCTGGAGTACTAGCCATTGCCTCAGTTACTGAGTAGAGGGCTAGAGACAGCACAGCAAGTAAAACCTGTGAACATGTCAAGAGGACTCACTAAAGCTGACATCATAAGATCTTAGCATGTAATCATACAGCTTATGAGAAGCAAAGAAAAAGAAGATGTAGCCAAACTGGAAGAATACAGAAAATCTTTACTGGTGCTACTATGCAAATGCTAGCAGCAACAGCAACTACTATTGTCAAAATTCTAGTATATACAATCTTCCAAATACATTTTCTTTATCTAAAATAATTTTGGTTTTAGTTTACATACATCTTGATTCATTGCCATTGAGGCAAATAAACCACAGAAAAGGGAGAAAAATGGAAATTAAAGTATAAATAGAAATTACAGATGTAGGCTACTACTTACAATTTACTCCAAATCCTGCCTGCTAGTCCAGGAATGGCAAATAGGTTTTATCTTCTGTACTGGTTCCAATTGATTGATAGAGACTGTGCTGAGGACTGCTTAGGCCCATTTGAAATGAATAGAGAAAAAACCTACTCTGAATGAAGGACAGGAGAAATTAAGCACCAGTAATATGTATCTGCCATCTGGGGTCTAATCCAGTTGTTCTCAACTGTGGGCAATTTTGCTTCCTCAGAGATATCTGACAATGTCTAAAGACATTTTTAGTTGTCCCAAATGCTAGTGATAGAGGCCAAGGATGATGCTAAGCAGCTTATACCCTTCCTCAAACAAAAAATTATCTGGGCCGGAATATCAATAATGCTGAGGGTGGGAAACCATGTCTATCTTATTGTTAGTGCATGGATCCAGGTCTTTAGTCAAATGACATTATCCTGAGCTACCTCTCTCAACACCAGGGTAATTCTATACAACCTAACTGAGATTCTAGAACTAGAGAGTTAGTTTAATTTACAAAGATCACATTGTTCTGTCCCTAACTTTTATTGTGATCACAGACAAGTTATTTTAGCCTTTAAAGCCTTGGTTTTTTCATCTAGAAGGAGGCTATAAGAAGATTAGACAATCTCTGTGTTCATAGGCCAAAAAAAAACCGGCTAGGAAGCCCTTACATACGCTACAGGAATAAAATCCCTCGTCAGTGATCAAGCCCTTGTTGATATCCTCCTCTTCAACAAAAGACAATTTTTGTCAGCTTAAAACAAGTTGACCAATCCCAGTCTCCACTAATGCTGACTTGTTAGCTGTGCCTGAAATTAAAACTGTTTTAATTTTCATATAATGCTTAAATACTTTCCATCTGAACCCTTGTCTTTAAGTTAAGATGCTTTGTCATCTCTCACAGTACTCCTACCTTCTTGTTCATCACCATTACACTGTATGAACTTGGCTTCTTCCAACTCTCCATCTATATTCTGTCATCTCTTGTATCATTTAACTTATTAATATTAGGACCAATGATATAGTCTCTTATAATTACGTTTCTTTTTTAACCCTGTAAATCTCCTTCATCAATCAATTAATCAATTCAAATATGTCAAGGCATTCTCTGTGCCATGACATTAATATTAGGGGTGGGAATTGAGGCTAGAGCAGTTAAGTGTTGGTACCAAAAAAAAAAAAAATGTAGACAATTTCTAGGTACAAAACATTTACAGCCAATTAACAGGATGAAACACATGAGCTACTAGAGAACAAGTTATATTAACTAGGTGGTAGCACAGAAATGTCACTATAAGGGCAAGAAATGGCAGAAGAATTAAATGAAATGCCTGCTGTACACAGATGAAAGATGACCCAGAAACTATCTAAAATGTTAGGGAAAAAATCCATATAAATCAAATGCAGAAGGATTGCTGACATCCTGCCAAAGGTTTCAAAGGTTGACTAATTTTTAAAGGTATATTAGACAGATATGCAAAATATGGCTGCAGAACTGTAAGAACCAATTAATGTTCCCTCCAAGGAGTCAAGTTACATGGAAACACTTGGAAGATAATGACTGAAAGTCATGTATGTTACTTAAATCACGTCTACCAAAATACAGACCCCATAAACCATTCTAAAAGAGGTGCATTTATATAGGAACACAAGGGGAAGCAAACCTGACCCCACTGGGGTTCATTTAGGTCTCAGACACATACACCAAGGAACTCAGAGCGTGTACATTTACTCTTAGAGGTCAATTTTTAAAGATTAGGAATACGCCCAGAACCTAAATTAGTTAATCCTTATGGCAGAAACATTTGTGTATTTTTCTAAATCCTAATCAAGTTATTTTTATCTGTGGTGCCTCTTGTGGTAGTAAAACAATGATGTCCACTACCTAGACCCTACACATACCGTATAAAGCTCTTATGTTCAACCACCTAATTGTCCAACAGCAAATGGAAGTGTCTGGCATCACCTCAGAAAACTGCATTTGGATAAGTGAATTTTCCCTATTAAAAAATAATTCATGTTTAAATATGCATAAAATTCAAATGAAGAGTAACTCTGTCTCTCTCTCTCTCTTTTTTTTTTTTTTTTTTTTTTTTTTGAGACTGAGTCTCGCTGTCGCCCAGGCTGGAGTGCAGTGGCGCGATCTCGGCTCACTGCAGGCTCCGCCCCGCCGGGGTTCACGCCATTCTCCTGCCTCAGCCTCCCGCGTAGCTGGGACTACAGGCGCCTGCAACCTCGCCCGGCTAATTTTTTGTATTTTTAGTAGAGACGGGGTTTCACCATGTTAGCCAGGATGGTCTCGATCTCCTGACCTTGTGATCCGCCCGCCTCAGCCTCCCAAAGTGCTGGGATTACAGGCGTGAGCCACCGCGCCCGGCCAAGTAACTCTGTCTCTCTACAGCATTTTGTCCTAAGAAAATCTTTAAGACCTTTTTATAATGTTCTTGTTTAAAACAAATTACAGCTCTCTATGGCCTATTTCTCCAACTCCAAACTCCCTGTGCTAGCACTTCAAGGGTTCCATCAAGCTTCCTCTTCCCTTCAATCATATTCACTCTATCTGTCATTAGTACCTCTCTTCTGTAAAGAAGTTCGTTGGTTTAGATTGAGCATGAAGTTTAATGTTCTCAACTTTTAAATCAATAGACTCTTAATGTAATCTAATACATAGTACTCTGAAAACAAATGGTGAACAAGTCATACTATTATTCAATTCATCACATTTCATTTGTTTCTGCCAATGGTAGCAAATAAATAATAGCAAATAGATTTTAAAGTGAAGGAATTTGTCAAGAGTTGTTTCTGTACAAGTGTTCCATTATTTTATTTATTAAAACAAAATTTTTTTTTGTAGATTCAGGGTCTCACTTTGTTGATCAGGCTGGTCTCAAACTCCTGGCTTCAAGCAATCCTCTCACATCAGCCTCCCAAAGTGTTGGGATTACAGGCATGAGCCACGGCGCCCAGCCCCACCAGTATTTTATTTGTTATTTAATTCCATATAAAAGAATGTGGAAGAATAATGTCCACTTTTTAAAATTCAAGGACAATTTTTAGCAATATCTTTAATAGAGTTCTTTGACAATGAAAAAAAATAAAACCCTAACTCTGTTTGCAGAGAACAGATCTTAGTGCATCAAATACTTAGGCATAAAGGACTCAGAGAAAGATAAGAAAAAAAAAAAGAATAGAGAAAGGAAAAACACAACTCATATATCATACTTATATCTGTTAATAGGGATTATAGATATAGAAATAATCAAAAAGGCCCTAACATTATCAGAACAATCTGCAGCAAAATGAGTAAAAAAACAGCAGCAGGATTTCCAGGAATCTAAGTAAAGGTATAAAAATAAAAAAAAAAAAAAGCAACAAACATCTCTTGGAGTAGAACTCTCAGTAATGTCTTTTGGATTCATTAGAAGACTCATGTGAGAGTACTGAGTATGTATTTCATACCCATAGTAAAAACATACCTTATTTTATTTTCCATATCTTCACTATCTGAATCTTCAGAGCTTCTGTACTTATCTGGATCTGGGAGTGTGCTTGGATCAAATCCATCATCATCATCATCACTCCAATCCAGAAAGGCTTCCTCTTCATCTTTGGCCTAAAAAAATAATAATAAGGAAAATTGTAGTTGAAGAAGTCAGTTGATAAATAATCAGGTTTTATTTGCAGACCCAGATGGATATCCCTCTAATTGACATCCTCAGATTAGCTTTCCATTCTGGTGTAGGCCTTTATGTGACTTTCAGAACCACAACCATTTGCAAAGAGAATGAAAATCCTTATCATTTCAAAAATAAAATAAAATAAGATTCAGAAAGCAAATCACTATTCAGTCCTTTAAACACAATACAGGAGAAAATTGTCTATTTTATTATTTCCTTGTAACTCAACTCAATTATCAAAGAAATAAAAGCCAGGTGCTGTGGCATGCTGCTGTCATCCCAGCTACTCAGGAGGATGAGGCAAGGGAATTGCTTGAGCCCAGGAGTTTGAGGCAGCAGTACACAACGATCACGCCTGTGAATAGCCACTGCATACCAGCCTAGGCAAACATCTCTAAAATAAAAAAAAAATAAACAAAGAAATAGCATATAAAATTGTTTTAGTGCTCCTGTCCACACATGTAAGTTTAAAAACTACCAAAAATATTAGGTGAAAATATAAACGATCAGAAGCCAGAGTACAGTAACATTTGTCTGATTTTATGACCACAAAAGTATAAGTCTTAAAAAAACTATCAGATCTACTAGCTGGGCATGGTGGCATGTGTCTGTAGTCCTAGCTACTCCAGGGGCTGAGGCGGGAAGATCTCGTGTGCCAGACGGCTGAGGCTAGAGTGAGCCATGATTGCACCACTGCATGCCAGCTTGGGTGATGGAGTGAGATCCCATCTCTTAAAAACAAAACAACAATGATAATCAGATCTGTACAAGCTTACTTTATAGTGATGGGTCTTCTAAATTCAAATGCAAGTGCAGAGTTACTAAGAACAATGGGAAAAGGGGAGGAACACCAAGAAATGGGAAAAGCAATAATGCATGGAAGGGAATGTATGGAAGTTGAGATCTATTCAGTTTCATGCAAGCAGGTAGGTAAGTGGGCTTTTTTTGTTTTTAATTTTTGGTGGTTATTTTTGTCAAAAAACTAATGCAAAATTAAACTTATTATACATTTATGTTATGAACATCACATAACAAATTTATTTCTGGTAGACTGGTTTTGTCAACTACTAGATAAACAGAAACAAGCAGTGGCACATGCATTTAACAGAAAATTGTAAGTAGGACTAAAAAAATTTCAGGGTTTCTTTCAGTTACCATCTTTACAATTCTTCTTCATACCAAATGATACAAACTTCAATGATTCTTTGATTCTTTTGATTTCAAATGATTAATGCTCATTCCCAGAAATTGAATAACAATTCAGAATAGCATAGTAATGACTATGCTAGCACAATGACTGTGATAGCACTATTATGCTATTCACTATTAAAGTACTCTAACATTTTTTGATAACCTCTAAACATAAGAAAATAAGAATTAGTCACCACTGCAAAAGTCCCTTATTATTTTCCTGGTGAGAGTCCCTGGTAAAAAATAAAAGGTCTGGAAAGAAATTGAGTTGGGCAGGGAGGGGGGATTAGAAGCATTAAGCAGCACACTTGACAGCTTATTTTATTGTCTACTTGAAAATAATCAAAGATACTAACAAAAATTGGATGTCACCATAAACTCAAGAATTCTAATTTCCTGAGCTATAAGATATTTCTAATTTTCCAGTCTGATGCCCTTAAAGGCATGTGCTATCTGAAGGTGGAGGCAGAGCAGACTCAAAACAGTTCTAAACTTTTTGGTCTCAGGACACCTTTACACCTAAAAATAATGGAGGATGCCAAAGAGCTTTTGTTAACATGGGGAAGATCTATTGACATTTACTGTATTAGAAATTGAGAATTTAAAAAATATATTTATTCATTTAATAAACTGTATTAACATAAAAATATATTTTATGAAAAATAGCTGTAATTTCCTAAATAACTATTTTTTTTTTTAACATTTTTGCAAGTCTCTTTAATGTCTGGGTTAAGTGAAGACAGCTGAATTCTCAAATCTGCTCTGCATTCATTCTGTTGCAATATTGTTGTGGTTGAAAAATATAAAGACAATCCGGCCTCTCACAGATAGGTATTTGGGAAAGGGAAGAGTAATAGAACGTTTTCAGAAAACTGCAGTTATTCTTTGTTCATTCTATAACAAATGTTGATGTGTAATAGCTTCTTAAAAACTAGTTGTGATATGAAAACTGAAACCATATCAATGAACTTTTTGCATTTTGTTACATTAAAATCCATTGGTCTACCTTGCACTTTGAATGGATCTTTAGTGAATGATTTTGTAACATTATACATTGGTTACTTGAAAAATAATTGTTCACTGAATTACACAGATTATGCAGATCTTTAAATGTTGACACATTTCATTACATAATTTCTTTTAAAGTCACATTTTTTATCCACCATCAATGACTTTAAAAAAAAAAAAAAAAAAAGCCATTTTAGTATTGGGAAGCTGTTGGTGGTTACAAATTTTCCAAAGTCAAATATTGAGAAATATTTGTGAATACAAGTTTTCCAAAGTTCTTGTTTTCCTAAAAGCTCAAATGTTACCATCAGCAACATATACTTTCAGTTGTTTTCCTTGAAGGGTAAGCAAGTATCATTTTCCTCTGGCTGATTTCACAATTTTTTGTTTATCATAACAGTTGACCATGAAATGTCTAGGAATGGTTTTGTGTTTGTATTTCTTGGGACTCTGCAAGCTTCTTGGATCTGATAATGTTTTTCACTAAATTTGGGGAGTTTCCAGCCATTATTCCTTCAAATATGTTTATGTCTCTTTTTCACCTCTACTTTCAGGACTCCAAGCACATGTATATTGGACTACTTCACAGGTCTCATAGGTTCTGTTCCTTTTTCTTCATTTTTTTTTCTATTCCTCATACAGGACAATTTCTACTGGGTGTTCAGGTTTGCTGTTCCTTTCTTCTGACAATGCCAAACTGCTTTTGAACCCACCTGGCAATTTTTAAAATTTCAGTAACTGTACTTTTCAGCTCTAGGATTTCCTTTTTTTTTTTTTTAATGGTTACCATTTCCCTGCTCAGAACATTTTTTCATTCACTGATACCATATTTTCCTTTAATTATTTGAATATATTTAAAATAGCTGCTTTGAAGTCTTTGCTAAATTCAAATCTGAGCCAAGTCAGCTTCTACTGATTGCCTTTTTGGGGTATAGATCACACTCTTCTGTTTAAGTGCATGCCTAATATTTTTGTAGAAAACTGGAGATTGTAGATAACACATTACCTAAACACTAGATTCTATCATGCTTTCTGAGGATTCCTGAATTTGTATTCTAACAGGCAGGTACTTTGCCTAGATTAAAACTGCAGACTCTAATCCATAGTAAGGAGCTGCTTCTATGTGTTTTGATCCTGTGGCTTCTAGTTTCCTAAGGGTCTCCCCTGAGCCTGTACAATGTGGTACTCAGCCAAGAATTCAGGCAGAGGTAGGCTTACCCTCTACCCTCTCTGTGGCTGCCTCTGGTGATTCCTCTAATTTCCAGCTGCTCTGCTGGCTTTGAGATCTGTACTCTGACACTTTGAGCAGAATACATTATTCAACTGTATTAATATATAATGCCACAATTTACTATGCCCCTTTAGCATTATAAAGTGACCCTCACAAAACACCTACAATTTAATAAGAGAATAATTTGAAAGTTAAACTTAATATAAATACCTTAACTCAGTATTCCAATATAAATGTTTATTTACATTGGTAAATAAAGCAAATACTAATTCAAAGTAATAAAAATTTACTTTCAAATGGATAAAATGCTATTTGGATTTGTTTTAATGTGACTCTTGTAATTGACAACATCCAGGCCTTGCTATTTCCTGATGTACAAAATGACTGCAATGTTGGTGCTATACCATATTGTCTGTGCTGCATTACAGTCAATTCATGACAATGACCAATAAAATGTGTAATACCTGTATTATGGAAAGTATAATGTGACTAATACCTTTAATTTATTAAAAAACAAAACCACTATCATTTATAACACAAGTCACTAAGTTAAAAATAGTATCACCATAATGAAAACATTCTGAAGTACTATGTCTTTTTAGCAAAGCCTAGAAGTATGTACTTTCTAGCCATATATGGTAAGAAAATGGACATTCTTAGCTGCTCTGTCTCTATCTTCAATTTCATGAATCATTTAAGAGATAATTTACCAAAATGGGACCATGAAAGGAAAATAGGGATGGCAAAGTCACTAAGCCAAAGGGAAGTCAAGCTAGGGACTGTGTCAGGCAAACCTGTCTCCCATTTTACTCCTAAATAAGATAGCTACAAAAGCTACATACCCCCCCTCGCAATTTGCCCACAAGGATATTCCTTGTGGCCAAAGGACAGACAGAACTCAAAATCATCCCTCTGCTCCTGTGAGACAAATGCTTATCTGATTGCTTCCTCTGCCCTATTGTTTCACTAAGCCAGACTAAGGCAGGAATGACGATTCCTCTACCTCCGCCTCACATACGAATTGTGTATTTAGTAAGAGGCTAATCAGAGACTCAAAAGAATACAACTGTTTATCTCTTAGCTACCTACGACCTGGAAGTCCCCTCCCTGCTTCAAGTTGTCCTGCCTTTCTGGACTGAACCAATGTACATCTTACAGATACTGACTGATGTCTCACGTCTCCCTAAAATGTATAAAACCAAGCTGTGCCCCAACCACCTTGGGAGCATGTCCTCAAGACCTCCTGAGGCTGTGTCATGGGTGTGTCCTTTAACCTTGGCAAAATAAACTTTCTCAATTGGTTGAGATTCGTCTCATATTTTGGGCTGACAGAACCATCCTCGTTTTTACCTCCTTTTGACTTATTTTCATGAGTCAAATATTCTCTGAGATATCTATCACCTCACAACTGTTCAAAAAGGTGGGACAACTCGAAGCAGGGAGGGGGCTTCCAGGTCATAGGTAGATAAGAGACAAACAGTTGCATTCTTTTGAGTCTCTGATTAGCCTCTTACTAAATACACAATTTACATGTGAGGTGGAGGTAGAGGAATAGTCACTTATGCCTTAGTCTAGCTTAGTGAAACAACAGGGCAGAGGAAACACTCAGATAAGCATTTGTCTCACAGGAGCAGAGGGATGACTTTGAGTTCTTGTCTGTCCTTTCTCCACAGGAATATCCTTGTGGGCAAATTGTGAGGAGGGTATGTAGCTTTTGTATCTTTGTAGCTATCTAATTTAGGAATCAAACGGAAGACAAGTTTGCCTGACATAGTTCCCAGTTATGTCAGTGTGTTAGGACACCATGGCTGGAAACTCACTGCTTTAAGTAAGGGAAAACCATTTAAGTATTTTAGCAGGAAACTAAATTAGTACCTTAGAAATGCAGCAATAGAAAGGGTGGTTGGAAGGTATAACATTTGAAGGAAGGATATCAGTTTTAAAACTATAATAATTAATGAAGGAAGTGGCAGTGGAGATGAAGGTGGAGGATCAGTATGAGAAATATTAAGGAAGGAGAATCAACTAGACTCTATGGATTACAGGGGTATTATAATGGACAATGTTTGTACCCCTCTTCATTCATATGTCCATACCCTAATCCCAATGTGATGGTCATGAGGGTGGAGCCCTCATGAATGGAATTAGCACCCTTAAAAGAAGAACTAGAGAACTAGCTAACTCCCCTTCCACCATGCGAGGACACTGAGAAGCCATCTACAAATCAGTAAACAGGCCCTGGCGAGATACTAAATCTACTGGCACCTTGATACTGAACTTTCCAGGCTCCAGAACTCTGAGAAATGTGTGTTGTTTAAATTACTAGTCTATGGAATTTGTTACAGCAGCACAAAGTGACTGAGACAGGTACGTAATATATTTAAGAGAATACACACAGAAGCTTAGTCGTACACATCAGGCCTCTGTTACATATAGAAACCAAGAAGACGGCAGTTTAATAAACACTGAGATGATGCCTTACAAAAACATGCTACGGTCTGAATGTTTGTGTCTCCCACAAAATTCATGTGTTGAAACCTAAACCCCAAGGTGATAGTAATAAGAGGCAAAGCTTTTTCTGAGGCTGGGACAGATGGACTGCTCGAGCTCAGAAGTTCGAGACCAGTCTGGACAACATGGTGAAACCTCATCTCTACAAAAAAATTAGCCAGGCATGGTGACACACTCCTATAGTGTGCAGCTACCTGGGAGGCTGAGGTGGGAGAATGGCTTGAGCCCAAGAGACAGAGGCTGCAGTGAGCCAAGATCACGCCACTGCACTCCAGTGGGTGATAGAGCTAGGTCCTGTCTCAGAAAAAAAAAGAAGAGGAGGCAAAGCTTTTGGGAACTGATTAGGTCCTAACAGTAGAGCCTATCTGAATGGGATTAGTGCCCTTCTAAGAGGTCTGAGGAAACTTGCTCAGCCCCTCCACCACGTGAAGAACACAGCAAGAAGGTACCATCTATGAAGCAGAGAACAAGCCCTTACCAGACCCTGTATCTGCTGGCACCTTGATCTTTGACTTCCCACCTTCTAGAACTGTAAGCAGTTAACTTCTGTTGTTTATAAATTACCCCCAATCTAAGGTATGTTGTTACAACAGCACAAATGGATTAAGACAGAGATGTCTTCATTCAAGAAATCTTTATTTAGCACCTATTATGTATAGCAGACACACTTTTACGTTCTGGAGATGCTGCAGTGAATAAAATCATGTCCCTGCCCTGATAACAAAATGAGCTGTTCTAGAACAGTTACCCACATAAGCATTAAAATGAAAGCCAGGTTCTGCTATTTCTGGGGAGCAGTCAATCAAGAGCAAATCAATTCCACAAGCCCTGCTAAATGTCTAACATTTGATAGAAATAGAAAGCAGTTTTCACCTTATGGATCCCCTAACATGTGACTGACTGATTATGCATTCTGGCTGTCAATATGCTTCTTTCTCTTTATATTTCCAGGTTGAAAGTTACCACCACTACCCCCTCACTGACTAGTTCTCTCGTCTTTCTCCACCCTTCCAGCCTGCTCAAAACAAGAACCCCCTATAATCCTCATACACAGACACACACAGACACACACACACACGCTCCTCTCTTAAAGCCCTGGGCAGAAAGAGGGGGAGTATTTTACCCACATGAAGAGATCAGTGTCACCTCTATAACTGGCAGTTCCTGAAATACAGTTTAAGAACCTCTGAGGAAATTATTTCACCTAAAATAGGAATGACTTTTCTTAAAAGTTAGTTGGAAAACTCATTTACAAGTAGGGCAGGTGAAAATATCCCAAAACAGAAATGTTACCTGACTGGTTATTTTGGTTTTGGTTTTGATAATGGCAAGAAACACAAATAAGATGTGGCATTCTCCTACAACAAACGTACAAAGTGCTTTAACATAGATTATCTTACTTGATCTTCAAAGCCTATGAAGTAGGTCAAAAAGATTTATTGTTCCCATTTTTGCAATTACAAAACTGTGATTCCGATGACTAAATTACTTACCAAGGTCATACAAACCTGGACGTACACAAGGGGTTTTCTCCTACATCACCCTGAATCTCAAATCTCATCATGAAAGCTCTGGATGTGCTTATACAGTGTTTTTGGTTTTGTTTTGTTTTTTTCCAGTATCAAGTGTATTTTATAAGCTTCGTAAAACATGCAGGTGTTTCCTATGATACCTTACATGTGGGTAATCTCCATTTTCCTTATCCTTGGCTCCCAAGCCTTTTTTTTTTTTTTTTTGCCTAGAATATTGCACCAGCTGCCTAACGGGTCTTCCTGCAAGTATTCTTTCCCCAATTCTATCACTCCAATTCTGTGTTGTAATTAGAATTTTGAAATAGATTTCGAATCTGACATGTGATAATGTAAGACACCTGTTTACAACACATGTTCTTTCAGGTCCTGGCACTAGTCAAGCCTCTTTCCACCTCAAGTCTTCGTGCATGCTATTTCTCTCCTGGAACACCCTCTGCTGCTTCCTGCCTATTGTGGTGCCTTCTGACATCAAATGCATGGCGTCTCTTCACATCAGTCCAACAGGTACCAACAAGTGCCCAACAATGCAACTCAATTCTGACAGTAACCATGCAGAGTGTCTTAACACAGATCCCATAGGTCAAGGGCTCAGTCCTACAAGACTGCCCACACTTCGGACACCAGTGGCCAGTAGACTACAAATTCAGGGGTTCCCACAGGCCCCTCTCAGGTTCCATAATTCTCTACAACTTTTCATAGAACTCAGGAAAGGGTTTTACTTAATGATTGCCCATTTATTATGGAGGCCTAAACTCAGAAACAGCCAGAGGAAGAGGCACAGGACAAGGGAAGGGGTGGGAGTGGGGCACAGAACTTAAATGCCCTTCCTGGGTGGGCCACCATCCCAGCATATGAATGTGTCTGCCCATGCAGAAGCTCTCCGAACTCACTGTTCAAGGGCTTTTATAATTCAATCTCCAGCCACCCTTCCCTTCCAGGGAGGTGGGGGGAATAGGGCTAAAAGCTCCACCCTCTAATCAACTGTTTGGTCTTTCTGGTAACCAACCTCTACCCTGAAACTATCTAGAGATACCACCCTAAGCCACCTCATTAGTATAAATGCCAAGTGCTGAAAGGGGACTTCTTAAGAATAACCAGAGACACTCCTGTCACTCAGGAAATCCCAGGGGTTTAAGGGTATTCTGTGCCAGGAACCAGGGACAAAGACCAAACACGTTTCTTTATACTATACCTGATAACAAAAGTCATCAAGTATTTCTAAGCATCGCTTCCTCAGTAAAACTTGTAAAAAGCATCTGTTTCTTTTTTTTTTTTTTTTTTTTTTTTGAGACTGAGTCTCGCTGTCGCCCAGGCTGGAGTGCAGTGGCGCGATCTCGGCTCACTGCAGGCTCCGCCCTCTGGGGTTCACGCCATTCTCCTGCCTCAGCCTCCCGAGTAGCTGGGACCACAGGCGCCCGCCACCTCATCTGGCTAATTTTTTGTATTTTTAGTAGAGACGGGGTTTCAGTGTGTTAGCCAGGATGGTCTCGATCTCCTGGCCTCGTGATCCACCCACCTCGGCCTCCCAAAGTGCTGGGATTACAGGCATGAGCCACCGCGCCCGGCCAAAAGCATCTGTTTCATAGGACGACTGTGCAGGTGAAATGAAACAACACAGGTAAAGCACTTAGAGTACCTGGCACACAGTAACACTCTAAAATATGCTACATAATAACACACTTTTCATTTCCATTTCCCCAGAACTCAGCAAAGTACATGGTAATGTCTGTTGTCTGACACCAAATATAAAGGGGACACAAGAGTAAAAACATACTTAATGTATTAGAGACCCACTGCCTGATTTTTAAAACAAATTTCCTAATTTGTTGCCCTAGTCATGCTAGGTTGTCAGTGATTATCAGTGAGAAAATATATTAAAAGCCTAAATACAGAGAATTATCTTTATTACGTTCCTACATGCCATACAGCATTCATAAAAACAAAATAACCTTTAAGAACTGAATTTAAATTTTAGTTATTTAATTCCATTTAGGACTTAAAGTCTTCCCACATTGTATGAATTAAAAGCAAAATGTCAACTTTGAAATTTCATGAAGAGGAAAAATTCCAAAATTTATTATAAACTATTTTTGATTCCGACAAGGAATGTAAAGAGTAAAAAGAAAATTTTAGAGAAAAGTGAGGTAATCAAAACACATTTTGTTCCCACTAAAAACACTTCAAAACAACTTTCTAAGAATGCATTCTTTATAGTTTTTAAATTTAAAATAAAAATTGATTGCTATGGATAGCTGACCATCCTCAGTAGTTAAAGATAGACTGATTTTGAGATTTCCCCAAGCTATAAATCCTAGGCACTAAATTATTTAGAGAAGAAATTAAAAATTTTTCTGAATTATGAACACAAAAAGTTAGTGATGTTATTAAATGCATTACTGAAAGTGAGTATGTATTTACTAAGGCAGATGTGCAGAACAGGAAACACAAGAGCAACTGACGGCGCTGAGAAATTATGGTTCCCACACCATGATGTTAAATTTTAACAGCCTGGCCCCGTCACTTTTTAATAATAATGTTGTAATACTAACAAAAATATTTTGCAATATTTTTAGTTTATCTGCCTCCTTGAAATTTATTCTACAACAGTGATTTGGGTTACAGCGTTAATACTGATTTATATACTTGATCCTTTGGCATATGGCTAAATGTGTATGTATTTGGTGCATCTCTAATATATACTGGCTGAAGTGTACTTGAAAATCCCAACTTTGATCCCCTACAATTATGGGGATCTTGCTCAGAAACATCTCTGCCCTTCCTAACACCCAGCATTAATATATACAATTGACACAGCAAATGAGAGGAAGGCAACACATTTCAGTTCTGGCCACCTAACCATATAGAAATTTGAGGGGATGAGAGGCAATGGGAATTCGAGACCAGCCTGGCCAACATGGTGAAACCCCATCTCTACTAAAAATACAAAAATTAGCTGGGCATGATAGTGGGCACCTGTAATCCCAGCTATTCGGGAGGCTGAGGCAGGAGAATCACTTGATCCTGAGAGGCGGAGGTTGCAGTGAGCTGAGATCGCGCCACTGTACTCCAATCTGGGGGACAGAGCAGGTTGGAGTACAGTGGCTCAAAAAAGGGAAAAAAAAAAAAAAAAGAGGCAATGGAGGATGCTGGGGAATGATAAAAGCCATACTGAGGAACAAACAGGTAAATTCAGACAAACGCCACTTCAGTACAGAATTGGTCCCGTCAATAAAGTAGCACTTACACAATTTCCGCTCAATACTTTATTTTTTTCCTCATCATTCCAAAACAATGGGGATATTTGACTGAAGGACTATGAGGAAGTGATATAAATAATGCATGCAGTGAATAAAGTTAAGAATGGCAGGCAAAGGGCTGGCATATGAATATGCAAAGCCCTAAAGAGCATATTCCAAAACTGGAAGGATCTTCGGAACTTGGAATATTCATTTAACAACTGTTTACTGCACACTTCCTGGGTGCTGAGCATTGGTATAAAAGAAGAATGTAATCTGAGACACAGTATGCCAGTTAAGGACTCTGATTCAGCATTTTAACCTTAAGACTTTTAGCAAAATGAGATTTCTTCTAAGGCTGCTTTGCACAAAATTCATTATTCTTCCTAAATTGCTTACTCACTTGCTTTCTTAATATATGAATATTTCACAGAGCCCAACAGGATATTGATGATGCTACAATTTCATAACACCCTATTAAATAATGGTGCATCTTACTGATCATCTTTATTTCTTGTATTTTCTGAGAAATATTACACTAAATAAGATATTAAAAGAAAAATTCCAAGTCCAGTTCACTATTTTTCTTACAATAATAAACACTCTAATAGGAGATGAGTCACAAGACACTAATTTGACTTCTGCTCCACTAATGGCTAGTTGTGTGTCCTTAGGCCATGAACTCAGGAAGCTTCTGTTTCCTCATCAGTGTAATCTGAACACTGACATCTACCATTCAAGGCTGTTATGAGCGCTGGAAGAGAAATGCATGTGATGATGCCTATACTAACATTCATCATCAACCCATGTGTGCACACTGGGAAAAGACATTCCAGCAGTTTGGCAGTCATATCCTTAAGGACTCCTCCTGCTTTCTCTAAATTCTAACATAAGCAGAAATGTGAAATATTTACATCATCTAAGGAAGCAGTGTATCATACTAGAAAAATATAAAATATTATACACAAAATAATATAATTGAAACTAAATAAATGATTAAGGCTCAAAGGAGTATCAATGTTAGAATGAACCACAGTTCTTGAGGAAGGTAAACGAAAGTACTACATGGTAAACCAGGTATTAATAGTAAATAGTTTGATGACTAAAATATTACTCGATAAAAAAAGAATTAATATATACAAAAACATGGATGATATGATTTGGATCTGTGTCCCTACTCCAATCTCATGTTGAATTGTAATCCCCAATGCTGGAGGTGGAGCCTGTGGGAGGTAATTGGATATCACAGGGTAGACTTCTCATGAATGGTTTAGTACCATCCCCTTGATACTGTCTTTGCGATATCTGGTGGTTTAGAAGTATGTGTCACTCCACCCCACTTCTCTTACTTCTGCTCCACGCCTTCTGCCATGACTGGAAGCTTCTTGAGGCCTCCCAAGAAGCAGATGCCACTATGCTTCCTGTATAGCCTGCAGAACCATGAGCCCATTACCAAGTCTCAGGTATTTCTTTATAGTAATGCAAGAACAGCCTAATATAGTGAATGAATCTCAAATGCACCTTGCTAAACCTAAAAAAGCCAGACCCCAAAGGCTACATATTAGATGACTCCATTGATAAGAAATTCCAGAAAAGGCACACTTGTCGCTACAGAAAACAGATCAGTAGGAGGCAGCAAGAGGGCATTTTTGAGGTGATGAAACTACACTGCATCTTTGATTATGATGGATACATCACTATGCATTTGTCAAAACCCATAGAAGTGAACCACAAACAGTGAATTGTACTGTATGTAAATTGAAAAAAAAAGGACTCCCTCATAGAATATTTTAATGACATTTAAAAGTGTTCACAGTGAGTTAGTAGAATATAAAGAACGTACTACAAAACACATATATAGAGGAAACTTCAGGTGGTGGGACTGGATCGCAGGATTTCAACCCCCACCTCCTTTTAAACAATCTAATAGTACCTTATAGTAAATAATACCTTTGAAATTAAAGAGATGAAATTTTTTTAAAACTCTAAAAGATCTTTGTATGGAATCTATTATAACAGGTTCAGGAGAGCTTTAGATTAGAAGTTCTTAACCTGGGGTTCCTGGAAGCCACAAAATCACTGAAACAATATGAAAAATATAAAGTAAATACACATAACACATTTTGTGGGGAGAGCAGAGCCATAACTTTCAAAGAGACCGTGGGCAGCCCACAACTCCCAGTTACTACTGCTGAGGGCTGAACTGATAATAAGAACATAGGTCTCAAATTAGACTATCCTGAGCTTTAAGGTCATTCATCTCTGAAAGCCTTGAACATGTTTTAGGTTTCAGCTGCCTGGTGACATATGCCAGTCTTAGGCTGCTCAGAAGCAGAAAAACAGAATAAACACAAATGCAACATTTTTTAAGGGTAAGAGTTAGTAACATTTCAGTAATTCATAAAATAGCCATGGAGTTAGTGGGCTCATACATCTCTCTGGCACATGGCTACATTTTCAATCTTTGGCCAAAACTGTCATATCTCAGGGGAAAAGAAAAACCCTGACAGAGCTAGTTGAGATCTATCTTCAGAGAAATAAACAGAGGAGATGGGTTTTCAGTCATATGCATGTTTGATTTACTACATTCTTCTTGGGTTGTTCCATCAATTTATCATCACTTCTCCAAGTGGGAACCCAGTCCATTTCTCTCAGTGAGCTACTGACAAACTACTCTTTGCAGGTACTAAAACTGGCTCATCTTTGGTGAAAAATAAACAGCAATTTAAAATCAGAAATGAATTGAATGAATTCAGGTTTTGACAAATGCATATGAATGAATCCAGTAGAATGTGAAAATCCATTAACCATGTGCATTCAAAAAGGCAGAAACACTAAATGGTGGGGAAAACATTCCTACAAATGTAAAAATTACAAACCATGACAGAGTATCTTGCCAAAAAAATGTCACCTTGATACCACTGAATAGAGTGTCACTGAATGAACATTTCCAACCAAAAACTATTGTTTTCCTTTAGCATTTTGTAAAGAGGCCTCAGTCACTTCTGCTGAAACCACCCTGGCTCTGACTCCCTGCTCTAATAGAATAGGGTCATTTCCAACTCACTGGTTTTAAATAAAATGTCCATTTACAAAAAGAAAAATCAGAGCAAAAAAAATTTTTTTTTTCTTTCCCTTCCACTTCCCAATATTATAATACCAATGACTCGAGGAAAGTGAAATAAAACAAGGACCTTAAAATTAAAGAGCACTTTGCTTTGGAAAATAAGAAATCTTCAAAAAATTAATCATAAAGTTATCATACAACACAGCAACTACAATCCTAGGTATATACCCAAGAGAAATTAATACATATCCGCAGAAAAAACTTTGCAAATAACTGTTCATAGCAGCATTATTTATAACAGTCAGAAAGTGGAAACAACATAAATGTCCTATAAATGGTAACTGGATAAATAAAATGTGGGCTACCCATATGATGGAATAAAATTGTCTCTTGGTATCTGTGGGGGATTGGTTCCAGAACCCTTTATAGTCATCCCTCAGTATCCATGGTTGGTTAGAATCAAACAAAATCCATGGGTGCTGAAGTCCCTGATATGAAATGGTATATGCATATAACCTATGAGTCTCCTCCCATATACTTTAAGTCGTCTCTAGATTACTTATAATACCTAATATAGTATTTTATAAGGGCTATGTAAACAGTTTTTTAAACTGTATTGTTTAGGAAATAATGACAAGAAAAAGTCTGTGCATGTTCAGTACAGATGCAATATTTTACAACTATTTTTCATTCATGTTTGTTTGAATCCATGGATGAGGGACTCACAGATATGGAAAGCCAACTGTACTGTCAATGAAAGAAATGAAGTCCTGGTATATGCTACAACATGGATGAACCTTGAAATCATTATGTTAGGTGAAAGAAGCCCATCGCAAAGGACCACATATTGCATGAATCCACTTATATGGCATGTCCAGAATAGATAGATCACGGAGACAGAAGGTAGATTAGTAGTTGCCAAGGACGAGGGGAAAAGGGAATGAAATGGAGCTAAAGGGTACTAGGTTCCTTTTGGGGGTGTCAGAATGTTCTGAAATTAGATAGCGGTGCTGGCGGTTGCACAACATTACGAATATTAAAAGCCACAGAATTCTGTTTCTTCAAAACGGTCTGCAGGGTCAAGTTTTCCTGTGGACATGTATTCAATTCTCTTGGTATACAGCTGGGATTGTAGTTGCTGGGTTGTATGGTAACTCTATGACTAACTTTTTGAAGACTGCCTGTTTTCCAAAGCAATCTTTAATTTTACAGTACGCAAATTATCACTATTTAAAAAATAAAAAAATTAAAGGTTCTTTTGATTTTTAATGTAAAGGTGCAATTTTTTTTTACATTCTACTTAACAAATAGAAAGGATTATTTAATAATGTAAAAATTCTCTTTAATTTCTCTGAAATGGTCAATCCAGTTATATAATAAGAGAAAAATTAGAAAGGAAAGGAAGAAGAAGAGATAGCATCTTAACGTCAGCTAAAAAACTCAAGCAAAGACTCAATACATTCAGGAACGCCTCCCGATTTCAAATCCCATCGTTGCCAGAGAGGTTTAAAGAGATTATATTCACTTAAAGTTAAAAAAGTGAATATTCAATGAGAGAAAAAAAATCCTTAACTTTTTAGCTTAAAACAGGGTAAAGGCTACAATCATAGAAAGTGTTAATATTCCTATTACATAAATTCAGATTTGAAAACTGAGATTTAAAGGGGCCAAATAACTTTCTCAATGACATAGTTTATAGAGCTGGAAAGAAATCCCAGTACGTTTGACTCCAAAGTCCACCTTCTTCTCATTCTATCACGAAGAACCAACTTCACTCTTGAGAAATCCAAAGATATGTTAGCTCAGGATTCTGGGTCCAGTTATTGTTAAGGCTCAAACATAGCTTGTAGGCATGAAGTTTTGTGCCCTAAGCCTCTGGCCACAAGCATTACTGCACACCTCGAACTCCTGATTTATGCTGCTGTTTAGATATATTCTGTAGCCTCAAAAGAAACATTTCATGAGTTAGAGCCCTGTGTGTCAATCAACCTCTAGTAAATTATTTGTTAGAGACTCTATTCCTGACACCGGTCTCATGAAAACTGGTCATGTGAGTAACAGAGCTTAAGAGAAGAATTAGGACAGACTAAGAAATCTGACACTAAGAAAATCTGATGTTATGTCTGAGTAGCGTTTTTCTACACAAATAACAATACAGTCCTTTCATTATTCTGTCAAATATTAATGAAGTTATCCATAAGTTCTACTGGCTGTTTAAGGTTATTTCATAAATGCCCACACAGTTTTGCTCTAGTTCTTTCAGAATCCAACATTACCTAGTATATTTTAAGATATTTAATACATTTCCATAATGACTTTTTTTAATACCCTAGATATCAAAATCCCTACAGATAGGTGGTAAAACATTTTGGTTATTCCTAATGAAATATTTGTGCCTTTCAGATATTTGTGCTGGCTGGCCTATCTTTCCTCTTGTTTATAATTCTGATAAGAGCCACGGAGGAAAAATTTCTTATAGAGAAGTTGCTTATTAGCAAGTAAAATATTTAAGACTACACCATGTTTATGAGCTTGCAGTTTATTTGGAGCAAAGGGATGCTTTCTGAAGTCTTTATTTATAGACGCATTCCAACATAACCCCAGAATGTTCACAAAACTAAAAAATCTGTACTCTAGGATGCAGGGTAAAATGTCTCAGAAGACATATGTAGGCTCATATATACTGCTTACAGTTTTAGTCTTGGTAATAAATTCTATAATGAAAAGTTAGCTACACATATGGAAGCTAAACTTTAAATCACATAAATATCTTTTAACATAAATCTTAGAAAGAATAACGGGCTTATTGTCTCACTTGGTTCAGAAATCTAGGACTATGATTAGCTTGTGCAAAAAATTCATGCAACAAATATTTACTGAGTGCTTACTATGCATGATGTACACATGATAAGGGACTTTAGGGAATACAAAGAAAAACCAAATCTGTTCCATGCTCTAAAAGTGCTTCCAGACAAACACAGTCAATAACACAGGGGCATGTATTATTCTAAAACAAAGGAGGGAGTGATACATGTTCTACAGGAGAAACGACATAATTACAGTGCTACGGAGGCTAGGCCAACAAAAGGCTAGATCTGGCACTGGGACAAGGTGGTGGCGGTGGCAGATATTAAGAAAGACTTCATGAAGGAGATGCCATTTCATTTACGCTCAGGGTAAATGGGGAATGGAACATGTAGAGGTGATGAGGAGGGCAATTAGGTGATGGTACAGCATAAACAAAGACACAAGACATGAACTGTGTAGGCACATACAAGGTAGATACTAGAAACATAACTAGTAAAGGTACCAAGTCCCCCTTCTTTTGAGCAGAGACAGTCCCTGGCCAGAGGATACAGCTTGGGAAGCAGGATTTTAACTCCCACAGGGTCTCCCAACCAGGTACAGTTCCACTGCTAACCTGATGACCGCATGGGGCAAACTTGGGCATGTATGGGAAGAACATACAGGACAGTGGTAGTTACTTCTGCTAAATCTTGGGTCCACCACTCCGGTTGTGCAACTTTAGGTAAATCAACCTTACTGTACCAGAGATTCATTATCCGGAATAAAATGGTATTAATAACTAATGACTCTGAAGCCTAATGAGAAAATAAATATAAAGTGCCTTATACTAAGCTTGGCTAATGCAGGCACTCAGTCAGTGACAGCAGTAGCCATTGTTTGTGTTAGCAGAAGGAAAGCAGAGGACTTTAAGTATTCTAGAAAGGTGGACTGGACCTGGAATTCTGAGCTGACATATCTTTGGATTTCTTAGTAGTCAAAACATCTGTAGTAGGAAGCCATTATTTTAGCCAGGTGTGTTAGGCCATTCTTATATTGCTATAAAGAAATACCTGAGACTGGGTAATTTATACGAAAAGAGGTTTAATTGGCTCACAGTTCTGCAGGCTATACAGGAAGCATCGCACTGGTATCTGCTCAGCTTCTGGTGAGGCCTCAGGAAGCTTACAATCGTGGTGGAAGACAAAGGGAGAGCCAGTGTCTCACATGGCAAGAACAGGAGCAAAGGGAGGAGGGAAGTACCACACTCTTTTTTTTTTTTTTTGAGACAGAGTTTTGCTCTTGCTGTCCAGGCTGGAGTGCAGTGACGCAATTTCAGCTCACTGCAACCTCTGCCTCCTGGGTCAAACGATTCTCTTGCCTCAGCCTCCCAAGTAGCTGGGATTACAGGCATGTGCCACCATGCCCAGCTCATTTTTTGTATTTAGTAGAGATGAGGTTTCACCATATTGGTCAGGCTGCTCTCAAACTCCTGAACTTAGGTGATCCACCCACCTCAGCCTTCCAAAGTGCTGGGATTACAGGCATGAGCCACAGCACCTGGCATGGTACTACACATTTTTAAACAGCCAGGTCTCACGAGAACTCACTCACTATTGTGAGGATAGCACCAAGCCATGAGGGATCTGCCCCTGTGACCCAAACACCTCCCACCAGCCCCCACCTCCAACATTGGGGATTACAATTCAATATGAGATGTGGTGGGGACATATATTCCAACTATATCACCAGGTAAAGGTAAAGTTTCGGATGACAAAATAATTCTAATATTGCTGTGCATGTCTTTATGGTGATACAAAGGTACCAACTATCATAGGAAAGGACTTCCTTGTATTCTATTATCTTTTTCTATTTTATTTTCTTTTTACAAAAAAATGATAGCTGTGCATGCTTTTAAGTGTTTCTAATGTGAAAATATAAACAGGTGGCAACACCATATATCTCCCTCTTTTCCTGTTTATTTTGAAATGCAAAAGTATGGGAACCGGCATATTCAATACACTCCTGAGATCTCTGTAATTGGTTTTAAAATCTGTCTTCAGGCATCATAAATTTCATCCCAAGATTATAATGTTAAGAAATGCCACTTGGAAAAATCAAAGTAATTTATAACTTAACACAGGGGGCTAGAGGGAGGGAAAAAAAAACCCAATAAAGATAGTTCCAGAACTACTGCAGAGAAAAGGGATTGATATAGACCAGTGCATTTGTATGATCAGAAACTACAGGCAGTTGAAAAGTGAGAAAGTGAGAATAAGATAGAGATTGAGAGATACCCAGAGACAGGAAGTTGCAGCTGAAATTCTGAACTTTCTTGTGTTCAACACACATATGAAAATACTAGGATTTCTGGTGGCTTGCTTGAAGAGATTAACACACACAGTTCATATTTTGTAGGACTCCCATGCAAATGTGTGTACATTAATAAACTGGCATGCCGTTTCTTCTATTAATCTGCCTTTTGTCAGTTGACTTTCAGCAAACCTTCAGAAGGCAAAGAGCAAGTTCTCTATTTGCCCCTACTCTTTTGACACTGTGAGCAGGATACCAAAGCCCCTCTGCTCTTCTGGAAGCCACATTCAAGGGAACCTAGAGCCTGACAAGCTAGCAAAAGTGTAAGTATTTCTTACCAGTCAGGCTCCCAGTCTCTGTGTATAGAATCTGGTTGAGTGGATGGTAGAAATCTTGCTTGTCTTTTTTTTTTTCCTCCAAAATTTTGATTAGTGGGAGAAAATTACTGGTATGACTTGACTTAGGTGTAGAAATTCTGGTGTATTTTCAACATGAATATTCATATTGTCTGATCCTTTTCCTCCCAGAAATAGCCTCTTTTCCGGCTGTCTCTGTCTTTCTATGGCATTTGTTATAAAGTGTCCCTCTCAGCTTTACATCCTTGAGAGCTTGCTTTGTGACCAAACAGGAATACCTGCTCTTGGCTTTCACCCTCTAGGGGACAAGATTTTTGGGTCATGTCTGGTGGCCAGCCTGAAAAGACTGGGAACCCTGAGACATGTAACATATTAAGCAGCCTACTCTTTGTTCTGAATGTGCCAAGATCTCAGGAGAGTTTGCCTTAAGTCCCATCCATAGCGGGCTTTTGTCATCTCGATTCTTGTTGTCTGGTTAGTCCTGGGGAAGTCCAATCCCAGGTGGGCCTACCCAGTGTCATGGATTAATGTGTCTGCGATGGGCAGCCCCCTTACAAATTTGTGGGATACTGGAGGCACTGTATGTACAAATGTTATCCTTGACTTCTGTGGCAACAAGAGTTTTTTTCTTTCTTAGCCTATTTCGGGGAGTGAACTTTTTGGAGGATCATGGAAACTATCTCTTCTATACCCTCTCTAGGAACAGCTTTTGCTTATATAGTAAAATTTTATTCTAAACCTAGAAAATTACTTCGTGGGCTTTCCATGAAGAGGCTTATTGGATTGAGTTGATACTAGAATAATACACCATTGGAAATCCTAATTGTCAGTGGCTGGAAGATGGTTCCTTTGAGTTAAAAAGACTTCTGTATTTGAAAAAGACTTCGGAGAACTCACATTCTAAGCAGTTGCCTTATTTGTATTTATGGGAAGATCAAACTGAAAGAAAGACATATATTAGTGTCATGGCTAGCCTTAGATTGTCTCTTAAAAAAAAGAAAAAAAAAAAGGCAGAAATCAGATTTAAAACGAAGTTAAAATCCTTTGTACGTTCAAACTACCTGCCTCGGGTCCCCTGTGAGATTTGCAAAGAAGGCCACTCCACCTTGTAGTCTAGTAGTTAAAATTCCACACTCTCACTTTGGTGGCCTAAAAGTTTGATTCCCTGCCAAGGAACCAGTCCCTTGGAGATGTAAATCCTTTAACACAAAAGGGGAAAGAAAAAGGAAACATTTATTTTTAAAATGGGTTTGATATTTGTGTGACTCAACTTTTTGGGTACCCATCTGTTATTGATCCTATTCCCTTCCATGGACGGCTTTTGATTTCCTATCTCACTAACTGTCTCCTTTAATCCTCCATCCATGGGGCACACAGTTGTCAGGCCTTTGTGTGTAGACAGTCAGCTGGGAAGCTGAGACCCTAGAGAATATTGCCAAGCAGAAACATGGGTTGTCCCCTGCTTGCAGCTAGTCAAACTGCTTTCTTTGAACTGTCTTTAGGGGTGGTCCTGGATCTTGTGAGGACTGCTTTCTCTCTCTTTGGAGATAATTTAGGCTTCCTTGGTTAAGTCATAAAAGGTTTATTGTTTTTGGTCTTGAGTCATTTGGAAGGTACTTTCAGTTTAAAGAAGTTAAAAAACCAGGAATGTTAGCTGTTTCTCTCAGCTAAAGTCTAATCAGAAACTTTTTTAAAAGTTTTTGAAAGAGCTCTATGGTCAAAAGTCAGCTTAATTAAAAGCTGATATTTGGATTACCATTTTTTTTTTCCTTAAAAAAAAAAAGTCTTTCTACTTTTTCTCTTTTGGATCCTATTTCTCTACAGGGATTTTTTTTTTCTCCAGTCAACTGAAACACTTAGTTTCTCAGTCTTCTAGTCAAGGCCAGACAATGTCACTATCATGTAAGGATTCTATGTGTACCAAGCATTCAGTACAAGGAAGGCACTCAATAAAAATTACCTTTCCTTCCTATCAGAGAAGCAACTAAGATATGAGGACACATGTATAATACCAAACTGGCTTGAATTCCTCTAAATATGTATCAGTTACAGAATGATTATGATTTCAAACAGAACTCAGTGAATATTCTGCTAAAAACCAGGAATGCTCTTGCTACAATAAACTCTAGAGTGTTTTATACTACAGTACCAATCAGATAACTTTCAACTCCAAAACATGTATGGGTTACCATCCTGAGCTAAAGGAGACTGGCAACTAAACAGACACCAGTATATGCATTTATTATCACTCACAATAACACACCACAGAAAATGTGCCTAAACCAATTCCTTTCACAATAAGCCTAGAGAGTACAGTTAAAATATGCATTGGCAGGAAGAAAAAAAAAAATATGTGAAGGACTACTGCTTTAAAAAAATCACCAGTTCTAAATACTATCAAGGGGCTACAGAGATCTGCAACGTTGGATTCACAAGCATGCTTGTTCATTCGTTTTGCTTTTAAATGTATGGGTGTCCATTGTCAGTACTCTTTACAATATATAAATAACTAACAAGAATTGCTCTTTAACAATTCATAGTAGCTGTATGTAAGGAACAATTCTTATGCCTATGATCTAAGATGGATAATACAGTCATGGCAAAGTGGATCTCCTACTAAAGTCACTTTCAATTAATTTGCATCTTAAAGTTCTGAGTCACTTCCTCTGAACGATTAAATTTGGGTGGCATGATATATACAAACATTCCAGTCCTGCTTGGTAAATAGTGAATTGCCACAAAGAGGAAGTTGATATGACTTTCTTTTTGGCATAAATGGTTTATTTCAAATCACAAACTATCACCACAAAGGAAGAAAACAATTTAGTATTCTGGGCAGAAGGCTGATAACTTTTCATTAGTCTGAAAACACTTTCCTGAATTTTCTGAAAGCAGGACAATTGGAACAGAAGCCTCATACATGGTTGGTATCTGGGCATGTACACTATTAAAATAGGACTTGTGATCTTTCCTCTGCTACTAGCTCTATATTAATCAGAACTACTGAACTTTGGGTTAAAATTCCTCAAATATTTTTGGTGACACTTACTAAAGACTAGTGCTACAACAATATTATTAAGTAAACTTGTATTATTAGTTACATCTTTCAAAAATCCCAGTAAAGATATAGAGAAGATATTAATTTTATAAGATGTTAAAATCAATATTGATATGTATTACTGAAATACAGAAATATAAGTCCTTTATGGTCTGAAAACTAAATTGGGGTCTAGTCATGATATAATATGCAACAAAAGGAAAACTAGTGAATCCTTAATATCTGCTAGGAAATAACACTCAGAGTTTAGGAAAAGATCACTTAATAAGAGACTAATGAGTTTTTTTGGACTGAGTTTATACCCAAAGGAGACTTGGATATAACACAAGGGAACTAATAACTCAGAAGAAACAAATCACACCTTAAGTACAAGCAAAAAAATAAATCACTTATTCAGTGATGATATGTAATGTTCTGGCAAAGTTTCCTGAAGAGTTTAAGAGAACGCTTACACCTTTTAAAACAGAGCTAATTTTACTGTCCAGGCATTTGTAAGATTGGCCCCAGTATGTGCTTTTGTTAATTACCCAGGTCAAAGCTTGTCTCTACAAATCACAGCAGATATTTCAAACCTGGCTGAACTTAAATTACAAGTTGCCTAAAATTCCATCTTTTTATTTTGAAATTGTCCAAAGTAGTCATGATCTAAAATATAGGCCAGAGCAAATGCCAACCACAAATCCAATTTTCTACAAAAGTTTCTACCTAGGTTATGTGAGAAATTTCCATTTTAAAAAAAGGGAAGAAAGCAATCACTTATAATATTCTTTCCGGCAGTAAAGGATGTTTTTCCTCTTCAAAAATGAGAATGAGTTATAAAATGCCCCTGAGTGCCCTCAAAATTTCATAATAACTATTCTATTAAAAAGTCACATAGTTGTCCTTTACTGAAGGCTTTAATTTTTTATGACAAAGTATTTTACAAAAGAGCACAAAAGAGTATGCCCATATGAGCAAAATACCATTTTTAACTTTTTGCATTTTGAATTCTATTGACTTTGTTGTCTTCCCATGACACTTTGGCAACAGAAGAATTAAGTTTGTGTTTACAAAAATTAAAGAAATGGCTCTAAGATACGCCATGATAATTTTCTTAAATCTGCTCCATTATTCACTTTAGGCTTCTACTTTCAAATTTAATTCATCTGAATTACACATGAAAATTAGTCATGATCTGTAGCACATAACAAGCAATGGCTTATAATCAGGAAAAAGACTGATAACTCACTTTAAAATGTATAAACACATCTTTTAATATTCTACTGAAGAATCTCCATCTCAAGTGTATTAGAAAGGATGAATGTTTTAGTAACTATCAATTTCCTACATCTTTACCA
The DNA here is from genome assembly GCF_009828535.3 of Hylobates moloch. Taxonomy (NCBI): domain Eukaryota; kingdom Metazoa; phylum Chordata; class Mammalia; order Primates; family Hylobatidae; genus Hylobates; species Hylobates moloch. The sequence continues at coordinate 81,478,513 of NW_026652286.1, read as the reverse complement.
CCTTCACTTTAAAGACAATGAGAATGCATAAAGGTATTTCAATTGCACTATTACCTAATTCTTAGTCTTCCTGTTATCTGAAAACTAAGTGCCAATCTACTATCTCCACTGCTAAAACATGCAAAATGTATTATTCTCATGCTCTCGCCTTTCTTTTTTAATCAAGAAAAGCAATTAACTAGTTCATAATTAACATCTGATCATTAGATTTTCATAAAATTCACTTGTGCAGTGAAAACCTTCAAGTGCTGAAATTCTCTATTCCATCTCTTTACAGTTTGCTGCAGTCATTTAATAAGTGGACTTCGATAGGGGAACATTTAATATAATCAGTTTTCCATTCAGCAAGACAAAATCGAAGAAAATATTTTGTTTGCACAGGAGACATTTACTTTGGGGAGATAAATACTTGGGAATCATAGCTAACTATCCACTGCATACATTTGCTTGAAATTTCTATTTTCTTGAGACGGAGTCTCGCTCTGTCACCCAGGCTGGAGTGCAGTGGCGCGATCTCGGCTCACTGCAAGCTCCGCCTACCGGGTTCACGCCATTCTCCTGCCTCAGCCTCTCCGAGTAGCTGGGAATACAGGCGCCCACCACCACGCCCGGCTAATTTTTTGTATTTTTAGTAGAGACGGGGTTTCACCGTGGTCTCGATCTCCTGACCTCGTGATCGGCCCGCCTCGGCCTCCCAAAGTGCTGGGATTACAAGCATGAGCCACCGCGCCCGGCGAAATTTCTATTTTCTATTACTTTCTCTGGAGAAAAAAAATACCTAATCTTGCATATCAATCTCTAATATTCTGTTTAGCCATCAATGCTCCCCTGGTAAGGGACTGACAAAAAGAATTTCCATACATCATTGAGGTGCTGGACTAAGATTAAATCATCTATCCATATGTAATTATTTAAAGATAAATAGTTGAGACTACAATCTCTGGTGATGACATATTTGAAAGACAGTTTATTTTGTGCAGTTTTTTTTTTAAGGTACTTTTTTCCCTCCAAAAAAATAAGGAGAATAAACTGCTATAAGGAAAACACAAACATGGTGCATAATTATAAGAAGGAACAATATCATTATTTATGGGTTAACATTTAAAAATTAACAATAACAATGTCTAGCACATATTTAATGAATGAAAAAATGAATGAATGAAAATGTGTTAGAATTTCACATTTTACAGATAAGAAAATTATAGGATTAGTAGACAAATACAGTAGTAGAGCTAGAACCCAAATCTTTGGGTTTTAATATAAAATTATTTTTAATAAAGTTAATACAAAATTCATTCCACAAAAGATAATTTAACCAAATATCCCTTACCATCCAAAATCTGCACTACCAAGTCAATGATATGAATAATCTTCAAATCAATCCTCAACTATCACTATATTAAGAAGCTACTACACATGTTAATGAACTCTCATGTGCACTTCATCTTTTCCTTCCTTTCTTCAGCAAGTATTTATTGATCATCTGCTATATGTCAGTTTAGTAGATGAAAGACTTCTATAGAGTAAAATACCTGTTAATAGAGCTACTACATTGGCATACACATACACACAAAATAAATCAAAAGGACAGTGAAGATTTCACATATAAGATTCTAAACAGTCTTAAGGATGAGTTGGAACTTACAGGGCAAAGGGAAAGATGGAGAGGCAGGAAGGAACAGGGGGTGTTTAGTACAGCAACAGTGAAGGATAGGCGAGAATAATGGTAAAGGCCAGTTGTACACATGCTAAGGAAACCTGGACTAAATTCTGAGTCCAAGGTTATTAACCTTTTAGAAATAAGAACTTCCTTCATCATTAAAAGAATGGTATAGATCCGTCAATCCCCATCTCGTCCCAAATGATAATTGTACTTGTTATCTGAGAACATATACAATGACAAAAACTATTATGAATTTAGAAACCTCTTTTTAAATATATTTTTCACTAGTTCTATTAATAATAGTACTTACATATTTTCAAATTAATACTATATATGTAGGATAATTATTTCAGGTATGTCTTTAAAAAATGCTGATTGCACGGGCATTACTACAGGATAATGCAAATGAAGAAAAACACCAACAAATGAGGTTAAAAATATTAATGGCAAAGGATATGAAATCATATGTCTTAGCCCATTTGTGATGCTATAAAGGAATACTTCAGACTGGGTAACTTCTAAAGGAAAGTGGTTTATTTGGTTCACAATTCTGTTGGCTGGAAGACTGGGCATCTGGTGAGAGTCTCAGACTGCCTCCAGAGGGGAAGGGGATCAAGCCTGTGCAGAGATCAGATGGTAAGAGAGGAGGCAAGAGAAAGAGGGAGGGAGGTGCCAGCTCTTTTCACCAGCTCTCTTGACAACTAATAGAGCAAGAACTCAGAACTCACTTGTTACCACCAGGATGGCACCAAGCCTTTCATGAGGGATCCACTCCCAAGACCCAAACACCTCTCACTAGGCCTCACTTCCAATACTGGGGGGGATCAAATTTCAACATGAGGACTGAAGGGTCAAATATCCGAACTACAGCAACTCGTGTTCTGACTACTACATAAAGCATAAGACAATGAAGCATATTCCCAGATCCATGTGCAGGCTTTCCAGGTCTCTCAGGGTTCTGGTTGGAGACATTAAGAAGCTATTGATAATTCTTGAACAAATTGAGGATACTGCTGCTAGGTCTGAGAAACTCATCTTTGCTAATTTTAGGGGAATTTTGATACCACCTTGTTAGCTCTTCGCTCTTCTCGGTGCCCTCCCCACAAAGTGTTCTGGAGAATTCTGGCTCCATGCCTGCTGCTCACAAATTCAACTAGCACAATCCTGAGTGTAAATTATGACAACAATGGGTGATCAGACAGCCAATTTTATAGGTGTAGCATACTTTAGAGGACAGGGTTCATGCTTACCTGAGATTCATTCCTGAACCACAATATGTAATATAACGTCAAGGGTAATGGCATTATGATGGGGACCGATTTACAATTACACTTTGAGGCAAGAAAGTGCAGAATTGGAACACTTTTCTGAGAAGTCTTCTTTTTCTTTGCATATTGGCTAAGTTATCCACAGAGTCATATATAATTTGAGAAGGTCCACGATGGAAAGTTCTAATTATTAACAGAATGTGTTGTTCATTCATAATGCTTTCTGCACATGTAAGAGTCAACTGGATAGACAGACTTACTTATCTGCCAGCCAATCATGATTTCATTGGCTAGGTTATAACCTCAGCCCTGCACAGCACCTGTGAAGGGCTCAGGAGGAGAGTGAAACATGATCTTTCAAGGGCCTGGAAGAAAGTTGGGAGCACAGGAACCATTGCAGGATGATGAGAATGAAGGAAAAACCAACAGATTAGTTTCTAAAAATGTAAAAATTCCTCAAAATGCTTAAAATCTTTTTGAGAATGCTGGCCTAAAACATAATTCCTGTCACCAAAATGCTTAATGAAGACCCCACATTGCTGCACAGTCAGTATAACCGCTATAGGGGTCAAAGGAGTTCCACAAGGGCTTCATAAGAGGCAGGACATGGATATGAGACAAAATTTAAAAACTAAGTGGTAGATGGAAAGATAGTCAGTAGGCACACACAAAAATGGTCTCGAGCACAGAGGGAGATCAGGGAGAAAGGCTGCATGCACTAGAGCAGAAGCCTGCTGGGAGGAGAAGCAGAAAATCAGGTCACATCTAGCAGGTGAGAGCTAAACCTTAACCTCAGCTGCTGCAGGCATGGCATGTACAGGTTGGATTTCTTCCTTAGTCTCAACCTTCAGCTCTTTATTTCAGTATTTCCACGGTTCCTCCCTCATTTCTAAATATATTTACCCATTATTTTATTATAAGTGTTCTCACATGCTCCCCCAATTCTCTGTGGAATAGAACTCAGTGTAATAAACAAGTAAATTTCTGGCAGGATTGTAGGGTAAGATCATATTACGTTGAAAAAAGTAGTTTAATGAATAAGGAGCTCTCCATGGGTTTCTGAGCCTACCCCTAACTAAGCAGGGTAGAGGCTTTTTTTTTTTTTTTTAAGTGGCATTTGAAAAACTCATTCTAGCAGCAAGTACCATGTTGAAGCAATGGGGGAAAAAGAGGGTGCTGCAGCACTGCAGGAATCAGGTAACACTCAGTGGACTTGAGAGCAAAGTAGCAGCTCTGGAATAGGAATAGCCGTGGGCATTTGCAACATACCATTGATAAATCCTACTACACAGGCACCACTTGTTATTCCCAAGAAGTTACTAAGGAGCAGAAGTCTCTCTCAGCTACAGCTGGGAGCTACAGTTTATCATAGATGAATTCCTCAACTAATAGCCTACTGATAGGCTATTATCATCTAGGCACAGAATGTGGGTTCCATATTTCATATTTTTTCCTCATTTTTACAATCGATCATGATTATCTAAGACATTTCTATGAACCTGCATTTATCCTTATAGGAGACACAGTAAAACTACCAAATACTCAGAATAGTGAAATTCTCAGGGAAAGCCTTTGACTAAGGCAATCCATGCATCTATACCATAACAAATACCCAAGATCTGTTGGTTTATTCTGTATTATCTGGTCCTATATCAAGTTCTATATGCTTTTTTATCTTTATAAGGATATTCAACACACATTTTTTGAATCTCTGCTACAAAAGAAATGAAATTCCTTAACCTGTTTAAGTATTGAAAACTATTAAAGAATTGGTATGTTATGCATTGCATTTTCTTTATAATGCTTCAAAGTGCCAGAACAATCATTTATACTTATGATGTGGCTATTCAAGCCAAACTTCAAAGCAAAAACATTTTCTCATTCTCATGCTTGTTTTTCATTCTTGGCTCTGTCTTCTAAAATTGTGAGTTTGCTTTGTAATTCTGGTTGTCTCACAGCAACCATAAAAGCACACAGGTAAATGGCTATTCTATGATTAAATAACCTTTTAAAGTTTCTCCATATATTGCTGTAATTCAACTTATAATGTGAGCTACAGAATTTGACATTTACTATGGTCATCCGTACTTTGGCAAAGTTTTTTTCAGTAATATTTTGTTTTTTAATAAAAAGTAATCTGAAGCAAAAAAAAGTTAACATTTGATATTAGTAGGAACACAGATGATAATTTTATTTTGTACCTTTTCAATTAGTTTTAAAGGTTTTATTATTTAAAATTTCAAAAACCTTAAATATCAACAAAAAAAGAATAATGTTTAAAAGAATAATATCTTTCATCCATTGTGGGAATCCCTTACTAAAGTTTTATACAGTGACAATACTTCTAGGTCATAAATAAAATAAAATTTCCACTATTCAAACACAATTAACTGGAATCTTCAATTAAGTTAAAATTTGTGGACATTAAAATTTTAGATGAAAGAAGCAATATGTGTTATGAATCACTACAAATTTCAGCTTTATTCTCTTGTGATTATGACATCTACAAATTATGTAATAATAAAAGCTGAAAAAGATAACCTGGAAACACTGTAAAATCCTGAAATGAGAATTCCGACACCTGTATAATCAATACAGTTTACAAAGCACTTTTACTAAATTGACTCTTAATTTTCAAACAAACCTATTTGATGGGCCTTTATTTCTATTTTATAAAAAAGGAAGCTAGGGCTCAGATATTAAATACCTTGGCCATGCTGTTGGTAAATAGGCAAGGTCTGGACTAGAATCAAGTCTTCTAGCTACAAACTATGTTCTTATCACTAAATCATACTACCTTGTACTGCAGAAAACTAGATTTCAACCATGGAGATGAACACCAGGGTCTATTGGTTAGCTTTCAAAAAAAGTGGTTTTTTTTTTAAACTGTAGAATTTGATAAATCTTGTCAGACACATCAATATGTATAGCCCAAGTCTAGTCTATTACCAGTGCAGCAGCACATCCATGCAGCATTCTTGGTAAAATGCTTTAGTTTAAGCCAACCTCATCAAATTAGGAAAAGACATAGGAATTCAGCAGCATAATCCCTAGTCAAAAATACAGGTACAGCTGTACAGTCTTTCAGGAGTCTATGTGTGCGGGGAAGTTAGGCAGGGAATATATAGAACTAGTCAAGACAAGTAATATTAACAACTATATCTGACTACAGGAAGCAAATGGCATATGACCTTTATAACCAGAAGAGAGTATATTTTACTTACTTAGATCATCATTGGGCTTCTGTATAGTAAAGAAAGAAGTTTAGGGGACTCTTTGGCCAACATAACTACAATGCTAATGGAAGGGGGGGAATATATATTGAATAAGTATTAAGATAATTGGAGCCACCCATGGTATGTGCAGACATGCTACCAATACATTCATGTTAGAATAGTATTGCCACCCCTTATTCAAATTTAATTTGACATTCAATACAGAGAGGTTTTTTTTATGGTTTATGGCCTACAGAAAAATAATATAAATGGTTTGATATCTTTATTTACATTCTAGTCATTATTCCTCTCCTAGGAAGACTTATCTATGAAGTGACTGGCAGGCTATAAAATCCATGAGTCATCTAACCTAAAAAATATGGCTTATAAGCATTAAGAACACTATCTCAGACAAGTAATATCCATTTTCTCTGATTAAAATCACTATAAAAACCAAGGGCAAATTAGTAACTAGAAAGTGTGGGGGGTGGGGAAGAAGATGTATTTGGAGTGCAGTGGTGTGATTGCGGCTCACCGCAATCTCTACCACCCAGGTTTAAGCAATTTTCCTGCCTCAGCCTTCCTGACGACTAGCTGGGACTACAGGCACCCGCTACCACAACCAGCTAATTTTTTGTATTTTTAGTAGAGAGGAGGTTTCACCACGTTGGCCAGGCTGGTCTGGAACTCCTGTCATCAAGTGAACCACCCGCCTTGGCCTCCCAAAGAGCTGGGATTATAGGAATGAGCCACTGCACCTGGCCAAAAGCGGTATTTCTAAGTAGTGGTATTTTTTTTTTTTTTTTAAAGCAGACTATGAGTTTCCGGTTAGTGCAGGTTTATTCTTACATCAAGAGAATTCACTGGCAATCTGCTCAGAGTGTTAACAAACTTGCTGTACCACAGTTTTTTTTGTTTTTTTTTTTTTAAGGAAAAAAAAAAAGACAAAACTAGAACAAAGCAAAAATAAAAACAACTCTTTCCCAAGCAACTAATTTTCTACATACAGACAAATATAAAAGAAAAACATATTTCTAAGATTTTTTAAAAAAAGAATGCTTACTTTTCTGTTTTGGAAATAAGTACTTATTTCTGAATATCAATTAATTATCTCTATTCTATTATTAATAGCCTTGACTATCACATTGGATAAAGGAAAATATTACATGATACCTAAATGGGCTATGTACAACATGGCAATAAAGTATTCCCATTCAGAAGATTAAAATTATAAACACCCCAATTTTCCTTTTCTCTATTAAAAATATTCTAATTTGTAGGTATTTCCAAACTCTACAACATGGAAGTAACGAGTTAATTATTCCATTTCTAGTGTTTTCATACAATATACCATTTTCCAAGAGTTACATATTTAGTTGAGGAAGAATAGAGAAGGATGGTGACTAAGGCAGCCCAGAAGACAAAATACAGTAATGTTTCATTACACTAAAACAATGGTCATAAAAGTAACGGATAACCTACAAATGTCCAGAATAGCACATGAATTTTCACCTGATGAAACCAGTTTTGAATGAGATTAGCAATGGGTGAGGTCATGAATGAGATTAGTTTTATATGACTCATGGAATAACGTTTGCTGGAAAACAACGACACAAGAACACAGATTCAAACTTAACTTGGTGGTTAAATAACTGAAAAATGCTTGTTTGTCTTGAAGAAACATCTTATCCCCTGTCTAGTGGTTTTGTTTCATTCCAAATAAATAAAAGCTACTTTGTTTCTGGTATCTTATATCCTGAATTTGACTGATAAGTAAAGCAATGTTATAGAGAGCATTCAAATGAGGATGGATTTTCAACGGCAAAATTCAAAAGGCCTTTCAGAAGAACTCAGATTTCCAGGGGGTATAGGAGGCTTTTTACATTCTATTATCCAAAAACCTGGTATGAAGAATGAATTTTCACAGGCCACTGACAATGACCTATGAAAAAAAAATGCATTTTCACATAATTTTTCAGAGGAAGAAGACAGCCTGTAGAGCTAAAAGCTCTGAGTTTGAACCCTAGCTCTGGTACTTCTTTACGCATTTTACCTAAGCTTTCTGAATCTATCTTCTCATCTGCAAACGGGGATTTAACAACCTGCTTTTTAGAGTTCTGAGGCTTAAATATCTTTCACAGGGCCTGGCAAATACAAGAAGTTAACAAATGCTACTTCCCACCTACAGAAGCCAACAAGTGGTATGCAGCTATCAGAGGAGAATGAATCACATACCCTCCCCCTTATCCCCCCCCTTCTCAAAATAAAATGCCAAAAACCTGGTATTACACATGGGTAAATTAATTTTTAGTTCACTGAAAGCTATTCCCACTGCTGTATCTTCACTTGAATTTTGCCTTCTTCCCTTGACATGTCCAAATCCAATTATTCCTTTATGGATCAGCTCAAGTCTCAGTTTCCCAATAAAATATTTTCCCTTAATTCTCTACACCTCTATGTGTAATAAATAGAAGATTTTCTACCTCAAAGTGACTTATCTGAATTGCCTGATTATTCTTAAATTTTGGCCTCGGAGGTAGTTACCCTTGGGAGTATTACACTTGTTACCATGTACATCCCTAAATTTTCCCATGCTGTTAGTTTTAACTCAATTAAAAAGCATTTTATCTTACTACCTGCAAAGCAGAGTATGGGAAAATGGGGGCAGAGGCAGGGGAAATTTAATGAGCCATTAAAATTGTGAAAATGGGCCGGACGCAGTGGCTCATACCTGTAATCCCACCACTTTGGTAGGTGGAGGAGGGTGGATTACCCGAGGTCAGGAATTCGAGACCAGCCTGGCCAACATGATGAAACCCTGTCCCTACTAAAAATACAAAAATTAACCAGGCGTGGTGGCGGGCACCTGTAATCCCAGCTACTCGAGAGTCTGAGGCAGGAGAATTGCTTGAACCCAGGAGGCGGAGGTTGCAGTGAGCCGAGATCGCTCCACTACACTCCAGCCTGGGTGAGAGCGCGAGACTCCATCTCAAAAAAAGAAAAAAGAAAAAAAAAAAGTGAAAATGGATGGAGATGGAATCATGAAAGGCCTATGATACCACACGGTGAGGTTACATGTATTGTATTCACTGTGCAATGAGGAGCTACTAGAGGTACCAGGAGAATGACAAGATTAGATATGAGTTTGAGAAAAAACTGGTAGTGACATGGGGGCATTAAGATACACTGAAGGCCATTTGGAAGCTTACTGTCATTAGTCACATTAACAAATGAAGAAACCAAAAACAAACAATGTGACAAAGAGTATTAAACTAAAGCAGTGGAAATTAGAATGTCTGTAAATGGAATTTGGACATAAAAAGGGAGGGGGAGAAGACTCAAAAAAGCTTGATCCATGCTTTTGGTAATTTCATTAAATTTCACAAAATCATGATGGAAAGACCACCTGTAGGGGAAAAATGAGTCATATTATAAATATGTTTAATGTGTGAAGCTTATCAAAACATTTTTGTGTAGAAGTTGAGAAAGACACTCAAAAGAAAGGTGGGGCTGCAGTCATAAGACTTGGAAGTCAGCTCTGAAGAGATCATAACTGAAGTTAAGGGGGAAAATCTTTTAAAAGTACAATAAGAAGTAAAGAAGTGTGATGGCAAACTTTATTTCATTCTCAAGCAGCAAAAGAGAAAACAAAACACTAGATAACTGAACCAATAAGATTAATAATTCTGAAATGGGTGGGGATAGAGAGTTAGAGAAATTGAGGAAGAAGACTTTCATAAAAGAGGAGAACGTAGAGTAGGATAAAAGCTGAGATACGATCCAGTGCTGTGACTTCTGAGTTACAGAAGGGCAGAAAGAGCAGAGACGAATGAAGACAGAGACCTACATCAAGGCTGGAAAAATATTAATCAGCAGGTAATTGGTAGGTAGCCATCAATAGTTATGGGGGGAGGGGAAGAGGTAGAAGGCAAGAAGCAAAGGAGGGAGAAGGAGGGAAGCAGGCAGAGAGAGGATGGTCCATATGTAGACTGCGGGAGAACAAGCTTTCTAGAATAGGGATCATCAAGTGTGAAGGCCCAGAGGTAGCCATGTGCCTGGTATGTTAAAGGAAGGTTTGTGCCTAATCAACCTGGTGAGTAATGATGGCATATACCATGATGGAGAAGACTTGGAGAGGTACAGGTTTAGCAGAAATCAGGATGAAGATATGTAAATAAAAAATTTGTCTAGTTGTGATAAATTTGAAATGCCTAATAGACACCCAAGTGGAAATATTAAGTAGGCAGTTAAATATATGAACCAGGGGCTCAGGAGAGAGGTCACAGCTAGAGATATAAATTTAGGGTTCATCAACACTAGAAAGGTATTTAAAGGCTGAAAATGGATGAGCTCACCCAGGAGCAAGTGAAGACAGAGAGGAAAAGAAGTCCGAGGACTAAGCTCAGCAGCATTCCAACAACTGCGAGTCTGGAAGTAGAAGAGAAGTTAGGAAAGAAGATGGAAAAAGAGTTCCCACGGAGGTAAATGGAAAATCAGGAGAACTTTATATCCCGAAGTTTACTGAAGAAGGGCTTCAAGGAGAGAACAGATAACTGTGTCAAAGGCTGAGAGGTCTAGTAAAATAAAGACAGAATTGACCACTTTATTTGATAAGACAGAAGTTGCTGCTGATTGTGAAAAGACGGGTTTTGGTGAAGTGGAGGTATAACATGCTGAGTAAGTAGCCTGAAGAGATGAGAGATGAGCAAGTGGTAATAACAGCATACAGAATTCTGTGGCATTTTACTATAAAGGGAAATCATTGTGACAAAACTGAGGATGAATGCAGACTCTACAAAGAGACTTCCCCCCTTATTAGAGAGGTAACATGTTTGCATACTAATAAGAAGATCTGGTAAAGGAGAAATTGCTAATACAAAAGAGACATGGTATAAACCTGGAAGAAAGTCCCTAGGGAGAAACGAGAGGATGGGATCCAGCAACTAAGTAGAGAGGCTGGCCTTAAATTGGAGTTGGGACGATTCATTCGTGGTAACAGATGAAAAGGCACAGATGCAGGAAAGAATATGATATAACAAAAAATAATATCTTGAATTACTACTGTTTTCTCAGTAGTAATTTGAGAGATTCTGTCAGTGATTTTTTTTATATAACTTCAAATGCAATCATCACAGGTAATATCGTCTACTGAAAATAGGACGAGCCAGGAAGTGGGTTCTAGATCTGGTTCTGCCAGTTTGCCACCTAAATAACACCAGTCAAGTCTCTCATCTCAAGTTTTAGTGAAAATTAGTACAAAGTGTCCTTAAGCAGAGAAAGCATGTCAAGGGAGGGGGGAAAAAAATCCCATAACATATCCTTTCCCCGCTCCTTTAAAGCCAATACTTAAGATTTTAATGATAATCATTATTTGAAATGATAGGAGCGAAAAAGAGGAACGAATGGACAAAGACATTATTGAACAACAGAACTTTGGATATGGAAGCAACATTTTAAGAATAAATGAGGGAATACTGAAGACCCAGAGATTTTAAATGATTTGCTCAAGGTCATATCATTGGTCCAGAAAAAGCAAAAAGCATAGTATCATGTATAGTTTAATGTCCTTTCTTCAAAGAGCATTTTTGCACATTACTGAAACGCACTTCTCTGTAATTTCCTAAAGTACTAACAGAAATAGAAACAAAAGTTAACACAGACAAGAAACTTGTTAAGTTTCACTTCCCATCCATCAATGAAAAGAAATAAATTTGACTCTCTATGTACATATAACAACTTAAGAGCATATTTCAAATTACCTTATTATCTACACAATAGAGGATTAACTGCTTACATTATAGATGTCACCATGAAGTTGTTATGGGGTTTTAAAACATGTTTCTTCACAAGGTGGAATTAAACACGAGTCTTCTTTAGTCAAACAGATTGCTGAGCTCATTTCAGCCCAACATTCATTGACTAGGTGCTCAATCTTTTCTAACCACTGCCTCCATTTCTGAGACAGATGTGGAATTAAAGCATGAATAAAGCAGTCTAGGATTATAACATGAATGGAATGCCCTGGCGTCGAGAGTTATCTTTTCAAATGAGCACAGAAAATATGAATGCTTCTGCCTGTTCCCAGATGTAAAGGAGTGGAGGCATACTTTGAGCAAACACCATTTCATGTAGGTTTTATGGTATAGGAAAGCAAGAAAATGACTTCAGAGAACTCTTAAGTTACTTGGAGTGATTATTTAATCTATTTTATGGAGGATGGGATGCTTTTCTAATTTTCTTTTTTTCCCACAGTTCATAATTACCGCATGGTAAAGCAACGCTGATGCTATTCACTTCTCAATAGGAAGTAAACAGAGTTTAAAAATACAAAAGTATTTAGACCTGACAATTCAACTGTTTGTTAGCGATCTCCTACTGGTTTGCTCTTGAAGGATATTCTACCATAAGATAAAGCAACATTGGTCAGCACCATACAGAGTGGTGGCAAAAAAATTTTTTTTAATTAAATTACATTTGGGAACTCTATATAGACTATTTATCTAAAATATGTCCCTTATTATCACAAAAGGACTAGTGTATACAGATACTCCTTGACTTACAAAGGGGTTGCATCCTGATAAACCTATCGTAAGTTGAAAATGCATTTAACACACCTAACCTACCAAACATCATACTTCACCCACCCTACCTTAAACATGTGCAGAATGCTTACATTAGCCTATCATTGAGCGAAATCATCTAACATAAAGCCTATTTTATAACAGAGTGTGGAATAGCTCATGTAATTCATTGAATATTGTACTGAAAGTGAAAAACAGAAGGGTTGTATGGGTACTCAAAGCATGGCTTCTACAGAATGTGGACTGCTTTCACACCATCATAAAGTCAGAAAATTCTAAGGCAAACCATCTTTAAGTTGGGAACCATCTATATGTTACTGAATTGAAAGGATTAACACTCTCCAAACTATAATCCTGTTATGAAACAGACAGACCTTGTTTTATAAGGCTTATTTTCCCAGATTGCTTTACCTCAAATAGCAGGCTTGCCATTATGATCACACTGTGCTTACTCATCTTTAATTTACATCCAGGACTTCCACATCACTAAGTTGATCTATGAGAAAAACTTGCACAAAGGCAATCATCCTATGGAGGGCAGTCATAAAACTTAACAGCCTCCCCATCTTGGAGGGGAGGGGGAATTTACCATTAAGCTACAAGCTTTTGACTATTTACAAAGGTTTCTAGAGGATAAAATACTGAATCCTTTTTAATACTGTAAAATTTTGTGCTCACAATGCATGTGATGCACTAAGAAACTGTTTAAAGAGTATTTTAAAAATGATTAAGAAGTTTTAAACACAATACGTATGGTTTGGTTCAGAGAAAGCAAAAAGATGCATAAGAGTTTGCCTATAAATATGTGGTACTTATAAAAATAAGGCTTTTTTCAGGTCAGTCAAAAGAGAGAACAATGTAAAAATGCCTTAAGCTACAAAATAAAAAATTCATGGTCAATAGCAGCAAGACTTCAAAATAGCACAGAAGAACGCTTTTCTAGAAATACAGCTTTAAGTACCACTTGGTAATAATAGCTTTGATTACATACTTAAGGAAATAGGAAATTCCACGTCTGTCTCAAGTCTGGGCCAGATGACCTGGACTATGTTACTTTCCTGTTTAAAAGCTCCTTGAGGTTCCCTGTTAACTATAGAGCAACCCTGGGGTATATGATGTTACTTCCTTTTGCCAAAGTGCCTATGTTTTCCTTGTTCACATCAACTCCTACAATTTTTTTCAATACCCAGCTAAAATGAGTCTGTCATTTGAATGTAACTGCTATCATATTTACCAGATTATACTCTGATAATCTGTTTACACAGTGGGCTTCCGCACTATAAAGTGGGCCCTTCAGAGATTAAGATGATGTCTAATTAATTTTTGCATATCCAACACATAATGCAATGCTGTTATGGATTAAATTTTCTGTCCCCCCACTCCCACCACCAAATTAACTTATTGAAGCCCTAACCCCCAATGTGGCTGTATTTGGAGACAGGGCCTTTAAAAGAGATAATAAGGTTATAAGGGTAGGACCCTAATCCAATAGCTTTAGTACACTTAGAAGAAGAGGAAGACACACCAGATCAGTATCATTCTACATCCCCCGCGCTCCGCTGCACAAGCACAAAGGAAAGACCATGTCAGAACACAGTAAGAGGGTGACTAGGAACAAAGTCCTCCTCAGAAACCAATCTTGACAGCACCTTGAACTTGCACTTCTGGCTTACAAAACTGTGAGAAAATAAATGTGTTATTTAAGCCATACAGTCTGAAGTTTTTTGTTATGACAGCCTAAACTGACCAATACAAATGCTAAGAAAGTATTTTGTCAAATGGAGTGTTATTCAAAACTAGTCTTCAAGGATCCAAAAGTTAGGAAATTGCCTTCAGTTACTAGCAATTTTTTTTTTTTTTAACATCATGTCTTCAGGCTGAAAAACTACACAATAATATCTATAAAAACCTGGTCTTGATAGGTGTAAGAAGTAACAGATCATTTTGATATGGCCACCTTGTAATAAGGGACATTCTGACAAGGCTCGCTTAAAGAAGCCATGTCATAATAACCCCATTAGAATGTAAAATTCATTTTTTATTAGTAAAATTTTGTGCACAGATAGCACTCTCATTCTATTTCTAATGTCACCCATCCAGAGCTGGCGAGAGTCATCAGATTAGGGCCAAGGTTACTTATTGAAGTAACTTGATAATAAGAACGGGTGAAATAAAGGACCTTTGTCTTTTGGGGCTGTCAACATTGCCCCTGCATCAAAATAGCCAAGACAAACACCATAACCATGTGTTACTAAGTGCTCCCAAATCTGCTGCAAATCTTATCCATGATATTTTATCAGTGGGAGCAATGTAGAAACTACCATTTTAGGAAAATTATATTACTACTTATAGTAATTCCACTACAGAAATTTGAAGAAGGATCTAAACTACGATATACACTGTTTATATAAATAGGAGGCTACCTGTTTATCTTTGTAAGAATACAGCTAATCTTATTAACTACATAATAATGAATCCAAATGTTTACAAGACTTAGAAAATTTCGGCCGGATGCGGTGGCTCACGCCTATAATCTCAGCACTGTGGGAGGCTGAGGCAGGCAGATCATGAGGTCAGAAGATCGAGACCATCCTGGCCAACATGGTGAAACCCCGCCTCTACTAAAATACAAAAAATTAGCCGGGTGTGGTGGCGTGCACCTGTAGTCCCAGCTACCTGGAAGGCTGAGGCAGGGGAATCGCTTGAACCTGGGAGGCAGAGGTTGCAGTGAGCCGAGATCGCGCCACTGCACTCCAGCCTGGCTACGGAGCAAGACTCTGTCTCCAAAACAAAACAAAAAAAGACTTAGAAAATTTCCACAGTAAAAAAAAAGTGTTCTATCCTCAATTCTAGTTAGGCCAAATGTGGAACACTATGGAAGCTAATGAAAGCAAAAGTATTTCAGTTGCATTTAGTGGCTATTCACTACCACAGACCACTAAATTACAGTTTAGCAGTTAAATAATTTTTCTAAGTTCACATACATAGTAAGTTTTCAAACTGAGAAAAAAAAAAACTATGTTAATCTCTAATGCACAAGTTCTTTGCACTAACATATGGCTTTGGCAACCAAATGACAAAGGAAGGCAAGTATTCACCATAGCAGTTCGTGCTGAAATAAATCTAAGAAGTCTTGAATATAGAGAATCCCATGATAACATGTCAAAAAAAGAAAGAACCAAGTGAAACATTATAGGAAGTCTTTGTCATAAGACTTGATGGGTTATTGTGGCAAAAACAAGGAGAATTATTTTTAAATAATCATAATTTAATTTCAAAAGAAAAATTAAATTGCCACATTAGGAAAAGAAAACCAATATAAAAATTATAATTCAGTGGAAGTAACAGTAGCTGGCCAAAAAAAAAAGGTGAAAAAAGACATGAAAACTTTCTGTTGTTGTAGTGATGGTGTGGTACACATCTATATCCACAAATAAACTTTTGACATGTAATCTCCAGTTCACTGAGGCAACTCGTTCTTCACAAGAGGATGCTTCAGTGCATCTCAGCTGAGTTGCCTTTTCTTCCAGGGAGAAACAGATGAACAAACAAAAATTTTGGTCCAATCTATCTTTTCTTTTTAAAAACCTTTCCATATTTGGAAATGGAAAGTCATTACACTGAAATATCTTGTCCTGTATATAAATCCAATATGCCTATCTTTGTATAACATTCAATGACAGTCAAATTTGGTATTTTGTCATGGAAATTATTTTCAAATGAGTAGATGGAAAAAAAACCTTTCCTTTAAATGTCTTCCTTCATCTGAAAGAGAAGGAAGGAGAGAGGGAAAAAGAAATCACTAAGGTATAAACAGAAGCAAGATAAAGAAGAGGAAAAAGACACATTTGCTAGCCCCATTCAGCTGTGCCTTAATAAGCCTTCTTGATGTAAACTTATTTTCCTCAGGCTAGACTGTTTCACTTCAAATGATGAGATAAACTCTGCCAGATTTGGAAAGCTACAACAAATGGCAAAGCAAATGGGAACTGTGCTTTTCTACCTTATCCTTACCAAGACAAAATTCTCCAAGCCAGGGAGCTATGTAAGTGTCTTCCACAGGATTCCCATAGTGAAGTCTGTATCTACTCACGTCCACAAGTTTAGATTAGGAACTATAGATCTTTTACATATCAAATGTAGACAATGTAAATTATCTTCAAAAGGCACCCCGCATCCTCCAAATCAATCATGCATAACCAACATCGCTGTTATTGGCAACACAATGAATATCTAACACAAGCTTGATTTGTACAAATATTTTAGAAATTCAATGAAGTTCTTTACAGCAACTATGCTGTAACAGTAGGCTTCTAAGTGTGATTGAGATTTGGATATAACACTTCTGGAATCTCATTTGGTCGTTAAAATGAGATTCCACTTGTGCTGTCTATAACCAAAAGTATTACATAAATTTAAAGAACTATAAATATACACAACTTACTAGACATTTTACTTTCCCAGAATAATGTCTAGATCATGAAAAATAAAAGACAAATGGTGCTGATGACTTTCAAAGAATCATAAATATGAAGCAACCACATAAATTTATATTCAAGTTTGCACCAAGCTTTAATCTGAAAACATTATTTTGAAAAGTTAAATATAGTATATAAAAACAGCCACAAGACAACGAGGATTTCATCCATTTTTGCTTTTCACAATGGGGGCTATATATTCAGAGTTTTGAATTCTCCAGAATATTTTTGATTGTTTATGAAGACAATATGCCAAGCTTTGGCCTTTTGTTCTCTGTGTTTCTAGCCATTTCTTCAAAGAATCCAAGAAGTAGGAAAGGTTTGGGAGGTCAACTGAACTAACCACTATCAAACCAAGAATCTCCTTTATAGGGGAGGTTTTTGACTTTTATTTGGACACAACTAGCAGTAGTGGCGAGACAACACTTAAATCTCTCTAAAAACTTCAAGGAAAGCTGCCACATTTTAACACCCATACGCTGGTCTTTGATATGACTTCTACAATAATCAGAAAAAGGATGTGATTTCTCTCTTCTACAAAAGCGTGGTAAGAGAGGGAACTAATTTGTGGACAAGTCTGTAAGTGCCGTGTACTCAGGTGCTGCACAAGTACTTACTTCTTAGTAAATTTAGAGTTTAGGTACTAATATAGCTCCACTTTACGAAGGAAAAAACTTAGGCTCAGAGAGTTTAAGAAACTTGTTCAAGATCACAGAGCTAGTCAATAAACTGGGTTTTAATCCAGGTCTGTGTGTCTCAAAAGTCAATGTTTTCCCTTCCTAAGTATTTTCTGAGCCAAATTAATTAATTAATTAATTAATCCATAGTTCCTCTGTAACTGTTCCTCATACCTCATGGCTCCAAAGGCCCCTCGCCATTTTGTCTGCTGACGTGGCATAGAGGGAAAAAAGGTTTGAAGTCTGAGGTTTTTCCTGGTACATAACTTATGTACAACTTTAGATGAGTCACTTAACCTGTCTGACCTTCAGTCTCCTCATTTGATGACAGAAAATAACATATGTCAGATATAACATGGTAACAGGAAGGTACTCCCAATGGACCTAAAAATGAGTGAAAAAAAGACTATCCTGTAAGAGTCAAATCACAAAAATCAACATCAGATCAGAAATAAACAAATAGTTATTAGATTCCACCTATCATGTGATATTACTGTTTTTAATCAAGAAATAGTCAATGATCAGTAATGTTTTAAAGATTCAACCTAATATTTCTTAAAGATTCAACCTAATACTTTTCAAAGATTCAACCTAACATTCTCGGAGAACATATAATATTCTCCAAGGTTCTATTTTCTTCATGTGCAAACCTGGAAGAACATCACATGCTCTACTGTACATAACGACCTTAGTCACTCTAAGTTAGGTTCCCACAGTCTTATAAACTAGGCATCATCTGTATGAAAATAAACAGTGAAACCCACAGATACTTCCCGGAGATTCATTATTTGGCCTTTCCAACCTCAATGAGTATCTCCAGTTCCTGCTAGTGCAACCGTAACCACCTCCTTACAAAGGGCAGTAGTAAGAAGCTAACCAACAGGACTGCGAAACGTGAAAGTGCTTCCTGAACTGGGAAGCCAACGCAGACCTTCATTATTATATTGGATGTTAGCTTTATATTCTTCCTGTAGAAACAAAGATCCTCTCTTTTTCTAACTGCTTTCCTGGACACCTGGTCATTTGTTGTGGATGAACATTAGTACATTACAGGCACTACTCTTCATCTTTGCACTTAACACATCAGCAGCCGCAAAAGGCATTCTGATGAGAGCTTAAAAATTGCAACAACAAATCTCTTGCTGAGAGACCCTTCTAAGTTTACAACCCCTGAAACTGTTCTTCTATAATGACAGAAAAAAGGCTACAGGGAGTTCTAAAAACGGGATTAGAAGTACCTGCAATTTTTCACAAGCTTGTGACCCATCGAACCTTCTGGTTTCTACCAGGATCTGCACTTTCAAATCATGACTCATTAAGTTCTCAATAGAGACAAAGAACTAAGATACAACAAGTCTAATTTTAAAAATACGTGTACTAGAACTTTGGAAATGTGTGTGTCAGACAACCAGCATAGATTGACTAAACGCAGCCAGTCTCTTTTCCTTTAAATCAGAATTAAAATGTCATATACAGTAACGCAGGCTTCATAAAAACTTTATGGTTCTATGGTTTCTTGGGTTAGGGTTATTTCTTGAAATAGACAAAACCTCTTCCTGGCTCCATAATCCCATTTTATTGGTTGTTTAACTTTAGTCACGGTAACTTTACATGCATTACTTCATTTAATCCCCCAAACAGTGCTATGAAATAGGTACTATTTTTACCTTCATTATATAAATGGGGAAATTGCTCTAAGGGTTTAAATAACTGGCACAAGAATTCAAACCCAGACATTCTGATTCCAGAGCCTCTTTTTCACCAGTAAAGGAACTCGGCTGAAGTAATGCAGCATTTCACTGATTCAAACCCTGTTATTCTGGCGTTGACAGTTTAAAAAAAAACAAGTCTGGCTGAAATGAGCTTTTGAGATGTCAAGTAAGGCCGGATTTGTTAGGAGGTTAGAAAGGTTTTAGAGCTACTAAAGAGACAAAACTATTCTCAAGGACCTTCAAATATCTCAGAGCACCCACTCTAAAAGCAACTGTCACTTGTAGTCCCAGCATTTTGGGAGACTGAGGTAGGAGGATGGCTTAAGGCCAGAAGCTCAAGAACAGACTGGGCAACAAAGCAATACCCCATCTTAAAAAAAAATAAATTAATAAAATAAAAATAGTTAAAAAGCAACTGTCATGCTAACAGATAACTCTCTGCTAAATAATATGTTGTTTTCTGCTTCTGATTACTTTCCAATGTAGAGTAATCAACAGAATTATGAGCTTCTGAGTGTCTTGAAAGGTTCTGGGATCTGTTTCACCCAAGCTCCCACTAAGGGAAGAAATCCCTTGCTTCAATGAGAATGGCATCTAAAGTAGAGAGAGTGTGCAGCACACTTCCCTCATGAGGGGGCTCATTCTGTTTCTCAACAGTTCTAATTGTCATGCAATTTTTCCACTAAGCAACTTTTTAAAAAAAAATTTATTTTAAGCAACTTTTAATCATCGTCACATAGTTTTTTTTTCCCGTAAGTCCAGTCACCTTTGGTGAACCACTGATTTTACTGCATATCCTGTGGCTGTAAAACACTGCAGAGTTATTGTTTTTTCTGCTTTTGTGAAAACATAACACAAAGCAATATACCTTCTGACTCATGGCAATCTTGCAGATTAAATAGAATGCATCTTCCCTTAGGTCAAGTAGGTAGCTACTTGGTTAGCTACAACACCTAACAGAAATAGACCCTTTGCAATTATTTGAATGAAACAAGTTCATGTACTGTTTGATTCAATTTAGTCCAATACCTAGAAGAATGAAAGATTAATAGAGTAATTTACTTGGAATTGGTGATTTACAGTCTGTGCTGTAAAAAAACTATAATGACATCTAAACTTTCTCATAAGTTGCTTTGTACTGCAAATAAAACATTTGAGGGATGTTCTGGTTCAAACAAAATGCCTAGACAGTGTACATGTATGTCAGACGGCATTAAGTCTGAATTCTCCTTCTTGGACAATCAGTCATTTAATCTCTCTGGGAAGAGGTTTTATGAAAGAAATTTGAGATTCTTTATAAGAAAAAAAGAGAAGATGCAAATCACAAAAGAATTTGTCCAAAAGAAGGTGTTCTCGGAAGGATAAAAGGTTTCTTGCTTGGGACAGGCAGGACAATGTTATAAGACAAAGATAACCACAGATTAGGAGGGGAAAACAATCCTATAATGGCTTACTCCTATAATAAAGGGGTTGTTTAGTCATTCAAAAACATCTTTCTCTGAACTATCATGCATAACACGCCTGTAGATCTAAAGCTGACAGTGAAAAGGAAGAAAGAAAAGAGA
The DNA here is from genome assembly GCF_009828535.3 of Hylobates moloch. NCBI lineage: Eukaryota > Metazoa > Chordata > Mammalia > Primates > Hylobatidae > Hylobates > Hylobates moloch. The sequence goes on along the minus strand of NW_026652286.1, from coordinate 81,457,354 downwards.
TTATAACTTTTGTTCCCAAGGGGACAGAGGCAACATACTCATTTTTGATAAATATCATGCTACTCATGGACAAAGTGTCAAGTTTTTCTCAAACTTGACCTTCAGACAATTAAGACAACATCCTTGTCTACCTACCTGGAAAAACAATATACCATGACTCAATTTTTAACTCTAATAAAAGGGCCATTCAGTCCAAATTTAAATATCATATTACCCTAACACAGGATGACAATGCAAAATTTGCTGATCTTGCACTGATTCATGTGAGAGTCATAAAGAATTGTGTGAGCACTCAGGATGATTTAAATATGAATTATGCCCATGATGCTTATTCTATAAACACTCACAGATTTTATTCCAGACCTCCTCCTGAGCAGTGGCTCCTGATCTCAAGGCACAACACAGCCCATATTTAATGAGGGTAATTCCTAGTTTTCAGAAGTCTTCATAATATGAGAGCAGAAGAGGTGGGAGGAGTGGGAAAGTGAGAGAATGAAAGAGAATGACCGTGAGAGAAAGGGAAATGGGAGGGGGGGAAATGGAAATTAGCATCCATATTTTTAAGAAAACATATTTGTATCTGCACCAAGAAATACTGCTATAGAGAAATATTATCAAACATTTTCACAAATTCAAACACAAACACACATCCCACTGGGTGCCACAATTAACTTACAAACTCTTGTAAAAGAAACAAACGATACTAGTGCCAGAAATAATAGAAGTCAGTTGAGAAGCTAGCACACTGAACCAAAATGGACTCCTATTTTTGCTGTTAAAACAAGTTTGTTTCACAAACCAAAGCTGTCTAAACCTGGGGAGAATATTATCTCAAAGTATCCCTGATTTTGTGGAACTTAAAATACTTTTTATAAACTACACCCGCATCCTTCCACCCCTCTACACAAACTTATATAAGTGCTAATTTCAAGGGAATGAGGGCTGTTTTCTTAAGTATTTTATGCTTGTATCAATTTGCTTTTCTCTGAAATAGCCAAACATAGTAAAGAAGATGCTTGTTTTATAGACAGGAAGATAGAACACAATGATCTTAAAGGATATTCAATGCAAATAACCACTTAATGGAAAATTAATTATGTAAAATTGACTTTGAGTACAATTAGTCATCAATCTCTTTTATGCATTTGTGATTTATCTTGATATAATATTGTACCAGTGTTTGGTATCCACAGAAACATTTGAGAAGATGAGTTTAAAAACATACAGAACAAAAGTAAGAATCAAGATTACTGCAAGATAGTTAACTAATAAGGCAAATTCAGAATGTCGCAATGAATGTCATTTTCGTAAATTGCTACTAGCAATGCAATCATTTGTTAACTTAAATTTCTTAGTAACTCACTGGAACTCCTTTTATACATAAACAAGGGGGAGACATTCACCCTATCAAAGCTTAATTTTTTTTTTTTTTTAAGGCGGAATTTCGTTCTTGTGGCCCAGGCTGGAGTGCAATGGCATGAACTTGGCGCACCGCAACCTCCACCTCCAAGGTTCAAGCGATTCTCCTGCCTCAGCCTCCCAAGTATCTGGCATTACAGGCATGTGCCACCACGCCCAGCTAGTTTTGTATTTTTAGTAGAGATGGGGTTTCTCCATGTTGGTCAGGCTGGTCTTGAACCCCCCCACCTCAGGTGATACACCCACCTCGGCCTCCCATTGCTGGTATTGCAGGCGTGAGCCACCACACCCAGCCCAAAGCTCAATTTCTTAAATTCGTGGGACTGGTAAGGAGGAGGATGGAATTGGGGTGTGGGCAAATGGATGGGTACAAAGGAAGCAGAGCTGAAATTTGTTTTTAATTCTAGAGCAGTGGAAGGAAAAGATATTTCTTTCTTTTCTCAGTGCTAGGGTGACTAGTAGAGTATGCTGGAAAGAAAAGGGGATGAATAAAATGCAATGAGGCATTACATTATAATTCAGATTTTTCTACCAGCAGGAGCTTATGTGTTCCAGAGTTATAAGCCCCCAGCAGAGGGCAGGATGCCCTTTCCCATAGAAGCTGAAGGCATCTTGGAGTTATAATTAAAGTGATCATACCTGGGTTTGCCCAGGACAGTTGTTTTGGTACAATTAGTCACTTCAACCTCTTTCACTCACCTAAGTGTCCTGTTTGTATGGTATTTTACATGGGCATCCTAAGTGATAATGGAAATCAACCACAGTATAGAACATCTTTTCTATGGGGGGAAAAAATGTTCCAGTTTACGTATGAACTTGGAGACAAAGTGTATAATTAGAGATTGTCCATGTGTGCTAATATCTATCTGGGTCCAGTAACACTGCTTTCTAGCCCTCTCCCTCTTTATTTTGTTTTACTGTTCTGCCTCTGAAAGGATTCTGAAACATCCCTAGAGTTACTATGCCTTTCAATAAACAGTATGCTATAATTCTTCAATTTTGACACTATTTTGGACGTGTCACAATGAAAACAAGAAACTGTATTAAAGAGTTACTGCTTCTTTCACTCGATAAATACTCAGTACCTACTGTTTGTTGGTATCAGTCTAGGCACTGGTGATTCAGCAGTGAACAGAACAAAGTCCCTGTTCTGAGTTTCCCATTCTAGTGAGAGTAAAAACAAGCAACAACAAACTAGCATGTATTTATATGTTGCCTGGTAGAGAGAAGTACTATGGAGAAAAATACATCAAGGTAAGAGAATACAGGATAAGAAGAGGTTGCTATTTTGTGTCAGGAAATCAGTGAATGCTTCTCTAGTAAAGTTATGTTTTAGCAGAAATCTGGAGACTAAGGAAACAAATCACATAGCTATGTGGTGATACCAAGAGCGAAGGCCAGAATCTGCTTGGTGCATTTGAGGATTAATTAGACAGTCTGAAGTTGAGAGAGTTAGTGACAGAACAGTGGGAAATAAGACCAGAGAAGGAGCTGGAAGCTAGATCACATGTGAACTTTGTAGCTTTTGTGACAAATTAGACAGGGAAACTCTTAAAGGATGGGGTTCTGAGCAGAATTATAAAATGCGACTTACTTTTAAAGGCTCATTCTGGCCACTATAATTAAGAATAAACTGGGGACAGAAGAGTGGGAGGATAAAAGAAAGAAGACTGCTTAGCAGACTAGTTAGAAGACTGTTACAATTAGTAATTAATGTTACAGATTATGGTGACTTGGATGATAGGGATAGCAAGAGTGTTAAAAGGTGGTTAAACTCTGGATCTATTTTTAATAAAGTTTTTATTTTTAAATAATTGTAGATTTACAAGAAACTTTCAAAGATAGTACAGAATTCCAATATAGCCCTTACGCAGGTTTCTCCTATTGTAATTTTATAGTCCATTTCTCCCAACCAAGAAACCAACACTGGTGTATTACTATTAACTAAACTCCAGATGTTATATGGACTTCACCAAATTTTCTCATCTACTTTTAAGATAAAGTCAAATAGGATTTACTAATAAACTGTGGTAGAGTATAAGAATGAAAGAAGTGAAGATGCTATCTCTAGGGTTTCTCCTGAGCAAGTGAAAGAATGAAGTTCTTCCATTTTAGCCTTCTCCTAATTCATATCCACATTTTACCATAATTTTCTATAATGAAAGTAAAAATCTCTACTGCCAAAATTTCAGTGAAAATCTTAAAAAATGAACACATTGCAGAAAGCATTATTTTATGAGTCAGTATTGATATACTGACTCATAAAAGTTTGAACATATCAAACTTTTCTTGTTAAAAAAAAGACTTTAAAGTTTACTTGTAAACATGAATAATCCACAGTCTGCTCAGACTGAAATTTACAGCAAGACTTACGCATTTAATGAATTTTAGAAGGGTTAAGAAATTCCCCCAAAATAAAATGTTAATGAAAGCTTATCAATAAAAATGCAGAATAATCTGCATCAAAATGGAAGACCCAGTCACATCTGTAACAATTCACACTTGACAAAAGACCTGCTGACATGTCTTACTCCAAATGATATGTTTCTGAAGTTCAAATATCAGTATTTTTAGATTTCAACATTAAACAATGAAAAATGCTTTCTCAATTCAGCTCCTTTCAAAGAGAAGATGAGTGATGAAAACGAGCATAGGCCATGACAGAGCATAATGGCAATTTTATGCCCTGGCCATGCCAGGTAAATGGGCTGGAATTTTACAAGATAAAAAAAAAAAAAAAAAAAAAAAAACCTGGTTTAAAAACGAAAGAATCAGAGTTTAGAATGTGTGTGCATGGCTTTTAATATACAAGTAAATTCATCAAGCCATTATATGGGTTTTCCTTTAATTCTTCATCTAACTTCTCCCTCTTCCATGTCCATTCTTATCATTATTTCTTGCCCAGACTTTCGAAAAGGAGAGTTTACCTTAGCTTTTTCTCTGACTCATTGTCAAGCAGTCAGGAAAAAAAAAAAAGTTTGATTCTTAATTGTGGCTAGGGGATTTACCTCTTTAACCCTCAGTTTTTTCACCTGTATAAATGCAATAGAAAGTTCCTCTTACCTTCATCTCAAGGTTATTATGGGTAATGAATTAAATAACATATGTGAAAGTTATTCACAAACTGTTAAGGAGCTCTGATAGGGTATTATTGTCATATTACAGTACTGCCACAAAGACATAGTTATGTTAGCAACCGACACAAATTCAAGGACTTTTGTTGCCCAGATCAGAGAACATTGGCACAGGAAAACATTTGGAATATAACCACAACATACCCCTTTAGCTTTGCCTCTCCATAAATAATGCACTTTCAACTAACATTAGACCAGTGCCACCAAACTCATTAGAGTATCAACTCAGTGTATCATGAAGCCATCAGTGGATTGTGACCATCATTTTACAAAAAGAAAATAGAATGAAATGGAAAATTCTGAGCATGTGGCACATAATAAAGTAAGTTATCATTTTGTGAAATTTTTCTTTTAATGTTGTATGTACATGTTACTGGGAAGGGATGGAAAATGTATTTCTTACACTAAAGTGTAGGCCAAAAAAAAAAAAAAAAAAAAAGTAGAAATCCCTACACTGAACTCCTTACTCTTCCACAGCCATATCTGCACGGTCTTCAATCATCCAGCCATACTGATAATGTTCCTTGCACCCAGAATGCCTTTCTACATAAACTTTGAGTTAACTTTCCTCATCTGAAAAATGGAGATAACACAAACAGTATTTCACAATGCTGCTATGAAAGTCCTTTGTTATTAGGTATTAAATGACATGAGGCCCCCCAAAATCTTTTTCTGCCCCTTCTTCCTGAGTGCAAACCTCTATGACAAGGTAAAGAAATATAGTCAGTAGTCTTAAGAACTGCAGGCAAAAGAAAAATGAACCTGGTTCAGTATATGCAAAGCTATAACATCTGGAAAACTAGGAGTTTCCTCAAGCTACCATTCAAATGAAAGAGATCTTTAAGTCAGACCATGTATGGAGGGCTGCCTGAAGACAGATTATAACTTACTATTTCCTTGATGTCTGAGGAAAAGCATTATAACTATCAGTGTTATAACAAAGTAGTGCCCTCTGGGTCCAGAGAGATTTCTGGGGACTCTGTGCCCCTACCACTGTGTTTTAAAGTCATGATATCTGTTTTGTTAATAATTTTCCTATACATTTTCCTTGCTGTCCATTATCATGTTTCACTTTCTGATAAGGGACTGGCCTTTAACAGACCACATGTTCTAATTTGCTATTTATCTTCTGCAGTGTTATAACTCACAAAACCATGTTAGTTAGGAATGACTAAAATGAAAATTAGTGTGTATGGATGGGTGTAGGCCTTGCCCAGAGGCAGAATGAATGTACTCCATACACACAGGTGTCATGACTTCTATGTTGACTGACAGAAGCATTTTGTTCACGTCCAGATTCTTGACTATGGTAGTTAATTTTCAAAACAGTGTAGTATTTTATCATGGATGAGACTAGATCTCAATTTTAAAAATTATTGGCCTAAATTGAACAACCAACATTTCCCAAGGTAGAGTGGCAAATGAAGTTATGGCTTACTCTTCAAAGTTCAAACTTTCTACTCAAACTACTGAATAAATGCATATGCAAAAATACTTAAACATACGCTGGGTACATAAGCACACATTCCTACTTCTCTCAACTCTTCAGTGACTACTGCTTACTCCATATAGCTCAAACTACTTATTATAATTATTAATATTCAAAGCCCTCTATTTTAACTTGTACTGCTCCACTTTAAGAATCTCTACTTTCCAGGTAAAATTCTGCTGGTAATAACTTGTGACTTAATGTTTCCTTTTGTTTGATGTCAACCTAGCACATTTGACCCCACTTATTGTTACTATAATATTTCCACAGTTCATTACTATGAAAGAACTTTCACAAACACTCATCTTGATTTATGTTTCAAGGCCTGACTCAAATGCCCTCCCTGGGATGCTTTCTTTTGTGAATCCTACAAGTCAAAAATAATCTCTCCAACTTCAGAACTGTTTTTTATACCAGTCACAAGTGGTGCTTCTATAATTATGTCCATTATTTTAGCTTTTACTGACCTGCCTTATGGAACAGAGGCTAAATGTTAAGATTTTGGAGTCACTTACTAAATGTCAGCCCTTGAGTAAATTTAATCTACTTAAGCCCCAGGTCCCTCATCTGTCAAAATGTGTTGATAATACCTACATGTGAGGACTAAATGACATGCCTTAGCACAGTATATGGTACACAATAGTTTAATACTGGCAGCTATTAAAAACTGTCCTCTGTTACAGATCTTAGTTCTTCCTAAAGCAGTCAGCACATGATAGATGCCAAGTTTTGGAAACCTTAGGGTGATCTTTGGCTCATCTCTCCTAATATCTCCATGTTCCATTCAGTTACTGATATCTTACAGGTATACTTCTTGAATAAAATGCCCTTTTCACATCCACAGTCCTGCCCAGGACTTAATATCTCAACTACTGAAATGGTCTCCTAAGTGACCTTCCAAGCTGTTCCAGCCCTCCCCATCAAACCACACAGTGCAAACAAAATTGATCCTATTAACATAAAAATAATACTCTCATTGCCGAATCCTCTCAACCTACTTCATCTCCTTGTGGCATTTGGCACTCCTGTCCAAGTCCTCCTTTAAATTCCCTTTTCATACTTCCCTGAAAAATATACCAGTTCTTCTAGCTGCTTTTCATCTGCCTGTTCCTTAACTGTTGCTATTCCCTAGGATTTGTGACCTGGCTCTTTCTCTCATTCACTCTCCAGAGTCCAACTACCCAATTGGAATTCTGAATCCACTACACACAAGGAGGTATGCAACCTTCTATACTAAAATTTCTTCTTCTGTTAAATGGGGATAACATTATTACCTATAACTTCAAGAGCTCAAGTTTGTGTACTTAAAATACATTACTTAAACTCCCCACGGAGTTAGCACTTAGAATACTACCCGACACATGGAAAATACCAAATAGACGTTTCATTTTTTTTTCCTTTGGATTCAATCATTACATATGTAGACAACTCCCAAAACTTCTCTATCATGGTATTAATTACATTGCACTACTTACAAATTTCCTCCATTAGACTGTGGGTTCCTTAGAGCAGGTTAATTCTATCATGGCATTATGAGGGGTAACACATAGTAGGGCACTCAAGAAATATGTGTGGAGTAAACAAATGAATCCTTCTAGGATCATCCCACTACTTATGCTTCATTCCCCCCTCAAAATCTCACTGCATCCCCCACACTCTCCTGAGTCAGCCCAAATCTTCAACTTGGTGTTCGAGATCCTCTGTGATTCACCAATTTCTCCAGCTCCTTTTATTCTTCTTGTGTGCCAGTAAAAAAACCTGATAAGACCCTCCCAAATCTTACGCTTTCCAAAAGCTCCAAGGAGGCCAGTCAAATCCTTTCTACTGAAATGGTTAGTCTCCTGCTGTATTTCAACCACTGGCAAACATACTATACAGAATAAGTGACACACCTCAAAAATATTACATGGGAAGGTTAGAAAGCATACAAAAATGATAGATAATAGTTCATCGGCTCCTGAAAAAAAACAGAAATCAGAATTGTAGAGCTAAAAGAGGCCCTACAGGATATATAGTCCTGGACACTTCAAACAGCATAGTTAAGAGATTTGCTTAAGGCCACACAGTGATCTACTGCTGTCACCAGGATGAGAAATCAGGGTCCCAGGCTGTCGGATCCTCTAAGTCAGCACTGGTTCCACCTAACACACCAGAGCCACTCTCTCCGAGTGTGATCACTCGAAGCACTCTCTCCTTCCTCCAACACTGAGCTGAACACACAACAGGATTTACAGGTATACCCGTTAAGGAGAAACCAAATCCTGCTGCTCCTTGTGTTTTACAAGGCTCTTGGCAACATATCTCTCATATTCTGATGCCCTTATATCCCAGCATTGGTTTTAGATGGTGTTGAAAAGGGTTCAGGCTAAGAACAACAGGTGCCAGACTGCCTGCAATCAGGCACACTGAAGGACAACTAGAGCTTGGGCATGCTGGGTTTGTAACTAATTTAAGAGACTGGGCTTACATTTCCCCTCATATCTTCTCGTACACATCCTGCCATGGGGGTGTAGCCAAACCAAAAGTGGAAAAGGCCTAGCACCTCAGGGTTATAAGAAGTATAGAAGTTGCCAGGCACGGTGGCTCACATCTGTAATCCCAGTACTTTGGAAGTCTGAGGCGAGAGGATCACGTGAGTCCAGGAGTTCGAGACCAGCCTGGGCAACACAGTAAGACCTCATCTCTACAAAAAAATAAACAAAATTATCCAGGTGTGGTTCCAGCTACTCAGGAGGCTGAGGCAGGAGAATCGCTTGAGCCTGGGAAGTCAAGGCTGCAGTGAGCCAAGATCACACCACTGTACTCCAGCCTGGGCAACAGAATAAGACCCTGTCACCAAAAAAAGTACAGAAGTTTATTCTATATATTCTATATATATAAAGTTTATTCTATATATGGATATAGACCACTGGTTCTTAATGGGGTGGTAGTAGTATCTTAATTATACACACATACTGCATGAACACATGTAAGTAAGTCCCCTACCCCAATGATTCCGATGGGAGAAGGGTGAGGATGGAGGAAGCTAGATATGGGCATTTTGAGATATCTTTCAGTGATTTCCAGCCGTGATTGAACCACTGATTAAATCCTAAGTATCTGAGAACGAACCTGCCTAAAAAGGCAAAATACACTAATGCTGATTAATCATGGCTCACATTTTTTAATGTGATTCATAGCTCACAAAGCCCTTACACATGTATTATCTTCACAAGAACTCTGGAAGGTTGGCAATGCAGGCAACACCACTACTGTTATTCTAAAGAGGAAACTGAGGCTCGGAGGAAACATGACTGCCTTGGATTCCAAAGCTTACTGGCAAGAACTGAATTTGGACCTCCTATTTTTCAAATCTAATGCTCTTTTAGGAGAGCTCTAACAACCTGGCAGTAAATGATAAAGGCTGAATGAACTGACGCCCAAAATCTGATCTAGCATTACTGATGAACTCACAATATGGACTACAGTCCCATCCACTGTCATTTTTCTCTTTTGCTTAGAGAGGACAATATTTTTTTTCTTCTCTCACTTTCTGTTCTCCTCAAAGCACCAACCACAAAAACATCATGTACTAGCTCTACTGAGTGAGGCAAAAATCTTAGGGTTGGATGGATGCCAGGAGGCTGGGATCAATAGCAGTTGTGTTTAGAATTCAGACATGCACAACTCATGTTAAAAGCAATTAAATGAGGCTGAAGCCTTCTGATAATATACTTTCCAAAGAAAGCTGTGCTAATATAAATAAATGGATGAGCTTGAGAATATTTATCATTTCCAACTGAAGGAAATGAGATAATTTTATGAAATAAAAATCAAATGTGTCTGCAGTAAGGGGGAAAACTAATGTACACAGCTGAAATCAAGATAGGTAAAATAAAACAATTACTTAATTCTAACAGTAATCATCTTATAATCCAAAGACAGATAAATGATAGAATTCTTGGATAGAATTCTTGATAAAAGAACTTTTAGATCATGTATATACCATGTCTGCAGCATTTTCCAAGTTTAACATTTTATCTGGAATCATAAAAGATTTATTTCCTTAAGTAAAGAGAAAAATGAGGCTACATTAACAAAAAGTGCCTACTTCCCCCTTAATAAGATCGTAAACTCTTAGTACGGGACCAGACACAGTCCAGGTACGTTACAGATGCTAAGTACCTTTAGACTGTAGATGGTGAAAGGAAATAAATATTTAATTCACATAAGATGCACATGGAAAAATAAATAACCAGAATCTATGGTAAGAATGAGGTAAGTCAAATGAATATGCCTCCTCATGGGAAGATAGTCACTTCTTTATTAGATGATCTTTCAAGCTTTGTATGTTTCTGAATTTCTATGGTTAGTTACTATTACTCTATTTCAATTTATAAAGTTACAGTAGTCACATATAATGATCACTCAGACCAATGTCCCTTTCATCACCCTTGTGTTCCTTTATTCTAAACAAATGCCAATTCAATAGCTCTTAGTGTCCTATCAGATAGCATGAAGAGTAGAGATCTCCACAACATTCCAAGGCCACCAAACCACCTCATAAGTTTATAGTAGAAACTAAAACTCACTGGGGTGGGGAGGAGGTTAAATGTCTCTGAACAGCAGAATGATGACTACGCTCCTCCTTATTTAAAAAATACAATTTCTTCATTTTAATTTACACCAGAGTCGAAATAAAGCTCATTTTCTCATTTAGGGGAAATTGTTTTGTAAGTTTTAGGAGGTAAAACATCACACTTCTTGGAACAAGGGGATTTCGAAAGAAATGTGTATTTGAATAATATAAATTATTAATTGTCTTTCATAGCTTTCATTAAACATGAATGACTCCAGGGACTAAGGCTCCTGATGCTTCTAGAATTACAAGAGTTATCCATAATATCTTATATTTCCGAATCTACAGATTAAAATATCTAGGCTGAAAGCATATAAAGAGATCTCATCTACCCCCATCATTTCTTTAGAAGTAATCTTTGGCCGGGCTCAGTGGCTCATGCCTGTAATCTCAGCACATTGGGAGGCCGAGGCGGGAGGATCACTTGGTGCCAGAAGTTCATGACCAGCCTAGTCAACATAGAGAGATCCTGTTTCTACCAAAAATAAAAATAAAAAATTAGCCAGATTTGGTGGTACATTCTTGTAGTCCTCGCTACTCAGGAGGCTAAGGCGGGAGGATTGCTTGAGCCCAGGCGGTCAAGGTTGCAGTGAGCTATGATAGTGCCACTACACCACAACCTGGGCGACAGAGTGAGACCTTGTTGATTAGATTGACGAAAGGGAGAGAGAGAGAGATTTTTTGGCTGGAGTGCAGTGGTGCAATCTTTGCTCACTGCAACCTCCGCCTCCCAAGTTCAAGCAATTCTCCTGCCTCAGCCTTCCCGAGTAGCTGGGACTACTGGCGCGCACCACAATGCCCGGCTAATTTCTTTTGTATTTTTTAGTAGAGACAGAGTTTCATCATGTTGCCCAGGCTGGTCTCAAACTCCTGAGCTTTAATTGATGTATGGCACACCTCCAAAAAAGTGCACAAACCATAGGCTTATAGCTTGATGAATTTTCACAAAGTAAATATACCCCATGTAACTACCACCCAGATTAAGAAATTAGAACACTCTCAAGTTCTCTAGGAGCCCCCTTCACACTCCTTTCCAGTAATGACTCCCTCTTTTCCTCAAAGGTAAACTCTAACCCCAGATACTAGTATTGCTTTTACAAAAAAACCTTTATGTAAATACAGTATCATAGTATTTACTCTTCTGTCTGGCATCTTTTGCTCAAAATCATGTTTTTGAAATTTGCCCATTATTGGATGTAGCAGTAATTCCTTCATAGCTATATAACATTTCGTTATATGACTATGCCACAATTTATCTACCCTACAATTTAGGTTATTTCTAGTCTTTGACAGTGATACTTAGTGCTGCTGTGAGAAACACACTCACCCATCCAAATGTAAAGAATGGACTTAGAGGTGCAAAGAACAGCAAATGTGAGACTTTAATAATGGTCTTGCAAGATCAGGTGTCTGGTAGGCAGGCACGTCCAGGGCAGTCACAACAGGTAATTTATCTGGGCAGGAAGCACCCAGCAAGGGAGAGAGATGTAGGCTGGGAGGCTAGGCCAGTCTCTCCTTTACACATTTTTCTGCCTGTCTCTCTTTTACACATTTTTCTGCCTGCTTTATATTCGCTGGCAGCTGATTAGATTGCACCTACCAGATTAAGGGTGAATCTGCCTTCCCTAGCCCACTGACTCAAATGTTAATCTCTCTTGGTAACACCCTCACAGACACACCCAGGATCAATACTTTGTATCCTTCAATCCAATCAAGTTGACACTCAGTAGTATCAACTAGCACATTAGGAAACTTATGTCTGTTCTTTTTCTGTGTTCCATCTCTGTTATTTCCTTTTCCCACTGGCTTTTTTTCTCCTTTAAGATATGGAGGAAATGGAGCCTTCCTTTCCTTTTAAGAAACAGTGGCGGCCAGGCACAGTGGTTGATGCCTGCAATCCCAGTACTTTGATAGGCCAAGGTGGGCAGATCACTTGAGGTCAGGAGTTCGAGACCACCCTGGCCAACATGGCAAAACTCTGTCTCTACTAAAAATAGAAAAATTAGCTGGGCAAGGTGGCGTGTGCCTGTAGTCCCAGCTACTTGGGAGGGTAAGGCACAAGAATCACTTCGGCCTGGGAGGTGGAGGTTGCAGTAAGCTGAGGTCGTGCCACTGCACCCTGGGTGATGAAGTGAGACTGTCTCACAAAAAAAGAGTAAAAAGAAAAAAAAATAGTGGCTTCCTCCTCCTCCTCCTCCTCCCCATCTTCCTCCCCTTTTCTTCCTCCCTATGACTGACTGTCTTCAATTTTGACTAAGTGTTAGGAGTATGGCTGTTTCTGCTTACATACCATATGGCAGTGTTCTCAATTTTTTTCAGTATACGAAGACGTTTAACATCAAACTATTTACAAGATGATAATTCTACAGTGGTATATGTCATTTAAGAAAATACAAGACAAAAAAGTACTCTGAATTTAGCAAAACAAACAAGTTCACATTTTGTTAATATAGCCTTTACATACTTTTAAGCAATGATAATATATATGTATGGTACAGATAACTTATTCACTGTATAGTCAATGCTGAGAATTTCAGAATTTCCTAGTAATAACATGGAAAACCCACACAGATTCTTGTACCATAGGCTGAGAATTACTAAAATCAAGTCTTATAATAGTTCTCTAGCCCTGCCTCTATTTCTTCACATAAGCAACAGGATTCTGAGTTATGAAACAAAACAAGAAGAAGAAGAAAGGAGGAAAGAATCTACATGTTTTTTTCAACTTAGAGACTTTTGTATACTATATCAGAAATTATGATGGTATAATCTTACAACAGCCAGTAATGACTACTAACAGTCAAAAGAATTCCCATCATTTAGACCATTAATGAATGCTAATACATACAAAAATACAGGCAAATGATCCTAAGTATCAGTCTCCACAATCACAATGGTCACATCCACACATACCCACATACACAGTTCTCTACAAAGTAGAGCATGTAACCACTGGAATAACACAGACTCAGCCACATAATGAAACTGACCACAATGATTCAAATACAGTTAATTTGTTCTGCTAGATGTGCCTATAAATCCCTAACTCAAGTATATAAATGTCAAATTATCTCTAACTTGACTTAAGCTGAATAAACTATGACGAAGTATAAAGGGCATCACCTGGATTGATTTACTGTTTAGACTGTTTCATTGGAAAGAATCTAAATGACCACCCAACTGAGCAGACTATCAGACCATTTAATAATACAACTATTTTCTACAACATAAACAAAGGGATATATATACACACAGCCCCTTTTTTTTGACACCTTTCTCAAATTTATTATGAATCTGTTTTCCTCAAGTTTTATCTGGTTAGTACATTTTGCAAGTTTAATAAAAGAAACAGTATTCTGACTCTAACACCAAACATTTGTTCTCTGAGAAGTATTAGAATAAACACATTCTGACATAGTCATTAAAATTCTGCCTTAAATTAATCTGCTCTAATACTCCAAGTGTAAAAGGTTTGACTTGTTTCCTGAAAAATTTCCTCATATCCCCAGAGTTAATGGCTGCCCTGAACAGGTGTAAGGCCATCCTTAACACCCAGTGCAGAGTCATCAGTGGTCAGAGTCAACGAGTGCAATCCGACCTGGATCCGAGTGCTAGCTCTCCTACAATCTAACCACATTTGAATAAGGTCACAATTATTCAGGCTACTCATGTTCAATGGCATCAAATGCAACATTCACCATGATACTGCCAACAAAGACATTTTAGCAGGATCCACTTTTTTGGTCAATCAACAAATATTTATGAGCAAGGACCTGCATCACACAGTGAAGTCACAACTTCCATGGGCATTCAGTTCCAAAGTTGATAGGCAAGGTGAAAATCCACATATCAAATTACCCTAGACTATCCCTTTTACCACCCATACAGAACCATATACTTAAGTTTTCCATATGCAACTTGAGGAGCTCGAAGTTAGATAAAAGGAAGGAAGAAAGGCAAAATCAATATGCACATCTTAGGACAACTCATCCTTTAAGAATTTATTAAATTCTTCGCAAATAGGGCATGCGTGAAGGATTCTAATGGGATTCTGATTGCCTACAGAGTTTACTACATTGTTTTAATATTAAGAATCTATCTTCTTAATACAGATTCACGGATTTGTTTAACACAAGATGGGGTAGTAGGGAAGTAGGAACTTGGAAAGGGCTGAGTGTGTTAGATACATCCAGTCTGGCAGAATGGAAATTCACTGTATTCTGCAGACCCAGGTGCTAGACCTCAAGGAGCTTATAACTGACATAGCATTAACATGTAAAATGTTAACTTTAATAATGAATATAGTTGCATTTCACCGATTCAAATATCTACAGAGCATTTATTATGTGCCATCCATGAAAAAAACTCAGCTGCCGCTCTCAAGGAGTTTATAGTCTAGTGATGAGAGACAATCACCAAGTAACACGGCAGAATAACGTACACGAAGTCCGGTGGTCCAGAAAGGAAGAATGTCATGAGTCGGCCTGAAGGAGGCAGAAAACGCTTCAAAACAGAAACAGTTCAGAGGAAAAAGCAATGAAGGAGAAGATATCCTAGGCAGAGGGAAAATGTGTATAAAATTTAAAAATCAGGAAGATATGAGAATATGGTATGTTTAACAGGTCTTTCTGGGCTGGAAATAATGGTAAATGTTTCCTAATATTTTATTTGTAAGAAAAAATTAAGCTGCTGGGATTCCGGTGAGATTTTATAGTAACTAATAGGAGACGCACAATATTCTGTATCCGCCTATGGTTCTGTTCTGTTTCTTAATATTCTGTTTCTCAATGCAGCCACCTATAAAAGAGAACTAATTGTGGATAAGGAGAGCAATTTCAGGAGAAGAAATATTTATTTGTAACTTCTGCTTCAGTTTTTAAGACTCTCAAATTGAATATTCTTGACTACCTCGGAAATGACTTATGGCCTAATGCTTAAGAGTCAACGCTTCGGCGTCATATAAAGCAGATTTGCATCCTGGCTCTGCCATTTCCTAGCTGTATATTCTTGGGAAAGTTACTTCAACTTCCTAAGCTTCAATTTCCTCATCTACAAAATAAGAGGTAATAACATGAGTGACCTCAGCACTGTTTGCGAGGAGATGGCCAACTGTGAGCCAGAAAGCCTGCCCTCAGCCGACAAGCACTGTGATGAGAGACAGGCATACAAAGGAAAACAAGAGCTAGAGCCAAAGAGAGAGAGAAGTGCAACCACATCAGCACTGTAATTATTGGAGGTGCTCTAGACAGGGGACCATGGGAGTAGTTCCAAAAGCAGGAGCCCACAATATGTGACAGAGTCAGAAAAATCTTCATGAAAGGGGTAACCTTTTACACATGCTGAGAACAGGCCCAGAAAGATAAATGGCATACCCCCAGCCACCCAGAAACTTTAAGACATAGCCTGCTTTCTAGATCTCAGCCCAGAGTTCTTTCTTTACTAAAGGTATTTGCTATTAGTAATTTTCCATGACTAGTCGTTAGATCATGTATCATGGATGCGATTTGTTTTTACATAGAAAAAGAAAAAAAAGCAACATACAGAAAGAGCATAGAACAATAAACAATACCAGGGAATGAAGATTCAGGAAACCTGGGGGCATATACCAGTTCTGCCACCAAAGAAGGTATGACATTAGGCAAGTCATTCACTTGCTTTCAGCCCTAACTTATTTGGCTACTTTAAAAGTATTAGCTATGTAGCTATGTATGTGTACATTTAAGGAAAACAGTATTTCAAACAAAATCTTCCCTGGAAGCTCAAAATGTTAAGAGGAAAATAAAGTTGAGCTGGTCTGGATGAGGACTAAATGGAACCCTAGAGTCTAGCAAATAATTTTCTCATGCGGGGGTGGTGGGGGGTGGAGAGGAGAGCCCATAGGTCACTCAATATAATACTGAAAACCACTGGAGTAGATCAGTGGCTGCCACACTCGCTCTTCAATTTCATGGATCAAAAAAAGCTCAAAAAAGATTTTAAAGGAGTGAAATGGGTTTTTACTTTGTCAAATAATAAGACTTTTAAAAAAATTATCAGTATTATTTCATAAATGAAAGGATATTTTAGCACCAAAAAAGTAGGAAGAAAGAACAAAATATCAATTGAATAAAATTAGCTTTGCTTTATGAAACTACTGTTGAGTCAGAGAAAAAGTCGCTGAAGACCAGTAGATTAAAAAGTCAGTCTAGAGCATCTCTCAAGTCTATTAGTTTTTTAAGGTTTGTTTTGTTTTTTTTGTTTGTTTGTTTTGTTTGAGACAGAGTCTCGCTCTGTCACCCAGGCTGGACTGCAGTGGCGTAATCTTGGCTCACTGCAGCCTCCACCTCCCGGGTTAAAGTGATTCTCCTGCCTCAGCCTCCCAAGTATGCTGGGATTACAGACGCGTACCATCACACCTGGCTAATTTCTGTATTTTTAGTAGAGACAGGATTTTGCCATGTTGGCCAGGCTGGTCTTGAACCCCTCACCACAGGTGATCCACCCATCTCGGCCTCCCAAAGTGCTGGGATTATAGGCATGAGCCACCATGCCCAGCTTAGAGTTTTAAAATTAATTAACTACTACTTCTTCAGACCTCCTATTCTGAGAGCTCTAACTTCAACACTACTTTTCTATTAGTACAGAGATTACCTTAGGTATTCAAGAAACTATTACCTAAAACCACTATTTGTTAAGTATAAATAAAAACGCAATACAAACCAAAAAATAAAAACAAGTGAAAATGTACAACATCTATAAAACTTCAACCTCAAAATGTATGACATATTAATTTTCCCCACACCTAAAAAATATGAACTATAATCATCATTTTTAATATAGTCAAAACAACTTTTAACTATTTTAAGTGTTTGAGCTCTTCCCTACTCTTTGTTCCTTCATAGTCAGTGTTCAATTTCATCAGCCTCAGACTTTTGTTTAATAAATCATACTTTGGCCAGTTGCAGTGGCTCACATCTATAATCCCAGCACTTTGGGAGGCCGAGGCAGGCAGATCACAGGGTAAGGAGATCGAGACCATCCTGGCTAACACGGGGAAACTCTGTCTCTACTAAAAATACAAAAAATTAGCTGGGCGTGGTAGCACATGCATGTAGTCCCAGCTACTCAGGAGGCTGAGGCAGGAGAATCGCTTGAACCCAGGAGGCGGAGGTTGCAGTGAGCCAGGATCGCGCCACTGCACTCCAGCCTGGGTGACACAGCGAGACTCCATTTTAAATAAATAAATAAATAAATAAATAAAAATCACACTTACTTTTCAAAAGCAGCACAGTAGTGAGATATTTCTGAGGATCTATTTCCTCAAGTTTCAGCACTGTTGTTCCTTTTCCTTACATTTCTACAAAATCATTCCAGCGACCAGGGATTCCTACTAGCACTTGTGACCCTCAAAGCAAAAGGAAATCTAGCTACATAATGAGGTAAAGCTGTATTTCAGGATTATGTAACCTACCTGAACTCAAAAAGCAATGTGGTCTATTGATCATTGCTACAAGTATTTTTCTAGATCTTAGTTTAAAATCTGTAGGTCATAAGAATATACGACATCTTGTTAGCCAAAGTAAAAACAATTCTATTGTGCAGTTCAAGTATTTCTCTGCTAAAGAAAGTTTTGATACCCAAAAGACCTCTATTTCCCAAACCACTATTAGGTACCCAGCAAACCTTCGTAACAGTTTCAGCTTCGTATTTATCTTCCATTCCCAATTCTGCACATAATACAATCTAGGCAGAACTTAGATCTATCTTTTAACAAAAAGTCGTATCGGATTCCTGAGAGGTCCATTCCAACTTTAGTTTATCTTACTCACACTTTAAAGCAATTTTTCTTAGAAGCACTTTCAATATGCCAGAGAAGATTCATTTCTAAAATTGAAAATTCGCATTATCATTAAGTTTTCTCTTTTCTGGGAAATAAAGATAATTCCATGAAACTTCATTCAAGCACTTTCCCCAAAATTAAAAAAAAAATACCGTGTCCTTTATATCCTTCTTTGTATAATAAAATGATGTTTGCTGCATGAAACACAAAACAAGGTAGAAAGACAGCTATGTGAGTCCTCTCTTTGTTACACTTTCAGTTTCTATGCAGTGATTGCTTAAAATAGCTATAAACAGCTATGACTACATTTCCTGGTAAATTAAGTCTGCAAGTACCACATTCTTTGACCATTAAAATATCTTCTGGATAGCTTGTAGGTTCAGGGATCAAAGGGATGCTCTAGCTGGAATCTGACTAAAGTGATTCAGGAGGCAATATCCTAACTAATACAATGATTAGGTTTACATAAGAGGATCAACAAGAAGACAAAGTTTACTCAAAAACCAAGTCACATCTGTCATTTAAAGCACACACACTGAGAGAAACCTGATAATTTACATCATATTTCTCCTTACATATCACAGAAATTTGTGCCATCACCCCTTTACCAAGTGTTTCCAAATAATATCTTCTGGGTCTGCTTCCAAAAGGCACCTCAAAAGCCATGAGAGCCTTCATCCCCTGTCACTTTCATTTGAAAGGAAGCTGGGTGCAAAAGGTTGGTTTGAGCTCATTCCTTGGGCTCTGTCAGTCAGCCTGAACCTGTCACTGCAGACAGTCCTCAGTGTCTTGAGGAATGTTTGAGTCCTGGCTGCAGACCAGCCACTGATCCCTCTGGTAATATCACTCTTACAAAAGGGCTGCCATCTCTGAGCACTCAGACAAGGGCTGTGAAATGGAGGTAGCTAAACTATTCAGAGCAATAATAAAACACAGCCTCTGTCTATTTAAAGCTCCTGGCTGAGCTGCAAAGCCATGTCAGCTCTTCTTTCTGTTCTTAGCCCGATCCTTAGTGGTTACATAGAAATGAGACCTTCTCTTGACAAGAAAAATCTTCCTCCTTTTTTAGATGTCAGGAAACAAACACACAGGACAAACACAGAAGGGGAGCGGGAAATGGAAGGAAGAGTTTGGCGTAAGGAGTTCACTTCAGAGATCAACCCTCACTGAAAATGCCTGATTCTGACGACTTTACCATTTTTTCATTTCCCCAGCAGACACAGTATTAAAACCAAATATACACACCAATTTACAGGGGAATAAAAGAAGAAGTTTCCAGGAGGATAGCTCAAGGGTGAGAGCAATTTCTTACAACTTAAATCACTATGAAAAAAAAAAACACCGAGCATACACCATCAATAAATATAAAAAACAAACCATATTTAGTAATATATATACAAATATGCATGAATAAACACAAAGGAAATACAGTAACAGGGCTTTCTTTGGCTCTAGATTATATCTTTCATTTTACATTTATATATGCAGAAATGAGGGCTTCTTAGTGAAATAAAATAGGCTTATTTTATGCTGAACATGCAATATTCATAAATATCAAATGCTTTTATTAGATTTAAGATTTTCTTCTTAAATTTAAATCTTTTCCACTACAGCCTCTGAGATCTAGTGTCCCTGCCATGGTGGTTCACGCCTGCACATTAAAGCATATGCAGAAGCCTCCACCTTATTTAGCAGTCGGGCTGCACACACTGGAGCTTTCGTTTTCCGGCACCTTTGAAGACAGAGTGATATTTAATACCGAATATAAGCAGTCTTTTCATCTTACACTGTAGAATAATTGCTTCCCACTTCAGAACTATAGCATGAGTTATCATCTCTGACTTGCTCTCTAAGTGCTATGGCCAGCATGGAAAAAAAATGACAAAGAATATTATAGGCTTCCTCAAGGGAGTTGGAGCTTTGCTAACTGCCAAGAAGAAATCATGGCTAGTCAGAAACAGCACAATGAGATACAGCATGAGAAATGACATACGTTATTGGGCCCTAGTTCTAGGAAATCGTTTCTACTAAACGTCCTCAGAATGCAGAAGCTGAACACTTCTCAGTGATGAACAAATTAGATAAAAATCATAGCTGCACGTGGACGGTGTTTATAATTATACATACATACTTGAGGAAAACTGTACATATGTATTTGCTGAAAAGTATCTGTTACAGAATATAGTAAAAGTGGGAGATACAGAATGCTTTTCCCCTAGATTCTAAGAGCTGAACTGATGCTTTCAGAGTTACCTGTTATGCGGTTGGGTTCACACAGGCTGTCTACCTGAAGATGATACAGATGAAAATCCTATCAGGCCTGGCCCACAGAGTCAACTGTCTTTTGTATTTAACAGATGCAAAATATATGGAAAAAAGTGGTGGAGTAAATGGGGCAAAGCCCAGCAAATTATCTTAGGGATTTTTCATCCTGCACCAGAGGAATACAAGAAAGTGAATAGAAGGCCACATGGGCTTGAATCCAATTGGAATATCATGATATACAAATAATAAATAAAATCCATGTTAAAAAGAAGAGGATTTAAATTCCGTTTTAACATTATAAGCATTGTTCTTGCCAAAATATAAAATGCTTTTGTCAATTCTACCTGAACAGAGCTTGGAAAAATAAATGTATATAAACCCTTACCTTTGCTTGTCTCTTGTTGGCTTCTCTTCTGGCTTCCCTTTCTTTCAGTCTTTTCTCCTGGAGACAAAGAAGAGGAGAAAAATTAGCAGCATATAATTAGGTATAAAACAGACTACACATTCATTACAGTTTTATTTCCTAAAGCTAACTAATATATGACATTCATTTTTCAACAAATGTTTACTGACTACTACTATGGGATTGGCAGAAGTATTCATGAATCAAGAATGTGTCAGACAGATCTGGAATCAAATCCCAGTTCTATATCACTTACTCTGGCTATGCAATGGTTAGTACTGATTTTCAGATAAAACACACACTAACAGGATAGGTAAAACATAATGTACAATTATACAAGAGACACATTTTAGAGATTACTTGGAATTTCTAGAAACCAAGTTCAACGGAAGGAAATGGAAAGGAGAAAAAAGAAAAACTCAGAAAGCTTTTGGCTTGCTTATTATCAAAGAGCTTCTTTAGAAAATGAATGATCTCAAACCTGGGTCTTCATGTGCCAAATCTAGTGCTTTTTGCAATACATTCTAATAAAAATAAAAATGTTAACATTCGGGGGTTAAACATTAACAAATGTGACTTTAAAAACAGAAGAAAATAATAACTAGTATTATTTTAGCAAGCAGCCAATTAATGCAATAGTGATTATCAAACTTTATCCCTGAATTGGTTCTCTAATGAGATTATAAGAGATGTTCTGCCACTAAATTAAAATAATCTCAATGCTTCCCCAAGTTTTGGGGAAAAATAAGTTAATGGATGGCAGTTTCTAAACAATTTTTGCCTAAATTAAGTTGGCACCAATTACTGATTTTCTTTGAGGATTAGCAGACTACAAAATATATGAAAGAAGCAAAACAAGATTAAAGAAAAAATCTGATATAACTGATCATAATTAACGCTTCATCTGAGCTGGCTTTAGCTTGTGGATACATGTATTTGTAGCTTTATCTCCCTTCTCTTCTCACCCCACCTCCCATGCAGAGTTTTCCTGTGTTAGACATTAAAATGGAACATAACTACATTTTATGTTATTCTACGAAGATCACAATGACTTCTGAGTGTTTTACTGCTTACATTAACATTAAGACTATAGCTACATATCAAGGAACTACAGAGAGCAATAAAACTGTACTTTCATAAAAATTTCTTTGTCCATTAGCACATTACTGTTATTTTCTTACCAACAGAAATAGCTCAGAATTATTAAGTATCAACAATGTGCTAGGCATTTCATATAACAATTTGGTTTTTTATCTTTTTAAATCTATGTAACAGAACTTATAAGGTATTACTATTCCCATTCTATAGATGAAAAATGGAAGATCAAAGTAACTAAGTAACTGCCTGATGTCACGCATAGTAAGTGATGGACTTGGGACTAAACTGGGCCTGGGGAACCGAAGTCCTCACTCCCTCAAATCTAGCACACCACTACACTTCATACTCCGCCACTGGAACGTTGACTTCACCTTGTAGGTTCGTACACAGTATTTGTATCCGTATCAATGTTTTAGACAAATATTGCCAATTCTTTTATCATTATAAATAGTCTGCTACCATACAGGTCTTTTCATCTTGATAGCATTTTTTTTTTTCTGACAGCATTTTATAGACATCACTTAATTTTGCCAGTTTTCTGTGCAGAAGAAACAGATAATTGACCACATTTAAAAGCCATGCAAATTTTTGTTGTAATTATTCAACAACTGATCTTCCTCCAACACATCAGTATCTGAAAATGGCACTTCAAAGTTGCAAAGAATAACTTCGATATATTCACATTAGAAAAACCCTTTCTACTCAAGCAAACATAACCATGCTGGGGTTTTCCATTTAGTCATTTTAATCACAGCAGAAAAAAATCGACAATTTTCTACTTTTACTGAATTCCAATATTAATTCATTATAGTCATAAAAGATATTTTAAATTTCGGCTTTAAATTGGCTATCAGAATTTACATGTGCATACAAATGAGATAATTTTCCCTTCTAAATTTTCTACCAAAATTTTCAGACGGACAAGAGATATCCAAAGGCTTTTACAACATGAAGCGAATGTTACCAAGACGTGAAACAAATGCGCTAATGACAAACTTTTAATACTGAGTGAAACTAAAAGAAAATAATTTGAAGTGAATCATTAGAAAATGTTTCTTTCTTATCTGAAAAAGCTTTATTAGTACTCTGAAAAGAGCCAAGAGTAAACATCAAGACAGAAGCAAAAGAACTAGAAGTAGATATATCATAATTAAAAAGTTAGAAAATGAATATATTCTTTGTGGGAGTAGGAAAAAAATAATTTTTAAAGACAGTTTATGACATATGACAAAACATAAAGATAAAAGGCTAGAGTACAATTACTTCAGAAGAAAAGTATAAGTGAATTTTGTTAGATTCAGTAACTGAAGTCCTCCTCCCCTTTTAATTAGGTGTGGCTCAAATGCCTTAAATCCTTTATTTTTCCTATTTTATTTTTGAGGACATACTGGTACCAAAAACTATTTTATGCTACAAAAAAAGAAGGCAAAATGTTATCTTTAGTTCTGCGATGCTACAAATGCTTAAGTATAAGGGGAGCATGAAATTCAATAATGAAAATCAAATTCACAAGGGACAGAAAAACAGAAAATCAAATTTCAAGGTATAAAATACTACCTTTATAGATACTATACTTCTTTTGGATTCTCACACACTATAGGTCCTTAGCTTCCAGAAAAGAAACTACCATGAAATATGAATTTCATGAGCAGTCATGACTACTAATTTAAACTTTTTCATTCTAGGGTGATACTTGAAAATTTGTAATTTGAAAATAAGACTCATTTTTGGGAGGTTATGAAAGTATAATCCATTTGCATGACTCTCAGGCAACTGTGTCAGTTTGGTAAGGAATTGACTCCCCAGCTATCACATAAGGAAGAAGGGGACATGTATCTTTACTTCAGTATTAGAATAACCTATTTTTCAAAAAAGAAAGCTGGCTTAACAAAAGCGAGCAAAAGAAAGATCATGAGAATTGTTAAGTCCCAAAGATATCCCCTGCCCTCCAAGAACAAAATTCCAGTAAACCTAAATCCTTCCCAGGAACTTAACACAACAAGGTTCTCCGATCTGTTACCTATTTTACAGAGTTTTGCTTGAACGACACTAAAAAGTGGACTTCTATGTATAAATCTGTAACAACTATAACAAGGATACGAAGACGGAATGAGAAAAACAAATTGATGTGGAAACACTGATTCACTAGTTAAATCCTTTGAATATTTACCGAGCCACATGGTAGGCTCTGCATACATATAATGGGCAAAACAGATATAGACCATTGCCCTTTGCAGTTTATAACTTAATCCTATCAGACTCCCTGATTCCACTGGCACCAAACTGCTCCCTGCTCCTCAACCCCAATCTCTACCTACTCACCATCAACCTAATAACCAACCCACCTCTCCAACACCATATGGTTTTTTAAAAAATCCCCAAAAGGAAGCAAGAAAATAGATCAGATTTATGTAATTCTGAATACTTGTCTCATTTTTGATGCTGGATATAAAGAGAGCCCAAACACCAAGATATTGAGCTAAATGTCACTAGATGTTATAAGCTTACGAGAATAAGAACAGAAACCTCCCCCCAGGCAGACATCTCCAAATGATAGGCAAAGGTTCTATAGCAACAGGTTGGCTTCCATTTTAATAATAAACCTGGTTGTGACAGTAGAAGGGAGAAACTAGAAGGAAAAAGGGTTGTAATGAAAAGGATCTTTTATCCTCTCATATAAATAAGCTTCATTCACAACATCCATTTCAGAATTAGGCACCAGATGCTGAGTCCCCTGTCCTCAAGATGACACTTCTGATCTTAGTAAAATTTCGTAAGGACCATGTGAGCCAGACCAGTCTCTGGCTCTCTTACATTAGACTCTTAAATGGCCAGAGCTATGGAAAAATGGATTCTGGCACTAGTATATGTACATATATAGCTATGCAATGAACATTCAGCAATAAGTGGTATTAGTATGGAGTCTTAAACTATACTACTAACCACGACATTTAATTTATTAGAGATCAATGACCTTGTTCTGGAAACATGAAAAATTTCCATTATTTGTCATCTGTTCTTCAAAACCTTCTACTCTCATGATCATCCTCCACCTTTTAATTCACTGCTTCAGTTACCCTCCTGTAAAAGAACGTCTGATGGCTTGAAATAGGTAGCAACACAGCTGAACAGTTAAAAAGCATAAAGTTTAAAGAGTAACAAAGACCTTGGGGTAAGAGTCCCAGGGCTGCTGTTTGCAAGCTGCAGGGTTCTGGACACATTACTTGACCCTTCTAAGTCTTAGTTTTGTAAACTGTAAAAATGATGCTAGCTCACTGATTTCAGAAGTTAATTATTAGCATGTAATATGATGATACATGTAAACTTACTGCAAGGTCCAGTTAAGCAAGTGTTACTTGTTATTGTTAATATTCTTGTGGCTACTATTCCTCAGATGCCTGATTACAGTTTCCCTCTTTCTTAACTATCACACAAATTTATGGTTAAGTCAACTGGATTCCATGCCAACCTAATTATGTGTCAACAACAATAAAACAAGATAGATTTTCTAAAGTCTTCCTTTAATCCTTTCTTAACTTTCTAATGTTCATGCTGGTAGTAAGTGGAAACTAGAGTAATGCTGTACCATCTCTGGAAGCAGTCCAGAGCCACATCTTGACATGTTTATGTTATCTAAATTCATAATCCGATATAGATAAAGCACTCGAATTTCAAGGGAATGAAAGAGCTTCATAATGAATTGTTTTTCTCTATTCTCAGCTGTGATAGCAAATATTATCACCTTCAATACAAGTCATCTTTCAGAACTAAGAATGATGACACAACACAGAGCAGATTTTCACTCCATTGAAGTAAAAATCATTCAAAAATAGGATCCATGGCCTATCTTTCAACAGTTCTGACTGAATTATTAGAAAACACATTGCTTCTATGTAAGAGTAGCATTTTGTCTTTACAGTTTACTAGTTTACTAATGGTTTCATATGCAAATGTTACAGCTTTTGCTGCACTTTTATTTCCAATGATTGATTCCAGACGTTCTAAAGAGAAAATAAAAATAACAGACCTATTTAAGCACAGCTACCTATAAGTGCCAGACAAAGCTGAAGGCTGAGGTGGTCTCAGAAGACAGCAGTGCTTAAAGGCTACAACGACAACTCATGAAGAGCAACTAAAGCTGCTAAATGACCCAAGGCAGTTATAGAAGGATCCCTGAAGTCCAGAGTAGCAGCTATGAATTTTGGCAAGCAGGCAGCTTGAGTTCTACTCCCAGTGATGCCATGAAACTATATGGTTTGGTTTGGTTTGTACTCTAAACCAGTTAGAACCTTTAGACCTCTTATATACAAGGGAATTGAAATTCATATGTCAAATAGATGTCTGCACTCTCATGTTTATTGCAACATTATTCACAATAGTCAAGATGTGGAAAAACTGAAGTGCCCATCAACAAACAATGGATTAAATAAATGTAGTATATATATGTACGATGGAATACTATTCAGCCTTAAGGAAAATACAGAATTCTGTCATTTGCAACAAGAAGACGTTTAGCGGAGTGAAATAAGCCAGGCAGAGGGGCAAATACCACACGATCTCACTTATCTGTGGAATCTAATTCATAGAAGTAGACTTCATAAGAGCTCATAGAAGTAGAGCATAGAGTGGTGGTTACCAAAGGACTGGGTGGAAGGCGTGCAGGGGAGATGGGCAAAGGGAAGATATTGGTTATAGTGTATAAAGTTTCCATCAGACAGGAGGAATAAGTTCTGATGATCTATTGCACAGCTTGGTGACCATGTTAATAATAATGTATTGTATACTTCAAAATAGCTAAAAGAATGGATTTTTAATGTTCTCACCACAAAGTAATGATAAATATTTGAGGTGATGGTTATGTTAATTAGCCTGATTTGATTATTGCACAACATATACATGTAATGACATATCTCATTGTACCCCATACATACGATTATTGTGTCAATTAAAGATAACATAAAATTTTAAAATAAACAATAAATTTAAAAAATTTTTATAATTCAGTTTCCTAAATCTTTAAGACAAAGATTTACTTGAATCACATTAGAAATTATGTAGCTTTCAGAATCTGGTAGATGAAAATATGATTCAAAGACAGGTGCAATAGTATGAGGGAAAAACAAGGACAAAACGAGTAGTTGAGTCCTACTATACTAAGACTGAGTGCACATGCAAAGCTAGGATTCAAGGCTGTCAACTTTTAAACGCAAGAGCAAACAACTACTTCCAAACAGAATCTTTAAGACTAAATTCACTTACATATTAAATATCCTATCCTTTAAACCAAATATATAACAAAATATTTTGAACATACTGAAAAAAAATTGCCAAGGTTTACAAAATCTTCTACAATTAATATACATTAAAAGAAATGTGTCAAATACAGAAGCATGTGATAGGTTTTATGAAGTTTTTGTTCATATGCAAAATTCATTCAGGCACATCCCTTATTCACAACTTTGGGTCAAAAGTTTCGTCACCTTTTTCTGTCTTCCTGAAGTAAAGCTTCCCCTAGACCCTGTTGTTAGTATTTTCAATATTCTTTGGGGACATACAGTTCTTCTCAATATGCTTTCATAGAAGTAACAAAATTATGAGTGACAGCCTCAAAGGGAAACAGAATTACATTTGCCCAAGGCAAAACCCTACACTAAAAGAACTAAGAATTGTCATTATAGTAGTAGTATGCTCAGGAAAAAAATGTGACTTCAAAAACCAACAATGTGCTCAAGTAAAGCAATTAATTAAAGCAAAGTTATTTGTGCAGGATTAATAATATATTTAGTTTTTAAAGTAAAGTTCTAATAGTTACTGGAAACAAGTAAAGAGGAAAGTCTTTGTTTTTTTTTTTTTTTTTTTTTGAGACAGAGTCTCGCTCTGTCGCCCAGGCTGGAGTTCAGTGGTGCGATCTCAGCTCACTGCAAGCTCTGCCTCCCAGGTTCATGCCATTCTCCTGCCTCAGCCTCCGGAGTGGCTGGGACTACAGGCGCCCGCCATCACGACCGGCTAATTTTGTTTTTTTTTCTGTATTTTTTAGTAGAGACGGGTTTCACCGTGTTAGCCAGGATGGTCTCGATCTCCTGACCTTGTGATCCGCCCACCTCAGCCTCCCAAAGTGCTGGGATTATAGGCGTGAGCCACCGCGCCCAGCAAGAAGAAAGTCTTTTCATCAAGTAAAGCAAGCAACCTGACTTGTCAGGGAGAAAAAAATTACAAATCAAAATTTTATTTTCCAAACAGTTGAGGATGATTTTATTCCCATGTCTTCACTAGATCTATGGAGCCAGAAGATCTCACTGACATCTGGCACTAAGTCCCACTCCTACTCACTAATTTTTCAGATTAGGAAAGCAAAGTCCCAATCAGTGACTAGTAATCCAAACTGGACTGGTTATAAACTGTAATTACTTTTTCACCAACCTAGTAATTCCACACTGAGGACTCAAGTACAGGTTATTCCACAGTACAGCACAGTATTCTTCCCACCAAACATCACTGCTTCACTTTCCCAAATGTGAAGATGTGCCTCTTAAGAAAACATTCCTTATTGCCTGGGTAGAAATCCACTCTATGACAGCTTGGTGCATAAATTATTTGAGTGCCCATATTGGTGCCTTATGTATGCTATTGCAGTAAACATGCTAATGCTACAATACTCACAAATGCAAAGTTTTCTCTAATACACACAAATATATATGTGTGTTTATCAATGAAAATACTACAAAATCAATCATGAATCAGGTAACATTTATATTAGTCGAACAGAGAAAACTATTCTAGTTATTTCTTTGTTTCTTTGTGCTTTTTTTCCAGGTAAGATTTTCAAAATCCTATTTGGAAGGTACGCCTTGTGCAGAATACATCTATTTTCCATAAAATAGAAAGTTGTCACTTTAAAAAAAAAAAATACTGTGACTCTTATAGTCACAGAAGTACTGATTTCAAAACCAGCTATATGTAAAGTTCAAGTGATTTCTCTCACAACTTTGTCAGCCCAAAACTGTTCTGTTCAACCTTGCTATGAGATAGTCATGGAGACAGTCTAAAAAATCACATGCTATGTTCTAATAATGATGCAAAGAAAATCATTTACAAGCTCAAAACTAAGTGAAAATGGAAAAGTGTACAACGATACACCTTTCATATAAGAAAAAATATGTATTCCTATTTATTTCTATCTACATAAAGTGAAAGGACATGTTTAAAATTAAAAGTAGTTAGCTATAAGGGTGTAGGTATGAATAAGACAGATAATAGGCAGAAGCATGAATTCTAAATGTGCAATTTTTTTTTTTTTTTTTTGAGATGGAGTCTCACTCCTGTTGCACAGGCTGGAGTGCAGTGGCACGACCTCGGCTCACTGCAACCTCCGCCTCCCAGGTTCAAACGATTCTCCTGCCTCAGCCTCCTGAGTAGCTGGGATTACAGGTGTGTGCCACCACGCCCAGCTAATTTTTGTATTTTTAGTAGACGGAGTTTCACTATTTGGTCAGGCTGGTCTTGAACTCCTGACCTCGTGATCCACCCATCTCGGCCTCCCAAAGTGCTGGAATTACAGATGTGAGCCACCGTGCCCAGCCAATGTGCAATTTTTTATCTTGATTTTTGAGCCATGTGAATATAGTATTCATTCCAAAACATTTTATGTAAAAAAAAAAAAATGGATGTGCAAGCAGCTTTTGTGCAGTAACAGCATATCCACAGTTAGCTAAGACTTAATTATAATCTTCCTGAACATGGAGGGACCCACATACATATGTTAGTTTTTTCTTGTTTTTGTTTTTTAAATAGACAGAATCTTGCTATATTGCCTTTTATTAGTGAGTGGCTATTCACAGGTGCAGTTATAGCACACTACTGCCTCAAGTTCCTAGACTCAAGTTATCCTCCTGCCTCAGCCTCTTAAGTAGCCAGAACTACAGGTGCAAACTACTGCACCCACTCAGTAGCACCCAAATATTTTAAATATTCTATGTTCACAGCCTATGGCAGAGCCTAGCAAACAAACACTGTATAAAACAAGTACAATTTGCCAACTTGAAATTAACTTTCTAAAGGTTTCCAGAACAATATTCAATGACATGGATACAGTAACAACTTCCACATGGGAGAAAAGAGATGGCAAGGAAGGGGGAGGGGGTGAACATTATTTTACGTAAATCTTTCATATTTCTTTCACTGCTGGCTACAACTTAGAAATGCAGTACACTCTTGCTCAGTTGTCCCCTGGATAAATACTCTAAGTAGATTGCAAGCTGAAACATGACAAGGTCCTGGTACTCTTAATATTAAAGATTTTAACAAATTGCTAATATCAAATTTCAATTTAAGTGCTGCACTAAGAGCAGCAATGCAAGAAATGTTTAGTTCTCTCATTAACGTAAATAGCCAACAATTACAACCAGTACATTTCAGGTTCATTTGTTCTCCATTATTTTTGGAATGCTTTTCTCAACATTCATTTTCCATCCCTAAGGCTATCTCCAATATCTACTTTTTCATCAAATGCTACTCTGAAGCCTCATCAAATATTAAAATAAAGAAATGAGAATTGCTGTTCTATTTTTATAAAAAAGTGTGTACTGGTCCATGAAAGGTCAAATAGGAGTGAAAAGCTCTAAGAATCCTTCTCATAATGTACTTAACAATGTCCACATCCAAAGGTATTTTGTTCTTAATACAAAATTTAATGTTTTATAGCAGTGTTTCTCATGTGTTTCTCACTGTGTCACCCTGAAATCACTGTATCAAAAGCAGTTCTTGGTGAGGCGGGTTGATCACTTCGGGCTAGGAGTTCGAGACCAGTCTGGCCAACATGGCGAAACATGAAAAATACAACAGACAAACTAACCAACCAACTCAGTGACAACAAAACAGGTCTACCCTGGAGTCATACTCTAATTTTTTCTATTTTCCTCCCTTTCTGATCCTTTATCCCACTTTCTTTTTCTTCCTCTTCCTTCTCCCTCTTCTTTGTCAAATAGAGGATTGAGTTATTGTCACTGATCCATATAAAGTCCCTCTCTCATTTATTTTAACTCCCACCCCCCATTTCTATTCCCCGACTTCCCATGTGCAACCTTCCTAATATGTTTGATACGCATCTTTTTGTTTGTATGTATTTTTAGAAAATGTTTATTGTTTTTGTGTGCAAAAAAATTAATAAAAAAAAGCAAAAAAATGTAAATTTCTTTTAAAAAAGAAAGTTCTTTAAAAAATGTAAATCTGCTTTATTTCATTAATTCATTTTTTTTATCTAGTGAAATGTTCACTTCTAGGGAATTAAGTAGTATAATGGTATAACAATATCATGTGTGACCACTATATCAAGGATAACAGAAAACTGCCAAGTTCAAGGCCACAAGGGCACATGCTTATTTTTATAGAAGTTTTACAAAGTCTCCAATTTTAATATAATAAATTTAATGTATTATCAAGTAATTGATATGGAAAGAAATTTATTAAGTTGAATCTGGAAACACCATCAATCTTGTTCAATGGTTGAATGGTGAAATAAACCTCAGTACATCCATACGATGGGACATTACTTAGTAATAAAAGGAACAAAGCATTGATGCACACAACTTGGCTCTATCTCCATAGAATAATGCTGAGTGAAAAAAGCCAATTCCAAAAACTACATACTGCATAGTTTTATATAAAACATTCCAGTAATGACAAAATTATTGAAATGGAGAGCTTGGGATATCTCTATCAACTACAAGTGAAACTACAATTATCTCAAAATAAAAACTGTAATAACAACAAATCCACTAATATTATTTAGATCACCTCAGACCAAAGACGGATTTAAGTGGCATTCTCAGAAACCAGTCAATATACAGACTCCCCCAGCAGAGGAACAAATAAACAGAAAAAAGAGTAGCCACAGAAAAAGAAGTGTTAGAGAAAACAATGAAGAAATAATACGCTTATTAATGAATAGCTAATGAATATTTAGATATTATTCTAATTATTTAGATAATCGGGACACTAAATTTTACTCAGTATGAATTCAAGATGGAAAGCTTACCCGATGCTTTGCCTTAATTTTTTTCCTATATTCTTCTTTGTCAAATTTGTCCTCTTCCTGAAGTCTTTCCTTTGCTTTATCTAAGTTGATGCCACCCGTGTCATCATCTTCCTCAGCATCCTTGATGGCAGATTTCTGCATTTGTGGCCACTGCTGAACCAACTACAGGTAGAAAAAAGGTCAGCGTTAACAGGAAGTAGGGAACACCACAGAAAAACACTTCATTTTGTCTGATGATTCCGAAAAGGTGCAGATACCCTTTTTCTGCCTTACAATCTGTATTAATCTTCTAATCAACTTCAAGCCACAGAAGAGACCGCCCTAGTCAGAGTAAAGTAACACTGCCATACCCAATGAGAATAGGATTAAAAGAAAATTTCACCAAATAATTTGGAGGAGAAGGCAGTCACAGAATAGAGATGCTCCAGCATCTTCCCAAACAGCATTCTTAGTAACCTATTCTCCACACAACTCAGCTCAAAATTATCTGCACACAGTAGGAGTAGGGCTAAGTAGGACACAGGCTGTACCTCTTTGGGGCTTCCATGGCACCCAGTGTGTTACTGTCACACAAAGTTCATTGCACTTTATTGTTTTATGTTCCTGTTTCTCTTACTAGAATTAATCTCCTTGAGGGCAGTTGTATGTCTTGTTCATTTATCCTTAGAACTCAACATAGTATCTGGCACATATTAAACAGGCGCTCAAAATGGATCAATGAATCACATATCAACTAACATTACATATAATGACTGAAATAACTAACTGAATAGGAGAAAATCAGTTTGGGTTTCACAGGCTTGCTCACATCCACATATTTTACACATACAGTTTAGGGTAAGGAACAAGGTGACCTAGAAGATTGGGCACTGATCTGGTAATGAGGGGACCTGGCTAAATGTCCTGGCTTTTTCATTACTATGTAATGCTAAATAAATTAATCTCTGGATATCTGCGTCCCTTCCAGAAAAACAGAGGTTTATTTGACTCAGTAATTTCTAAGTGTAACACCACAAAACTCTATAGACAATTCAGATAAAAATAACTCTTGTTTTACCTAATAATTAGTTGCCAGAAAGATTTAAGTAACTACCATTGTTTTGAAAGACTGCTAATTAACCTGCCAGCAAATGGAAACTGCAAGCACACACATCGCAGGTATTAATGTCTCCTCTCTCACTCTGTGGCCACCATAACCATTCTTCAAAATGAGATTCCTATGGAGTCTCAACCTTTAGCAACCAATGGGGTTGGTAAATATCACTGAGCAGCCATGCTAGCAGTCACTGACCCTAAAGA
Source organism: Hylobates moloch (assembly GCF_009828535.3). Lineage (NCBI taxonomy): Eukaryota > Metazoa > Chordata > Mammalia > Primates > Hylobatidae > Hylobates > Hylobates moloch. The sequence continues at coordinate 81,423,777 of NW_026652286.1, read as the reverse complement.
GGCAACGTGAGGGATCAGTTTTAACAATATGAATATCATGTTACTTGGACTCCTCATCCCCACTGCAATCAGAGGGCAAAAAGTTTATCCTCTATGGGCTAGAAAAAAAATATACAGTGGCATTTCTTTCAGAGCTTTAAGTCAGAAGTTTCAGGATGGCTCACAGCCACAAACATTGCCTATTAGCACTAAGTATACACTGAAACATTTTATAGTTGAGGATTTACATTCATTTTGGAGCTAATTGGTATAATTTGTGCAGTTAAACTTAGTAGCATACTAAGGAACCTCATTACACCAACAGCACTCATCTCATTTTACAGTGAACATCAGATGTCATATGACTATTCTAGTTTAGTCTGTTTCTCAGGTGCTGACCTCTTTTTTGTAATTTCATAAAGACTCATTATCTGTCATTTAGATACGCTTCCTCTTCAACTTCCACCACCTTTGAATGGCACACTATTTTGTGACTTTTCATCTGATTTATACATCCCAAAATAACATCCAAAACTTTAACTTCAAAATTAAAAGGAAACATACTCCACTGGAGAGGCTGCTTAAGCAGTCTTTATGTTAGTGATGATGAAATACATGGTGTGCTACATTAGTTAATATGAAAAGCTGTTATTTTATTGAAATAGATGTTTCATTCAATCAATAAATTTTTGTGAGGGTTTATTATATTAGGTACCTTTCTAGGTGCTGGGGATAGAATAGTAAACAAAATCAACAAAATACCTTCCTCTCAAGAAGAAGTGGAGTGGAAGAAACTGACAATAGTCCAATATAGACTGAAGTCACAAAGTAAGTGCTGTCAAGAAAAGTGAGGCAGGGTGAGAGAAATGAGGTTATGATGGAGGTAAGGTGCTCTGTGCTAATATGGGGATAGTCAGGAAAACCTGGGCTGGTGAGAATGAGGCCAAGAGATGATATTGAAAAGACCCTACCTACTATAACGACTCCTTAGGTAAGTCACTTGACATACTGGATCTATTTCATCATTTTAAAATGAAGACAACTGTTACATAATACCATGAACTTTCATGAGTAATCTATGAGTGGTAATCCCTTCCCTATACTATGTATGTATTTACAATATGGCTAAGGGAAAGGTGAATTTAAACAAGGCACCTCTGTGTCTGAGACTACTTTATAAAGCAGAGAATTCCCTCCCATAGCCAGCCCAGCAAGATATATGCAAGTACAGCACTTAAAATTGAGGAAGTGCAAAGCAGAAGCTTTTTTGAGTGAAGCAAAAGAAGCTGTGGCAAGTAGCTGTATTAGCATTCTCATGTCTGTTCCATAGAACATAATGTTCAACACCATGAAGAGAAAACCTTATCTATAAAAACATAATTTAGAAAGTTCAAAACCAACTCTGTGTCAGTATTACCAAGAAGTATCTCGGTTTATTGCCAGTAGGGCATCCTTGTTCACAGCAGTAGAGCTGATGTACAGCCTATAGTAACATTGAAAGGAATGGACCAGCATGCTGTAGAGAAACATTTACTCTATCATTAATGAGTGCTAAGTAAGCAAGACAGTCAGTCTCTCCTAATACTCCAAATGCACCTCAGAAATGAAATACTTCTAGAATCTTACCTCCCCTTCATCAGTAAATGTTATCTTCTTATTCACTTTAAAATTTCTCTTCATTACTTTTTTTGCTTCTCCAACTTTGGTCACTTTTTTCTTGATGCTGGATTTAGAAGGTTCTTTCTTCTGTGTGAGAACATACAAAAAACACAGATGATTAGGAAAATGGTTGCTTTATATTAACAATCCAACTCTGGCAATATACTTCTCAAAACTGGGTGCATTTATTACTCATTGGCTAATGAGAAGCATTGAAAACACTGTCCAGGAATAACATTATTTGACTTATTAACTAAGAGCTCCTCCCAAAACCTAAAAGAGTTTAAGCATGAATAGGAGGGCTAGTAAACCAATAACATTTACATTTTCTCTATTACTAGAACTGTGCTATTTGATAATATTTAAGGACTAAAAATTACATAATATAATAAATGGGCCTAAGATAAATAAAGCTATCTTCCAGTCAAAATTTCATACATATCTTAAAATGTGCAGTTGCAAACTTAAGTTTTTAGAGTAGGAAAATGTATACTTGGAAAGCAAAATGATTGCAATACATTGTTTGCAACCAACATTCCTCTTCCAATTATAGTAATTTACCATAGGAACACAGTAAAATATCCGATGACAATTAAACTATGTCCAGGCCTAGCATGGTGGCTCACGCCTGTCATCCCAGCACTTTGGTAGGCCGAGGCGGGTGGATTCACCTGAGGTCATGAGTTCGAGACTAGCCTGGCCAAACATGGTGAAACCCCATCTCTACTAAAAATACAAAAATTAGCTGGGTGTGGTGGTGGGCGCCTGTAATCCCAGCTACTCAGGAGGCTGAGGCAGGGGAATTGCTTGAACCCAGGAGGCGGAGGCTGCAGTGAGCTAAGATCACACCATTCCACTTCAGCCTGGGGGCAGAGCGAGGCTTTGCCTCAAAACAAACAAACAAACAAAAAAAAAAACAAAAAAGGCTGTATCCAAAGGTGAGATGGAGAAAACACTTAACAGGATGTACTGATTAGGACCTAGCTTTCAACCTAAAACCACTATAGCAAGATATTAAAAATTCAAAGCCACTGCTTACTTATGCTAAGTGAATGGTGAGCAGACCCCCTGAGATAGGGGGTTGGAAGAGGTCATAGCATATCATAACCTGCTTTGATGAGAAAGTGACAAGATATAACCCATGTCTGAAGATTTGGATTATCCTCCTCAAATTACAGCTAGTATTACTATTGGTGGTACTTAACCCAATGCAGCTTCCATTAGACAGAATAAGAAGTCTTTGGTGTAGTAGCTAGGAAAATGTATTTGAGCACAAGCTCTATCACTAATAAGCTATATGAGATTAGTTACCATTACCTAACCTCTGGGTTTAGTTGTAAGTTGAGGACACCAATGATATCTATCTCATACGGTTATAGGGAGGATTAAAAAGTAAACGTAAAACATATGAAAAAGTATTCAATAAATCTCAAATACCACTTTTATACATTGATTTTGTGCTACATAGAGAGACCAAGCCAACTGCATAAAGGCTTACTTTGCAAAATACCAGACTGCAGTCTCCCTAGTTGATTTTTAACTCTGTACCATAGGGAATCACACAAGGAAAAGAGAGGAGGGACCGATCTAGAACATTATCTATAATTACCAGAAGCTTTGGGAAGCAGTGCATTGGTTACAACTGATATTATGGTAATAAGTACACACAAAAAAGAACAAATCATATAATAAGGAGATATTAACAATGATGAATACACAAATGCTTAAAAATAAACCACCAACGCCGGGTGTGGTGAATCACGCCTATAATCCCAGCACTTTGGCAGGCAGAGGCAGATGGATCACTTGAGGTCAAGAGTTCGAGACCAGCCCAGCCAACACGGCAAAACCCCGAATCTACTAAAAACACAAAAAATTAGCTGGGCATAGTGGCGCACCCCTGTAATCCCAGCTTCTCAGGAGGCTGACGCATGACAATCACTTAAACCTGAGAGGCGGAAGTTGCAGTGAGCCGAGATTGTGCCAGTGCACTCCAGCCTAGGCAACAGAACAAGACTCTGTCTCAATAAATACATTAGCAAAAAAAAACCCATGCAATTAAAAATAACAAACCTACTAAAATAAAGCCTTGTGATATTTTTAGATAATGGTCATGGTTATGAAAATCAGCTAGTGCATCTGCAATAATATTATGATTTAACTACAAGAAAGTTGTTTTGACAATGATGGTTCTACTATGTGGGTATTACTAAAACACTGACTTTGTATTTCCGGTTCAACATGAAAGCTATAGTATCCGGTTACACTTATTTCACAGACCACAAATTACATCATATTTAAGAAGTTACCACCATCTTCAACCCATATAAAGCTAATGAAAAGATTAAATGCCTCTGAGGTAAATTTTATTATATCAGAGACATTTAATATGCTATAATTGAGGCCGGAGAATATGGTCTGGAGACAGGAAACTTTAAGGCTAATTCCTGCTGAATCAAGAAAAACACCAAGGTCTAGAGGCAGGAAACCTGAGACCAATTCTGCTACTTCCCAAACCTGGATCAAAAGGAAAACACCTGGGTCTGGGGGCGGGGATCGTAAGGCCAATTAACACAAACTTTCTGAAACTTCCTAAAGCTAAACCAAAAGGAAAACCCCCATCTCCCAACATGGAGTAACAAAGGATCAAAGGCTACTCTCCCTACAATCCCCCCACCCACCACCACGCCTCAGATGGAAAGGAAAAGTACCCTGGACAAGCAGGGACCATCCCTTCATCTGCACAGGGTGCCAATTCACCTCAGCCTTTAATTAGGCATGGACCAAATCCTTCATCCAGATAAGGGCTAACTGATAGGAACCTCAAAGGAAGTACTTAAAACCCAGAAAACTTTGTAACAGGCCCTTGAGCCACTTGCTAGAGCCCACTTCCACCCTGTGGAGTGCTTTCTCACCTTAATAAATTATTGCTTTCGCTGCTTCTTTCCTGTGTTTCATTCCTTTGTTATTTTGTGCGTTTTGTCCAATTCTTTGCTCAAAATGCCAAGAACCTGGACAACTTACTCAAGGCCCTCCTTCCGGTAATATAATCACTATATACACATCACAAGACTTCTATGAAAACAGATTAAGTTTTAGATTTCTTCTTCCCACTGGACATTCTCCACTTCCTCCACCTCCCTGGGGTCCGTAACTACACAAATATCACCAACTGGTGGCAAAAGGCTCTAAATTGCTGTGCCTACCCTCTCTCCACCACTATGCTTATTCTAAGACGTGTGACTATTGTTCTTCCTCAGTTAATATAATCCTTATTTCCTTATCTCACTTCAGAGAGTAACTGAGTAAGCTGTGTGGTGGTAAAACATCTAAAATGGAAAAAAATACAATGGCAGTAAACTTGTTCACCTAAAAAATAACCTGTAGGACCCCTGTGAACACATGGGATTAATAAGACCCCCACTTCTGTCAGCCTAGTCAGTATTCCCACACCTCCTTTTCCTCACAAAGGCTTAGAGACCACCATCAACACAACCACCAGGGGTGGCGACTTTGTTACTGACTCCTACTGCATCTTCTTTGTTTTAGGGCTAGGACAATTCTTTTTTTTTTTTTTTTTTTTGAGATGGAGTCTCGCTCAGTCGCCCAGGCTGGAGTGCAGTGGCGCGATCTCGGCTCACTGCAAGCTCCGCCTCCTGGGTTCACGCCATTCTCCTGCCTCAGCCTCCCGAGTAGCTGGGACTACAGGTGCCCGCCACCATGCCCAGCTAATTTTTTTGTATTTTTAGTAGAGACGGGGTTTCGCCGTGTTAGCCAGGATGGTCTCGATCTGGCTAGGACAATTCTTAAGGACCTTGGATCTCTCATCAGACCTCATCTAAAGACAGAAGCAATGCTGATCAAACAGTGTAAACTTAAGGGATCACTGTAATATAAACGTAACATAGTAAATTGTAATCACATAAACCAGTAAACAAAAAGTACTAGGAAAGAACATGAGTAAACTTTCTGGGGTGATGGCAGTGGTCTAGATCTTGACAAGTTTGAGTTACACGGGTGTATGTATTTGTCAAAATTCATCAAATGTTAAATGTAAGATTTGTGCATTTCATTGTATATAAATTTCTATCTCAAAAAAGAGTCCTATAAACAATACTGAACTGTAGTTAATGCCATACAAGCTGAAGTATATGGAGGAAAGTGTAATGATATTGGCAACTTACTCAAATGCACTAAATAAAAAAGGATGGATAGATGGATGGTTATGTGATAAAGAAAATATGGTAGGTAGGTGCCTCATGCATGTAACCAGCATTTGGGGAGGCCAAGGCAGGAGAATCTCTTGGGCCCAGGAGTTCACGACCAGCCTGGGCAACTTGGTGACACTCTGTCTCTACTAAAAATGTAAAAAAAAAAAAAAAAAAATTAGCCAGGCTTGGTGGCACAGGCCTGTAGTCTTAGCTACTCAAGAGGCTGAGGTGTGAGGATTACTTGAGCCCAGGAGGTCAAGACTACAGTGAGCTGTGATCACTCCACTGCAATCTAGCTTGGATCAAAGAGCAAGATACTGTTTCAAAAAAGCAAAGAAAGAGAGACATACGGTCAAAGGTTAACTGTAGAATATGAATGGTGGAATGTTGGGCATTTGGGTGTCCAAAAGTATACTTCTTACAACTTTTCTGTACATTTGAAAATGTTCATAAAACACAATAGCCCAGTCTAGAAAGAAGGGGGGGAAATCAGAAAAATGATACCAAATATTGTCAATGGAATAAAGGTCAGAAAAAACAATCCTGCAGAGTGGATCCTTAAGTGAGGTGGTCAAGTTGAAGAGCTTTAAGGAAATCCATGAAACCACTAAAATTACATGACAAAATGTAGAGGTATTTGCATCGCTGCCTTTTTATGGTTTATATTGGTTTCTGAAAGAGTTCTGTGTCCTGCCCCTCTGAAAAAGTAAAACTTTTTGTTTTAGGGAAGCCACTGGAAGAAGGAACAGAAATGCCCACATGCGTGAGAAGAGGCTTATCATATTTTCCTGTTAAGCTCTGGCTTTGTCTGATCCTCTAGAATTATTCTTCACTCATTCAAAGATGCTGTGAATGTCAACAGCATCCAAGGCATCATACTACACAGTGAGGATGCAGCACTGCAAGAGGGGTGGACTCCCAGCCTTCACAGAGCCCAACTCTATCTATGGAAAAAGATATGAAACAACTAGAACAAAACATTAATTATATATATAATCTTAGAAAAAATATACAGAATAAATGAATATGACTGTCCTAGGTAGTCAGGGGTGAGAAGAGCAGGTCAAGGAACTTCCTTTTGAGGGAGAGATGTTAGAATTGAGTGGCAAACGTTAACACACTGTGGCATCGCCAGCACATCAGTGATGTGCTAAACACCTATGCTGTCCACTGATGGTGTATTTTACACATGGCTGACAAGAGTCTTAGTTCCACGTCATTCTTTTTAATATTAACTTTAGCAGGTAATACATGCACATGTATTCTGTAAATTGTACTTAAGTTGAAAGGTTGTTTTTCATGTCCTCTTTAGCAATCCCGGTTTCTCTCCTACGGATCAAGTGCTGTTAGCAGCTTCTGTATCCTTCCAGAGAGATTCCATTCATATTCAAGTACATAGGAAAAACATGAAGTTACTAAAAGAGTTACCTCCAGCAATTAAAAGCCTTGATTATATCTATTCATACACATGTGCTTTTATATATCCAGGTTAAGTTTCTAAAAGTGAAAGTGCTCAAAGAGTATGTATAGTTAAATTTTGAAATATATTTCCAAATAATCCTCCCAAAGTTATACAAACTTATATTCCCACCAAAGATTTATAAGGAATTGATTTACTGCACCTGCAGCTAAGTATATTATTAGGCTTTATGTTGCCAGTCAACTAGGCGAAACAGAGCACCTCGGGGAAGTTTTAACTTACAGTTGTATTATTTTACGTATGACATAACATCTTTTCAAAGGCATTATTTTTCTGTGCACCATTTGTATTATCTGCCAGTATTTCTAATGAATTCCTGGCATTTAATCTATCAAGTTGTGAAATCTCTTCATTTGTTAACAATGCTTCAGTAGTTTTCCACATCTCATTATTTACATTTTGCCATACAAGGTAACCTTGTTATTTTGCTATGATTTGGTTTTTGTGAAGGTGCAGTTTTCAATTTATGTAATCAATTTTAGTAAATGTTTTCTGGGTGTGTACCAAACTTATAGTTTTCCAACTAGAAGATTTTTAAAAAATAAATTTAACTTCTTAAAATGCAGATTTTACTTTTTTAGAATTTTTAAAAAATGACTCTTGGACAAGAAATAGAGTGTTAATACTTTTTATACTTCAATTCATTAACAAAAAAATATGAAATATATCTAAGATAGGAGTTACATTTTTTGACAAGATTTTGTATTATTGGTACAAGAATGAAATTTATAGCAGCCCTAAGAAGTACAATGAAAGATTAGCTGACAATATGTAAAACATCAAAATATGATTTTCATTTGTATTTGCACCTCTTCTACAACATGTATGCTAGACTTAAAAAGCTAAAAGGAAAGTATCATAAAATACAAAATTGATAGTCACTCTCCATGTCCTATGATAGGTGTAGAAAGTTACCGGAAATAATCTGGAAGATAAAAGAACTGCTGCCACCACCAGTCACAAAACCAATAATGGTTCTTATCATAAGGACCATGTTAGCTAACACTGGCTACAAGAAAATTCAAAATGTAATCAATGAAAAAACTACTTTAATATAAGCATTACTACTACATATCCTACAAAAGAAAATAAAATTATTGTTAAAAAATGATATTTTAAATGAAAAGCAAAAATCACAGGAAAATAAAAGTTAGAATTAAAGACAGTCCAAAGAAATCAGATTTTTATGTTTCCTTAAAGCGGCTGCCATTTGGGCCAACTAATAATTTATAATGAAAACCATTATATCTAAAAGTGAAGTAAACCAACAAAATAAAGAAGAGTCAACACTGCAGAAAACCTTTAAGATTACCTATTATAGCTGAAGCCACTCCTATGAAAGATAAGAGTAATTACGTTTATCGGTTGAGCCTTGGAGACAGAGTCTTGCTCTGTCGCCAGGCTGGGGTGCAGTGGCACCAGGGTGGAGTGCAGTGGCACGATCTCAGCTCACTGCAACCTCCACTTCCCGGGTTCAAGCGATTCTCCTGCCTCAGCCTCATGAATAGCTGGGACTACAGGCGCCTGCCACCACGCCTGGCTAATTTTTATATTTTTTGTAGATATGGGGTTTCACCATGTTGGCCAGGATGGTCTTAATCTCTTGACCTCGTGATCCGCCCACCTCAGCCTCCCAAAGTGCTGGGATTACAGGCGTGAGACACCACGCCCAGCCCAATAAGAGTATTTCTTAAGACTGATAAACACTGTTTCCCCAACGTCCAAACTTATTTAACTATACACATTTCTATTGGCTAAATAACCAAACTCTAACAGAACTTGTTTATGATTTAAAAAAAGAAAAAGCAAGCCCACCTGCTATCAAAGTATAATGCCTCAGTCACCCTAAATCAAATAAATTATAGTAATTCAAATATTCTCTAACTTTATGGTATAAATTAAGAACACACTATTTGATATTTTGTTTTAAAGCCATCTACAAAATCTTTTCGTAATAAACTATAAACAGAATCAAAAACAAAAATCACATGATTATCTCAATAGATGCAGAAAAAGCATTTGACAAAATCCATCATCCCTTTATGATTAAAATCCTCAGCACAGTCAGCAAAGAAGGGACATAGCCAATCTACGTAATGAAAGCCATCTACAACAAACCCACAACTAACATTATACTAAACACAGTAAGTTGAAAGCATTCCCCCTGAGAACTGGAACAAGACAAGGATGCCCACTTTCACCACTTCTATTCAACATAGTACTGGAAGTCTTAGCCAGAGCAATGAGACAAGAGAAAGAAATAAAGAGAATCCAAATCAGTAAATCAAACTGTCGCTGTTTGCTGATGATATGATTGTATAACTAGAAAACACTAAAGACTCATCCAAAAAGCTCCCAGAACTGGTAAATGAATTCAGCAAACTTTTAGGATACAAAATTAAAGTCCACAAATTAGTAGCACTGCTATACACCAACAGCGACCAAGCTGAGAATCAAATCAAGAACTCAACCTCTTTCACAATAGCTGCAAAAACATAAAATACTTAGAAATATACCTAAACAAGGATGTGAAAAACCACAAGGAAAACTACAAAACACTGCTGCTGAAAGAAATCACAGATGACACAAATGGAAACATATCCCATGCCCATAAATGGGTAGAATCAATATTTTTAAAATGACCATACTGTCAAAAGCAATCTACAAATTCAATGCAATTCTCATCAAAATACCACCATAATTCTTCATGGAACTAGAAAAAACAATCCTAAAATTAATCTGGAACCAAAAAAGAGCCTGTGTGGCCAGAGCAAGACTAAGTAAAAAGAACAGGTCTGGAGGCATCACATTATCAAACTTCAAACTATACTATAAGGCCATATTCACCAAAACAGCATGGTACCGGTATAAAAATAGGCACATAGACCAATTAAACAGAACAGAGAACCCAGAAGTAAAGCCAAGTGCTTACAAAGATAACAAAGTGAGGAAAGCACACACTATTCGACAAATGGTGCTGGTATAACTGGCAAGCCACATGTAGGAGAATGAAACTGGATCCTCATCTCTCACCTTATACAAAAATCAACTCAAGATGGATCAAAGACTTAAATAAGATTGAAACCATAAAGATTCTAAAAGACAACATCGGAAAAACCCTTCTAGACTTGGCTTAGGCAAAGACTTTATGACCAACCAAAAGCAAATGCAGCAAAAACAAAGATAAATAGATGGGACTTAAGTAAAGCTAAAAAGCTTCTGCACAGCAAAGGAAATCAGTAGAGTTAACAGACAACCCACAGAGTGGGAGAAAATTTTCACAATCTATATATCTGACAAAGACTAATATCCAGAATCTACAAAGAATTCAAACAAATCAGCAAGAAAAAAAAAATCCCATCAAAAAGTTAAGGACATGAATAGCTAATTCTCAAAAGAAGATATACAAATGGCCAATAAGCATGTGGAAAAATGCTCAGCATCACTAGTTATCAGAGAAATCCAAATCAAAACCACAATGCAATACCACCTCACTCCTGCAGCAATGGCCATAATCAAAAAATAAAAAACAATAGATGTTGGCATGGATGCGGTGAAAAGAGAACACTTTTACAGTGTTGGTGGGAATGTAAACTAGTACAACCACTGCAGAAAACAGTGTGGAGATTCCTTAAAGAACTAAAAGTAGATCCATTTGATGTACTTTTGATCCAGACATCCCACTATTAGATATCTACCCAGAGGAAAAGAAGTCATTATATGAAAAAGGTACTTGCATATGCATGCTTATAGCAGCACAATTTGCAATTGCAAAAATATGGAACCAACCCAAACACCCATCAATCAATGAGTGGATAAAGAAATGTGGATAGGCCAGGCACAGTGGCTCACGCCTGTAATCCCAGCACTTTGGGAGGCTGCGGTGGCTCATGCCTATAATCCCAGCACTTTGGGAGGCCAAGGCAGGTGGATCACCTGACGTCGGGAGTTCAAGACCAGCCTGACCAACAAGGTGAAACCTCGTCTCTACGAAAAATACAAATATTAGCCAGGCATGGTGACAGGCACCTGTAGTCCCAGCTACTCAGGAGGCTGAGACAAGAGAATTGCTTGAGCCCAGAGGCAGAGGTTGCAGTGAGCCAGGATCGTGCCACTGCACTCCAGCCTGGGCGACGGAGCTATAGTCTTAAAATTAAACGGTAGTCTTAAAATTAAGATCCACCTAACAGGTATAGAGTTTCAGATCTGAAAAATGAAAAACATTTTTTCAGTCTCAAAAAACAAAAAACAAACAAAAAAAAGAAAATGTGGATAAAGAAATTGAATACTATTCAGCCATAAAAAGGAATGAAATAATGGCATTCACAGCAACCTGGATGGAATTGGAGATTATTATTCTAAGTAAAGTAAGTCAGTAATGGAAAACCAAACATCAAATGTTCTCACTCATACGTGGGAGCTAAGTTATAAGGACACAAAAGCCTAAGAATTATACATTGGACTTTGGAGACTCGGGGGAAAGGGTTGGGGATGGCAAGGGAGAAGACTAGACATTGGGTACAGTGTACACTGTTCAGTGCTGGGTACACCAGAATCTCAGAGAGCACCACTAAAGAACCTATTCATGTAAATAAACACCGCCTGTTCACCAAAAACCTGTTGAAATAAAAAAAAAATTAAAAACAAATAATAAACTTAATACCACCACCAGCAAGTAGCAAATATATTATGTTTGTGAAATTTTTGCAAGAACTGTAGTCTTAAAATTAAGACCCATCTAACAAGTACAGAGTTTCAGATCTGAAAAATGAAAAGTTCTGGAGATTGGTTGTATATCAATATGAATGCACTTAACACTACTGAACTGCACATTTTAAAATGGTTAAAATAGTAAATTTTATGTTGTGTCTTCTACCACAAATAAAGATGAAATTTTAACATTTAAGAGCCAATGAAAATATAGCATCAACTTAAAATGTTATTACAGGAACAAAGTTTGTCTTTTCAGAATTCCTACACAAATATTAATTTGCTAAGACAAACATACCTGCTATAGCAACAGTCCTAAAATTACACAACACTAAAGGAGAAGAAGTTTAGGCTGGAGGATGGGGAGCAGGGTAGGCAATGCAAGGGAAAGGTACAATAGATACAAGGAGGATTAAAGGCTCATAATAGAAATCAACTAAAATTATATGAAACAATACTTATAAATTATGAATTATGGAAATAATTTATAATCGTTTAAGAAATCTCATAGGATTTTTCTTCTAAAAAATATCCATATTTACCAATCTTACGTTTTAAGGTTTAATAGAAAGCACACTATAGTAAACCTCGACCATATGCATAAGTTTGGGAATGCGGAAATTAAGAGAAAAATGAAAACCAGATCTGACTCCACCACCCAACTCTGTTACTGTAATTTCTTGAGTCAATGGCTATTACATTAGCCTGTTACACAGACTCTGCATTCACTCTCATCCCCATTACGGTAAGCCCTATTGTAATCACTTGTTTACTTCTGTGCTTTTTCCTAATAGACTGTAACTCCCATGAGGGTTAAGACCATTTTTATTCTATTTGTATCCCCAATGTATCACAGATAGGCCAGTATATAGGAAACACTCAATAATGATTGAAAGAAGAATTAGTGAATAAACTACATATGAACTACTGTTCAGAACAATTGTGAGTCAAATCTTGTTCCTACAAATTTTTAATTAGAAAACTAAAGCTTAGATTAATTTAGCAATTTGTTCAAGGTTATATAACTTCAAAGTATTTGACCCTGTTCACATTCTACAATGCGTAGTTTCATTTCTGCTCAAACTGCCTTAGAAGATTGTAGCATCATAATTTGACTCAATATTTGCCTTTCAAATTTCTATCAATTTAAGAATGTTTGAGAATTGCTAATTTGAGAAACTCCCATGGCTTTTTTCAACTTTAAATCCATGACCCATTAAGAAAGATTTTCAGAGAGCAGAGCACGGCAGCTGAAAGCCAATGAGTTAGAGCTTCAGTGTTCTGAATCAAGGGCCTCTCAATGAGGTTGGACCTGGAGGACACAAAATGGAAGATGCATGTGGACGTGATCTCCTCCATACAGAACTTCCTCATCTATGTGGCCCTGCTGCAAGTCACCGCTTTTATCTTAAAGAAATTGGGCAGCATATGAAAATTGGGCATCACATGTGACTTCAAGATATGAAGAAGCTGGTTACAGTTTCTACTCCTATCTGCAAACAAAGAGGCCCAGAAAAGTGTAAGAGACTCTTCGACTGAATGGACATAAAAATTTTACTTGTTAAGAACCAGTTTGGCTCTGGTAACTGAGGTCCATAGCTAAAATATAAAATTATTTGGGAAGTATGAAAAGATGTCTCATGGTCACGGTGTGCCATTATGCCTGTGATATCCGGCCTTTTGTGAATGTTAGTATAATAGTAAACAATGTCAAGCTCCATTTTCTGGCAAGTATTAATTGTAAGGGAACTATGTCTCTATGACAGCCATTTCTGTTTATCCTTATACTTCTGTCCAGAGTGTATTTGTGAACAGTCCCTTAGTTACACTGTACGAAAGTCAGCACACAACCACAAAGACATTTAAGCATAAGACCACTAGTCTATGTTTTTAATAAATGTGCCAATCAAAAAAAAGATTTTCAGACTTTATACATAGCTTGATCAGTTTTAAAAATAATTGTTTTCACATCCAAAAACCTTTTTAAATACTAAATGTACTATTTCAAACTATAAGACCCCAACCCTAATTCTCTTCTGATAAGAATCACAGCTATTATGAAATTAATTTTTATGAAATACTTGACTCTTTATCTTGACACTTCATGAATTATATCTAGAAAATCATTTAGAAACCCTTCCAAATGTGCATATCATATAGATAATTCATATTTATTCCAAACACAAAGGCCTACAGATGACTGCCTACATTTCCTATCAAAGTTACTCGTTTGTCAAGGCTTGATTAGTCCTGATTATATTAAGACAGAAACTACCAGTAAATGTTCATCTTTTTTCTGTGTGATTAATAAGGCCATGCACTACTATTTTCCTTGTAGTTTATAAATTGCAATTCTAGTCTATAATGTGATGAAAATGGTTAATGAATACAATGATATATTGAGCAACAATGACAACTATTTACTGTGAAATATCCGTGATTCATTTTTAAGTGATCTTAACAGGTGAACATGAATGAGAACGGATGATTATGTCTTGCTTGTTTCTTCCCCACCCCAGACCAATACTACATAGATATGCAGTGATCTCGGTTTTGTTCAAACTTCCTTCTGGTTAAGGAGGACCACAAGGCAAAACCTCTATTGATACTGCCAATACAAACATTCTATACAATGTTTTTGATTGCTACATTCCTCCTTCAGGATTTCTGATGCCTCCTTCAGGTTTAACTTGGAATACTTTCCAGAAATTGCTTTTTAACCTAACGAACTCTTCCCAAGCATGTGTACCTGTCACCTTAATTAAATATCTTAAGAAAAACAACTTTCAAATATATCCCCTATACAGTTTCTATTCCCCTCCACTATTTCTCTCGTTTTCCAGATATACATTCCCCCAAACCCTCATTCCAATGCCTACAACATATTTGCCTTCCTTTCCTCAATTTCTTTTTAGAATTAACATAAGTTTCTTAATTTTAAAATGCCTCTTTATAGCATTTTGGCCTAATAATTATTTAAATCTTTCACTGTGCCTGCAATTAGTCTAGATAACATGTAAATTTCTGTTCTTCACCCAAGCCCTGACTTTCTTTTCATGCCATTTTCCTTACTTAAGCCTCATTCCCAACCAAGTTTCATGGTCATGTTCATTTATTTATTGTCTTAAATGATTCCTTCTACCTCTTTGAACATTTATTGTGTTACAACAGTTAAGGGAAAATCCCATAATTCCCTATTTACTACCTTAGGACATTTTCCTTGGTTTGTTTAAATTGTTCAGGCCATTTACTGTTCTGCTAGCTGGGAAATACATATCTGCTCTACACCATGACCCTCGAAAAAAAACAAAGCCACTATAGTGACAAAAATCTCAGTTATTTCCTGCTGTTTAACAAAATTATGAAAACCACTCATATTTTGCTGTAGGAATCCAATTTTTAATCTGCTACTTTTAATAAATATTTCTATATTAGGAAGCAAGCAGCTGGAAGCAATTTAGAGAAACGGTGCCTGATACATTTTTCCCTCTCTTTTTAGATTTCCAAAAAAATGACAGTATTGATTTCCTTTTTAACTCGTGTCCAAATTGGCTATATCAATTTCTCATCTCTCACAGCTTTTGGAATTCTTCTAGAACTCAGAAATTTCATATGCTACATAGCAAAAAAATAAAAATAAAAAAAGCAGTAACATTAAAAGGAAAGATAACTTGTGTCACATGGTCATTTGGCTAACAGGGTTAAGGGAAACTGATCACATAGGGGAGGCAACAAGGTGATAATGAACAAAGTTAAAAGTCCCAGGACAGATGCAGTGGCTCATGCCTGTAATCCCAGCACTTTGCAAGGCCAGGGCAGGTGGATCGCTTGAGGTCAGGAGTTCGAGACCAGCCTGGCCAACATAGTGAAACCCCATCTCTACTAAAGACACAAAAATTAGCCATGCGTGGTGGTGAGCACCTGCAATCCCAGCTACTGGGGAGGCTGAGGCAGGAGAATCGCTTGAACCCGGGAGGCAGAGGTTGCAGTGAGCCAAGATTGTGCCATTGCACTCCAGCCTGGGACACAGAGCAAGACTCTGTTTCAAAAAAAAGTCCTGGGACAGAAATCACGTAACTATTTCAAACAATATGACACTATGATATACTTCTCTTAGGGGAGCGTCTCAGCTATCTACACCTCTATTACCTTCCTTCCAAGTGATACCAGAGACTCAGCAAGAATGTGCCAGTAGCTAGATTTAATCAGAATTTGTTTGAACAAAATGGGAGAGCATCAAAATAACATTCAAGATGTTTCATTGTACATTTGACTGAGAATTCCACAGTTGGCTCCAATACCTATAAGAAAAGCAAATTATGTGACAGTCTGGTTAGTGCGGCTTAAAGCAGAGTTTCTGTAAATTCATTCATGACTAAAGTCTAAACAAACAAATGCCATATAACACTAGCTATTCAGTGAACCACCAATTTTTACAAGCATACAAAAACACACACAGGCATGTGCATAGAGAGAGAATCTCTCTATGATTTAAAGCCTTCACAAAGAACTACAATAATGGAAGAAAGATATATGCTAAATTCAAACTGGGTTTGGTACCTGGTTACCATTTTTTGCACCATTTTTGACACAGTATTTTAAGACATTTAAGAGATGTTAAAGCTGTCCTCTTGGCTGCCCAAGAGGAGATCACTGTTACATCTGACATTTTTCTGTAATGGCTTACATTATTAATTCCCAATACATACATGGGCTGTATGTTAACAGAAAGTGAAACAAACATCACTACCACAACTAAGCTATGTTTACAACTACCATGTGCAGTAAAGTTTCCAAGTTCTACCTTGTATATAAATATTAGCTAAGCAGAAAGTACCAAATGAAAAGTCAAAGGCTAGCCTATGTGTACTATGTTTCGACAAAACGTGCCAGGATGATGTCCAATATTATTCAAAATTGGATATTCTGACATATACCATTTGTAAAACTGTGGTGTGCAAAGCCATATATAGTGGTGATTAAAAAAAAATACTGGAATTATTACAGAACTTGGAAGGGTAAAAGGACCCTCCAGGATCACCTAGAGAAACATCACCTATTCACTCCCAAAGTCAAGAGAGAATTTTGAGATCACATAGACAGCATCAGCAAAGTCAGGGCTAGAACTCCAAACCCTACAAAAACCTAGTCTGTGCTCCTACCTTGACACCGTTATCTATCTTATATTTCATCTTAGCCAAATGGCCAAGAAGCAATATATAATAGTATCTCCAATGGAAACATCTTAGCGCTAGACCTTCCCCCGTGAATCATAGTTTTCCTAAGCAATGCTGAGAGACCTCATCAAATGCGAAGAGTGGATTGACAGCAAATGTTCTCTTTAAAATGAATAGAATCCTTGAAGGAATTCATCTTTAAAAGTGTAATTTTCAAAAGAGCAGGACATCCAGCTTCAGAGAGGGAACCTTTGTAGCGCCAGTGATGGAAGAGATTTAAATATGGGTGTTGTTGAGAAAGGCAAGAAGATTTTTGTTCAGAAGTGTGCCCAGTGCCACACAATGGAAAAGGGAGGCCAGCACAAGACTGGGCCTAATCTCCATAGTCTCTACAGGCAGGAGACAGGTGAGGCCGTTGGATACTCTTACACAGACACCAATAAGAACAAAGGCATCACCTGGGGAAAGAAAACACTGATGCACTATTTGGAGACTCCCAAGAAGAACATCCCTGGAACAAAAATGATCTTTGCTGGCATTAAGAAGAAGGCAGAAAGGGCAGACTTGATAGCTAATCTCAAAAACGCTACTCATCAGTAATAACTGGCCACTGCCTTATTTATTACAAAACAGAAATGTCTCCTGACTTTTTTATGTGTACCATAATTTAATAGATCTCATATACCAGAATTCAGATCATCAATGAATGACAGAATATTTTGTTGGGCAGTCCTGATTTTAAAACTAAGACTGGCTTGTGGTTAAATGAATATTTTTTTTTTAATTTTAATAGTAATTCCAATTCAGTAAATGCTAACGCTGTTTACCTCTTCTAAAAATATGATTCGATTTCATCAGCTTTTCACAAAGATGGTGAATGCCATCTTAAAACTTAATGGAAATTGGTTTATATTTAGATTTATATAACTGGTTATGTGAATATATTGAAATACTGGTGAAATTCCTTCACACTGTCTCAGAACCAAGCAAGATTCATCCGTGTTTCATGTTCACTTGCCTCTTAAAGGCAAGAGCTGAAGATAAGGTAGCAATGTCTACTTTATATTTTTGGCCTTAACTATGCCAATCTAATTAGATTCCTATCTAAAATGGTTGCTTTTACTCATTGAAAGGCATTTTAGGGTGGTTTATATGTAATATCAAATAAAGATTATTTAACACTTCTCACATTTTTTAAAAAAGTGCTTTCTTTTGTTCATAAAAGGACCATAGAAATGACTAAATTTGACCTCTAATTTCTTCTCTCTCAAAAGTAGAGCAACTGACAGAAAGAAAAAAAAACTCTATACCTCAATGCTCTGCACTGCTTTACAATTTCCATCTGCCCCCATTAGCACTTAATCATTTTAAAAAGTTTGACAGCCATTTAAAGTTGTTAGCAGATTTTTACTTATTAGTTTTTCTATCCCCTACCTTAGAATGAGTCCCTGCTAGTTCGTTAGTAAATCATCATACTAAAATGCAGTATTTTCAGAAATACAAACTTCACTAAAAACAACTGTAAAACAATTCCCAAATAATTTTAACAAAATTTTTACTAGTCCCCAAACTCCATGCTACATAATCAACTTTTTAAAAATCATTCTCCTTCCTACTATCCCAGCGAGACTAGAAAATTTAAGACCTATCGATATGCTTGAAATCCTTCCCCTAAAAGCAAATTTATGTTAAGATTCACCGCTGAATATCTTGAGATATTTGAGACTTATCATCTTCTATCCTCAGCCCTTTGTTGATGTTTCTCATGATACTTCTTCCACTCTACTTGTATTTTTAAAATCTTCTTTTACTTCATCCCTCTGAAACACTCAACTCCCTGAGGGAATGAGCTTTGTCATACTCATCTTGTAATTCCTTGAGCAAGCGCATACATCACGCTTAAACAAATCAATAATTATTTGTGGAACTAAGTTGAGCTTGGGCTAATCAAGATCAATTTTCTTTGAGAGTAACACTCAAAGACTCTGAAATGCATTCTACTGTTACTTATTCTGATATCAGTTTGCTTAAATAGCATAAAAATAAACATATTTCACATTTAACTTGACATTTATTTGCTGGGAAAACTGATTCACAGGCCCTAGGCAATAAAGCATGATGGGAGAAGCAGATCTGTCTGAAAACACCGGGAGTCACTGTGGGCAGCCTAGACCATGAGCTGGAACCACTCCCATCCTCTTTCCCAGCAAGAGGATGCAGCCATGCTCGACTTCTGACATGACCATGGCTTCCTCCCTCAGCAAGGCAGACCCAACTTCTCATGAACCTCAAAGTCTCCACGTGCCTGACAGCTTAATTTCTGAGATGAGTGCAGGCATCCACAGCTATAATGTCTGGTTCCCTAGTAGTTTGTATGATTACACACTGATACATTTGACCAACCACTTATTCTAAAAGAAGGGAGAATAATAAGGGAAGGGATATCTCAAGTGGAATGAAAATCTATGCTGTGTCTAGCAGATTGGCAAAACTCTGGGAACTTCCTATGTGGAATAAGAGGGAGACAGAGAAATCAATTCCTTCCCCTACCTGATCCTGGCTTTGTAAATATTCTCTTTTCCCAACAAAGTGTATTCCTTAATCCATGCCATATGTCATTGTGGAATTTCTCTGGATCTCTGATGACAAGTGCCAATCCAGATGGGACCTACCTGACAAATCTAAACCTTTCAGAGTTTAGTGAACAGTAGTTAATAACAGACACCATGTGCCAAACACCATGCTAGATGTTTTATATTTCATTTACTCAGCACAACCACCCTTTGAGGAACTGCCAGCATTTTACAGATGATGAAATAATTATTCAGCTAAAAAGGTCAGAAGCATGCTCTAAACTCAGGTTTATCAAACATCAAAATTTATCTTCTTGAGCTTTGAAGCTGTACTCTTCTCAGGCCTCCACAATTCCACTGATTGAAATAAACTTTAGGAACATTGCTTGTAGGAAGATTAAGTCTACTCTCTAAATGTTGGACCCTAAAATCTCCCTCAGAAGTAGGCGTATGGGGCTGGGCGCAGTGGCTCACGCTTGTAATCCCAGCACTTTGGGAGGCCGAGGCAGGTGGATCACCTGAGGTCAGGAGTTCGAGACCAGTCTGACCAACATGGTGAAACCTCGTCTCTACTAAAAATACAAAGATTAGCTGGGTGTGGTGGTGGGCGCCTGTAATCCCAGCTACTTGGGAGGCTGAGGCAGGAGAATCACTTGAACCTGGGAGGCAGAGGTTACAGTGAGCTGAGATCATACCATTGCACTCCAGCCTGGGTGACAGAGCAAGACACCATCTCAAAAAAAAAAAAAAAAAAAAAAAAAAAAAAGAAACAGGCATATGGTTTCTATTTGAACAAACTCTTTGACAGAAAATTCACTAATTAAAACATGTTGTATTGGGATACCTATTCCTATCTTTCTTGTATATTTTAAAAATAATTATATCAATGGAAAACTACTGTTTTTACTTTTTTGAAAAAATGTGTCAAATTTATATTGGTCCAAATGCCAATCTAAATGTTTTCTTCAAGTTCTAATATTACCCTCAAGAGGGCTATGCTGCTACTGAAAGTAAAGACAAATTGCATTTTCGTCTGTTACTCTAGGAAAAAGACAATAGTAATTACAGGTAGAGGTAAAATAAAGCTGGGGGGAATAAACAGGAAAGGTAATAAGAGTTCTGTGACAAGCTTCAGTGATAACTCTGGGCCAAAAGATAGCATGTATACAACAAAACAGACATGGAAAAGGACAGCTGTACAGAGCTAAGACAGTTACAGTGATTAAAAAGAGACAATTTGAAAACAAAGTCACAAGAAAGGAAGGAACAAGGAGGAGCAAAAACTCTGTGAAAACAATCTCCTCTCAAGTGTTGCAAAAACATTGCACCATACTGCCAAGTCACTTTCCCCACCAACAGAACCCCAAACCATCAACTTTAAGTTGGGAAAATAGAATAATTACACCAACAATGGTAAACTTTGAGAATTTCTTAAACAGATACTAACAAGATGCAAAATAATTGCCATCCATCTCCCAAATATATTCTCTAGTACACCAAAAGAATGTCTGAGATACAAGACTAAAAGTGCTAAGTCCCCCCAGAAAAGGGCACATTGGAACATAAAATCAATCTTTGGCATTCAGTGTGGTCATTTCCAAGTTAGTATGTTATTCCTAACCAATACCGTTCACAGCATATTCTAGACTGTTTCTTCTCCAAGCACTTTGGTTATTTGCACCGTACAATAATTTAAAGGATTCAGTTGACTCACTAATAAATGAAACATTAAATAACTTAATGATGATACTAATAAAAGATTTTCTTCAACTAATTTTGAATACATTCAGCTTCAATCAAATGAACAGGATGAGTTGACTAAAATTTTCTATTAAATGCAATTAATACTCTACTATTCTATTAAGACTCCTGGAGTTATGTTATGAAACTCACCCATAATTTGCCTAATTCCAAATCTAAGATGCTAAATGTCAAAACTTCCTATAAAAAGACCACAAACTACCAAAGAATAGCCTGATCACAATAGTTACTATGGTCAGCTATCTGAGAACCTCCAGGAAGCCTCATTTGACTAACGCACACTATATAGTTAATTTTCAGCCTGCTTTGGAATGAGCCTCACATTTTAGGAATAATGAATAACTGTCTCTCACTGTTCTGTCACTAGAAAAGACCTTCACCTTGATAATGGGGTTGAAATTAAGCTCTACCTTACTCAGAAGCATGCATGTCCATTGGTGAGAGCACGGAACACTGACAGGAGGAAATAGGAATGTGTGTGAATATCTAATCAGTTTCCACAGAGTTGCTTTCCCTGAGCTATATCATGGCATTGTTTCTTCAGTTTATTTTAAAGACAGGTTTTAAAACACTGCTGTATAAAATTCACTATTTTGTGTCTCATACGACAGTTGTTGAAATAAGAAAAGCTGGGCTTCTCCAAAGTAGCAGAATGTTGTCTCCTTATAGACAAGGTGTTCTTTTTGTTTTCACAGTCAAGACTTCAAAGGCAAATGCCTGATCCACATTTAAGAACTATGTAAAACCTTGTATGAGCTGCATATTAAGTTTCCCATCAGTCATTCCTATTCTATCTGTACTTTGCATGCCCTCCTGTTTTCTATTTTAATACATTTAAAAGCACTTTATAAGCTACTTCAAATTTCTTGTAGGATTAGGAGGGATAAAATAAGAACTACAAAGAATAAAGGAAGCTCGGCCATTTATTCAACAAACACTGGCTATCTACTATACTCTAAGTACCATTCTAGGCACCTGGGGTACAGTAGAGTTTGCATTCTAGTGAGGAGACAGACAAACATGCACATATGTCAAGGAGCTTTTAAGTGTTAGAGAAAAAGGTGAGTAAGGGGCTAGGGAGTAACTGGGCAGAAGGTAACAATTTTAGAAAAATAGGGAAGGCCTTTCTAAAGAAGGTGCAAAGATCTAAAAGAAAAGAAAGAGGAACTCACGCAATGATCTAGATAAAGAGTTATAGGTGAAGAAAACAGTAGTGCAAAGGCGCATAAATGGAAATGAGTTTGTTGTTTTCAAGAAACAAAAAATTCAGGATGACTGGACTAGAGTGAGTAGGGTGGAAGGCAATAAGAGAAAAAGCCACACAAGAAGATTCTGGATTATGTAAGGCCTCATAGGACAGAGTCAGGAGGTAGATTTCACCCTGAATATGAAAGAAAGAATACAGCAAGTCCTCACTTAACACTGTTTATGTTGATAAGTTCCTGGAAACTGCAAATTTAAGTCAAACAACTACTATATAACAAAACCAATTTTGCCATAGGCTAATTGATACAAACAGGAGTTCAGTACCTAAGGCATAAAGAACGCCATTTTTCTTAAAGTCAAAGTTTCCAGTAACCCATTTATGACGTTAAGTGAGGACTTTACTGTACAAGTTTTAACCGAGATACATGACATAATCTTGTTTACTTTGGAAGGTGGGGGTTGCCTGCTATGAAGATTTAATAGGAGCAAGGAAAGTGAAAAAGAAAAACAACTAGAAGGTTATTTTATTGGCCAGGCGTGGTGGCTCACGCCTGTAATCCTAGCACTTTGGGAGTCCAACGAGGGCGGATCACCTGAGGTCAGGAGTTCAAGAACAGCCTGGCCAAAATGGTGAAACTCTGTCTCTACTAAAAAATACAAAAATTAGCCAGGCCTGGTGGTGGGCGCCTGTAATCTCCACTACTTGGGAGGCTGAGGCAGGAGAATCACTTGAACCTGGGAGGCAGAGGTTGCAGTGAGCCAAGATTATGCCACTGTACTCCAGCCTGGGCGACAGAGCGAGACTCTCTCTCAAAAAAAAAAAAAAAAAAAAAGTTATTTTTATTGGTCAACACACAAGATAGAGGGTTTGAATTAGGGCAGTAAGTGAACAATGTGGTAGAGTCTGGACATATTTTGAAGTACACAACACTCCTTAAAAGCGTAGATCTGGGAGTTAAAAGATTTAGAGAAAACTCACAGGTTCTTGGTCTGAGTCCAGAGTGACTGAATAAATGGTATTAAACATCCAAGAGATATTAAACAACTAGTTAAAAGAAGTTTACAATAGTAGAACAGGCTCAGGACATATATTTGGATTCATTAGCATATGAGTTTTAAAGAAAAGGTCTTACTAAATTTGCCTACGGAGCATACGTAGATGGAGATTAGAACATAAGGCAAAGCCTTGGGGGTATTCCCCCATCATTTAAAGATGGGAAGAGGAGGAGGAACCAGCAAAGACAACCAAGAAAGAAAAACCAGTGAAAGCTGGAACAAATCCAGGAAAAATATCGTGTGCCAAAAGCGAAGGGAAGAGGGCAATTCCAAAAAACAAAAAAAAAAAGTCGCTAGGATATTAAGATGCTGATCCTTGAGTTTAGCAAAATGGGAACTGTTCCAGACCATAGCAAGAAAAGTTTCAGCAGACTGTCAGGGACAAAAACCTGACCTGAATAGATTCAAAAGAAAACTTAAGGTGAGGCAGTGAAAACTGTTTAAGTTACTCATTCCAGGAATTCTCTTCCTCATCCTCTGACTTTCATGATGAAGGTCCAGATTTCAATCTAGTGTTACTGAGTCTAAAATTTAGCTATATAATGCGTTACTTTAATACACTAGAATGAATATCTAGTCATCAATTTTTATATTTTCCAGAAAATTAAGGATTATAAAGAATTCTTATCACTGTGTTTTTTAGAAAAAAAAAAATCAAAAGGAATCCAAAAGCATTTTAATAAGGGTTCTCTGAATAGAATGTTATATATCCATTCGTACAGTGGGACACATGATAGCATTAAATTTAGGCTCTTAATTATGACATTATAGAAGTATACAGTTGACCCTTGAACAATATGGTTTTGACCTTTGAGGGTCCACTTATACACAGATTGTTTCCAACCGAATCATACGGAATCTGCAGGATGTGAAACCTGCATATACAGAAGGTCAACCTTTCACTTACATCAGTTTCTCAGCGCTGACTGGACTGTGGAACTTGAGTGTGCACAGATTTGCAACCAACCCCCTGCATATGCCAAGGGATGACTGTATTTACTCACTTGACAGCTTTCTCTAGTATTGATAATTTAAAAAAAAAGGGGGGGCCACAAATCATAATATCATGTCTACTCTGTAACTTACAATGTGTTGGGGAAAGGAGTATGTTTGTATACATAGGGAAAAAAGACCCATAAGTATATAAACCAAAAGGTAATGTTACATCAAAGTATATGACAGGAATATGCTTGATTTTTGTTTTCTTTGTTATGTATTTATTTTTCAAATTTTCAGCAGAAGAGTAAATGAATGGCAACATTTACTATTCATAATAAAGTAAGATTTGCTGATAAAAATTTTAAAATAAAGAATATTCCTACTTATACTTCCAGATTAGCTCTAATGTCGATAACATAAGTCTTTCCTGATTCCGCTTTTCTGTCTCATCTCTAACAAGTTGGGCAATGAGCCCTCATCCATGCTCCCAGAGACTAGATCATTAAACTGTCAGTTTCTTAGGATTTATAATTCACTAGATTATTTAATCAATGGCACTAAACATGGGTAAATTGTGGATATTCAGATAAATATTAGCTGATTTCACTTATTCCTATAACCAATATATTGATGTATTATAATCTTCCCCCAATGATCATTAACTTAATTATGAAGGATCATTTTTGTTTTTAAAGTGATATTTGAAGATAGAGTCATTCCAAAAGTTTGAGAGGTTTTTTTTGTTACTCTAAGATTCAAGATTTTAAGCTCAAGATTGTATGAAGCAGGAAATCTCTGATGCTATATTAGTTTTTATACAAAGCATTTTACATTTTTATTGCATTCAGTCTCCTACGGTAATCCATGATGTATAAAAAAGGTACAGATAGTGGTGTGATGGCTTGTCATCCAAAACTGCTGGAGATCAGAGCTGAGAGTGAATTCCCTACACCTGGGGCTTATTATGTTGTAAAGCTATAAAATAATAATCAGATTTGATTTAGGACCTAAAGCAAAAATCAACATTTCACAAATTATGTTAATTAAAAATGAAAGAAAATGGCATGGTTACAAATAGAGACTGAAAAAGGGGAAGAAAAATTCACCCTTTAGACTGCAAATAATCTTTATATAAAAAACTAAAACTAGACAAGGCCATGTTTCATTTACAATACAAAGACCTACCATCTCTTAGTCTATGTGTATCCCATCTGAGTAGCTAGAGAAATGTAACCTTTCTGGAATACATATTACTCTATACTTCCTGATAAAGCTTTGGGTGGAAGGTAAAGGATAGGGAGAAGGAGACAAAAAAAATTCCAGAATAAAATTAACCCTTACGGTGGATTGCCCAAAGTGACACCACCAGAAATCTCCAAGTCAACAAATAAACATAAAAACAGTTTAAGTCCCGATCTCCTGACCTAGTGATCCACCCGCTTCGGCCTCCCTGGCTAACACAGTGAAACCCCTTCTCTACTAAAAATACAAAAAAAAAAAAAGTTAGCTGGGCGTGGTGGCATGTGCCTGTAGTCCCGGCTAATTGGGGGGCTGGGGCGGGAGAATTGCTTGAACCTGAGTGGCGAACGTTGCAGTGAGCCGAGATCGCGCCGCTGCACTTCAGGCTGGGTGACAGAGACTCTGTCTCAAAAAATAATAATAATAATAAATAAAACACACTGGGAAACTGAAAGTTCCTTCACTGCTGATTCCTCTGAGAATATAAGTCATTTTGCACATGGGCTTCTCTATATGCAAAGCTTTGGTTTGGGGGGGAAAGTAAATGTGTTCAGAAAGCTTGTACTAGGTATTCTAACAAAACAATGGGGCTTGTTTTACCTCACTGTGGTGGATTAAAGAGCGTTTTTTGTTTTTTTTTTTTTTTTTTTTTTTTTTGGTGTGGTGCCTTCTGTGAACAGGTGTAATCTATTTTCTCTCTTCTTAAATTTGGGCTAGCCTTATTATTTACTTTAACCAACAGAATCTGACAGAAGAGATGAGAGATGCTGTTCCAATAACAGGATTGGGTCTTCGGAAGCAGTTTATTTCTCCCTCGGAGTCCTGCGTCACCACCATAGAGACCCAAGCTATTCCTTTCTAGAGATGACATTGAAAGAAATGCCCAGTGCATTATTACCTGTCCTAACCATCCCAGCTAACGCGTCAGATATGCAAGGTGAGGCCATGTGGACACGGTCTCAGTAGAACTTGCAGCTGAATGTAGCCACATGAGGAAACGTCATACCACAGTGAAAGATGAGCTATGCCTGCCCAGCACTGCCCAAATCACGCAACTGTGAGCAAATAAATGTGTTTTATAAACCACTCAAAAAAAAAAAAAAAAAAAAAAAAAAAAAAAAAAAAAAAAAAAAAAAACAGTTTAAGTTCAGAATTTCAGAAAACTCTGACAAGAAATAATAAGTAACACTCTAATATATTTAAACATTATAAACAAACATATACATATCAATGAAACAGAAAGACCAAAAACAGACCCAAAATACATAAGGTTTTCAGATAAAGGTGACAGGTTAAATCAGCAGAAAAGATTGACTAATGAGCAATATTGGAATAATTGGGTAGTTATGTAGAAAAAAATAAAGCTGGATCCACACTTCACATCTTACAACAGAATTCCAAATGAATCAAAAGCTTAGATGCAAAATATTAAACCATAAAAGTACTAGAATTCTCCCAGGGTTTATTCTTTTATAACATTAGAGTAGTGAAGGCCCTGTTCAACTTTAACATGAAATTTAGAACTCATAAAAGACAAAATTGGCAAATTCACCAATATAAAAGGTTTAAAAATATGACCCAAAACAAATGACAATCTGAAAAACAAAAGACAAACAAAACAAAATCAAGTTATTTGCATGTCATCAGATTGGAAGCAAAAGATAAATTTTCCCAATAGAGAGAGTGAATAAAAAGAGTAAGAAAATTAAGATCATCAGCCCAATTGGACAGTTCCCAGAAGAGCCAATATAAACAGCTCACTCATAAAATAAGACATGTAAAGGTAAACTTCACTAAGATATGAATTCCTTCCTAACCAGCAAAGATAAAGTATTTGAAAAGATGCTGTGTTTGGAGAAAAAGTGGCATCAGATATTATGAGTAGAAATGTGAATTAGTGCAATTTACAATATCTACTGAAATTCAAAATTTACGTACCCTTTGACAGTTATTTCACTTCTAGGAATTTATAGGTATTTTTCTTAAAGAAATATGTGCTCTTAAATTTTTTCAACATCAGAAAGAAAGTACAAATAGTATTTGTTTCTGTTTTCAAAAACATAAATCATGAATTCTGTACCAATTTAGGAACAACTTGGTACAAATCTGTTCATAAAAGTAAATGTTTGTGGCTTTTTTTTTTTTTTTTAGATGGAGTCACTCTGTCATCCAGGCTGGAGTGCAGTGGCACAATCTCTGCTCACTGCAACCTCCGCCTACTGGGTTCAAGAGACTCCCCTGCCTCAGCCTCCTGAGTAGCTGGGATTACAGACATGTGCCACCATGCCCGGCTAATTAATGTATTTTCAGTAAAGACAGGGCTTGCCATGTTGGCCAGGCTGGTCTCAAACTCTGGACTTCATGTGATCCACCCACCTCAGCCTCCCAAAGAGCTGGGATTACAGGCCTGACACACCACACCCAGCATTTTTTTAAGGCTTTTTTATTATTACAATTTCAGAAATCTCCATTTTACATCTTTTAGCACATGCTATAATCAACCAAGTCAACAGTTACAGAAGAACATATATAAGTTGATAAACAGTAATAATATCTAAGAACTACAAAATTGCAATTCAGTGTTTACTACTATAGCTTAAATATATTTATAGATCAGTGCAGGCAGAGAGGTGACATATCTAATTGTTCGATCAGAAATCTATGAAATACTAATACTCTCCTTCAATTGTACATTTTTGAGAGATATAATACCATAAAACAAATTCAGAATGAAAAAAGTCAACTGAAAACAAAGGCAGTTAATTAACTGACTACATATATCAATTGTAGCAAGATTCACTGGTGCTGTGTGGCAAAAATTAAGCTTACCTCAAAGGCAGTGTATTCATGATTTGTTTAACAAATCCAAGAAGTTAACTAGATTTTCTAAAAATGTCTTAGTTATCAATTTTGTTGTCTATTCCACAAATAGCATTCAGTTTGCTGGGCAAAGTCTCTAACAACAGCTATATGGAAATTAATGAGCAGGCTGGTTGCAGGATATCAAAGCAAAGTTATCAATACTTTTCCTAGAAGAAAATCAGGAACACAGTAACATGCTTAGATCTAACTAGTACCAGGATTAAAAAAAAAAAAATTCAAGTGAACATTAACAAAAAAAGATCAAGATCTTCCACATAAGTATAACTGCAATACATATAACATAAATGTCTAACAATAATTAATGCCTATGTATCATGCCTAACTACTCAGCTTTCTTCCCCCCAATATTTATAATTAATTCCCCTTTCCTGTGTTTCCCTTTTATAATTGTCCTTTGATCTATTTGTCCCAACTAACCAAAATTCAATAGAATCACTTGTCATTTCTAGACTATTAAGCAGTGGGAAACTGGTAGGCAGTTAATGACAAAATATAATTGGACATAGAGCCACAGTCAGAGTTTGGAAGATTCTTTCCTACTCCCTGAAAAGGCAAGCATGTTGGGTGATCACTTTTAAACAAATCTGTCTAAGGTTATAACATTACGTTCAACAAGTTTTCTGATTTTTTTTTTTTGAGAAAAAGATAGTATACAAATAGTTACATTAAAAAATAATATTTAAATTTAATTATGTGCTATATGCCAGATCATGGCAGAGGATGGTGAATAACTTTTTAATTTGTTTCCTTTTCAAAAATAAATCCTGAGAGATGGGAGTAAGATGAGAGAAAGTTCAGAGAGGAGGTATCACGAAGGCTGTTTTCCTGGAGTATCCTTCCTTACCTGTGCCCCATCATCCTTTTAGAAGTCTAGTTCAAGTTTCACCTACTTCATGAAGGCATTTTTTGCCCATTCCAATATGCTGACCTTGGACCAATTCCTACCATATAATTAAGCCCTTAACTTCACAGGTCTTGTCACATTTCCTAATTTTTCTACATACCATTTATCTCCATAAAGTGACGACTGAATGTATATACAGCCAAAGCCAATACAGTCATCCCCAATATACACACACACTGTACTGGGTACACTGCTGAGTACAAAATGATGGTCAATATATACTCACACAGTGTATCAAGTAGCCAGCTATGATTGATTCAACGGAATCTAGTGATCTCCTACAGAGATCACTAAGGAAGGTGAACAAAACAAACATCTCCCCTGGAGAGTTTATGTTCCACTGGAGATAGACAAGGAAAAATGATAAGAATGTTAAAGTGCTATGAGAAAAAGTATATAGCAGAGTAAAGAAGAATGGCAATTGTGTGGTGTGTGTCTAGGGGAGGTGCGAAACGGGTTGGTGGTGAGTTTGGAAGATTCTTTCCTACTCACCGAAAAGGCAACATGCTGGGTGCTCACTTTTAAACAAATCTCTCTAAGGTTATAACATTATGTTCAATGAGTATTCTGGGTTTTTCTGGAGAAAAAGATAGTTAAAATTCCCAGGATTTCTAGTTGTGCGTGTTTGTGTGCGCACACATGCACTTATCACTGACATGGGGGACTAATCCAAAGCAAACTACAGGTTCCATTGAAACATAAACATTTATACTTTGGATGAAGCTTGTCGATTTAATCCGGCACCCTCATTTTAGAAATGTGAACCCAATCAGTAGGTTGTAAATAAATTTCACACCACTGTCAACACTGTCACTACTTGTCAACCTCTTTCCCGCATCTCTCTCTCACACACACACCCTAGTCCTCCAAACCAAATTTATAATCTATAAATATAATTGGGTGCAGCATCTCCTATTCTTCTCCACATAGACTGTCATCACTGGTCTCATGAAACATAATAAGATCAAATAACACCTAATTAAAAAAAAAAAACCCCAATAGGTTCAAAAGGAAGACTGTAAAAACTAATCATCTTTACCCGCCCCTCCCCTGGGGCCCAGAGTTCAGGCTAATATAATTTGCAAGTTCCACTGCATTACAAATACAACAGATGTTTATCGATTAGGAAGGAAAACAAATAACCAGTCCTAACTATCTCCTTCTCCATGCCCATACAACTTTGAACACTTGTTATATTGTATCTTGTAGTGAAATTGTCCATCTATTCAGATGAAATTCGGCCTTACTTAACTCATGCTCCCAAACAAGTACTTTCCACATGAAGAACACTCAAACATTTATGAATGACCTAAGAAACAATATATTCTGAGCTGCAAAAACCTCTAACAGTAACCATATATAAAAGAAGGGTTGCAGGATAATGTTGATGGTAGCTTTTTTAAACATCTTTATTACCGCTTCTTCAAAGTTCATTATTGGTGTATAAAAATCTATCAATTTTTGACATGCCTGCTATACCAAAGATGAGACTAAGCCAAAAAGGTAGAATATATAGATGAAAAGAGATTTGTTAATTCATTTTTTGGATGACTACTATGTATGCCAAGCACCATACCAGACACTGCTACATAAGAACTGCTATCCAGTGGCTCATAATACTGTGGAAGATACCTGCATTAGAATGTGAGCTCCATGAAGGCAGACTTCATCACATCCGTGTCTCCAGCTCTTACATATAGCCTGGTATGAGCAGGCAGCTCAATATTTTCTGAATGAATCAAGCAAACTGAGAGACAGCTCCCCCAGACCCCACTCTTCCATTCTTATCTTCACCTTTATTGGTATTCACTCCTATCCTTTAATTTTGTTCCTTTCCTTCCCTTTCTTATCCAAAGACTATTCCACTGAAATTGGGAGTGTTTCACACTTACAGAAAGGCTTTACAGAGCATAGCTTGTTCTCTTTGTTTCCTGTTTTCACTATCAGGACACGTATGCTCAAAAAGTCAACCAACACACAAGGAGGGAGGGGGCGAAGTCCCTAACACCACCTTCCCTTTATTACCTTATCATCCAAGCCAAACTACCTCTGAAAGTCTACCCAAAATGTCTCGCATTTTAACGTCTTATTCACCTCTCAATCCACTGCGATACGGTTTCTGATCCCCACTACTCCACTGAGTCAGTGCAATGGCCTACTAAATGTTTGAGTGAATGCGTGAAGGACAATTGAAGCGGGTGTTAATGGTTATGTAAGAGCTTGTATTCTCCATTGTTTTAACAGATAGACCAATATATCACTCAAAGTTGCCCCAAATAATTATTTTAAGATCAGTGCTAGTAAAAACTAGCATTTCCTGAAAAAAAAAAAAAAATTATTTTCCACTATTACAGTTAGAATGAAGTCAAAACTTTTGCCTTCCTTTTCAATTTGGACATCAAGAATACTACAGACAAACTTCTAAATACTATGTTCAGTTATAAAAACTACATACATGCCCTAATTGCAAGCACATGGACGTTTTTATGTGTGCATACATGCTTGCCCTTGCCTTCATATTCAATAAAATATATTTTCCCTATATCAGATTTTCACTTTTCACATTTTTGCCATTTTGTTACTTTTTTTTTTTTTTTTAAAGGTGGGCCACCTCAAATCCTTTGCTGCTGAGAGACATGAGCATGGCTGAAAGCATGGCTGGCTGGGTAGATGAGTAAATCTTTTTCAAAACGTAGCCTGTTGCTTTGCCAAATAGTACATTATCACCGGAATATCAAATGAAGATGGAAACAACCTTAAAGACTACTGATCACTTATTTTCTGATTTGCAAAACTGGATTTACATACTCCCATGACAGGAAATTTCACCCCTATTTCTACAATGTGGCTAAAGGATCTCAAAGGCCAACATCTTTACGGTACTTTAAATTGCTCTGATCTGGTAGCCCAAACTATGTCTAATCATCCTAAAAGTATTATTCTAATATAAACAAATCCATAAATAAATGTATAAAAGCATTACTATCATCCAATATTCCCCCCCACCCCCCAAAAAAATCAATCCTAATCTGCTCAGCATTTTTTGACTTAGAGGTCAAATTATACAGGTAGTCTACATATTACATTCTCAAAGTATCCCCCAAGACATGGTTTTCAACAATACTTACTGGAAAAAAAAAATTGTAAAAAAAACTCCGCACATTCCCATCGTTGAAACATTTCTCTTGCTATGCTTTCTCCTTCCCATTTTAACTAAGCATTTTGTAAAAATAGCCTTCTCCCCTCACTCACTCAAACTAATTAAAATTTCTTCTCATCACTCTATGAAATTAGCCTTTCACCATACTCAAATACATGCGGATACATCATAAGGCTATTTGTAATTGAAACTGTGTTACCTGACGTATCTACGGCTTCGCACTGTGCCTCAATGCTTCATCCATAAGGTTTTCAGAACATGACACTTTTCTAATTTACTTTTCACCTTGCCAGTAACTATGGATCCATCTCTTTTCCTTCATACTATTCCGACTGAAAACCCTGTATTTTGTATTTCAGAAGGTACTATTTCCAGCCTTCTCGTCCTACATTCTACTTTAGTAGAAGATATTTTTATATGACCTCACCTATCACCTACACAGATGACTCTCAAATCCCAAACACTCTCTAGTGTTCCAGACCCAGAAAAGTCCAGCTGCCTACCAAGCATTTTCACCCAGATGCCTAGAAGGCGTGTCAACCTTACTAAAAAATGGAACACACTATCTTCTCCACAAATATCCTGATATGATTTTTCTGTTCACCACAGTCTGCTACCTTCATTCACATATTTATTAGACATCTATCACATGTGAGGCATTGTCACCACATCTAGTCAATTAATTTTCTTATCTCTCAAAACTTCCCCTCACAACCCACCCCCCCCATCTGTCTCAAATCAATCCTTCTTAATCAATACAAAAAGAGTACTGCAGTACTGTCTAAACTGGTTTCTCTTCCTCTCGAGTCTCTCTCACCTGGCTTGACATTGCTACCAGTCACAGCTTAAAATATAAATTTGAACCCATAACATCCTTTCTTATGTTTGCCTGTCACTAAGCAATAAAACCCAAACTCTTCATGAGGTTTAACCTCAGCCTACCTTTTGCACTTCAATGACTTCCACTAAACTCTACATATCTTTAATTCTCAGGCTTAAGACCAAAACTTAGGAGGCATGCTGGATTCCTCTCTTTCCCTCATCATCTATCTCTAATTCATTAGGAAATCCTATCAATTCTATCTCAGAAATACATTTCCGTTACATCCACAATATCCAGTACCCCAGTCCAAGCTATTGCTTGCCTAACCCTAGGACATCTGGTTCTCTTATCCACAACAGCAGCCAGGGTAAAAGGACCAAGATAACACCTTTAACCTGTTCAGAATCCTCCAATGGCTCCCCAAATTAGAATAAAACACAAATTCCTTATCATAGGCGTATAGCCTGACCACTGCTTACCTCTCCAACCTCACCTTGTACCACTCATCACTCTCTCCAATCTCTTCATATTGGCCTTCTATTGCTAGATCACACCAATTTCTCTCCCACTGTAAGGCCTTCACACAGTACCCCCTCTATTTAGAATTCTTCCCCACCTCTGAGATGGCTAGCTCCTCCCAAGTCTTCAGTTGGTTCCTTCTCAGTCTCCAGGCCTCAGATCTGATGTGCCCTCTGAAAGAGGCCTTTGCTGGCCACCACATTTAAAGGATCCTCCCCACCACAGTTTTCTTAGTTACAGCACACTGCTTATTTCCTTCACAGTGCTCACTGCACTGTGATTTACCTGATTTACTTACTTGTTTACTATTTGTGGGTCTGCAGCTAACATGGCCTTGATGAATATTGTATGGATTACTGTCATTCTCCGGATCTATAGCAGAGGGTCTGGCACATACATAATAAAAGCTCAATGTCGTTCACTACCTGAACGATTGTATGGATATCCTACATACCAAACAGAATATCATAAAGTTCGCCATACACACCACACTCTCATGTCTCTATCACAGTATCAAACATACTTCTAAGGGAAAAGATGTATCTGTTAAAGCCCCTTCCATCCCACTGTTTGCTGTTTTTATTGCTCTTAATAGAAAAGTTTAGGCCAGGCACAGTGGCTCACGCCTGTAATCCCAGCACTCTGGGAGGCCAAGGCGGGTGGATCACCTGAGGCCAGGAGTTCGAGACCAGCCTAGCCAACATGGAGAAACCTCGTCTCTACTAAAAATAAAAAAAGGTAGCCGGGCATGGTGGCAGACCCCTGTAATTCCAGCTACTCGGGTGGCTGAGGCAGAAGAATTGCTTCAACCCAGGAGGCGTAGGTTGCAGTGAGCCGAGATTGTGCCATTGCACTCCAGCCTAGGGAACAAGAGTGAAACTCCGTCTCAAAAAAAAAAAAAAAAAAAAAAGGTTTAAAATGTGTAAACAATTTTTAGAAAGATTATGGTTTATTATAAAAACTTAACATTCAAAAAAGATCTGAGTATCAAGGTTTTTCTTCTTTCACTATTAAATAAGTACATTTATTTCAAGAATATAAGTAAATTTAACCCAGAAATCTTTAAAATTAAAGCATCTGTCAATTGTTGTTCATATTGGCATCAACAAAACAAGGATGTAGAAGCAAGACCCCAAGAAATTTGTTATCTCTGATTTTAACCTATATCCAAAATTAAAGATCACTCCCCTAGGTCGTTAAATTTGTGTTATCAACTCAGCAATGTAACACAAGGCATAGTATTAAGTAGGAGAAAAAATAAAAAATGAAAATGTTCAAAGGAAATAAGCTAATAGTCTTAACAAATTGAAGTTAAACTTATTGTGAAATCTAAAAATATAAGATGTTGCTAATAACATATAAATCTGAAAAGATAATTATCTTCTGTATATGCTTATTCTTTTATTGAGACTTTTATTCTAACCAGAAATTTATCTTTGTACCACTTGCTACTTTAAACAAAAGCAACTATATGAATAATTTTATGAAAATCTTAACGAATAGTGGTGAAGAAAGTTCTCACTTCCAGTGTGGAGGCTCAAACATATGTGGTTCTGCCTCATAGAGTGGCAGGGCACAGAAACTGCTTAGTCTCATGAGATAGACCTCATTCTTCGCATGTACACAGTCCAGTCAAAATAGCAGCCATGCTGCAACATACTGTTTAATCTAGTCCTGGCATGAACACCATATATAAGCAATAAAATATACCATTTGTAATCACTTGAGGTTTATTACCATCCATTTATTTCCATTTTGCCTGTGGGAGAATAACCCCGAGGTGATGCCCGGCCCCCAGGATCCTGCCTCCTTGTGCTAATGCCCTTGTGTAATCCCCTCACCCTCAGTGTGGGCAGCACTTATAACTATCTTCTAATAAATAGAATACGGTCGTGATGACTGGATGTCACTCCCATGATTAAGTAACATTATATGGAAAGGTGATTAATATACAATACCTCCTAAAGGGCCCTCTTCCATATTCCATCATATTGAAGATTAGGGCTTCAACATAAGAATTGGTGCAGGGGGACATTCAGTCCACAGAAGGTGGCCTCCAGCCAACAGCCAGCAAAAAGTGAAGCCTTCAGTCATACAGCTGTCAAAAAAAATGCATTCTGCCAATAATATGAATGAGCTTGAAAGTGGATTCTGCTCCAGCCAAGCTCCTAGATGAGAAAGCAAACTGGCCAACACTTAATTGCAGCCTTGTGAGACCCTGAGCAGAGGTCCCAGCTAAGCTGTGCCCAGACTTCTGATACAAAGAAAACAAGAGATAATAAACACGTGTTTTCAGTTGAAAATTTTGTGGCTATTTCTTTTGGAGAGTTGTTTTTTTTTGTTTGTTTGTTGGTTTGTTTTGTTTTGTTTTGTTTTCAGACAGGGTCTCACTCTGTCACCCAGGCTGGAATGCAGTTGTGCAATTGGCTCACTGCAGCCTCAACCTCCCAAGCTCAAGAGATCATCTCACCTCAGCCTCCCAAACTAACTGGGACCACATGCACACACCATCATACCTGGCAAATTTTTTTTATTGTTCTGTACAGATGGGGTTTCAATATGTTGACCAGGCTGACTGCAAGCCCCTATGCTCAAGCAATGAAGCAATCCTCCCACCTCGGCCTCTCAAAGTGCTAGTATTACAGGCACCAGCCAGCATGCCTGGCCTTGTAGTAACTTTTTATACAACAGGTTACTAGTAAGTTGACTTGTAACTGCTCTCTAGTTTGATGTGTTATTTCTTTGTTGGACTGATGTACAATGCCCTCAATAAATGCTTAGTGAATTAGCTACAAGAACCAGGTCTTTCTGAGCCGCTTACTTACATTTCAAACATATAACAAAACGAGCAAAACTAAAAATAAGAGAGCAGCAAGAAATTGCCCTGGAAACAGGCCTAATCAGCAGTGCCTGACTCTAAAAGGGATGAGAGAACCCAAAAGTGAGGAAATGTCAAAGGAATGGGATTGTTTCATGCAACCCTCATAGGATAGCAAAAAGAAAACAGTCCAGAGGCAACCAAAGGTACTCATTTCTAACACATGAGCATTTGCTTTTTCAGGTGCCTTTACCTACAGATTACTTTATAAACAATACATTAAAAAATGTATTCTGCTAAAAGTAGTATCTGAAACTCACTTATCTAAAAAAAGGACATAAAATTACACTTTAAGTATATTTTACATGAATTCAATAGATTAATTAGATTTATATATGTATGTCTCAGAGATATAATGAAGAAAAACAGCAATGATCTTTTTTTTTTTGCTCTTGTTGCCCAGGCTAGAGCACGATGGCACGATCTCGGCTCACTGCAACCTCTGCCTCCTGGGTTCAAGCAATTCTCCTGCCTGAGCCTCCGGAGTAGCTGGAATTACAAGCATGCGCCACCACGCCCAGCTAATTTTTTGTATTTTTAGTAGAGATGGGGTTTCTCCATGTTGGTCAGGCTGGTCTCAAACTCATGACCACAGGTGATCCGCCCGCCTCGGCCTCTCAAAGTGCTGGGATTACAGGCGTAAGCCGCCGTGGCCGGCCTGAAAAACAAAGATTCTTAAAGGTTCCAAGGTTCTTTAAAAAAAAAAAAAAAAAACTTGCTGCTAGGTAATATTATTCACCTGGGGTGGAAACGACCCTGAGTAAGAAAGGTAGCACAGAGCTTGCAATATTGAATCAAGTCTGATATATTGCAAGAATGCTGCTGGCAAAGAATCATTAATGTGAAAAGTAAGAAAAAAAGAAATTGTGAAATAAGCAGCCAAAAACAAAACAAAAGCTGCTGGAGACAGCATGTATCTATAATCGTAGAGTATAAGGTCTGCAGGATACATTCAATTCCAATTGCCTTCTCTGGGAACTATGCTTTTTCCTTTTTCCTACATTGGATTTAGAAAATGGTGGCTGCAAACGTTTTGTTTTGTTTTGTTTTGTTGTTTTGTTTTGTTTTGTTTTCTGAGACGGAGTCTCGCTCTGTCACCCAGGCTGGAGTGCGGTGGCGCGATCTCGGCTCACTGCAAGCTCCGCCTCCCGGGTTCACGCCATTATCCTGCCTCAACCTCTCCGAGTAGCTGGGACTACAGGCGCCCGCCACCGCGCCCGGCTAATTTTTTGTATTTTTAGTAGAGACGGGGTTTCACCGTGGTCTCGATCTCCTGACCTCGTGATCCACCCGCCTCAGCCTCCCAAAGTGCTAGGATTACAGGCGTGAGCCACCGCGCCCAGCCTGCAAACATTTAGTTTTATAGATTGCTTGGACTAATAAGAGTTGTATCTACACCCAAGTCTGGGGGATTGGTATAATTAAATTTACTTTCCACATATAAAATTGGTTTTGGTCAAATCTACAAAGATAAATTCATGAAACAGATATCATGCGTTAGGACATTCTCATTCAAAAATTCACTGTGTTAACAGCAGGGAGGGGGGATTTTCACCAAAGCACACATAGAAAAAAATAAGAGTACAAACCTGTCTTTTTCCATGCAATGGAAACAACTCACTCTGGGAAACTTTTTTGTTTGCGGAGGGTTTCTTTTAGAAAACATAGTCCCAGAGAAAAAAGTTTCAGAAAATTACAAAAGAACAGCAACTTATTATAAACATGACAGAACCACAAGAGAGAAATGGCATGTATCTGAGGGAAAATAATAGGCTGCTCTACTGTAACCATAAATTTTGTCAAAGACATTCACCTTTCTTATGCATAAACGAAAGACTAATAAAAACATAAATGATTGCTTCAAAGAAAAATTCCAACCACCTGACATATTTTCAGTCAGTTTTTGTTGGATTTAGTACATTTTAAGTTACATAAACTCACTATTGAAGGTTAAGCATCCCAAATCCAAAAGTCTCCAAAATCTGCAGGATACTTGAAGGAAATGCTCATTGGTGCATTTCAGATTTCAGATTTTTGGATTTTGGATGCTGAACTGGTAAGTATAATGCAAATATTCCAAAATAAAAAAAAAATCCAGAACCCAAAGCACTTCTGGTCCCATGCATATTGGATAAGGTTTAGTCAACCTGTACATCCTGTTCCACACCTACCCACACATACTCCTGAGTTTTCTGGACAAAGTAGTGATGGGTTCCACCTGATCAGCCACAAGACATACACACAAACAAACACACACACACACACACACACCCCACTCACTTTCTCTCCCCCTCCTTCTCCCTCCCCCCCGCTCCTTTTTTTAAAAAAATTACAAATAGGCTTACTGGAACAGTGCTATGTTGAGAATTTCTATATTTTTCTTTTTCCAATGTTGTATTTTAAAAAGGAGCTTCCTTTGAATTAATAGTTATCCCTAAAGGAGATACTCAAGATAATCATTCTACTATTAATTGTGGTGAAAGACAGTTACTAGCTGATAGTATATACAATGGTTAAGAGCATAGAGTTCGGTGTTTAAAAAAAAAAAAAAAAAAACACCTGGATTTGAATTCTAACTTTACTATTTACTAGTTTTTATTTAGCACAGTGTCTAGCACACAAAACCATCCTCAAATTCTTTATGAAGAACAGGGGAAGGGGTCATTGCTTTCTGGGGATAGATGCATTATAAAGTGGTGAAAAGAAAGTAGGAAGGAATTGGGGCTGTAAGAGGTTAGGAAATTTGCTTATGATCAGGATATAGCGCATAGTGCAGTCAGGATTCACAGGTCTTCTGACCTCTCGTCTTGCAGACTTTTCTTTACACACGACAAGCTACTTACAACCTTGGAATAGTTTAACATTTCACAAGCTGAGAACTTTGAAAACACGTTTCCAAAACATACTCAAAAAGTACACTTATCTCAAGCATTAAGGAGGGGAGAAGGACAAACCAAAAGAATAGAAAACTACTAGCTGATTCTATGGCAGTTTACAAAGTATCAAACCTGTCATTTCTCTTCACAGGTTAGGCAGGTAAGGACATATAATGATAAATTTTTTTGTTGTATTCTAATATTGTTAGAATACCACAGTCCAGTTAAACATTTTCTTGACAAAACTGAAACAATCATATTCTTGCATTCAGAATACCCATTCTAACACTGCAAAGCACACACTCTAACTACAGGGCCTCTTCTATGAAGACAACATGCACTACCCTCATCTTCCCGAGTCTGAGAATGAGGCAATTGTATCTGAGTAGTCTGGTTCTGCCAACTTAAAGAGTTACCTCTTTGTGAATTTAAGCATTATTAATACTTGACAAAACGGCAGATAACAAACAACAACCAACATGCATTTCCATCTCTACATACTGGAAAGATAGGGATACAAGAAGAATGGAGAAAATTCTTCATCACCTGGGTAAGGAATCATTTGTACATCAAACACTCAAAGGATAAGTGAAAATCATAATGTATAGTGAAAAATCATCAACTAAGAAAATGGAAATGGATATCTATAAAGGCAATAACATATTATTCAAACGAATAGTTCAACAATATTTGTGCCCAATAAAATTAAGCAAAAGCATAATCTCAGTTTCCCATATTGATTATCAATTTATCAACAAGATTTTATTTCTTATAAATGTGGCACTGGAGGTTCCAAAAGTTCATACCAATAGGTTGTCATTAGGAGCTTTAACTCTATTCTAGGCAGGTAAAGCACCCACACAGGTAACAAGAAACAAGTACTGGAGTGTGATAGATTCATAGCCAAATGGAGAACAAGGCAGTTTATGTTACGATGTTCTTTTTCTTTTTTTGAGATGGAGCCTCGCTCTGTTGCCCAGGCTGGAGTGCAGTGGCGCGATCTCGGCTCACTGCAAGCTCCGCCTCCCGGGTTCATGCCATTCTCCTGACTCAGCCTCCTGAGTAGCTGGGACTACAGGCGCCCGCCACCACGCCCAGCTAATTTTTTTTTTTTTTTGTATTTTTAGTAGAGACGGAGTTTCACCATGGTCTCGATCTCCTGACCTCGTGATCCCCCCACCTTGGCCTCCCAAAGTGCTGGGATTACAGGCGTGAGCCACCGTGCCCAGTCAAGATGTTCATTTTAAGGAATAACATAAATGTAAAAATAAGTAAGGAAAAGAATTGAAGCTGGGAGCAGTGGCGTGCATGCCTGTAATCCCAGCTGCTCAGGAGGCTGAAGTGGGAGAATCACTCGAGCCCAGGAATCAGAGGCTGCAGTGAGTTTTGGAGGCTGCAGTGAGCTATGATGGTGCCACTGCACTTCAACCTGGGTAACAGAGAGAGACAGACTCCACCTTTTAACAACAACAGAAAAGGGGAAATGAACAACTTGAACTATAGTCATGCTGAACTAGTTTTAGGAAGTCAATATAATCTATTCCACTAATATTTACTGAACATCAACTCTGTTTCAGGCATGGTGCTGAATCCTGGGATGTAAGAATAAATAAGACAAAGTTCTCCAGATGCCCAGTCTGATGGAAAAGCTGATAATACAAACAAATAATTACAATAAAACAAACGTTCCAGAGGAGGATGAAATCTGTGCAAAGCCAAAAGAAGGAAACAAACTCAGACTAGATCTTTCTCAGTGGGGAGTCTGCAAGAAAATGGACACTTAAAGCCCTAAAGCATCCACTGAAGGTCATGAATTAACTTCTTTCACATCTAGAATGTTAATATTCATGTACCAACCTTGGGAAAACTAAGGAAACAGTCACTCAAATAATCATTGTCTGAGTGAGGTTCAGATGAAGAACCCTGGCAGACAAAGGCTGCAATCAACTACTGAGATTCCACTCAGTACAAAGAAACAAGAATATGGTATCACAGGGAGAGAGAGTATCACGTTAGGACAAGGCCAAAATATATATGCCACATCTGGAAAATTCTCAGTCATTTGATGGGGATGCAGGTAGGAGTTAAAGTGAGTGAGGAGTGAACTAGAATCTGACAAAAGAGAAAATAAGAAATTTAGTTTTGATTCAGATCACAAAGCATGCTAAGGACTTCGGAATTCACATTTAGGAAAAAGGAGAACACTCTGTAAATGTGAAGTGATCAGAGTTCTCCTAAAGAACTTCTTTGGATGGTTCAGATCACAAAAGCCAAGACCTAACCCTTTCAGGAGACTATCATATCTACCACTCAGTAAATAGAAAAATAAATATTCTATCCAAATTAGAGCCTGAACTTTATTACATTAAAAAAGTTTCATTAAATAATCAAAGTAAACTTTGTCATTCACATTTCTATCAATAATTAACAGAACTCCAAAAAAATACACATTTTTCATATTGTCTGGGTTATCAGGATTTCAAACAATATTTACATTACAGTTTTAATGGGCTTTCAATGAAAAGTTAGATACCACAAAGACTATAAAGGAAAAAAAAAAGATTCTAAAAATAAGTTATTGAATCACTATGCAAAGTTAAAGCTTAAGAAGCCCCAAAATCTTTTCTCCCCTACCCTACCTGCAAACTGTAGTAATCCTTCTCAGACACCAAATACACTAACATCCTCAACTCTCTTCCCTTAAAAACAAAAAACAAAAACAAACAAACAAAACCACTCTTAAAAGGAGATTTGATATTCAATCTTAAAAAGGGAAGAAATTCTGATACATGCTACAACAGGGAGAACATGATGCTAAGAGAAACAAGGCAGTCACAAAAAGACAAATACTGTACGATTCCATTTTATATGTGGCATCTAGAGTAGCCAAATTCATAGAAACAGAAAGCAGAATGGTGGCTGCCAAGGACTGACGGGAGGAGAAAATCAGGAATGACAGAGTTACTGTTTAAAGCTATAGAGTTGCAGTTTTGCAAGATGAAAAATTTCTGGAGATTGGCTGTATGACAATATGAATATATTTATCTATAGAACCTACACTTAAAGATGGTTACAATGGTAAATTTTACATTACATGTGTTTTACAAAACTTAAAAAAAAAGATCAGAAAAATTCATTGAGACTGAAATGGTGAATAACTGAGGATGAGTACATGTCCCAAGAAGATAAAACCAAAAGAACATTTATTGAAGACTAGGAGTTTAGAGTCCTTTCTTCTGTAAGCATTGAACGTTTAGGGGCAAAATGATACAATCAAAATGCTCATTAAAAAAGATTACTGTGAAAGCAATATATGAAAATAGATGGAAGTGAGAGTGGAAGATAGGGAGTCAAGTGACAGTTTTAGAAAAATGGAAAGAAATAAGAGAATTAAAGGGTTGAGTTTGAAGAGGAGGCTGCGGTTTCTAGCATGGGTAAGAGGAAGGATGCAGCCTGCACTCTGTTCCCTTGGGATCATTACTGAGGAATGGCTGAACAAGCAGATAAAGGGGCAACAAACTGTACAAGGTGCAGAATGAGGCCAAGCTTACTGCTCTTCAGTCCCCAGGCCGTTTGTCAGAAATCAAAGAATTGTTTTATTTATTTATACCTTTCCTCATCTGGGAAACATTTGAAAAGGTCAGCAAATAACCACTCTTGTGTTACTTGCTGTTGGCCAAGCACAATAGAAGTATTTACACTCCCTGGAAATTTAGCTGATGTGATAAAGACATGGCTCTCCTTACAAATTATATGATAGATGCAATTCTGAAAGATTTTTAAATGAAATTATAACTCTGATCATATGCTGAATGTACTAGGTAAGCCCTCTTTACTAAATAGAGCTCTATCTCCTGGAGTGGGTCTTTTTGTAATAGAAATCATTTATCTATTTTGTTATATCTTAGTGTGGATTCCTTTGCATTCATCTCTACTGCAGCTTGGGAGAAAGATTTGGAGTAAGATTAAAAGAATGCCCTAAATCAGATGCAAGTATTGTCTTACTCCATTTTGCGCTGCCGTAATTGAATACCACAGACTAATGTATAAAGAATAAAAGTTTAGGCTGGGTGTGGTGGCTCACATCTGTAATCCAAGCACTTTGGGGGACCGAGGCAGACGGATCATGGGGTCAAGAGATCAAGACCATCCTGGCCAACATGGTGAAACCTCGGCTCTACTAAAAATACAAAAATTAGCTGGGCATGCTGGCACGCGCCTGTAGTCTCAGCTACTCGGGAGGCTGAGGCAGAAGAATCGCTTGAACCCGGGAGGCAGAGGTTGCAGTGAGCCAAGATCGTGCCACTGCACTCCCGCCTGGCGACAGAGCGAGACATTGTCTAAAAAAAGAAGAAGAAGAAGAGGAAGAAGAAGAACAACAACAACAACAAGAGAAGTTTATTTCCTCACACTTCCAGAGACTGGAAAGTACAAGATCAAGGTGCCAACATCTGATGAGGGCCTTCTTGCTGCATTATAACACCGTGAAAGGCATCACACAGGTGAAAGAGACAGCAAGAAAAGGCCAAACTTGTCCCCCTTTATAGGAAACCCACTCACACAATAGTAGCATTAATCCATTCATGAGGGCGGTGCCCCCATCGCTGAAACACCTCTTAAAGGTCCCACCTCCAACCCCTCCCTCCACATCAGGGATCAAGTTTCCAACACAAGAACTTTGGAGGACACATTCAAACAATAGCATGCATTAAAAAGGCTATTCTCTCTTTACATACCAAAGGAAATGA
Organism: Hylobates moloch; assembly: GCF_009828535.3. Lineage (NCBI taxonomy): Eukaryota > Metazoa > Chordata > Mammalia > Primates > Hylobatidae > Hylobates > Hylobates moloch. The sequence continues at coordinate 81,378,996 of NW_026652286.1, read as the reverse complement.
GACCAGAATTAATTTCAAGTATATTAAGAATGTGAATAAAGTTCAAATATTTATACAACATTATAAAGACAGTTTTTAGATTAAAAAGCCAAGTTTGTCATCCCATATAATAAAAATCTTTCTATGCCATTTTAGCTATCGAATTCTATTTGTGATAGACGTAAGAATAAATCCACTTATGGCAGTTGCCAAGACCTTCATCCACCATTACTGAGTACAATTTAATTTAAGACTCAGTGGAAGAAAAAGAATAACAAATCTGTCCCCAAAAGCATATGTTTGCTGGAAGATGAAAGGATAAAACAGAAGTATACAGTCAATTAGAACACAAGAGTTTTGTCATCATAGAACAAAAATGTAACACAGAAAACCAATGAACCCACAACTGGCTCTATGAAACATCAGTAAAACTGATGTATTTTCTCCTGAATCAGGAAGAAAGACAACAAAGACAATTAGCAGTATCACAAGTGTGTGTGTGTGTGTGTGTGTGTGAGAGAGAGAGAGAGAGAGAGACAGAATCACAACGGATCATACAGGCATTAAAGGGATATTAAAGAAATACTATTAACAGCTTCCTATCAACAAATTTGGTGATTTAGATGGAATGAACAGATTTATTGAAAGGTATAAACTACTGAATGTTGTTTAAAAAGAAAGAAACTGAACACTTCTATACTTATTAGAAAAAAATCAGTTTGTTATTTAAAAACCCTCCCACAAGTGTAAACTAGTTCGACCACTGTGAAAGACAGTGTGGCGATTCCTCAAGGATCTAGAACTAGAAATACCATTTGACCCAGCCATCCCGTTACTGGGTATATACCCAAAGGATTATAAATCATGCTACTATAAAGACACATGCACCACGTGTGTTTATTGAGGCACTATTCACAATAGCAAAGACTTGGAACCAACCCAAATGTCCATCAATGAGAGACTGGATTAAGAAAATGTGGCACATATACACCATGGAATACTATGCAGCCATAAAAAAGGATGAGTTCGTGTTCTTTGTAGGGACATGGATGAAGCTGGAAGCCATCATTCTGAGCAAACTATTGAAAGGACAGAAAACCAAACACTTCATGTTCTCACTCATAGGTGGGAACTGAACAATGAGAACACTTGGACACAGGGTGGGGAACATCACACCGTGGGGCCTGTTGTGGGGTGGGGGGAGGGGGGAGGGATAGCATTAGGAAATATACCTAATGTAAATGATGAGTTAAAGGGTGCAGCACAACAACATGGCACATGTACACATATGTACATATACATATATACAGACAACATGGCACATGTATATATATGTGCACATTGTGCACATGTACCCTAGAACTTAAAGTATAATAAAATAAAAATAAAAACCCTCCCACAAAAAAAAAAAAAAATTTCCAGGCCCAGACAATTTGGAAAAAAAAAAATGCTGCTACACTAACTTTTGTAAAACATAGAAACGGAAATACCTCCCAAATCATTCTGAGTCAAACACTGCCAAGAACAAAACCAGACAAAGACATTACAAAAAAAGAGAAAACTAGGCCGGGTGTGGTGGCTCACACGTGTAAATCCTAGCACTTTGGCAGGCCAAGATGCGCGGATCACTTGAGGCCAGGAGTTCAAGACCAGCCTGACCAACACGATAAAACCCCACCTCTACTAAAAATACAAAAATTAGTCAGGCACGGTGGCACGTGCCTGTAATCCCAGCTATTGGGGAGGCTAAGGCAGGAGAATCACTTGAACCTGGGAGGCAGAGATTACAGTGAGCCGAGATGGTGCCACTGCACTCCAGCCTGGGCAACAGAGTAAGATCCTGTCTCAAAAACAAAAACAAAAAAAAAAAGAGAGGGAGAAAAAGAACTATAGGGGAATAGGTTTCACAAACATAGGTGTAGAAGTCCTTAAAATATCTGCAAAGTGAACCAAGCTACATATAAAAAGAATCATGGTCAAGAGGGGTACATGCCAGGAAAGAAAAGTTGGTTTAACATTCAAAAACCAATAAACACCATTAACCACATTAACAAACTCCCCACTAAAAATAAAGGATCGTCTTAATAATGTAAAAAAGGCATTTGACAAAATTCAAGACCCATTTGTGATTAAAAAAAAAAACTGAACAGAAGGAAATGGAACTTACTCAACTTGATAAAGGACACCTCCAAAATTCTAGAGGTAACATCCTATGTAACACTGAGATACTCAATACTCTATCTCTAAGATAAGAAAAAAGGCTGTTGCCATTTCTAGTCAACATTGTATTAGAGGTTTTAGTGCAATAGGGCAAGAAAAAGAAACAAAAGGCATAGAGATTGGTAAGGATGACAAAAAAGTATCCTTATTCAAAGATTACATAATTGTCAATGTGAAAATTCTTTAAAAACCTACAAAAAAGCTACTAAAACTAGTATGGAGATCGCTCAAAAAAAAAACCTAAAAATAGAACTGCCATATGATCCAGCAATCCCACTAGTAGGTATTCATCCAAAGAAAAAGAAATTAGTTTATCAAAGGGAAGTGTGCACTCCAGTGTTTATTGCAGCAAGCACTATTCACAATAGCAAAGATATGGAATCAGTCTAAGTGTCCATCAAGGGATGAATGGATGAAGAATATGTGCTATGCACAATGGAATTATTAGTACTATTCAGTCATTAAAAAAATGAAATCATGTCATTTGCAGAAACATGGATGGAACTGGAGGTCATTATGTTAAGTGGCATAAACACTGAACAGGTGTCTTTCTGTAGGCACAGAAAGACAAATATCCCATGTTCTCACTCACATGGGAGTAAAAAAAAAACATTTATCTCGTGGAGGTAAAAAATAGAATGATAGGTACCAGAGGCAGCTGGGAAGGGTGTCTGTGAGGAGAGAGGGAGATAAAGAGAGGTTGGTTAATGGGTACAAACATACGGTTAGATAGAAGGAATAACTCAAACATACAGTTAGAAGAAGTAAGTTCTAATGTTTGAGAGCAGAGTAGGGTGACTATAGTTAACAAGAATGTATCGTATATTTCAAAATAGGTCACAAGATACAAGGTCAGTATACACAAATCATGTTTTTATTTCCATAAAAACGCAATTCACAGTTGGAAATATATGTTTTATAAAACACCATTTATAATAGGATGAAAAACGTAAGTTAATTCCAGCACGCCTGAAATTTACCTGAAATGTTTTTGTTGAGGTAAAGGTGTACCTACTTGGCACCAGACCCCTGGGTCAAGTCATGAAATATACTCCTTAATAGTGTTGCTTTGTACTAATATATCCAGGGTGAGTTTTAGGGCAGTTTGCACCAGCTTGTCGGTAATGTTTACTGATAACAGTGAGATTTGCTGATTTGCATCTGGTCTCATTGAAATCTACCAGAGGGCTGTACCACTGGGACTCATTATGTGAAAGAATATGCCTATCTGGTCAACAGGATATAATGAGCCCCAGCTTTGATTCCATTTTGCACTCCTAGGTTCTGTGCACATATCAGTGGATTGTCACCTGAGAGAAAAAGGGTGCCTCATGGCCAACAGAGAGAATAATTAGAGGTCATGCTCAGTCCCTCTAGACCCCTTGCTATTAGGGAGCCTTTGCCTACAACGCATATCTTTAATGCTCTAATCCTGTTGCTGTATTGCATCCTTTTCCTATAACAAGCCATCGATTTCTAGACATTGTCATTTTGGATCTTTTGAGTTTTCTTTAATAATTGAATCCTACTGGCTGCCAAATAAATGTATCAAACTCTGTACAAGACACGTACAATGAAAACAACTAATAAGCACTGCTTTGTAAAACGTTTAAAACCACCCAAATGAATGGAAACACAGGATCAGAAAACAATATTCTCAAGATGTCAACAACCTGATCAATATTAGTAATTCCCCAAGAATTCTAGCAATCTTTTCATGGTAATTAAAGGCTTATTACAAAATATATATGGACGTGAAAAGAACCTAGAATAGCCAGAAAAACTTTGAAAAAAATACCAAAAGTGAAGAGCATCCATTGATTTCAAGATTGATTATAAAGCTACAGTAATCAAGAGAATATTGGCATAAGGACAGATAATCAAAGGAATAGGATATACACTCCAGAAAGAGAAACGTATTCATATGAATATGATAAACTTATTTCTAAAGGTACCAAGATAATTGAATGAGGAAAAGATAATCTTTTCAATAAATGTTGCTAAAACAATCTGATATCTATTTTACAAACAAATGAACTTTGAAACTTCACTCACGCCATATACAAAATTAAACTCAAAATGGATCATAAGCCTAAATCCAAGAGCTAAAAAATAGAAAGCGTCCAGAACAAAGGACAAAAACCTTTGTGACCTTGTTAAAGTTTTTAAAAGAACATAATGCATATAAACTGTAAAAGAAAACTTGATAAACTGGATTTCCATCAAAATTAAAAACTTTGTGCTTCAAAGGACAGCATCAGGCAAGTAAAAAGACAACCCACAGAATCCGAGAACTTTTCAATCTATATGATACAGAATTTATATCCCAAATATAGTCAAGAATCTTAAAACTAAGTATTAAAAAGATAATCCATTTTTAAATGGCAGATTTGAATAGAAACTTCAAAGATCACATATAAAAGGTAAACACATGAAGGATGTCAACACCATTAGTCACAGAAATACGCAAATTAAAACGCCAATGAGATAAGCCTTCGTAGCCACTCGAATAACTACATTTTTTTAAATGACAATACCAAGAGTTTGCAATGATGAAGAACAACTAGGACTATCATACACTGCTGGCGAAGTCAAATACGCAGTCACAGCCACTTTGAAAAACAGTTTGGTAGTTTCTCAAAAATTTAAACACTATCATATAACTAAACAATCACACTCTTATAGCATTTACTCAAAAGAAATGAAAACCTACATCCACAAGACATATACATGAATGTTCACAGCAAGTTTATTTACACTAGCCCAAAACTAGTGCAGAAACAAGGTTTCCATTCTGGAAAAGGCAAAACTATTGGGACAGAAAGCAGATCAGCTTTCTGTCAGTTGCCAGGGGCTGAGGATGGTGACAGAATTAAATTGGAAGGCATACAAGAGAACTCTATGAAATGATGAAAATAAACAAAATTTAAAAGTGGCAGTATGAAAAAACCACCACAAACATTTGTCAAAACTCAATGAATTGTATACTTAAAATTAGTGAACGTATTATACATAACTTATACCTCACTAAAGCTGATTCTAAAAAGAAAAAAAGATGCTCTGAATACAAATAAGCACTTTGAATACAAATGATCACTTTTTCCCCCATGACTTTCTAATGGAGGCAGGACTTGACAGGGATGGCTCATCTCTCTGATCCATACAGCATCAGCTGCGAGGGCAGGGAAACTGAAGGATCCACTTCTCAGATCACCCATTTGGCAGGTACACTGATGCTGGCTGTCAGCTAGAAGCTTAGCAAACGCTACAGGCTGGGGTATTGGTGGGCTTTTTCCCACAGCATGGTAGCTGTGGCCCCGAAACGAGCATGCCAAGATATACAGACAGAAGCCAAGACACTTCTTATGACTCGGTCTAGGAAGTCACACTAGTATCTCTTCCACCATTATCACAAGCCTGTCCACATTCTAGTAGAGGGACACAGACTCCACCTCTTTGTGGGAAGAATATCAAAACCACATTATAAAGCAGAATGTGTGAGATGGGAAATATTTTTCTGGCTATCTTAGTAAAGACAACCAACCACATTGGATTTTTATTCTGTAGATAAATGGGAACCATTAGGGCAATGTGAAGACAACAGGATCTCATCTACAGTTTTGGATAATTCCAGAAGCACTGTTGGGGATAAACTAAAACAGAGACTGAAAGTGTGTGTGGGTGGGAGGTACTTTAAGGTAAATTTTAAGAGTCAAAAAAAAAAAAAAAACTAAACTAAAAGAGAGACCATGAAGTGGCACAAATTCTGTGCACTGAAGTGAAAAACAGCCAGAGACTCTAAGTATGAAAGAAATGTCTTGGCCACAAACGCATGCATCTGAGTACACCTACATCCTCTGGAACAAGGTGATGCCATTAAATGAGACAAAGTTCAAGAAGGACAATAAATTCTTTTTGGCACATGTTAGTGAAGGGAGAATGCATTTGAAAACAGAAAACGAGAGAGAGGAGAAAGCTACAACAGAGAGCATATTTGGTACAATTTGTGAAGAAGGGAATCAATTTTGATAAAGAGTTGGCTACAATCCACCTGAGACAAGGCAATACAGATTATATTTACCTTAAATATTGTTATTTATCTGCACATAAAATGACTGAAAAGTATGCTTTAATACCTCTGCTCCCTTCTTGCCCAAAATATTCTCCTTGCAGTTCACTGGGTTAATAAAACTGCCTATCCAGAGATTTGCCTCTAAAGTGAGGGGGTAGAAACCACTTACATAGTTCTTTTTTAAGTAGTGATAGTGAACATACATGAAGTCAAAGAATAAGCGAAATTTTTAAAAACCTTACATCATCTGGAGTAGGGCGGACACTTACGGTTGAATTTCTCAACCTTATTACTTGCAAAAAGACTGATTCATTTGGTTACCAAACCACCATGTGCTTTAGAGGGGTTAGATTTATAATCCCCTGAGTAGCTCTTAATTGATGTAACTCAGTGTTCCCAATCTTAGCTAGTTGCACAATAAAACCACCTGGGAGCTTTTAAAAGACTAATGCCTGGTCCCCCTCCCCAGCTATTCTGATTTAATTGGCTTGGAGTTATAGGGTCTTTTAATCAAGAGGGGACAAGTCTGAGGACAAAAGCCAAATCACTGAGGAACTAAGATTGTCAGAGCAGAAGGATGGATAAAACCTTGATCTTGACAATGTTATTGAGTTAATCGGCCCTAGAATTTCCTTTCATCCAGCTTTCTCATTATGTAACAAGGTTTTCCTGGCTCTTTAAGCCACCTATGGTCGTGTTTTCTGTTACCTGCAGTGAAAAGCATCCTACATGTTATCCCTGGCAATACAATTTTTGGGATACAAGTTTGGCTTTATAAACAAGAAGTAGAACTTTAGTCATTCTGCTGACAAAGGACAAGCCAATTTTACATGACCCAGCCAAGAATGATGTCACTTTACTGCATATGGAAATAATTTTCCACAGCTTATAAAATATGTCTAATTTTGAATATGGACAGATAGGCAGGTATCAGGTACCTACTCAATTGCCTCTCGAGATAGCTGCAGACTTTTCTTTGAAACTGAATGATGCACAGTATATACAATAATATCTTAGGCACGCATCTTTCACGAGTTTTTAAAGATCTATTTCCTAAATAGATTAGTCTGAAATAAATAAGGACATTTCCAAAAACCAAAATGAAACAAATAGGTGACATCCCCTACTTGTCCCGCTCATCAATTCTATACTTAAACATAGTAAAAGCCACTGCCACCAATCCTCTGCTGCTGGGGCAAACTATTCATCTCTGGCTCTGATTGAAGGTGTGACAAGAACAGGAAGTACCTGATTTAAGGGATTCTGCACCCAGATTCAATTCTAAGTCAATTATTTAGAACTTCCTTTGGTCTCAAAGGAATGAGGACAGCTTGACACATCAAAATCTAACCTCTGATGCCCAGGCTCACAGGCCAGCAGGGGAGTGGGGTGTGTCTCGCTCGACAGGGCCAGCCCAGAAAGGGCTGAGAGAGCCCCGGGGACCAGAATATCTAAGAAAGGAAATGTGGGAATGCAGCCAGTGATTGGACAGGGCTCCTTCATGGCCTAGGAGTGGACCAGGTGAAGGAGCCATCTCTCTCTCCCACCACCACAGACACTAACTGCCAACAGAACAAAAATACAAGAGTTGCGTGGCTAAGTAAGAGCCTATCTGCTGACCAACACTCTGAAGCACCACCTACTGGACTGCAGCCCAAAATACACCACCAAAACATTTTGCCAGTATACAACACCAGTGAAAACTTTCAAAAATCTAGGTACGGGGCCGGGCTCCATGGCTTATGCCTGTAATCCCAGCACTTTGGGAGACCAAGGTGGGTGGATTACCTGAGGTCAGGAGTTCGAGACCAGCCTGACTAACATGGAGAAACCCCATCTCTACTAAAAATACAAAATTAGCCAGGGATGGTGGCGCACGCTGGTAATCCCAGCTTCTCAGGAGGCTGAGGCGGGCGAAATGCTTGAACCTGGGAGGTGGAGCTGGCAGTGAGCCAAGATCACACCACTGCACTCCAGCCTGGGCAGCAAGAGCAAAACTCCATCTCAAAAAAAAAAAAAAATCTAGTTACAAATAAAAATTCTGTACAGAGTCATGGCCCTCTGTAAACACGCAGAAACAAAGCCAACTAACTACACCCAACTTACATCACATTTAAAGGAACACTAGCCCTCACACACAAGAAAGAATCAGCACAAGAACTCTGGCAACTCAAAAAGCCAGTGTGTTCTCTTATCTCCAAATGAACCCAGAAATGGTTCTTAACCAGATTTAGATGAATGAAATGACAGACAAAGAATTCAGAATCTGGATGGCAAGCAAGCACATCAAGATGCAGCAGAAAGTTGAAACCCAATCCAAGGAATATAGTAAAGCAATCCAGAAGCTTGAAAGATAAAATAGCCATTTTAAGAACCAAACTGAGCTTCTGGAAGGGAAAAATTTACTTCAAGAATTTCATAATACAATCAAAAGTATTTTTTTTTTTTTGAGACGGAGTTTTGCTCTTGTTGCCCAGGCTGGAGTGCAATGGCACGATCTCTGCTCACCGCAGCCTCCACCTCCCAGGTTCAAGCAATTCTCCTGCCTCAGCCTCCCGAGTAGCTGAGATTACAGGCATGCACCACCACGTCCGGCTAATTTTGTATTTTTAGTAGAGATGCGGTTTCTGTATGTTGAGGTTGGTCTCGAACTCCTGACCTCAGGTGATCCGCCCACCTCAGCCTCCCAAAGTGCTGGGATTACAGGCGTGAGCCACTGCACCCGGTCCCTTACAATCAAAAGTATTAACAGCAGAATAGAGCATGCTGAGGAAAGAATCTCAGAGCTTGAGGACCAATTTCTCAAATCAACTCAGACAAAAAAGAATTAAAAATTTAAAAAAAACCACCTCTGAGTAATATGGGATTATGGGAAGAGACTATGTTTACAGCTCACTGGCATTCTTGAAAGAGGAGAGAGTGTAAGCAACTTGGAAAACGTATTTGAGAATATACTCTATACTCTATGAAAATCTCCCAAATCCTGCTACAGAGGAAGACAAATAAATTCAGAAAAAACAGAGAACCCATGAGAGATACTATACAACATGACCATTCCAAGGCACATAGTCATCAGATTCTCCAAGGTCAATGCAAAAGAAAAAAACCTGAAAGGCAGCTAGAGAGAAAGGTCAGTCACCTGCAGAGGGAACGCCATCAGGTTAGCAGCAGACCTCTCAGAAGAAACCTTACAAGCCAGAAGAGATTGGAGGTCTATTTTCAGCATTCTTAAAGAAAATAAATTACAACCAAGAACCTCATATCCCACCAATCTAAGCTTTGTTAAGTGAAGGCAAAATAAAATGCTTCTCAGACAGGTAAGCAGTGAGGGAATTCATTACCACACCAGCCTTATAAGAGGTCCTAAAAGGAGTGCTAAACATTGAAACAAAAGTTTAAAACCTGCTACCACTAAAACACACTCAAGCACAATAGCTCACAGACAATATAAAGCAATTGCACAACCAACTCTACAAAGCAAACAGCCAACAACATAAAGACAGGATCAAAATCTCATATATCGTACTAATCCTGAGTATAAATGTTCTAAATCCCCCCACTTAAAAGGCATAGAATGGCAAGATGGATAAAAAGGCAAGATTCACTGTCTGGTGCCTTCAATAGATGTATCTCACATGTAATGACACAAACAGGCTGAAAGTAAAAATAAAGAAAGACCTACCATGCAAATGGAAAATAAAGAGCAGGAGTAGCTAGTCCTGTATAAGATAAAACAGACTTTAAACCAACAACAATCAGGGAGAACGAAGAAGGACATTACATAACGATAAAGTGTTCTATTCAACAAGAAGACTTAACTATCCTAAACATATACACACCCAACACTGGAGCACCCAGATCCATAAAACAAGTTCTTCCTGACCTACGAAAACACTTACAGCGCAATTATTTTACAATAGTAGTGGGAGAGTTCAACACCCCACTGACAGCATTAGACAGATCACTGAAGCAGAGAACTAACAAATTCTGGACTTAAACTCGATACTTGAACAACTGAACCTAATAGACATCTACAGAATACTCCACCTAACAACCACAGAATATACATTGTTCTCATGTGCACATGTAACATATTCAAAGATCAACCACATGCTGAGTCTTAAAGCAAGTTTCAGTAAATTCAAAAAAAAATTGAAATAATTCCAAACACACTCTCAGATCACAGTGGAATAAAAACAGAAATCAATAAAGAGGATTTCTGAAAAATAACACAAAAACATAGAAATTAAACAACCTGCTTCAGAATGAACCACTGTTCATTAGATGAACAATGAAATCAGAACAGAAATAAAAATTCTTTGCAATTAACAAAAGCAGAGACACAACTTATAAAAATCTTTGGGAGGCAGGTAAAGTGATGTTAAGAGGAAAGTTTACAGCACTAAATGCCTTCATCAAGAGGTCGGAAAGATCTCAAGAATCTAACATCACACCTAGAGGAACTAAAAAACAAAACAAAACAAAAATTCAACTCTAAAGCTGGTAGGAGAAATAACTAAAATCAAATAAGAATTGAATAAAATTGAGACCCAACTAACAACAACAAAAAAGATCCAAATAAGCACAATCGGAAGTGACAATGATAAAATTACAACCTATCCCACAGAAATATAAAAGATCAAAGACGATTATGAACACCTTTACACACACAAATTAGAAAATCTAGAGGAAATGGATAAGTTCCTGGAAACACAAAACCTCAAGACTGAACCAGGAAGAAAGTACAACTTTCAAGTTCAGAAATTGAATCACTGATTAAAAATCCACCAAACCAAAAGAGCCCCAGATCAGATGGATTCACACCCGAATTCTATCAGACGTACAAAAAGGAAGTGATATCAGTCCTACTGAATCTATTCCAAGAAAATCAAGGAGGAAGGGCTTCTCCTTAACTCATTCTACGAACCCAGCATCATCTTGATACCAAAATCTAGCAGACATACAGAAAAAAAAAAAAAAAAAAAAAAAGAAGCTTCAGGCCATTATTTCTGATGAACATAGAAGCAAAAGTCCTCAACGAAATACCAGCAAACCAAATCTAACAGCACATCAAAAAGTTCACTCACCACAATAAAATAGGCTTTATTCCTGGGATGTAAAGTTGGTTGAACATACACAAGTCAATAAATGTGATTCACCATGTAAACAGAATCAAAAGCAAAAACCATATGATCATTTCAATAGATGCAGAAAATTTACCTTTTGATAAAATCCAACATCCATTTGTGATAACATGATCCAACCTCAAATGATACTGTAAGGCTACAGTAATCAAAACAGCATGGTACTGGTACAAAAGAGACATATAGACGAATGGAATAGAACAGAGAACCCAGAAATAAACCCACACACCTACAACCATCAGATTTTCAACAAAACTGACAAGAATAAACAATGGGGAAAGGGCTCTTTATTCAATAAATGGTACCAGAGTAACTGGCTAGCCATATGCAAAAGAATAAAACTGGACCCTTCCTCTCATCGTATACACAAATTAACTCAAGATGGATTACAGATTTAAATGTAAGACCTCAAACTATAAAAATCCTAGAAGATAACCTAGAAAATACCCTGCTTGACACTGGCTTTGGCAAATAATTTGTGGCCAAGTCCCCAAAAGCAATTGTAACAAAAACAAAAATTGATAAATGGGACCTAATTAAACGAAAGAGCTTCTGCACACCAAAAGAAATTCTCAACAGAGTAACAGCCTATAGAATCGGAGAAAAAATATTTGCAATTATTTTGACATTTGACAAAAGTCTAATATCCAGAATCTGCAAGGAACTTAAAACAACAAGCAAAAAACAAACAATACAATTTAAAAATGGGCAAAGAGCTACTCTGGAGGCTAAGGCAGGAGGATCTCTTAAGCCCGGGATGTCAAGGTTGCAGTGAACTGAGATCACACTGGGCAACAAAGCAAGACCTTGTCTCAAAAACAAGCGGGTGTTCAGGAGGGCAAAGAAAATGTAAATCAAAACCACAAAGAGATACCATCTCACAGCAATCACAATGGAGGTTACTAAAAAGTCAAAAAAATAAAAGATGTTGCACAGTCTTCCAAGAAAAGGGAATGCTGTTTGTAGGAAGGCAAACTAGTTCAGCCACTTTGGAAAGCAGTTTGGAGATTTCTCAAAGAACTTAAAACAGAACTACCATTCAACCCAGCAATCCCACTATTGGGTATACACCCAAAGGAAAATAATTTACAGTATCAAAAACATATATGTACTTGTATATTCACTGTTGTGTTATTCACAATAGTAAAAATATGGAGTCAACCTAGGTGCCCTTCAATGATGAACTGGATAAATAAACTGTGGAACATATACACTACAGAATACCACGCAGCCTTAGGCTGTCCTTTGCTGCAACATGGATAGAGCTGGAGGCTGTTATCCTAAGCGAATTAATGCAAGAACAGAAAACAAAATGCGGCATATTTTTACTTCTAAATGGGAATGAAAACGTTGAATACACACAGACATAACGATGAGAACAATAGACACTGGGGACTACTAAATGGGGGAGAGAGGAAACGGGGCATGCACTTATTGGGTACTATGCTATCTGACAGGATCATTTGTACCCCAAGCCTCAGACATGCAATACACCCATGTAACAAACCTGCACATGTACCCTTTAATCTATAAAAGTTGAAATTATAAAAAATAAAAATAAGCATGGTTAGGATTGCTATTAAAAAGCTCATCTTTCTCCCATACTCTGGATTTAACCCCTCCCACATCCTCCTGAACCCTACTCTCTTCAAGGGCTTCTTCGCTTAGGCTATAAAACATGTTCATATCTCCCAGTTCATACATACAAAAGACTGCACCATATATATATTCCTGTCCTGCCAGCTACAAGCCTCCACTATCCACCCTCCTGCCTTTTACAGCCAGCCTTTTTGAAGTGTGGCCCACTCATCCTCTCTTCTATTCCTTTATCAACCCTCTTCAATATAGCTCTCCACCTCTACCACTTGAATAAAACCTTCTGGTAAAGATCACCAATTATTCCCTCACTGCTAAAACTAATGGCCCATTTTAAGTCTTCATATTTCTTTCTTGATTACTTTTAAGCTTCCATTAAAGCTAAATTCTACATTAGGCACTTGATGTATAAAGATGACTGAAACAGTCTCATATCTTTAAAAAGCTCACAGTCTAATAGGAGAAATAGTCACAGAAGCAATTCTAATATTGTGGTAAGTTCAATAACACACACCTATACATGACAAAGAGAAATCATAATGAGTGGGCACTAGGAAATGGTTGCAAAGAGGCGATGAATAATCTGAGTTTTACAGGTTTAACAGGAAGGCATAACACTGTAAGCAAAGAAAGAAAAGATATTCCAGACAAGTATATGTGGGTGAAGAATAGAGAAATGACCTAAACTCAGACCATGTCAGTGAGCACTGAGGGGAGTGGAAGGATTGCAGACAAGTTAACCTGTCAAGCCTAACTTGATACCATTGACCACTCTTTCTTGATTCAGTCTGACTTTCCTCCTACCCTTCTTTCATACTGGATTCTATGTATACTCCCAAGAGTCTTGCTGCCAATCCTCCTCACACTCTAAATACTCTTGATTTGATTGAAGCTTACTACTGGTTAGTCATTTGGTAGACACTGCAAACGGTCACTGTAAAGGGAAGATAAAAAGGAACATATTCATTTGTAGAATGAATTTGATAGTACCTATGAGTAAAAAAAAAAATTTACTTCTCTCCACAGGATTTGCCAAGCTAATTGCTAAGTATTATACAAATTAACATTTAAAAACAGCAGCTATAAGGATATGGTAGATAAATATTGTCTAAGATGCATTCCAACAGATTAATAAAATGTACTCAACAGAAGCATGCAGAAACAGATCTCGGAGAAATGAAAATGCAGACTCTAAAGTGATGAAGAAATAGTCTAGAATTTAATTGCAGCTGAGGAAAACCTATTATAGGGATTCTAACCAAACCCAGAGATATTCAAGGATGATAGCTAAATGAATTGATAGAAGAAACTGAGGTTGTATTTTCTCTGAAGAATACAGGGTCCTCCATTTCCAAATTCAATTCTGAAAATACTCTGCAGAATTGCCTGTGGGAACTACAATTCCTAAGCAGAAACCTAAGAAAAGAGATGGTTTCTAAGGTAACCAAGGCCTATACCATATACAATCTGACATATCAAAGTCATCACCTTTGCTTGTCAGAAATTAATTGGAAGAACAGATATGTTACATTTGTGCCCTAGGGCTGCAAGCCTTTAAACAAATGAACACCATGTTCTGCATTAGCTGAATTTGCAAGTAGCCTCCTCAAGGAGAAAATTTACTTCTGTGGAGGTCAAAGGGGAGTATCCGAGAAGAATCTCTTCTACGGCTGTGCTCTTAACTCCCAATGGCCAAAGGAAACAAAGTCCTTACTGATAATATTACAGAAGAAGCATTTTTAACACTTTTAAAGAGAAATTAAAAATAGAGCAATTCAGTTGTCTTATTCATTATCTCGCTAATTTTATTTCTACCAGAAAAAAAAAAAAAAAACCAAGACTGCAAATTGTTCATCCAAGAAAGGAAACAAACAATGGGGGTGGGAGGGCGATTCTTTGGTTTACAGTTTTAACTACACTTTTTAGAACCTCTGATAACCAAAGCTCAGCCTTTTAGTTTATCTTTTAAAAAGGCATTTCAACTATTAATTGGTAGAACGATTTTGAAAAACAAAACAATTTTGTTTCTTCTTTTACCTTCTGTGGTAAAAAGAGAGAAAGGAAGGGGTTGATAGGAATGGAGATAATCCCTCCATATAGTTCAGTATTATGAATACTATTTGGCATATATCACAAACAATTATGTTATGAAACTACTGTATAAGAGCTACCATTCAACCCAGCAATCCCATTACTGGGTACATACCCAGAGGAAAATAGATCATTATACCAAAAAGACACATGCACTCATATGTTCAATGCCATGCTATTCATGATAGCAAAGACATGAAATCAACCTAGGTCCCCATCAATGGTGTACTGGATAAAGAAAATATGGCACATATACACCATGAAATACGACACAACCATAAAAAAGAGTGAAATCGTGTCCTTTACAGCAACATGGATGGAGCTGGAGGCCATAAGCCTAAATGAATTAACACAGGAACCGAAAACCAAATACCACATGTTCTCACTTATAAGTGGGAGCTAAACACTGAGCACACATGGACATAAACGGGAATAAGAGACACTGCAGACTACAAAGGGGAAGGAGTGAAAAGGGTATGGGCTGAAAAACCACCTCTTGGGTACTATGCTCACTACAAGGTCCAATACATCCAGGTAGCAATCATATACGTGTATCCCCTGCATCTAAAATAAAAGCTGAAACTAAAAAAAGAAAAACTACTGCATAAAGTTTTTTCATTTAGTCCAATTCCACTAAACGAGCTTGTTTGTAAGTGAATCAGCTGTCACCACATTCTAAGCTGCATTTAAAATTCATTCCTCTTGAGAATTTCATTTAATAGGCTTATGTAAATTAAGTACCTTTATTTACTACCCCATCCAAATAAAAAGAGCAAGTTGTCAATAACAGAAACATTTTGCAACAATATAACCTAAGCATCTACATTAATAAAGTGCTTGAGTAGAATACTGAGAATGTATTATTTCAACGTGTTGTTATAAAATAGCATCCTTCGGGACACAAAGTATATTTATAGAGGATGTGGTACACTAGGAAAATTACAATCCAATTAGCACTTGATAAGGATCTCCAGTATAAAATTCTTAGAACTTTGGATTATTCAAATGGCAGCTAAACTGGAAACAAATCAGGCAAAGATGTTTTCTGGCCTAAACAGACAGATTAGACCTATAGGGAAGCACAGAGAAGAAAAAAAGTCCAAAACCCACCCCTCTAAAGTCATCTCAAAAGGATTTCCTCTAGATGTGCAAACTCGAGAGAAAAGAATAATTATATATCTTTTGGAGCTCTGACTCAACAACCGATATGTAAATGTTAAACTCTGTTCCTTCCTCTTTAACTTCAGCCACCCTGTCTTGTGCTCTATTCATACTCATCTCCGTTTCATTAGTTATTCAGAAGATCTATTTAAAGAAAGCAACCCATCCATAAATTGGCATTTTACTTTTGGAAAGCAAGGTGGCAAAACACATCGATAGGTATGGTCCTTATCTTCATCTCTTCATCTACCATTAAATGCCCATTTCTTTGCCAATGCTTTCTAAAAATTTTATAGTTTAATCCTTGATCAACCATTAAGGGCAGATTTTCTTATCCTTTCCCGTAAGGAGAAAATGAGGCTAAAATACGTTAACTTGCCACAGTCTCACAGACAGTTAAGTAGCATAACGGAAGGTAAAATACTAACACATCTCACTCCAAAGGCTTTGTTATTTCCGCTAATCCCTTTAACCCAGGAATTTTGCTCCAGTTTACCTCCAAGTAAATAAAACAACAGAGCCAAAAAACAGACTCTGAAGGATCTCTCTGCAACTTTTTTGCAGCAAAATTCAGAAACAACCCAACAGCTAAGATTAGGAAAATGGTACTCCAAAACAATGAAATGTTATGCAACTAACATGAAGCCCATGTAAATAATTTTATTTATTTTTATTTTTTTTTATTTAAGTTCTAGGGTACATGTGCACAACGTGCAGGTTTGTTATATATGTATACATGTGCCATGTTGGTGTGCTGCATTTGCATTAGGTATATCTCCTAATGATATCCTTCCCCCTCCCCCTACCCCCAGCAGGCCTCGGTGTATGATGTTCCCCTTCCTGTGTCCATGTGTTCTCATTGTTCAATTCCCACCTATGAGGGAGAACATGTGGTGTTTGGTTTTCCGTCCTTGCGATAGTTTGCTCAGAATTATGGTTTCCAGCTTCATCCATATCCCTACAAAGGACATGAACTCATCCTTTTTTATGGCTGCATAGTATTCCATGGGGTATATGTGCCACATTTTCTTAATCCAGTCTATCATTGATGGACATCTGGGTTGGTTCCAAGTCTTTGCTATTGTGAATAGTGCCACAATAAACATACGTGTGCATGTGTCTTTATAGCAGCATGATTTATAATCCTTTGGGTATATGCCCAGTAGTGGGATGGCTGGGTCAAATGGTATTTCTAGTTCTAGATCCCTGAGCAATTGCCACACTGTCTTCTACAATGCTTGAACTAGTTTACAGTCCCACCTACAGTGTAATAGGGTTCCTGTTTCTCCACATCCTCTCCAGCACCTGTTGTTTCCTGACTTTTTAATGATGGCCATTCTAACTGGTGTGAGATGGTATCTCATTGTGATTTTGATTTGCATTTCTCTGATGGCCAGTGAAGATGAGCATTTTTTCATGTGTCTGTTGGCTGCATAAATGTCTTCTTTTGAGAAGTGTCTGTTCATATCCTTCACCCACTTTTTGATGGGGTTGATTTTTTCCTGTAAATTTGAGTTAATTGTAGATTCTGGATATTAGCCCTTTGTCAGATGGGTAGATTGGAAAAATTTTCTCCCATTCTCTAGGTTGCCTGTTCACTCTGATGGTAGTTTCTTTTGCTATGCAGAAGCTCTTTAGTTTAATGAGATCCCATTTGTCAATTTTGGCTTTTGTTCCCTCCTTGCTTTTGGTGTTTTAGTCATGAAGTCCTTGCCCATGCCTATGGCCTGAATGGTATTGCCTAGGTTTTCTTCTAGGGTTTTTATGGTTTTAGGTCTAACATTTAAGTCTTTAATCCATCTTGAATTGATTTGTGTATAAGGTGTAAGGAAGGGATCCAGCTTCAGCTTTCTACATATGGCTAGCCAGTTTTCCCAGGACCATTTAGTAAATAGGGAATCCTTTTCCCCATTTCTTGTTTTTGTCAGGTTTGTCAAAGATCAGATGGTTGTAGATGTGTGTTATTATTTCCAAGGGCTCTGTTCTGTTCCATTGGTCTATATCTCTGTTTTGGTACCAGTACCATGCTGTTTTGGTTACTGTAGCCTTGTAGTATAATTTGAAGTCAGGTAGCGTGACGCCTCCAGCTTTGTTCTTTTGCCTTAGGATTGTCTTGGCAATGCAGGCTTTTTTTTGGTTCCATATGAACTTTAAAGTAGTTTTTTCCAATTATGTGAAGAAAGTCACTGGAGCTTGATGGGGATGGCACTGAATCTATAAATTACCTTGGGCAGTATGGCCATTTTCACGATATCAATTCTTCCTATCCATGAGCATGCAATGTTCTTCTATTTGTTTGTGTCCTCTTTTATTTTGCTGAGCAGTGGTTTGTAGTTCTCCTTGAAGAGCTCCTTCACATCCCTTGTAAGTTGGATTCCTGGGTATTTTATTCTCTTTGAAGCAATTGTGAATGGGAGTTCACTCATGATTTGGCTCTCTGTCTGTCTGTTATTGGTGTATAGGAATGCTTGTGATTTTTGCACATTGATTTTGTATCCTGAGACTTTGCTGAAGCTGCTTATCAGCTTAAGGAGATTTTGGGCTGAGATGATGAGGTTTTCTAAATATACAATCATGTCATCCACAAACAGGGACAATTTGACTTCCTCTTTTCCTAATTGAATACCCTTTATTTCTTTCTCTTGCCTGACTGCCCTGGCCAGAACTTCCAACACTATGTTGAATAGAAGTGGTATAAATAATTTTAAAGTGAAAAAGGAACCCTTGGCCAGACATGGTGGCTCACACCTGTAAATCCCAGCACTTTGGGAGGCTGAGGCAGGTAGATCACCTGAAGTCAGGAGTTCGAGACCAGCCTGGCCAACATGGTGAAACCCCATCTCTACGAAAAACACAAAACTTATCCGGATGTGGTGGCAAGCGCCTGTAATCCCAGCTACTCGGGAGGCTGGGATTCACTTGAATCCAGGAGGCAGAGGTTGCAGTGAGCTGAGATGGTGCCACTGCACTCCAGCCTGAGTGAGAGAATGAGACTCCATCTCAAAAAAAAAAAAAGGAAAAGAAAAAGAAAAAAGAACCCTCAAATTACGTGGAGACTGAGTTCTAGCTCCAGTAATGGTGGGATAATTTATATCAAACATTCTCATAGCAACAA
This sequence comes from Hylobates moloch, assembly GCF_009828535.3. NCBI lineage: Eukaryota > Metazoa > Chordata > Mammalia > Primates > Hylobatidae > Hylobates > Hylobates moloch. The sequence continues at coordinate 81,359,618 of NW_026652286.1, read as the reverse complement.
ATCCAACAAAGAATATATAAATCTACTATTTGAAGGACTAGAGAATAAGCAAAATCAGGCAGAAACTGAAGGACAGCCTTAGGAAAGAAGGAAATCATGCTGCAGGAAATCTCTGTTGTGTTAGTTTTCTGTTGCTGCATAGCAAATTACCACAAACCTGGCCACTTAATATCCATTTATTCACTCACAATTCCCTAAGTCAGATAGCTGGCACAGCATGGCCAAGTTCTGTGCTCAGGGTTATCACAAGTCTGAAATTAAAATGTCAGCTGGGCCAAGTCCTCACCTGGAAGCTCTGGAGAAAACTTGACTTCCAAGCTCATTCAGGTTGCTGGCAGAATTTACTTCCTTTCCGGTTGTAGGACTGAAGTCGTCCCCATTTTCTGCTGGCTGTCAGCCAGGGACTTCTCAGTTTCTTTAGACCACCTTCTCACAAAGTCTCCATCTATAACCCAGCAACAACATGCCAAATCTTCCTTATGCCTCAAATTTGAACTCCTCTTCTGCCACCAGCCACAGAAAACCCTCGGATTTTTTAAAGGATCTCATGTGAATATTGGGCCCACCAAAATAATCCCCCATCTTAATGTCAACTAATAATTTAACATACTCATGGGAATAATTTTATATTTATTGGTGCCAAAGATTAGGATACGGAATCTTGAGGGGCCGTTTTTGGAATTGTATGTACTGTACCCACTTTTTCCCTGAGGTCACTGCCATTCTATTTGGCTTGGACTGCTAGCACTGAAACAGAAAGCCACTATCTATTAGTCTAAGGAGTCAGAACATGCACCACAGGCCCAGAAAATCTAGAAATTAAGTAACCCAAAACAGAGTGAGCCACAGAAAGGGTACCTCAGATATCTGTATAATTGTCCTCAAATTCTTGGCTGACAGCTGAAATGCACATTCAAGTGCCAAAACTCCAAGGAGCTCAGACAGAAATAATACTTGGAAGAAAGAACAGAAAAGAGATTTCAGCTGACCCTCGCTGAAAGGCAGACAAAGTTTGGAGTCTGAGTTCCACCAAATTAGAAGAGCTTTGATGGCACCTTGGATTTTCCACTGAAATCCCAGAAAGGTTCCACGACTGAGGAGTGTTTCTCAAAACTAAGGGTGAAACCACAACAGATTTGGAAATAACCCAAATGTCCATATACAAGTGAACAGCTAAACATATTGCTGTATATTCAAACAACAGGATACAACACAGCATCAAAAATGAAGTACCTACTGATACGTCCAACATAATGAATTTTTTAAACACTACGTTGAACTAAAAAAACCACACATAAAAATAATACATGCTGTATGATTATATGAAGTTATTAAACAGGCAAAGCTAAGCCATGGTAAATGAAATAATAGTCACATAGAAGGACATGGGGCTGGAAAGGGCACAGGGACTTGCTTAAAATATGTGGCTATACTGCATTTAAAGTATGCCTCAAAATGTAAAAAAGAAAAATTTAACTTATTGTACTAAAACTAAAAATACGCAGATTTATATTGAGAAAGTAACAAAAACAAAAATAGAGAATAAGTATCTGAAGTCACATTTTATTTTTATATCATAGCTATGTCTAAATTTTAAATAGTATTTAGGAAGGAAAGTGAGAAAGTCAATGCATTCCCTGTTCTCACATGCTACCTGAGCTAACCAGCATAGTTAGGCATTGCTTTGAGATGATGCAATTAATCAAACAGACACTTAGGTCTCCATAACTTGACTCAGATACCAAAGCTTAGCATAAATTCTTCCTTTCCACTCTTTTCAGTTAGCTCGTCACCAACTCCTGAATTGAACAGACAGGTATATCACTCTTTTTTTTTTTTAATACATTCACTCAATTGTCAAATAACTGTGTGCTTCCTTGTGAAGGTCAAAGTCTTCATAGATCCTTCTGTCAATGTAAACCTGACACATTTAAAAAGTCAGTATGCAGAGCAAAATCTATTTGAGATTAACATTTTTTCAATTCCATTTAATTTCCCATGACAAGTCATCCTGATATTCACAATATTTCCTTCATTTCACTAATGAGCTGAAGACAGCTTTCACATTTATTTCACTGCTTTCAGAATAAGATGCATTTGGCAATACCAACCATTTAAATAAGCAAATGTCTAATTCTGTATACGTTTTGAAAACGTTTCACCATGGTCTCTGTCACTCATAGACCTAGTTGCTAGTGATTCCTTTCAACAACAGCACAGACTGGTAAGAAAAGTTGTTACAAATTACCAAAGGTCAATATGCTGCCAGCCACCCAGTCATATAAATTGATATGTCTTCTCGTTCCAGCAAGTTAGAAGCTCATTGAGAGCAGAGATAGGAATCTCTTAACAATGAGCAGTAGGTGATTTTCACTGGAGAGGAGAGAGGCTGCATGTGTGCCCAAATCCATCCTCAAAGCATACCAGAGAACAGTATGAAACAGCATATTTAACAGCCTATATTTCTCCATCATACAAACTATAAAAAGTACAGCTGAAAAGTCTTCTTGGCTGGAGAAAACACAGAATACAGCATAAGAAAGACTATAGGGTTACAGGTTTGGAAGGGATAAAAGAAATGCCAAACAATGTTCTCTAACACAATCAAGTACAGATTCCAGGAATTGTAAGGAAAAAAAAAAAAAAAGATACCTCAGGTATGTTTCAAAACCAAGGGCTAATCAAGGCAGATATTTCCAGCTAAAAATAGTGTATTGAGTATACCCAACTCTGCTTCCTCCAGCAAGCGATAAATTTTAAAACATGCAAGAAATAATTTAAGCATAAGCCTCCAAGGACAAAAAGATAACAGCAAACAGATGTTAACAAAATGGTATACTGTGTTAAAAGGATGAACAATGGTAAATAACTCAGCAGTGTAAAGAAAATTGCAACCTAAGTGCCTGCAAAGGGCAATGCCCACAAGATGCCAGCCTAGTCACACTGCCAATGAACAAATGATTCTCACTTCCCAAGGTACAATAAACCAAGGCAAAACGTATTTCCTTATTATATACAGAATATAGTAACAATTCAGTTATTCCACATTTCCTACTGGAAACAAGTAAGACAACAAGCCTGATTTCTCTTTCTGGTTGTCCACTGCTTACACAGTACTAGTTTAGGAATAATTTGCTTTTATTGTTGAAGTTTGTCCTAAGAACACTTTGCTCTAGTCACCAAGTGATTTCATGTATGCAGCCTTGCAGCTATGACACACTCTCTAGCTCACCATTCTTTGTGTGTCTCTGGGAACCAGTACTTTCTATCTCATCTAATAAAAGCAAGACATCTTCTTTTATGTTTCTCTGGGCCCGATATTCATCCTCCTACTAGCAGTTCAAGGGCTGGGTCTCCCTTCTCAGCACTATGGTACACTCCAAAGCAATTAAATGAGTTTTTTTTAAACATTACTAAGTTTTACATTCCTTTTTATAGGGAACTCTAAGATGCAAATTAAATGCCCTTACTATATTTTGTCCTCAATTTGGCTGTAAATAGACTAATGCCAACCCTTAAATATCTGTGGAAATCAATACTTATCAATACAGTTCTGCAATGATAGAATCAGATTCCAGGAAGAGCTGACAACTAGATAACTAAGTGAAAAGTGCATTTATGCATTTGAGTATGTGTGCATGTGCATACATCTGTACACACAGTTGGAAGCAGAAAAGGGAGAGAAAAGGCTCATGGATCTCCTAGACATCATTTGGTAGAAGAATAGAACAATAAATAAAAATTTTTATTATTTCCAAGAGAGAACCATGGCAGTTAAAGAACACAGGTAGATAGGGAGACTTCACCAAAAGACAAGACATCAACAGTAAGTGCAGCTACCTTGACAGGTAAATCTCTAAAATCAATAGCCAATTGTCTAAGTAAGCAGAAAACAAAGTTAGGGTTGAGTTTGCTTTCTGTCACTTAAAAGATCTACTCTTACATGTAGATTTCACTCGAATGATGAGAGAAACCATTCTTACTCCTCACTTATGCCAGTATCATAAGTTCATAACAATAAGTAACAAGCTCTAATTCAACAAATATCATATGTATTAATAAAAGGAACTCTGCTACATTTTATATCTGAGTTGGCAGTGAGAAAGTAGTTACCATATCCTGTATTCCAAAGAGTCTCAAAGAAGAAAGTTCTTCATTTTCTATTCAGGTTCTTCAAATACCCTTTCAAGAAGTCTGCATGGTCAAAACTATGTTCACAATAATACCGACGTTTTACCATACTGACATTTTCAGTTATGATACAAAAGCAATCGTGGGTTAAACTACTGGTACCTTAACAATAATGCCCAACCTTTTTGGCACCAAGGACTATTTTCGTGGAAGACAATTTTTCCACAGACAGGGGGTGGTCAGATTCTCATAAGGATGTGCAGCCTAGATCCCTCACATGTGCAGTTCACAATAGGGATCCAGCGCCTATGAGAATCTAATGCCACTGCTGATCTGACAAGAGACAGAGCTCAGGCAGTAATGCTCGCTCACCCACCTGCCGCTCACCTCCTGTTGTGTGGCCTGGTTCCTAACAGGCCACAGACCGGTAGGCTGCCATGACAAATTCCCACAAACTTCGTGGCTTTTCAATGGCATTTATTTTGAGTTCTAGAAGCCAGAAGCCCAAAATCCAAGTGTTGCTAGCAAAGCCACAGTCCTTGCCAATGGCTATTAGGGGAGAACCAATTCCTTCCCTCTTTCAGCTTTTGGTGGCTCCAGACATTCCTTGGTTTGTAGCCACATCACTTCAATCTCTGCCACCATGATCACACTGCCTCCTCCTCTTCTTCTGCGTCTTCTCCCCTTCTGTCTCTGTGTCTTCCCTGTGTCTCTCTCCCATCATGACACTTGTCATTAGATTTAGAGCCTACCTAATCTAATCCAAAATTACCTCCTCATCTCAAGATTTTTAATTACATCTGCAATGACCCTTTTTCCAATTAAGGTAATATTCGTAGGTTGTGATGATTAGGGCATGGATGTATCTCTTGCAGGAGACATTATTCAACTCAGTATTAGTCTTTTTAATATTTTGTGTGACCATGTGACAACTATGCATAAAGCACTTATGCTGCATAGTGAAGTTTAATAGTTACCTTGAGGAAAAACACTTGTGAGGTTGAGTCACAAGATCAACTACAACCTTTTTGCATGGGCACCATCTTTACATGCAAGAACAATGGACAAACTGCAAGCTAAAAACAGCCTAAAAGCTACAAAACCAGTACCATTAGCAGAGCCCTGATGTCACCAAGACCTGACCCTCACAGCAAAGACCTGATGTCCTCCTGTTAGAAGAACATCAACATCAGACAAGACTATCGACCATGATGGATCAAGACAAAAACAAGCAAACATATCAACATTGTCCAAACCACAAAAATAACCAAATATCTACCTTTCCTTGCTAATAAGAATGACTACAACTTGTTTACCAATTAAAGCTATAGCCTCCATTTATTCCTTTCTCCTGAAATACAACACTCATTAAGATAAACAATAAGAGACCATCCCACTGACCCCACAACATCTAATCCAGAACCAAGTCTCCTTCTCATAACCCTCCATCAAGTTAAAAAGCTTCTGCACAGCGAGACCGAGGCAGACAGATCACGAGGTCAGGAGATTGAGACCATCCTGGCTAACACAGTGAAACCCTGTCTCTACTAAAAATACAAAAAAATTAGCCAGGCGTGGTGGCGGGCGCCTGTAGTCCCAGCTACTTGGGAGGCTGAGGCAGGAGAATGGCACGAACCCGGGAGGTGGAGCTTGCAATGAGTCGAGATCGAGCCACTGCACTCCAGCCTGGGCAACGGAGTGGGACTCCATCTCAAAAAAAAAAGAAAAAAAAGAAAAAACTTCTGCATAGCAAAGGAAACAATCAATAAAGAGACACCCCACAGAATGGGAGAAAATATTGGCAAACTACCCATCTGACAAAGGATTAATAACCAGAATATATAAGGAGCTAAAAGAACTCTATAGGAAAAAAACTAATCTGATCAAAATATGAGCAAAAGAGTTGAATAGACATTTCTCAAAAGAAGACATACAAATGGCAAACAGGCATATGAAAAGGTGCTCAACATCACTAATCATCAGAGAAACAAAATCAAAACTACAATGAGCTATCATCTCGCCCCAGTTAAAACGGCTTTTATCCAAACAGGCAATAACAAATGCTGGTGAGGACGTGGAGAAAAGGGAACCCTCATACACTGTTGGTGGGAATGTAAATTAGCACAACCACTCTGGACAACGCTTTGGAAACTCCACACAAAAAACTAAAAACAGAGCTACCATAAGATCCAGCAATCCCACTCTTGGGTATATACCCCAAGGAAAGGAAACATATCAAAGAGACATCTGCACTCCCAATGTTTGTTGCAACACTGTTTACAATAGCTAAGATCTGGAAGCAACCTAAGTGTCCATCAACAGATGAATGGATTAAAAAAAAATGAGGTACATATGCACAATGGAGTACTAGTGAGCCATAAAAAAAGAATGAGATACAGTCATTTGCCACAACATGGATGGAACTGGAAGATCATTATGTTAAGTGAAATAAGCCAGGCACAGAAAGACAAACATTTCATGTTCTCACTTATTTGTGGGATCTAAAAATCAAAACAATTGAACTCATAGACAGAGAGAGTAGAAGGATGGTTACCAGAGGCTGGGAAGGGTAGTGGGGATTGGTGCAGGGGGGAGGTGGGAGGTGGGATGGTTAATGAGCACAGAAAAAAAGTAGTTAGAAAGAATGAATAAGACCTACTATTTGACAGCATAACAGGGTGACTATAGTCAATAGTAATTGTTTATTTTTAGATAACTTAAAGAACGTAATCATATTGTCTGTAACTCAAAGGATAAATAAATGCTTCAGGGGGTAGACAGCCCATTCTCCATAATGTGTTAATTTCACATTACATGCCTATAGCAAAACATCTCATGTACCCCACAAATATATGCACCTATGTACCCACAAAAATTAAAATGAATGAATGAATAAATAGATAAAAACACTCCTCGTTTTCCCACTACAAATCTGTGTGAGGCCAGATTTTCTTAATACCTTTCAAAGAAACATGTTGCAACAGATTGAACTCTGAAGCTTTTATTAGAATCCTGCTGTATTCAACTCTTCAGCCAGACGTTAAAGAGATTTGCAAAACTAATGCTGTCACTTTCTCACTAAATTTTTTTTATTTTGAGAGACAGTTATTTTTCATTAACTATTTTATGTTAGCACTTTATGAGTTTATTATTTTAAATTAACAAGTATTGAATAAATATCTCAGTGTTAATGTCTGATACAGTAAGTATCAATAGGTATAACCCACAGAAACAAAAGCTCTTTGGAGCCCCTCAATAATTTGAGAGTTTACAGGGTTATTGAGACTAAAAAGAGTCAGCAAATATAAAATAGGACCTAGACAGACACATTTTCAAACTAGACCACACAAAATTCCCACGGTGGGAAGCAGCCTAAGGATGAGTTCATAATACAAAATTATACAAAAAAAAAAAAACCCCATCATTGTGAAAATCAACACACACAAAACACAGGAGCTTATATTTCCAAGACATTTAGATAATAGAATTATGTGGCAGATACTACAAAATAACTAAGTTTAACATTTACTAAAGATATAAGAGAATAAATCAACATCACAAAAATGAGACAGTACTTTTTTTCAAGAGCAGATTAGAAAAAGAACCAAATATAACTTATTGCAATGAAAAATGGGCAGTGAAATTTAAACACCAATGGTTGGGTTAAAACCGTAAGTCAGATACAGAAGAAGACACCAGAGATGAACTAGAAGATGAATCTGAGCAATTAAACAGAAGAAAGCACAGATAAAGGAATAAAAAATATGAAAAAGAGATTATACAACATCAACAAAATAAAAGGCAACATATCAAGTTGAAGTTGTGAAGGGGAAAAAAAAAGTTGATAATTTTCCAGTGCTGATGAAAGAGATGAATCCTCAGACACAGGAAATATGAATCCCAATCAGTGACTATGCATACAAAATTTTAAATGCAATCAGAAATTCAAATTACTTCAAGAGAATGACAATTAGACTAGTCTAAGCTACAGCACATGCCAGAAGACAATGGGATAATACCTTCAGATTAACAAAGATAACTGTCATACCCAGTCAACATTTCAGAGCAAAACAAAAACATTTTCAGACAGACAAAACAAAAACAAAACATACTCTCACTGAAATAACTACTAAAATATGGTATTTTAGAATATCATATTAAAAATCAAAATGCCATTTTTAAAACAGGGCAAAAAAAAGATGAGCAAATAGTAAATGTATAGCTGTATTTTTATAAAATATATATTTTATAAGCATTGCTATATGAGGAGAAGGATAACAACTAATGTTGGAAGTACTTTAAAAAATGAAACCAAAATACTGAATGCAGTAACATTTAAATTGGAAAAGTGAATAGTGTTCCAAGGGTCTTAAATTGTACATGAGGTAGAAATATTGCTTAATCTTAGACTTAGTTACCTCAAGTATGCTCTTATGACATCAAATATAACCACAAAATTTGGATGTTTAAGATAACCAGGCCACAAGACAAATTAAAATACGCTGCAATATGTAGAAACCCAATAAATAAGTCAGGATACCGATACAAACTCTTCTGTTTCACCAACTCCCACTCTTCCTCAGGATACTTCTCATACTGTATATAATAACAAATGTCTGCTTGACATGACACAAGAGTGCCAGTGTTAACTCAACTAATAAACAAGAGAAAACCTTTTCTCCTCTCAAGATAAATGTATAGATAGAAAAATCTAATTCATTCTTTCATCCCAAAGGAACATCCTGCTCCTCACTTTGGAAACCACAGATATACAGCTGACCCTTGAACAACACAAGGATTAGGGGCGCTGACTCCCCCCTCACTTCCCACCACCCCAGGCAGGCGGTCAAAAATCCACATGTAACTTTTGACTCTCCAAAAACTTAGCCACTAATAGCCTACTGTTGACTGGAAGTCTTATCAATAACATAAACTGTTGATTGACACATATTTTGTTACATGTATTATATATCACATTCTTACAATAAAGTAAGCTAGAGAAAAGAAAATGTTATTAAGAAAGTCATATGGAAGAGAAAATATACTTACTATTCATCAAGTGGAAGTGGATCATTATAAAGGTCTTCATCCTGGTTGTCTTTACACTGAGTAGGCTGAACAGAAGGAGGAAGAAGGGCAGGTCTTACTGTCTCAGGGTAGCAGAGGCAGAAGAAGTGGAGGAGGTGCAAGGGGAGGCAGGAGAGGCAGGCACACTTGGGGTTACTTTTATTGAAAAACAAAATCCACATTTAAGTGGACTCTCACAGTTCAAACCTATGTTATTCAAGAGTCAACTGTATATGCCCAGGATTGTATAGGCAGTTCCACATATAAAACAACTCTTAATGTACTAAATCATGAGTTAATTCAGCAAGGAAAAAGCTAAGTAAAGGGTATTCATAACAGCGTAAGTAAAGGACAAGGGATAAAATAGCAGAATCTAAGTAGGAAAACCAAAAACAATTTGAAATTTGCGATTGTGAACTGATAGGGTTTAAAGCACATCTCTCTGGGATTGACCACTAAAAACTAAGAGGAGACAGCCTTTATCTCCACTGTAGGAGCTAATGATGCCAGTGGATCTCAGTGAAGGCAGTCTAATCTTTTCCACCTTCCTCTCCTCATAGTAATCAATGTCTTATACTCACCGCATGTTATCAAGTCTCCGATGCCTGAATACACTTATTGGAATTGGAAAGGAGACAGGGTTTTATCGTTTGGTCCCAGAGGAGCATGAAATCTGACTTCTACTTCATTGGAGAAAATGAATTTCCTTAGCCAGATGCACTTTTATACTGCCTTTTCTCCAAAGGCATCTCAGTATAAAACAAGTAATCCCAATGCTGACTTCAATAATCAGTAAGGTAAGTCCAGAGATGAATTGTTTACTGGCAGCTGAAATCATATGAAGATGCCAAAGACAATTGGTGATATGTATGATGAGGTCCATATCACTTAGTGCCTACTACTGCTTTTTCTTTTGACTCTCCAATATAAGAGCTGAAACAGCTGGTACCCCAAAAGTGGAAGAGTCCCTTGCCCCAACAACCACTTAAAAGACATCAATTAGCATCTATTACTTAATAAAAGGACTCTCAAAATAATTAAGTTTTCCATACTCTTAAAGCCAACCTGAAAGCTTTTAACCAACAAGCCACCTAAAGTCCTGATGGCTGCACACCAGTCTAGCCAGTTAATTATTCTACCAACCCTGTGTAACTGTACTCAGTTACTCATTCACTCAGTCAGTCCTTCAAATACTCAAGGCGTGTTAACTATGTACCAGGCACTGGGGCAGGAAATACTGTGATGAAATAGATGATCCTTCCTAATATGACATAGCACTTCCCCGGCTTATTACAATTTAATCTCAAAAACCACAACATTCATTAAACTACAATTTCCTCCATATCGTTTTGTTAAAAATTGTATGAACCACAAATAAAACTCACTCCCAAGTTATTATGACACAAGTTTACTCCAAATCTAAATAGTAACAATGAAAAAACAAACACGTCACATAGTGCGTGTTCCATAAATGCTTAATAGTCATCATGATAATATGAGATCTAAAGAATACAACATTTACAATGGTTTTCAAGCAAGAGTCTCCAAAGACACCAGGGCAAAGAGTTTAAATACATAGGTATGCACTTGAGTGAAGTAAAGAATTTTAAAAATCCTGCGCTACCTTATTCTCATGATGACAATTAAGACAGAAACAAAGTTACAGCTAAGACATCACAAAGGAAGAACTGGGAATACGTAACAGTGGATATGATACAAAATGAATTGTATAACCACATGTTAATTTACTTCTTCCTGAGGAAAACTGCTGGATTCTGTGAGGGATATAAAAGCAAACAAAAAAATTATGCTTTCATTGGGTTATCACAGTGGAGGAGAAAGAATACAAAAACAGAAACAAACGAAAATATAATTAGAACTATAAATATAGAAGCCTGTGGATAATAGGGAAATCTACCCAAATCAAAATCATTTTTAAAAGTAAAACACTATCAATAACATTTATGTAAGGCTTTGCAGAAATTAGGAACACAACTGTGGATAACCTTGGTCATTCAATTTTGTAGGCAACTATGATTCAATACTTCAAATGAATGAGAAACTATTTAAATTTCCTTAAAACGTGTCCAAATTCAACAATAATTTAAGGTTCTTTACAGTAACACCTAAACTAATCTTCTATTCCATTTAATACCTTCTCACTTCACCAAGTAATGCACAAAACACGCAGTGAGGAACTAAATGACTGTTCAATTGCTGCACTGGTTTAACAGAAAATCTCATTTATTTCGATGCAGATAAAAAATCATTTTGTGATACTCCTGTGATAAAAAGTGCATGAGCAAGGGTCAAACACCATGGTTAGCCATGTATTTTCCAATGCAGAAGTAAACTGACACATATTAAATACAGGCTAACTCTTGAATTTAATATGAGGTTGTCAAATTTCTCAAACTGCAGTCAAAATATTTTATTGCATTTTGGCAGCTGAAGTGAAACTAGGGCTGCAAATATTTTTCTGGGCCAAATTTAAAGACAGAGCACCTAATTTACCTTAAAATTAATAGTCTCAGGGGCCAGGCGCGGTGGCTCAAGCCTGTAATCCCAGCACTTTGGGAGGCCGAGGTGGGTGGATCACGAGGTCAGGAGATCGAGACCATCCTGGCTAACACAGTGAAACCCCGTCTCTACTAAAAATACAAAAATTTAGCCGGGCATAGTGGCAGGCGCCTGTAGTCCCAGCTACTCGGGAGGCTGAGGCAGGAGAACGGTGTGAACCCGGGAGGAGAAGCTTGCAGTGAGCCGAGATTGTGCCACTGCACTCCAGCCTGGGCGACAGAGCCAGACTCCGTCTCAAAAGAAAAAAAAAAAAAAAAGTCTCTTGTCATCTAGTCTTAAGTAATGTTTCTGAAAGAGCTGTAAGTAATCTTCTAAAACTACTACAGTATGTGAAACTTAAAGGTTAATGCTTTTTCTTATCCCTATTCAAATACTATGATTAATTTAATATAGGTTAAAGAATCCAAGGGAGGGACAGAATGGGGATTTAGAATAAACTGAAGGAGTCCATTTTTTAAATTCAGCCACTGCTGTGACACCCCCATCAATTTTAAGCAAATAATAGACTGTTATATTTGTTCCCTCAGAATCAGGGTACAAACCTGCTTTAGGGAATTGGCAAAATAATGTTACCATAGATTACTCTGCCTCTATTTCAGGTCTATAAAGAAATTTGACTGCTTCAGTATATTAGTTAATAGAAAGGCCTATTAAAATCTTGCATAAAAGTTAGTATCTTAGTTAAAACAAAGAAATAAATTTTAAATTGCAATAAATGTAAATTTGTTTTCATTTGCATGACCTAATAGTCTTATATAAGACAACATACTTTGGAAGAACAGATTTTCTCATTCCAAAGTTTTAATTTTATGTCATAATTTACATTAGAATCACTACAGATGACAATTCAAGTCGTTTTATTCAATTAGTTATTTTATGATCAGTTTTCAAATCTTTATACGTTTTTAAGAGACAAAAATCAAAGAAAGTAATGCTGAGAAATACATTCCATGCTAAACCTCATTCCATCCCAAATTATAGTGATTGCTTATATTCACAGTATCAGGGTAGCTATTCTTTTTTTGTTTGTTTTGTTCTGTTTTGTTTTTCCTTGAGATGGAGTTTCGCTCTCGTTGTCCAGGCTGGAGTGCAATGACGCGATCTCTGCTCACTGTAGCCTCTGCCTCCTGGGTTCAAGCAATTCTCCTGCCTCAACCTCCCTAGTAGCTGGGATTACAGGCATCCGCCACCATACTCAACTAATTTTTTATATTTTTAGTAGAGACAGGGTTTCAAACTCCTGACCTCAGGTGATCCACCCGCCTTGGCCTCCCAAAGTGCTGGGATTACAGGCTAGAGCCACCGCACCCAGCCCAATATTTTGTTCTTAAGCTTTTGTTTTTCGTTTATCATTTGAAGGTCCTCCTAATTTACAATGCCGATTTGCAAAAGTGAAAGTGATGTGCCTTGGAGAGAATTTTATAAAAAATAACCTCAAGATGCTATTCCCCCAACATCAAAATTAATTAACAACACGTGTCACCATTTCTGTCACTCTTCATCATGTGCTATATGTGGCTAAACCCAAAATTCACTGGAAGATGTTACATTCCTTTTATGAAATGTTTAATGATTCCATTCAAGGAAGCTTTTAAAAAAATAAAATAAAATTGAAGGAGGCAAACTTCATTTTGCTGCTATCTAATACAATATATACTGCCCATAAAAGGAAGTTCTAAAGATTTTCCATTCAGGAATCCACCAAAGGTTTTAGTTGTTTTGCCCTCAAAAAACAAATGGCCTATTTCTACAATTCTCATTATTTTATTCACTTGGCCAATAAAATAATGAAAGCTCTATATTTGGAATGGTTAACCTTTGTCAGTCTGTATTTTCTGTAAGTAATTTGAAACCTATTAGAACACAGCATATTCTCTTTGAATATCAGCTATCCTTACATAAAAATGTTAAGCTTGAACTATTTAATGCATTATTACTAGATACAGAATGTTTATTAGGAATAAAAACTCTACTTTTTATTACACACAAATTTTGAGCAGAATCAAACTCTTTCCAACTTAATCCCCAATTAAAATAGCATCTACTATCCAATGAGTCACAATTCAAAGATTCAATTAAGAAAGTCCACTTTTCTTTCACCAAATGAATTTAGTTATATCACAGTACAACTATAAAATGCTCCTAAAATAAAAAGCTTTCTAGCCCATTTTAAAAGGAAGCCCAGTAAATTCAACACTGGAAAAAGCATGGTGCTAACTGATACAGTAAATACTTAGTATGCATTCTGAAATGTTAACTATCCCCCCACATCTCTGGCCACAGATCTCCTACCTGGTAATTGGATTATTTAGACTTATTTGTTACTGGCACATTGTTTCTAGTAATAGAATGCCTTTTGGATAGGTTTTTTTTAATGTTTATGTTACGATGGATTCTTATTAAACCAAGAAGAGAGAGACAGTAAAAATAAGCCCAAGTGAGGATGACCTTCAGGAAGGCCTCTGAAATTAAGACAGCAATGACATCCTCCTACATTAGAGGAGCTATCAACTTCTCAATATTACTGCTACAGTGCACAGTGTGATCTGGCCACAAAGGAATTGCAACCAGAGGAAGAAAATGCACCAGACCCTTCTCTGCCTCTATCAAGTGAGCACCTGTTCCGCCAAGGACACCCAGCTTCCCCTCTGTGGGGAGGTATGCACTGTAGTGAAGCCTGCTCAAGGATCAGTGAGAACAGGGAGTAGCAACAAGTTACAAGAGAATATGATCTATATGTTCTACCATCACTTTGTGGCTGTAAATTTCTTTGAGGCATAATAGGGAAATTCAAAGACACTCTGACTAAAAGGAATCAAAGAGTTCTACATACAGTGAAGGAAAGCCAGCACAGCCTATGGGCAACACTTTAAGAAATGCTTAAAACAATATTATTGTTCGAGAAAGGAAAGAAGGAAAGGAATATTCACTATCAGCCAAATAGACAAGCACTCTCCATGAGGATGTGGAAGAAAAATATTATAAATGTGAGGGTAAAAATGTACATAATTTTTACATAAATGAAAAAACTTTGAGACCATGATCTAGACTTAACTTTTGCCTTCCCCTAACTTTAATCAGGATCATTTACTTAGCTCCAATGAGATCCACCTTGCCTACATAATTAAGATGTTTGGAGAACCTCTGTCTCATAGGACCTTCAATATCAAGACCCCCTTCATCTAGAAGATAACTTCTAGTTGACTAGTAACTTATGCTCTGCTTTCAGGAACTCCTTCTTACGTTTTTTGGTCTCTATTGCCTAGTTTTTAAACCTGGGTTGCTGATCTATACTGATAATGCCCAACTGCCATCATTTCAGTGATATCAACAGTGGAAAAGGATTTATTTATTATCCTGTAATCCCTGGTGTGTGCTTTGTTTTCATAAGCAAAACATAAATGAGCCACACCATTTACCTGACAGTACACTGGTCCTAAGTGGGAAAGTAACTCCAAGAGGAATAACTGCCTATTTCCTCAAATATGTTACCTACATAGGGGCCGCTTATCTATTTCTGCCTCACTAGTAGATGCCTGTTTTGTCAATGCTGTATTTGAGCACTGCATTCAATAACAAGGGAATAATATCAAACCATAAAGAATAAAAATACCCCAAGGCACCAGAATTTTAGAGCAAGGAAGGGAGTTAAGAGATCTAGTTCAACCTCTTCCTGTCAGCTATCAGATCGAAATAGAAATTAAAATTTAGAAGCTTAAATGGCAATTTGATCAAGGTCTAAACAATAAATGTCAACTGTACTCATTTTTAATGAGGGCAATAACTCAAACTTTGATTTTTCATATTTATATTAGTGCAGGAAATATTATATAAATGTACTTAATGATTTATTACAACTATACCTTATTTTCCATTCTTAATACATCTCCCATGGCAGTAATATATGTTCTTCCACATAATGTACACTACAGGAAACTGAGTATACAGTACAGCTCTCCATGCTACCAGTAAGTTTTACCTCTTACAAGATACTTTCTCTGGTGACCCAAATGGCAGAGGCCAAAAGATATGTAAGTTGGAGTAGAAACACCATCATTAGGGATGCTGAAATGTCTTACAAGGAAAACAAATTCAAATTTATAATTGACCCTTTTTCTATAATCCTTGTCTCTGTGACACAGTGATCCCCACGTTTTTCTGAGCTGCCCAGCTAACAAAGGAGTTCTAATCAATAATCACTGAGGACAACACAATGAGAGGAAAACTGTCTCACCAAGTCAGAAGTAACTGCATACTAAACCAAGGGAACGTTGTAGTAGAAAAGATTTGAAGTTTAAAGTCTTTAAAAGCCATTTAGAAAGTCCTGAATCAAAGAGGACCATAAATAGTTACTGCCACACAAAACGAACTGTCTCATAGATCACAAAAAAAAAATTTAGAGGCGCTGCCTCTAGACTACTACTGTTCTCCAGAAGGAAGAACACAAGTAATATTAATATTTTTATAACATTTAAAACAGAGGCAGGCTTCCTTTACAACTTCCCTGTTTTGAGTAATCAACTGAGTTGAAAAAGATCCGCTCATGCCCTGTTTCTCATTTTTGATGGATGCTTGTACTGTTGCCATTAGGAAAAGAAAAGGCAGAAAACTAACCAGGTCCTTGGAGGTTATAACACACTCCATAATAAAAGCAGAAGTGATGAGAACTCAAGAATTATTTTCATTTTATACCTTATAATTGTATTATTTTTAAAATGCAGGCTATGGTTAAAGTATTATACATTAGGTTAAATTTTGTTACACTGTTAGAATTCCAATAGGTGTGCTTAGTGACTGAATTACTATATTTGTTCACTCTTCCACCTTTGAAAATTTTTCACATCTCTTCAGTGAAGATTTAAGTGAACAGCCCTGCCAATCAGAAAAAGAATACGTGGCAATGACTAACATCAAATTTAGAACTCCTTTTTGAGAACAGCATAAACAATTTTCCCATTCCTAAACTCTAGGCTTTTACTTCAACAGGTCACTCATCTCTAAGTTACTGAGATACAAAAACAGGATAAGGTAACTGTCTTTCCTATACAGGCCCTGAAGCCCAATTAAAAAAAAACAAAAAAAACAAAAAAAACAGTGTTATGTTGTACATGAATAAAAACACATTAAATCCCAGTATGATCTTATATTTTTCCAAATAAAAACATATTTCATTTAAATATACATTTAAAAACAAAATATCAAGGAAATTATTCACCAACTGAGGCAGCCCTAAGTTGCCCAAATAAAATGACCATACATAATTCTGAAGGATCAATGTTGAGAATGTTCCCATATAAACTAATATGAAAACATGCATGAGTTTGAACAGGTTTGGGTTTTGTAAACATATTAGATGTAGTAGTCATTCTTAAAAATACAAAAAGTGGAAAAGAATTTAGTATTTCCATGTCCTTCCCTGCCTTCTCCTTAGTCCTCATAACCATGCTACCTCATACACACACTAACCCACCAAGGAATCTAGGAAGCTATGCCAATGTTCTGTAGAGATATATATTTTCTTAAGACAAATAACATCCATAAACATTCAATCCAATATACAAAATAACACTTAAGCATATTGAATGCTAAGGGGGAGAAAAATAACAACCCACGTACACCATACAGAAAACATAAAAAGGAAAAGATGTAAGTGAATGTTCCAAATTCAAAGAAAATGAGAAACAAAGGAATTGATAGGAGTACTCTTCACTAACAAACACAATTTATGTCTAACTCTTATAGTGTGAGATTCTTTTTTTTTTTTTAACATGGATCAATGCAGGCAATTTCTGAAGACATATCAAAACCGTTTCTTTCACAAATTCAACACAATGAAGTAGGTAAGAAAACACATTCCACACAAAAATATGTAGCCATAAAATTCCCTCTTTACGTGGTAATTTTATAATAATACTAAATATTCCTGATAAAATATACCTGGGGAGGCAGCATCTTGTAACAAAAATCTTACTGCCACATCCTACTCTGAGTTATTGGATTAAAGTAATGCATAGAAAATCTAGTTGTGAGACATTATCTATGGAAAAAAAGTGATGCAGAGCTATGAGACACACAACCAAATTCTGCCATTTTAGCATTTGTCAAGTTCAGAGTCTTTAAAAGCCCTGGAACAGATGTAGTGTCAAGAAGTGTCAAGAGTTGGCTATAAAAACTTTTTAATTTTGCATTTCAATGACAATCCTAAAATCTATATGCACATTCTAGATCAAGTAGATGACTATCTTACAATCATATCTACCATCTGAGTTCAGTGGAGTATTGAAAACTACTCTAATACCAAACAACACCCCTGGAGCTGTAGGAGCGATGGTTACTGTAAGTTCAAATAGAGTAGGAACACTGAATCGTCACACAAACCAGTGGAGTACCCACATGGCCAACTAAAAAAACTATCATCCATCCCATAAACAAATGCTATTTATTTGAAGTTTATTGGTGTTTAGCTTTGTTATTGTGTTTTGGTCATATAGGTATATGACAGCTATAAGTAAAAGAAACTTAAGCAAAGTTTTATGTTGTTATAATCAAATAATTAAAAATAATTTAAATGGCATCTGAAATAAATGGGTTAATTATTAAATTATCCATTTATAATTTCTTTATTAGCCATACTAGTGCCAACCTCTACTAGTGCAGAACCCAGAACAATTGAAGTGATCATATGGATTGTACTATAATAGCACTACTATAGGTGGTATATTCATTAGCATAGATACAAAAGCATGTAACAAGGACTACTTCCCATTTTCCTTTTGGCCACCATAAAGGTAGCTTAGAGGCACAATTATGACTTAACTAGAGCAACTGAATGGAGCTTTATAATCAGTTACTGTGGTAGCCAGAAAAATGACCCCAAAAAATGTCTACATGCTAATCCCGGCATCCTGTGAATATCAGTTTACATGGCAAAAAGGAATTAAGGCAGCTAATCAGCTAACCTTAAAGTAAGGAGACTGTCCTAGATCATCTAGATGAGTCCAATGTAATCAAAAGTCAAAAGGATCCTTAAAAGTGGAAACAGGAGGCAGAAGGGGAGATCGGAGTGATGTGATGCAAGAACAATCTGGCACTTGACCCACTGTTGTTGGCTTTGAAGATACAGAAAGAGGCCAATGTGGGAGGTTTCTGGAAAAAGACAAGGAAAGGGTAATACCCCTAGAGCCTCCAAGAAAGGGAAACAGCATTATTGACCCGTTGCTTTTACTCCAGTGAGATTCATTTAAGACTACTAACCTACAGAACTCTAAGATAACTTTGTGTTGCTTTAAGCCACTAAGTGTATAGCAATGTATTACAATAGCCACAGAAAACTAATACAATCCCTCTATTATTCCATTTTCTCCATGATACAGATCCTCCTGTCCTAACATTTTACCAAAGCCAGAAGTTTTACTGTTAAGTTTATTTCACTATTTGGTATGTATTTCCTATGAGCTACTTCAGATCTCTTATAGACTAAGATGGTATCGATCCTAAAAATAAATGAGATAAGCATTTGTTAAACATCCTGAAAACCCACTGAGCACGAACCCGTAGTAGGTGATGAGAATACAAAAAGTATAACCTATAGCTTCACCCCTCACTTATCACCATGAACCTAAGTCTCTGCCACATTGTACATCTCCTGGAGGACATTTGAAACAGTTGAGCAGGGGGATGACTAGTTAGGAGGGTTAAGAACCATGAAGACAACGCTGCCACTATGGCGTAAAAGAAGGAGAAGCACCCAACTGAGGTTGCTGTAGCAGTAGGCAGCCCAAGCATAAGCACAGGGAAGTCTGACAGTCAAATTAATTCTGGTTTAAAGTTTGCCAGGTCGATGAAGTGGAAAGAAAGGAATGCAATTACATTAAAGGTACTGATAAAACCAAAACAAAAAAGGAAAAGGTTAAGAGATGGATCACAGAGTCGATAGTAAAAACAGCAAGCAGTAACTAGCTGAGATTGACAGACGGTAAGAAAATGAACCAAAGGTCAGGGAAAAGCCAGAAAACAAGTACTGGGAGAATAACAGATTATAACGGTTAGAAGGTTAAGAAATTAGGGTCAGAGGGAACAAAAGTTTTCAAGAGGACAACCAACAAGTGGTTCCGGAAAAAAGTAGTCGAAGGGTCTGGTCACATGTAAGCATAATCACAAGACTATGGAAAAAAGCTTGATTATTAAGGTGGCTTAATTTTTAAGGTTGACTCCAAGGAAGTTAACTGTGCTTTTTACAGGAAATCCCTTGGGAGCACTCCTGGCCACAGTGCTTCTAGCTATTGCAACCTAGGAACCTTGATAAGTATGGAAATTATCATAATAAACAGAAGTGTGACATGTGCACACAACTGTTTCCAAATCCCATAAATAGTCTCCAAAACCAGAAAAATATGGTTAACAGTAAATATTTTTAACTGGATACTTACATAAAATTATAATTAACAGGTGTAGCTTATGTTACACAGACAGATACACAAATGTTAACAGTTTTTATAAGTCGGAAATTTTGAAATGTAACGTGAATCTTGGAAAAGAGAACAAACATTTCTTGTAGAGAGAGAGGAAATATGGAAGAAGACAGAGGTGAAGAAGACTGCAGACAGGTTGATGATTTGGTTTGAGGAATTATTTGTGGGGAGAGAAGGGAGACTTTACAGCACCTTCCTCAGCGCCTTCCCCTCTGTCCACTCCACAGGGAGAACCTATTAAACTGAAAAGTTTAACACAGACTCAGACTACAATCATCTGTTCTGGGTTTACTGCATTTGTTTTTCAGATCTTTCCCAGGTCAGGAGAGATTGTGTGTCAGGATGTCGAGGAATTATAAAAGAGATAATTCTACCCAAATAAATTTATAATGTATTAGCCTTCAATTAAGACCAAAAGGATGTGATAACAAGATATGACTCGATGTTGACTGTAATTTACTAAAACGTAAGAACTGTATTTTATTCACCATAGGACTAGCCAAAAGCCTAACAGGCATCATGAACCATCAAGGAACACAGACAGATATTCTGAAACATGAGAATACTACCTTATTTGCTTTAGTGAGCCTGCAATGAAGGAGACTTCTGAAAGAAGCCAACCTAAAATCTGCGGAAAATTATACACAGCTCTAGCACACTTTCAGCTTTAACAGCTGACCCACAAAGACATTACAGAAACAAAGTTACTAGGTTAGTACTATATAAACCAAAGATCAGGTAAAGTCCACAATATCTTAAATCAACAGACAAATCCAACTGCATACAGCAACCTAAAAGCTAAATAAACAGTTAAGTGGAGTAAATTAACTTGAGTGAAAATAGACGGTCAATTTAAATTTAGCTCTGATCTATTCAGTCGCCTTATTCTCTAGGCAACTATAAATTTAAACTCCATTATGTTTGCAATCTGATTAAAGCCAAGAATGCCATTTGATCTCCGTGAGCTTGACATCCAAATGTATGTGGTCTCGCAGCACTAGTAAATTCTTTTCCATATAAGAATTATACAGGACACCATAAGCAATCTAACGACAACCTCGAGTTGAATTTCACTAAATCAATGTATGAAAAATAAAGACAAATTTACCAACACAAATCACATTCGATAAAGTTTACTGCAAACTAACATTCCTATGGTTTCAACAAACATCTTTTAAAAAGAAAACTGTAGCAGCACTAACACAATCAGTATAGCCAGAAGCGAAGCATAAGGAAAGATTCAGGTGCTGACATGACACATGACTTTGGAATAGTTCCTTTTACCTATTCCTTTACAAAAAAAGAAAAAGAGGGAAAGAGGGAAGGGGGAAGAAGGAAGAGAGAGAGAAAGAAAAAGGCTCAAGTTATAACAGCTAATATTTAATTGTTGAGCATCTGTTACGCATTAAACACTTTAACTCTCAGAACAACTTTTTGAGCTAGTACTACTATTAGCTCTATTTTCCAGGAGAGGAAAACTAAAGTAAGAAGTAATATCTCCCAAGTTACACAGTTTACAAATGGCTGAGGCAAGGTTTGAACTCTAAGTTTTACTCCAGAGCCAATGTTGTGAACCATTTCACTATATTGTCTCATAAAAGTAAGCTTCTCCATGTAATCATCTGAAAAGCATCTAACCGGGAAAAGAGAAAGAACCATCCATAAAATATCTGCAAGCTCAAAAGCCTCAGAGGTACACAATTTTTTTTCTATAAAGGGCTAGACAGTTCAATATTTTAGGCTTTATGGCCCACATGGTCTATCACAACTACTCAATCCCGTGGTTGTAGCCTGAAAGCAACCCTAAACAAATGAGTATGTCTGTGTTCCAATAAAACTTTATTTACAACACAGCCAATAGGCCAGATTTGTCTCAGGGGCCTACTTTGCCAAATCATAACCAAAAAGATATTTTAAAAGTTTGAGTACACAATAAAATTCATGACTCTCATAAGTTAGAGAAAAAATCATGCAGCTGTAAAAAGTAACTTCAAGGATTTTCTCCAGGGCAAATGCTTTTATTTGCAGGAAGGATTTGTGTTTTTGCTTATGTTATTAGAATGCATTGCTTTAGTGTTGATTAAGAGCACGTTCTCTCTTTGCGGCTCGCATGGACACCTCTAGGTTTTTCTAAGTCCCCAGGGAAAGCAACACCTCCTGCCAAGAACAGGTCTTACAACACCACAGCAGTTTGTACCATAATTACTACACAGCCTACAATCACTCCTGTCCCACATTTATTCCCCATTGACAGCATCTGTTGTGTCAGGGTCGGAGGCCATGACATTCAGCCAACAAAACCAGTTTCCTCAAATAGTGAAGGCAGGAAATATAAGAAAGCTCACTTGAGCTAGCATATTCAAATTAAACAGATGTAAATGTATCAGTCTGAAAATCCAACCATGTCTGATGTTCTGACTTTCTGGTTTTCAACTGTTATGCTCCTGGTTGCCCATCCAGTTAAGTACAAGGGATAGAATAGTGAGTAAGGTTTGCTCTCTGTTCTCATAGATTTCCCAGGCTAACTAAAGTTACGAACAAGAAAAAAGAATCTTTTTTTGTTCCTTCTATCACCCATAGATTCTAGATGTGCAGTGTGTCTTGAATTACCATTCTTCCTCTCATATACCTAAGGCTATACTCTAATTTTGACCCTTACTCATCTATTTCATTTCCAAGTGCTTTTAATCACTTACATCTTTTCATAGGAACATTTTAAATATGCACCCAATGTATACTTTATTTATAATAAATGAATGTGAGTATACATAAAATCAAGTATACACAGAAAAATATGAAGGGTTAAATAAAAACAAGTTCTAACATTTTCTTCCTAAACCCCAATGGATTAACCTCATTCCACCTGAAAACTCGATTACGGGAGTAGGTTCTAAACTTGACACTATCAACATAAAACTTAAAAATTAAGCGCTGCCCTCAAACATATTAATGAATTAATACTATGAGGACACTGATGGGGAAATAATTCATGCTACTTAGACAACCCAGACGGAGGGCAGGCAAAGCTCATATTAAAAGCTAGGCCTTTGGAATCTATACTGTATACTAGAAACAGTAAATGATTCAGTTAAATGAATCATTCAGCTAAACGATTCACTTCAGACAACACAGGAGTATCAAATCTGACAGAAAACAGGCCATTATAGAAAGCCTATTACTTTGTTGCAACATAAATCAGCATCAAAACTGTTAGAAACAAATTATTTAATGAATGAGGTGATGTCAACACTAAATGCAAAAGATAAATCAGGAAATTAATATCTTGGATTCACTTTTTTAAAGGGAAAAGACAGCCAATAATAAATGTAATATATGTTACTTTATATATACACACTAGACCCTGTATTCAGCACTTCACATTCCTAAGGCATCTCAAGAAAAGCCTAAGAAATTTTAAATTGATTAAGCCTATCAATACTACTAAAGCAAGTCCCATGTGGCTCAGAGTAACACCAAATTAAAAATGAAACTCACTTACGTAATATAAAACTTCTCTAAAAAATTTCTAGATTCATTTCAGAATACTTTTGCTTATTGCCATTGTGTCCAATACTTGCAATTTTTCATGATGCTTTTCAATTATCAAACGAAAATACACCACAAGAACTGTATGTCGTAAATGCTTACTTTAGTTTCCTATTTTGTTCTGAACCAGGAATTCGTGAACAGAGAATCTTTTCCATTCATGATATATAAAATGTGTAACCCATGAAAACACGATGGACAGAGAGAGAATGGCCATTTGGGAGTACCTTTAATGCTTATCAAAATTTTTTGTTTCATAAATCCTTGTAAGCAACATATGTACATAATATGTACCATGCTGTTGCTTCCTTTGGTAAACATCTATCTACATTGGAATGGATGACTCCATTCTGTAGATTTGTCTGTATGTTTATAAACAACCTTTATTTTAAAAGGACTGTTATTTATTTTAATCTAAAACTAAGCAAATGTGAAATCACAAAACAGTGGTTATTTTTAAGTAGTTTTTATCCAACCAAGAATAAGCATTCAAGTAATTATGTAAGGTTTGCGCCTTAGGATTAAGACATAAATTTTTAATGAGCACTCAGTCTTGCTGTTAGTTCATCTGTAGAAAACAATTAAACACAAATTTGGTTTGTAGAAATTTTACGCATTATGGAGTTCTCCCTTCTGAAATAAAGACTCCTAATAGTCACTGGTCATAGATACAAAGCACATTTCCAATTTATGATAAAGAGTGGTACATTTTCCAACATTATAGCTTGGCTAGCAGAATTCAATTCAGCAACATTTATTTAGCACATATTACATGCCAGGCTCCAAAGGAGAAAAATGAAGCTCAAATGACATTCACTGTCTAGTAGTGGCTCGAAATCTAGCATCAAATCTCCTAGGAATTTAATCTCCTAGGAATATAAAATCGAATCACTTTATATTCCTTTATCTCCTAAGGTGTTAAAATCTAAGGTGTTCACAATGGCAAAAATATTAGGCTACATTTATGGTTTGGTATTGGAAAAATCCAACTTTAAAGGTATATGTAATATGAATATGACAAATACAAACCACCTCAAATAAATACCACTGTGATTATTCCACAATAAATTACTACCACATGGCATGTGGTAATCCAATCTGGCTGTTAGACCAGAACAACAAAATTGTTCCAACTGATTCATGACATGCATCAGCTACCTACTCAGAACAGACATCCATAAGTACACAAAGATGGATCCATAATTGTGATGCAAAACATGCATCACTGGTTATCAGATAAAATACTATTGCATGTTCTTGCTATTAGGTGACAGTTGTGAATTTAATCAAGGCTCTACCTGAATTACTCAGTGAGCCACCTCCACCCAATTCATCCCACAGGAAAGAAAGTGAAAAGAACACCAAAAAATGAAAGTAGCAACCCAAATACTGCATACACTGACAGTTGCACTAGGACACCATTTGTTTTCTCTATCTTGTGTTAAGCATCAGAATCAAGAGGAACTCAGTAGGTTTAACCTCAGATTAAACTTGGAGGACCCCTCACAAATGCTCTAACACTCCCACAGAAAAGCCAGTATCTATGGTCAAACTACCATGACCATCCTCAAGACATAACTTCACGACATCAGTACCTTGTTCATACCACATGCCCCATTCTTCACAATCCATATAATTCTGAGATGTCTTCCTTCTCCACCTACCCCATGGAGAGAGAGCTCTAGAACCAACAATGGATAACATTTATTGGAAACTTAACCATATATTAAGACCTGGCTGATATGGTGGAGAGAACTCTAGCTTTGGAGTAAAATATTGCTAATTCCCATCTTGGCTCAAAACTGTATTTTCACTGGTTTCTTAATCTCTTTAAAGCCTTCCAGTGGCCCCAGTAGCACCCGCTACCAGCTTACTTAGTACTAAATAAGCAGGTGTGATTTAGACTGAAAGACAGTTATATAGTTGACTTAAACTGAAGATTCACTTGCCAAATGTGATAAAAGAAAGATAATGGGAAATGTGAATCTTAAGTTGTCTACTAACTAGTTATTAGATTATTGAACTACTCACACAATTATGCTGTAAATCAATTTCCCTTTTGTACACATGTTTCCCCTAACTCACTCTCTTTCACTCTCACCCTCTTCCTCTTGTCATAGGCCCCCTTCGGCAGTCTGATAATGTCTATAGGCCTCTTCTCAGGGTAATGTTTCAAATGCATAAAATATACATTGGATTAGATGGTACCACATTTATGGACCCCTCCCACTTGACTTTCATAATATATTAACTGCAGATTAAGAGCTTTTGTTATGGAAGGAATTGAATTAGATGGACTCTTCTACTTAGTCTTTGATTCCAAACTCATGGAAAATTTCATTTAATTATAACGAAATCTTGTAAATAAAGTAAAAACTATTTGCTTTATAACTTATTGTGACTCTTTAGATACCTATACCTACTCTATCCCCAAACCCTTAATTTTTTTATGTTAAAGTGCACGGCCTGTGATAGGTTTACTTACATATTTACTTATAAATTTTGAGACATTTATACCAGGCAGTGAATATGTTAAACTCTTCTGAGCATCTATCTGATCAAAATACAATGCTAGAGATACTAGGAATAAAAAGCAACAAAATAAAAAGTCCCCTATTTTACGGAAATTTAAAACATAATTAGGGGCCAGGAGTTGAGGCTCATGCTGTAATCCCAGCATTTTGGGCGGCCAAGGCAGGAGGGTCGCTTGAGGCCAGCAGTTGGAGACTAGCATGGGCAACATAGTGAAAGCCCATCACTAAAAAAAAAAAAAAAAAAAAAAAAAGTAACCAGGTGTGGTGACGCACATGTATTATAGTTCTAGCTACTCAGGAGGCTGAAGTGGAAGGACCACTTGAGCCCAGGAGTTTGAGGCTTCAGTGAGCTATAATTGTGTCACTGTACTCTAGCCTAGGTAACAGTGAGACCCTGTCTCAAAAAAAAAAAGAAAAAAGTTAAATATATAATATACATATAAAATATATATGAAATTCATATATATAAGAAAAGTCTATCTAATTCAATTCGTACCATAACAAAAGCTCTTAATCTGCAGTTAATATATTATTAAAGTCAGGTGGGAGAAGTCTATAAATGTGGTACCAACTAATCCAATGTGTATATTACACATTAGAAACATTACTCTAAGAAGGGCCCCATAGACATTATCAGACTGCTGAAGGGAGTCTGTGACAAGAGGAAGAGGGTGAGAGTGAAGGAGAGTTGGGGGAACTTCTGTACAAAAGGGAAATTGATTTACAGCATAATTGTGTGAGTAGTTCAACAACCTAATAACTAGTTAGTAGACAATTTAAGATTCACATTTCCCATTATCTTTCTATTATTACATTTGGCAAGTGAATCTTCAGTTTAAGTCAACTATATAACTGTCTTTCAGTTTAAATCACACCTGCATATTTAGTACTAAATAAGCTGGTAGTGGGTGCTATAGCATCACTAACTGCTAAATATACTAAAATAAAAAACCTTTGAGGTTAGATTTCCTGAATGTTTCCCAAAGAAGGAAACAATGACACTCTCCAACAACCAGTTTCTCAAATGAAATCTTTCATAACAGAATCTTAATATGGCTTCTCATTTCCATCAACTGTAACATTCATTTTTTTCCTTGCAGCACCAGCTCAGAGGACAACCACAACATTCAAAGCAACAGCTGTACTTTATACAGATTTTGCAATTTAATTTTAGCTTTGATCATACTTGATTCTAATCATTTTCTTCCTTAGAAAAAGAAATTACAAGCCCAAGACAAAAATCATTTTTACAGAGTACTTATAGGATTGCTCATCATACTAGAAGTGCCAAAAAATTACATGTAAAATTTCAGTAAAACACAGTTCTTAAACACTTGTTTTACCTAAGTTTCTTAAACAACAAAACAAAAAGCTTTGCAACAAGAGGATGAATGGCCATTTTAATAATGTTTGCAAATAATTCTACTTAAATCAAAATAAACAGCTAGTTAAAATTCTGCACACTTTAAATGATCATTAAATACTTAATTTTGATATGACTTCTTTCACAACAAATTACTCAACTTCATTGACAAATTTTACATATTAAATGTGATTCATCCAACTTCTGTCTTACAGATGCTATATTTATCGACATTTACAGAAAAACTCACAGCAATGACACCTCTAAGAAGTGTCAGGAAAGTTATATGATTTCTTTCAAGCATAATAAAAAATGATCAGCTCCTTGACCTTTAAGTATCAAAAGAACTTTAAATTTAGACCTGATAAAACATACTATCTTGTCAGTAAGCTAATAACCTTGAATAATGAAATAAATGTTAGTAGTATCCTACTCCTTGAAAAACATTCCCATCAATAACAGTGTAAACATCTATTTGGGAGAATTATAGTACATTGAACCAAATCTCTATTTCACACATGGAGCGTAATGATGAATTTTTATTTCTATCACCACTCTAGCCTTCAAAAATAGAGATGCCTTCAAAAATCTAGACATGTGGCTGGGCACAATGATGCACGCTTGTAATCCCAGCACTTTGGGAGGCCAAGGCGGGCAGATCAGGAGGTCAGGAGATTGAGATCATCAATATATATATGTAGTTTCTTTGACGATCTCTCTCTCGCTCTCTCTACACATATATATATATGTAGAGAGAGCGAGAGAGAGACATGGTTGTCTAGATATTTATGGTTGTCAGTAATTCATATCCAACCCACTCTGTATTCTACTGCCCCAGTATTTAAAAATGAGTTTAGGCCAGGCGTGGTAGCTCATGCCTGTAATCTTGGCACTATGGGAGGCCAAGGTAAGAGGATGAAAAAAAAAATAAAAGTTTTAAAATTTAAAAATAGTAAATTAAAACATTTAAAAACATTAGGCAGGCATGATAGTGTGTACCTATAGTCCCAGCTGCCTGGGAGGTTGAGGCAGGAGGATCACTTGAGCTCAGGAGTTCATGGCTGCAGCGAGCTATGATTGTGCCACCGTACTCTAGCCCAAGTGACAGCACAAGACTCCATTTCTTAAAAAAAAAAAATTAAATGAGTACAAGAGCTGACCAAAAACAGGTAAGTAGCAAGAACACTATCTTCAGACCTCAATTTCCCAATATTTGGGGTCTCCCTAGATGTCTTACTGATTTCTATTTTAATTCGGTTGTAATCAGTACATTCTGTCTTCAACGCTTATTTCATGACCCAGTATATGGTGCATTATGAATATACCACATGAACTAAGGAATGAATATTCTGCAGTTGTTGGATATGGTGCTCTACAATAACATTTTGGCCAGGATGGTTGACAGTGTTGTCCAGATCTTCAATGTCTCTATGTCTGTTGATTTTTTATCTAATTGTTCTATCATTTGCTGACAAAGGAGAGTTAAAGTCCCCTATAATAATTTGGAGCTATCCCCCTCTGGCGCTCTCTCTCGTTCGGAAGTCTCCCCTCATTCTCTGATAGACATGATTGCCCTAGCTTCGTATCTCTGGGTTCCCCAGACCAGAAAGACTGCATACTTTCTGTAGGAGCCTTCCACCCTGTGACTGTGGCCCACCCTTAGGACAGGCTGCTAAAACAGAAAATCCACCCTGTGCCAGTTTTTTCTTGTAAGTTTCAAGTCCCTTCTAAAATCTGGTTAGTTTTGCTCACACTCTAGAGTACTTAGATTTTATACTGTGTCCAAAGTTTATAATTATTTTTTGCAGGCACATCAGTCTATTAGCTTATTTTACCATATCAAAAACCCCTACACAGACAAACTTTTTACTCTTACTGTATATGTATGTGTCTGTCTCTATCTGACATACTGTACCTAGGAAGACAAGGATCTATAAAAAGTTTGATAAACATGGTACTAACAAGAACAATTTCACGAATCGGTAACTTTAGGGTCATAATGTTTCCAGCAAGAGGAAGGTCATTAATAGTAGTGGTTAAATGTTTATTTAAGTAAGACTATTCCAGTAGCTATGTTGGAGGATGGATTTGAAAAAGAAGATCAGTTAGGGCACTAATTTAACAATCCAAAGGATAGACTAGGAAGTAATAGGAGGCATAAAAGAATGGGGATGAGGCCAGAGAAATCAGCAGTATACAGGTAAGTAAACAAGTTCCACAGAAATTAAAGGGACTGTCAAGGGAGAAGCCACATTTTGCTCCCACAATCTGTAGTCTGAAAATACTAAGGCATTAACTCTTCTCTCCATGTTTCTTACATTCACAGCTATCACCTCAGTCTACCCTACAGAAATGGAAAATAAGCAATGATCATGTCAAAACTCTTCCATCCCATGCTAAAAGTGGACCTTATTAATCAATCACTGCACTCTGGCCAATTGAGCCGAACTGAATGTCTCATTCTTTTTAATAATATAGAAGCTCCAGAGTATCACTACCAACTGATCAGTTAAGCATGTGGTATCCTTAATTTACATGTTGACCAAACTAGTCTACCTTATTGTACATATAACCACACTAAACAAAAAATAATTTTTTAAGTGATCCCTGTTTTTACTGTCAAGCTCAAATTCATATACTGGGCCTCTTAATCTAGCACAATGCACATTCAAATTCAGCTATTCTCATATATATATATATATGTTCAGACCCCTGTACATACATGTTCAATTCCACCCAGTCACTTCTTACAATGTGACATACACATTTCTATCTGCAAGCCTTTCTTTGTTTACACTATCCCCTTGCTAAAAAGCCCTTATAACTACAATTCTTGGCTAAGTTCTTTTCTTCAAGATTCAAGTCTTATCCTCATAGCCCCTTGCGTTATCTTCCCCCAAAACATTTCTATAGCAAACCAAGCTAACAGGTATTGTTATCTTTAAGGCTGATGCTTTCTATACCCAATCAACCCACAAACAACATGAGAATAAGGCCCTTATTGATCATCAGGGAAAGGCAAATCAGAACCATAAAGACACTATTTCGTATCTAGTGAGACCGCTGTAATCAAAGAGATAATGAGTGACAGTGAGGATGTAGAAGAATTGGAACACTCATACACTGCTGGTGGGAGATGTAAAATGGTGCGCTGCCACTGTGGAAAACAGTCTGATAGTTCTTCCAAAATATAGGCATACAGTTCAAGTTTTACCATTTGACCCAGCAACTGCACTCCTAGGTGTATATACCCAAAAGAAATGAATAATTATGTCCACTGAGGAGTTTGTACATCAATGTTTGTAGCAGCATTATTCACAATTGCCAAAAAGATGGAAACAATCCAAATGTCCATTAACTGATGAATGGATAAACAAAAGTGATACATCCATATGATGGAATATTATTCAGCCCTAAAAAGAAATGAAATACTGATATATGCAACAACATGACACTTAAAAAAAAAACATAATAAGTGAAAGAATCCAGTCACAAAAGACACTTATTGTGATTCCATTTGAAGTCATTCCTTATGAAATGTCCAGAATAAGTAAATCTATATAGAGAGAAAATAGACCAGTGCTTACTTATGTCTGAAGGGAATGGAAGAAAACAAGTGAATTTCCTTCACTTGTTTCATTAGCCCTCATTGTTTACTTATGTCTAGAATAAGTAAATTATAGAGACAGAAAATAGATTAGTGGTTATTTATGTCTGAAGGGAATGGAGGATTATGAGGTAATAGCTTAAAGTGTGTAGAGTTCTTTTTGGAAGTGATAAAAAAAATTCTATAACTGATAATGGTAATGGCTGAACAAGTTTGTGAACATACTACAAACTATTAAATTACATACTTCAAATGACTAAATTGTATGATAGAAATTACATCTCAAAAAAGCTATTATCAAAAGGAACAAGACACACGAAAAGAAAAAAAATGGAATAACATGATGCACTAATTTTCAACATATCTAACCCTATGTCATATCAGGTCCTCAAGGTCTAGAAGACTTCAATATCTGAATAATCTACTTTCTTCTTGCTGATAAAAATTCAAACTATTAAGGCTAGTTAAAATGTTTATATTTAAGACTTCAGAGAATTATAAAAAGGAAGACTCACTCTTAGAAGTCATGCCTTAAGATGGATCTGTATTAACTTTCATTTACTTAAGGTCATGATCAGATTTATATTTAAACGGCACTAAGTAAGTGATCACAGTAGTAACACTGGATAACATTAAAACGTAAAATAGAAATTTTCCAGACAGATGTGGTGTCTCATGCCTGTAATCTTAACACTTTGGAAGGCCAGGGTGAATTGCTTGCGCCTAGGAGTTTGAGACCAGCCTGGGCAACACAGGGAAACCCCATCTCTGCCAAAAAATACAAAAATCAGCTGACCATGGTGGCAAGCACCTATAGTCCCAGCTACTTGGGAGGATCACCTGAGACTGAGGAGGTCGAGGCTGCAGTGAGCCATGATCGTGCCACTGCACTCCAGCCTGGATGACAGAGTAAGATGGAAGGAAGGGAAGGAAAGGAAGGAAGGAAGGGAAAGGGAAAGGAAGGGAAAGGGATGGAAAGGAAAGGAAGGAAGGAAAGGAAAGGAAGGAAGGAAAGGAAAGGGAAGGAAGGGGAGGGGAGGGAGGAAGGGAAGAAAGGGGAGCAAGTGGAAGGAGAAGGGGAAGAGGAAGGGGAGGGGGAGGGGAGGAAGAAGGAAGAAGGAAAGGAAGGGAAGGGGGAAGGGGGAAGGAAAAAGAAATTTTCCTTCACTTGTTTCATTAGCCCTTGCTATTTCCTACAGAGCTCTTCTACCCTTCCAAAATTGATTGGCCATAACACACTCTGTGCTCTTATATCCTCTTTCCCTCTTTCTTCACCTATCACATCTAATACAGCCTTAGACACTTACCAAATCTCCACTACTCCAAAAAGATCTTCCAAGATTCTAGCCCCAAAGTTCAAAGTTCTAGGCCAAATTAAAAATACTTTATTACTGCAGGTAAATAGTTTACATTGTCTTTCTTACACTGCTCTTATATCATTTCACTTAACATTTCCACATTAATGTCCAGTGTCACTATGTAAGTTTATTGAAGGCTGACAAGTCTAACTTTTTCATATTTGAGACAGTAATATATCCATAATAAATGAGTAAAAGAATACTTGGTTAACTGTTGAGGGTTAAGAGGGGACATGGCAGAGGGTATTTAAGGTCAACCAACACTCCCAAATGCTCAGGCTAACCCACTCTGCATAAAGGCTCAATAGTATTTTTAATTATTTCATCGGTAGACTTTTGGGTCTGTACACTACGGACTTTTCACTGGAAGAATAAATGAGTCCCTGAAGTGGCTGTGGATTGTTTTTTGTTTTTTAACAGAGATCTTAACAGACTATGAATAAAGTTGGGGTTCTAAGTAGTCCAGAAGAATCTTTCAACCTGAGAAACTAGGGACACAAATGGCCTGATTAAATAATCATTTTTAGGCATCCGCTAAGACTTTACATTTCATACAATGTATGCAACTCGATATATGGATACCATCAAAGAAATGCTTCCTGTGACAAGACTACCCTGTCTCTCAACTTACAATGAGGGATTCCTAGAAAACTATATAAAGCCATTCATATTAACGATATTAATGGGAATATAAGTATAAATGAGTCGTAGGTCTGAATTAGAAAAAGCTTATGAATGATTTTTCTCTGTTATACCACTAAGTACACTGTTGGCAAGAACATATAAACCCAGCACAGATGTGAACACATAGGCCTGCCAAAAAGCCTACTTTCATTTCTGGTTAAAAATAACTATATAATTTTGATTAAATTTATTTAAATGTCTCAAAAGGAACACAAGTATTACCTGGCAGTTTTTATATTGCTTCTCCAAGATTCTCAATTATGGGGACAAGAGGGCTCAAGTGGCATGTGTGTGTTTAGGAGCACTTGTGCTGGTACTGAAAATGGGACACCTGCTTCCATTTGCCACTCCCTCTACCAAGGTTATTTTCACACTGAAGAAGTACACAGCCATAGAAAAAGGTCTTGCAAAGTCTTCTGGCAATGGTAATTAGCACGCACACCCTTTATCTTACCCTACTCAAAACCATATAAACACTTAGGTCCAAAACCTAAGTGCGGAACAGCACTGGGACAGCACTGAGATCTCACTGATCTCTACAGTGAACTCACTCTAAAATAAAATTACTAATAGTTCAATACAAGAAGTTAATTTTTCCAACCATATTTAAAAGAAGGTGGAACTTCCAGTAGTATGCTGAATACGAGTGGTGAGGGAGAGAGCATCCTTGCCTTATTCCAGTTTAAGGGGAATGCGTTCAGCTTTTGTCCATTCAGTATGATGTCAGTAGTGGGTTTTTCATAGCTTGCTCTTATTATTTTGAAGTATATTCCTTCAATGCCTAGTTTGAGAGTTTTTAACATGAAGAGATGTTGAACTTTATTGAAAGCCTTTTCTGAACATATTGGGATAACCCATGTGGATTTTGCTTTTAGTTCTGATTATATGATGGATAACATTTATTGATTTGCATATGTTGAACCAACCTTGTATCCCAGGGATAAAGCCTACTTGATTGTGGCAGATTTGCTTTTGGATGTACCACTGGATTCAGTTTGCTAGTATATTGTTGAGAATTATTGCATCTATGTTCATCAAGGATATTGACCTGAAGTTTTCTTTTTGTTGTGTCTCAACCAGCTTTTGGTATCAGGATGATACTGGCCTCATGAATTAAGGAAGAGGTCCCTTCTCCTCAATTTTTTGGAATAGTTTCAGCAAGAATGGTAACAACTTTTCTTCATACATCTAGTAGAATCCGGCTGTAAATTCATCTGGTACTGGGCTTTTTCTGGTTGGTAGGCTTTTTATTACTGATTCAATTTCAGAACCCATTATTGGTCTTTTTAGGGATTCAATTTCTTCCTGGTTCAATCCCAGGAGGTTGTACGTTTCCAGGAATTTATCCATTTCTTCTAGGTTTTCCAGTTTGTGCGCATAGAGGTGTACATCACAGTCTAAGGGTTTTTTGTATCTCTGTAGGGTCAGTGGTAATGTTCTGTCATTTCTGATTGTGTTTATTTGTATCTTCTCTCCTTTTTATTAGTCTAGCTAGCAGTCTATCAACCTAGTCCTTCCAAAAAGCAACCCCTGGATTTACTGATCTTTTGTTTTTTGTTGTTGTGTTGTTTTTTGAGATGGAGTCTCACTCTGTTGCCCAGGCTGGCGTGCAATGGTGCGATCTTAGCTCACTGCAACCTCCGCCTCCCAGGTTCAAGCGATTCTCCTGCCTCAGCCTCCTGAATATCTGAGATGACAGGTGCACGTCACCACGCCCAGCTGATTTTTGTATTGTTAGTAGAGACAGGGTTTCACCATGTTGGTCAGCCTGGTCTCGAACTCCTGACCTGATGATCTGTCTGCCTTGGCCTCCCAAAGTGCTGGGATTACAGGTGTGAGCCACCATGGCCAGCCTTTTTTTTTTTTTTTTTTTTTTTGAGACAGAGTCTCACTTTGTTGCCCAGGCTGGAGTACAGTGGCGCGATCTCTGCTCACTGCAACCTCCACCTCTCAGATTCAAGCAATTCTCCTGCCTCAGTCTCCCGAGTAGCTGAGATTATAGGCACACACCACCACACCCAGCTAATTTTTGTATTTTTAGTAGAAACGGGGTTTCACCACTTTTGGCCAGCCTAGTTTTGAACTCCTGATCTCAGGCGATCCACCCACCTTGGCCTCCCAAAGTGCTGTGATTACAGGCAGGAGACACTGCACCCAGCCTGCATGGTTTTTTTGTGTCTCAATGGCATTCAGTTCTGCTCTAATTTTACTTTTTGTCTTCTTCTTCTAGCTTTGGGGTTGGTTTGCTCTTGGTTTTGTTTTTCTAGTTGTGACGACTAGGTTATTAATTTGAGATCTTTCTAGCTCTTTGAAGTCCTGGCCAAAGCAATCAGTCAAGAGAAAGAATAAAAGGCACCCAAATAGGAAGACAGGAAGTCAAACTATCCCTGTTTGCAGATGACATGATTCTACACCTAGAAAATCCCATAGTCTCTGTCCAAAAGCTCCTTGATCTGACAAACTTCAGCAAGTTTCAGGATACAAAAATCAATCTATAAAAACTAGTAGCATTCCTATACACCAGCAATATCCAAGCTGAGAATCAAATCAAGAATGCAATCCCGTTCAAAACAACCACAAAAATAAAATACCTAGGAATACAGCTAACCAGGGAGGTGGAAGATCTCCCCAAAGAGAAATACAAAACACTGGTAAAAGAAATCGGAGAGGACACAAACAAATGGAAAAACATTCTATCCCCACAGATAGGAACAATCAACATTAAAATGGCCATACTGCCCAAAACAATTTACAGATTCAATGCTATTGCTATCTAACAACCAATAATATTCTTAACAGAATTAGAAAAAAATGACTTTACAATTCATATGGAACCAAAAAAAATAGCCCAAATAGACAAGGCAATCCTAAGCAAAAAGAATGAAGTAGGAGGCATCACATCACCCAACATCAAACTATACTACAAGGCTACAGTAACCAAAACAGCATGGTACTAATACCAAAACAGATGCATAGGCTCATGGAACAGAATAGAGAGCCCAAAAATAAGGCCACACACCTACAACCATCTGATCTTCAACAAAGTCAACAAAAACAACCAATGGGGAAAGGATTCTCTATTCAATAAATGGTACTGAGATAACGGGCTAGCCACATGCAAAAGATTGAAACTGGACCCCTTCCTCACACTATAAAGAGAAATCAACTCAAGATAGATTAATGACTTAAATGTAAAACCTGAAACTATAAAAACCCTGGAAGATAACCAAAATATTAACAAGCCACGCATCCAACAAATGTCTAATATTCAGAATTTATAAGGAACTTAAATCAACAAGCAAAAACCAACTCCGTTACAAAGTGGGCAAAGGACATGACCAGATGCTTTTCAAAAAGACATACATGTGGCCAAAAAGCATATGAAAAAATGCTCAACACCCCTAATCATTAGAGAAATGCAAATCAAAACCACAATAAGATAGCATCTCACACAGTCAAAATGGAGATTAAAATGTCAAAAAAAAATAACAGACACTGGCAAAGTTTTGGTGAAAAGGGAGCACTTATATACTGCTGGTAGGAATGTAAATTAGTTCAGCCACTGTGGAAAGCAGTTTGGCGATTTCTCAAAGAACTCAAATCAGAATTACCATTCAACCCAGCAATCCCATTATTGGGTACATACCCAAAGGAATATAAATATTCTAGCCTAAAGACACATGCATACGTATGCTCACTGTGGCACCATTCACAATAGCAAAGACATGGAATCAACCTAAATGCTCATCAATGGCAGACTGGATAAAGAAAACGTGGTATGTATACACAATGGAATACTATGCAGCCATAAAAAATAATAATGAAAATCATGTCCCTTGTAGCAACATGGATGGAGCTAAAAGCCATTATCCTAAGCAAACTAACATAGGAACAGAAAACCAAATACCACATGTTCTCACTCATAAGTGCAAGTTAAACACTGAGTACATACGGACCTGAAGGGAACAAGAGACACACGGGCCTGCTTGAGGGTAGAGACAGGAAGGTAGGTGAGGGTCAAAAAACTACCTATCACGCACTATGCTTATCACCTGGTGATGAAATAATCTGTACACCAAACCTCCATGACATGCAATTTACCTATATAACAAATCTGCACATATACCACTAAACCCAAATTTTTTCAAAAAAAAAGGTGGGTAGCCAAAACTTCTCATGAAAACAAACAACAACAATAACAACAAAACCCTAAAATCTAAAATTTAAAATAATATAAGAGGACCATACAAAGAAAACCGGTCCTAGAGATCAAAGCAATCTGATAAGAAAGGGATGATAGGCGGATTAATTTAGGGTTAGGAATGATTTCACACAAGATAATTACTCGGCATCTGACCCAGCTTTTCAAAACTAACACAGGGTTCTATCTAAGATCAACTCATTCAGGAAATAAATATTTACTAATCCTTTATATTCCTGATAGTTTTTCTACCAGATGGTACACTCTCAAACTGGGGTAAAGAACCTGAATAAGCAAAGATAAAAGAACAACCAGATTTGAATTGAAAAGCTTCTAATCATTTATTCACTCGTTACACTCAACAGCCAGCTACTAAGAATGTATTCTAATGATAGACAAACCGACAGATAACCCAAAAATGAATAATATATATTCCTTACCTTCATAAAGGTATACAGTATAGTGGGAAAAACAGGTATGACAGCAGTATGCTGAGTGCTCTAACAGCGGTAAGCACAGGTTGCTCAGAAAGCATACTTTGGAATACTTAGCCCCAGAAAAGCTAACTGCCCACTAATTTAGGGTCTTATCAAACAAAACAAAAGCAATGGCTTTCACATGGAGGAATCTGTGTCTCTGGAATTCATGTTGATCATTTAAAGTAACTTTTCTCATTTGGGAAAAGCCGACAAAAACAGAAAAATTCAAAGAGTTCTACTTTTTGCTACTACCTAGCTTTGGGAAGCCATCATCCATGGACATCTCATGTTTCTGTACATCTGTGTCAGCAACTTGTCCACACGATTTTATGGATGTCTGGATAGCATACAGCCTTAGGAGAGACAAATAGTGTCTCCCTGAGGGGACAGAGTTGTTTCCTGACCAGAATAAAGATAACTTCTCCCTCAAGGGCAAAAGTTGTCCAGGTTTGCTAGCAGTCTTAATAACAATAGGGGTCTCCTAAGCTTGAGCTTTTACACCTAGGACACAAACCCACCCTGTGGACAACACCAACCCAGGCCTGTCTCCATGTGGTCCCTGTGGGACTTGAGGGGCAGGGGAATCAATGCAAACTTGAAGCTCATACTGCCTGCTGTGCCATGAGTTGTCCAGCAACATAAGAAAGTATGGCAGGCTAATATGTTAACCTGCAAGTAGGGTAGAATCTCAGACTCTTCAAAATTCTTGAAACCTAGAAAAAATCTCTTTCGTCAGTAAATGAATCAGAAAAGCCAAAGAAATCTGAAATTTCTGTCATAAAACAGAGGTAATAGGGCTTGGGGTAGGCAGGGAAAAGAAGGAGTAACTCGGTATGCCATACCTAATCATGTAATTACAAACTCATTATAAGTCTGGTTAGCTAAGCTGGTGCTAGTTGACACACTGGAAACTAGATAGGTGGGCTCCAGGATATTGATGGCATATTCTTGGATAATAAAATACCTCTTCTTCCCTCCTTTATATGAAAGAGAGGGGATTAGAAATAAGCATTTCTAAAAAGATTCAATAACCAATAGTTTATTCAAGCTATTAAATAAAATGGCTCAATAGCTACTAAAACACATATGAGTAAGTACAGTAAAATTCAGCCAACTTAAAAAACGCTTAAGAGGAAATAGTAAAAAGAAAATAAGACTCTCTGAAAGCCAGATTTTCATAGACTCCTTTAAAAAAAAAAGTTCAGTCTCAGAAGATTTGAGTGGGGAATACAAATACAGTGCTTTAATAGTAATTTACCTACTCTTCGATTTGCAAAATCCTACTTTATGAATATATTAGCAAGTAGCAGACAGTTCAGATAAATCAAAAGATGCAAAGAAAACAAAACAATGCTGATCCAAACCACAGGAGAGAGCATTGTTTAGCAAGGTCGTGCTAACTGTTTTTGGAATATGCAACCATTTCCTACATCAAACATTTTGAAATTAGTGTACCTTCCAAAATTAGGTATCACAGCAAGAAAGAAAACATTCCTCTGCTTTGTTTCTTCCTGTGACAAAAATCAGTACATATGAAAATGCATGCAGGTGGAAGAATTATTCTAATCGTGATCACCCAAAGATATAATAGGAAATAGGCCATTTTAATTTTAAAAACAAACTTGGGTGAGAATTATTAGGTGTAGGCATGCCTTATCATGGTTGTCACTGAGAAACTGATTCACTGAGTCTAGCAATGAAAGAGGTGGAGAGAGGATAGACCAACAGGAAGGAAAATGGCTCCAAGACAGATCATCCCTGAAAATATTAGCTTCATCCTTTATGCACTTTTCCAAAAGTTGCAATAAGTGATATCTATCTCATGCACATTAATGCCAAGAAATTTCTTCTTATATAGTCCAGGGACATTTACAGTGCCCAGTTTACTAAGGTACTTTTTTCTAGAGCCTAGAATTTATGCACCATAAGAATCACTACCATGTCGGCCTTATTAGAACTGTAACAAAACATCACTGTTTTCAATCATTTGTTATGCCAAATAAAAACCAGCAGATTCTCTGCCCAACGGTATATCAAGACCGTCTGTCACCTCTATTCTAACAGCCAGCAGGCAAGCTAAAAGAAGAAAAGAAATCGAAAACAGCAAAAGCCTTCTGGAGGGGAAAAAATGTCCAGAGATTGATGATCTGCTACCTGCTTAATAGAGATAAACTTTTTTGTCCTATGGCAAAACACTCCTGGCTTGAAAAATAAGTTTTAAAAATTTGGTTTATTAAAACAAAAATCATAGATGTTTCTGATCATAATGTGTTGAGGAAGAACTACATTTTATTATTTTGATACTAGGGATGAAAGTGCTGTCAATGAATGACTTGGAAGAGGCTCATTTGAAGAAATGGACTCCATGCTACAAACAAGCATTAAGTGCCTAACATGTGAAAGATGCTGCAGAGAATGCTGAAAAAAAGCAAGAAGTGCTACCTGATTCAAAGACATTCATCTTACTACACACTTCATTATATAGACAATGTGTCTACAGAAGCCTATATATTAATTCTTCTTCTTAATCTTCCTTCCCTTTAGGGGTAGAGGGTGGACAATTCAACTAGAGAACTTGTCTTAGTCTGCTTTGTGCTGCTATAACAAAATACCTGGAACAGTGTAATTTATAAAGAAGAGAAATTTTTCAAAGTTCTGGAGGCTGGGAAGTCCAAGACTAGCACCAGCATTTGACATCTGGTATGAGCCTTCTTGCTGCATCCTCACATGGCAGAAGGCAGAGGGCAAGAGGGAAAAACCGTGTCCTCACATGGCAGAAGAGCAAGCTGGAAGAACACTACAAGAAGCCTTTTTATAAGGGCCTTGATCCCATTATGGAGGAAGGAGCCCTCATGACCTAATCACCTCTTAAGGCCCCAACATCTTAATACTATTCCACTGGCAACATTCAAATTTTGGAGGAGATGCATTCAAACCATAACAGAGCCCAATACCAAAAAGAATCAAGCGACTCTCACATTTCAACTTTGGTGGTATCACTTATAGGGCCAAATCCCGCCCATCCATGATAACCTAAGAGACACAGAAAGGGTGATAAACTGCAAAACGTATTCAGTGACAAACAGTGTATTTCCATTAAACATTCACTATGTTACGAATACACACACTCACACATGCACAAACGCCCCACAACGCTGTATAATTTTATGGCCATATAAACAGAAGAAACAAACAGAAGAATACAGAATGAGGTTTTATTATTAAAAGATAAAATAATCCAACCTAGAGTGAGACAAAGGAAGAAGCAAAAAGGTAAACAAAAAAAAAAAGAAGAAGAAGAAGAAGAAGAACTAGGGAAGCAAAGAGGGGTTCATTTTTCTCATATTTTAACTTTAATATATTTTACAAAGTCATCGGTTTCTGATTGCTTCAAAATTACAACATTAACCCTTCAGCAAAGACGGCTTGAGAAACACTGCCCTAAAGACTTAAGATTTAAATCATCATGAAATCTGTATGCTAATCTTATACTTATTTTATAAATAAGTTTATACTTATACTTCACTTTCACTAAACAATAGGCATTTCTTAATATACAGACATCCCTGTTCCCACTTAATTTACTCAAGTGCCACTGCTCTAACCAATCAACCTGCTAGCGCGAGGTTCAAAGAAGGTCTGAATTATCTTCACATTCCCCCTAGAGTACCTAGCTCTCAGTGTTCAATAAACCAACTGGCAGCTTACACATATGCTCAGAGAACCAGTAAAGCTGGAACACTTTTTTAATTTCTTGAAATAATTTATTTCAACAAAAGCAGTGAAGTAGCCATCATGGAGAAAATAACTTCAGGACTTTCTTACTGTTTTCAAGTTTCATACTGTTTTCATTTCAAATTACCTATGGGGGAGGAGAAACAATACTATTTTCAATGCTTAAAACCTCTAAAGTTCTTGATC
Source organism: Hylobates moloch (assembly GCF_009828535.3). Taxonomy (NCBI): domain Eukaryota; kingdom Metazoa; phylum Chordata; class Mammalia; order Primates; family Hylobatidae; genus Hylobates; species Hylobates moloch. Next base: position 81,317,676 of record NW_026652286.1, on the reverse strand, counting down.
CAGCAACAATAGAAGAGTGCCTTATACACCCTCCATGGTGACCACCTCTGACCATTCTATTTGAAATTGCAGCATGCCACCCACCTTCCCTGAACTCTATATCCCCTTTATACTGCTTCATCTTGCCCCCACCATAGCACACATACTCATTTTTTTGTCCATCCCACCCATTAATGCGCAGGGAATACTGCTGGTTTTGCTAACAGCTCTCAATGCCTAGCACACAGCAGGTATTCAAATATTTGCTGAATAAAAACTTCATGAAGCCTTCACTTAATAAGCCAGCATTTCACCTAAAAATGTACACTTTCACGGTAAAGAACAAAGCTTCGCATCAAAGCAAAAGTGATTTAATTCTAACTGTCACCAACAGATGGCACTAGCCTCAGATGTTGCCTCGGACTTGAAGCTGTGTTTCAAAATATGTATTGAAAAGAACGAAGTCAAAACAAAAATTTGCTTGGACAATTTAAGTGTTGAAAGGAAATGTGAAAGTTGAATCCAGTGCCATCACAAGGACAGTCCTCCCATTAACAAGTTCAGGTACAGATACACACACTGCTTAGAGACTTAAAAAGTGGTCTTATGAACAGCATTTCTGGAAACTAATCTGCCATATTAGCAGTGTTGTACAATTATATTTGTTAGAGCCATATAAACAAGCACTTGTTTATGAATTTGAAAACTCCTTATTTCTAATCATATAACAAGCTCAAGGGCAATTCACATGACCTTCAAGAATAGCCTGTCCTATTTCACATTTCTTTCATTACCTGTATAACCACCTTAAAATAAAGATAAATACGGCCTGTAAAAGTAGCTGTTTAAACTTCAACCACAAAAGTAGATTAAAAAATTCAGTAGTCAGCAGATGCTATAAATATTGAATATTGTATAAAAGGAGATAAAGGAAAACAAGTCAATATTTGATATAATGATCCAGCATGTTACAGAATAAACATCAAGCCAAAACCAGCTTTAAGCTTTCCACTGAAAATTTACATCCTCAGGAAGTCATCTGCATACCAAACTCAAACAGGAAAAAAATATATAAAGCAACATATAAAGCAACTCAATATATGCATCTAAGCTTCATGTTACACAATAACAACTGCTTTTGAATTGGAACAAAGCTTAGATTACAAAAAAAGAATTAAACACAGGATGCAAAAAAAAAAAAAAGACAAGACACCTATAAGACAAATGAGCATATATACCAAACTATTTCAGCTGGCAACATTTGAGATCATCCTACCATTGTTTCACTTCATGGTAGCAAAAATTCGGGGTATAGTAGTCTTGACTTTAGAGTTCTTCCTTCTGTTTAAGTCAACTGAACATTATATAAGGCCCCTGAACACAAATCACCAGGTATGGAAGAGATAGAAATTAAGAGTCACGTGGCTACATTATGAAATGTTAAGAAAAAGAAAAAAATACTAGCAAAATAGACCATTGGAATCCAGAGGTCAGTGGGCTGAAGAAGTAAAAGATGGCTTCAAAGAAGAGACAAGATAAGCACTGAATCTTGAAAGATGTGAAATGCTGGAGTGGGAAGAAAATAATCCAGGAAGGAATCCTTCACTGTTTAAGTGGAAACTGGGAAGAATGGTCTCACAGGACAGTAAGGTAGGGGCTAGCTTACAAAACCCAACTGCAACGGTGAACTAAAGGGTAGCACGGAAGGTAAACCACTTGAAAAAAATACTAATTTGACCAAGGTTCACAGAAGATGACTCAGAAGAACATTGAGAACCAATTATGAAGCTTATCCCCCCCCGAGCCAAGAATGAGGTAATAAGAATCTGGGGGCAGAATGGCAGTGCAAGTGGGAAGTGAAAATGGAACACTAAAAGCCACCACTAAATGTAGAAAAGACAGGAATCAAAGCAAGCACAATCATACCGAGGCAAGTCAGAGGGGCCTAAGTACAGACTCCAGTGCTAGCACTTCACTAACTATGCAACATAGGCAAGGAAGTAAGTGAACCTGTCAAAGCCTGTGTCTGAACTTGTAAAATGACAACAACACTACACAAAGCTGTGGTAAGAATTTAAAGTGAGATATGATAGTCAAAGTGCATGGTAAGTTATAAAAAAAATTGATAGATGTTAATCATTTTCCAGTACTTATTTTACAAATACACAGTCGAAGCTCCTAAAAGTCACTAAGTACCTAACACAGTCCCTGGCATCCATTAGGTAATTGCTGCTGCTGAAAGGAGAAAAAAAAGAAAAATGGGAAAAAGAGAGAAAGAGAAAAAGTGAAGAGACAAGAGGCAGAAAAATCCTAGCTCCCACATAGGAGAATCTTGATTTGGAACTTGGAATCTTTTTATAAGAGTATACTTATAAGCTTCAAAGTTAGCTAATCTGTGTTTTAACACCAACAGTGAGTTCTTACAGTACTAAAAAAAGAAAAAGCTACTAAAAAAAAAAAAAGTAGGACTAAATCAATGTAAACAGGATCTGGAATCAAATCTAAGGTACAATGAATAATCTATGGGTATCACTCAAATCTTAATTAAAACTGACCTATGTTTACTGGTAAGAAAGCTTTAAAAGGACATTTGTTGAGCTAAAATGGCATCTACCCAGTTTCATTTCTAAAAAGGTTTAAATTGAAAAAGAAAAGAAAGCATATGCTTAGAGATTTCATTCTCACATTTAAGGAAGTAAGTGTTCCAAAAATAAATTTTAATTTAATCATTTTAATTGTATGTTCATGCTCTTCTCTAACACTGCCTCCCTGGAGGTCAACTTTCTGAACACCTAACAAGACAATTAGCCAAAACAAGGTTCTTCCCTATGGTGGGAGGTCAACCAGCCATCTCTTACTGCCTTTGTGCCTGATCACTACACTTGCACTCTCTCCTGCACATGTCTTACTGCTTCATCACTCGTGGCACCTCTCCACTGCTAAGAAAATCTTGTTGTCCTTCACTACATTGATCTTGTCAAACAGAAAAGGATTGTGACAAGGCAGCATTCCAGAAGGCCTTGCTTGCACCTGGCACTCAGTACCTCTCGTCTCCATTTACGCCAAAGTCTAAAGGCAAACATTCATTTTATACACCAAGTGTGTGCACACAATGAGTAGCCCAAAATTATTGACAATACTGTCAATTACACTGACATTACCCAATTACAGAAAGTGAACTACACACAAATAATGGTAGGCATGACAGCAGAGAAGGAAAATGTGACTTAGCATCACAAACAGGTTTAACTGCTAACTTCACCACTGTGACCTTGGACAAGTCACTTAAAAGCCTTCCTTTCCTCCTCCAAAATTTTAATAGCTACCTTTCTTGTCATGAGGAAAAATGAGAACTTATGCAGAAAGTGTTCAGTATATGGTAAAATGCCAAATAATTATGGTCTTAATTATAATGATATGATTATTAGACATATTCCGTACAATCTACAATCCAGTGGGTTCCTACTGGCTCCAAGTTTCAATTTGGTTCTTGTACAAATCTCCTTTTTCCAGAGAGACAAGAAAGGAAAAAAAAGATAATCAAGATAAAGAAGATAAGTTATAAGTAACAAAGCCAGTTCACTTCTGTGTCTGGTATGGTGTCTACAAAGACAATACTAAAACATGAGAAACAAAAATTTCAACAAAGTCAGCAGTGTCTGGAAAAGTGCTCGGTCTTCCCACAGGGAATATACTCATTTATATGTGCAAATGATAATATTATTCCCATTTTATGTATGATTTGATTTTTCTATATCTGGTCTATCCTTAAAAATAGGTAATAAAGGAAAAAAGTAGCCTCCAGTGACTGATGGATGCATACAACACTAAAATATAAAATGCAAAAGTAAAGGATAAAATGGAAAGCCAGGATGGGTGCAGTGACTTATACCTATAATCCCAGAACTTTGGGAGGTTGAGGCAGGAGGATGGTTTGAGTCCAGCAATTCAGGATCACTTCAGCCCACAAGGTCGAGGCTGCAGTGAGCCATGATGACACCACTGCACTCCAATCTGGGTGACAGAGAGAGACTCTGTCTCAAAAAAAAAAAAAAAAAAAAAAAAAGGAAACCCTATTGAGATCATGGTTGCAGGGTCACATTCAAAACCAATTGCTTTAAAACATGGAGAAGAATCAAAAGATAGTAATATGAGTGAAAATAAGTATTAATTTTTAAAATTCAAAAGTAGGTAACAGGTGAAGTTAAGACTAGGTGAGGTAGTTCAAAAAAGGGCTGGGCACGGTGGCTCACACCTGTAATCCTAGCACTTTGAGAGGCTGAGGCAGGTGGATGACGTGAGGTCAGGAGTTTGACACCAGCCTGGCCAACGTGGTGAAACCCCGTCTCACTAAAAATACAAAAATTAGCTGGGTGTGGTGGCACGTGTCTGTAATCTCAGCTACTCGGGAGGCTGAGGCAGGAGAATCACTTGAGCCTGGGAGGTGGAGGTTGCAGTGAGCCAAGATCGGCCACTGCACTCCAGCCTGGGTGACACAGCGAGACTCCATCTCAAAAAAAAGAAAGAAAGAAAAGGCAATTAGCCTTTCTATTTCAACTGGAGAACCACGAACTTCAACTCTACTGTTTGTGCACAGTACTAGGGAATGTACAGGAGGAAACAGTAAAACATTCCTTGTTTAGCATCAAAAATCCTATCAACTGCCCCAAAATGCTCCTCATATTCAACAGACATGACATAATACTTTAAATTTATTACAGTAAAAAAAAAAAATGCAGGTACATGTGTACTTTAAAGATAGAACTTCTTACAGTATAATGCAAATGTAGTCTTAGTAAACAGAATTTTACAACACTATAATTAGATACTACCACTTACTATCTAAATTAAATTATAAAGCTCGGCCTACATAAGTATATCATTTAGAGTCAAGTAAGTTTTTTATGCTCACATTTATAAAAGTTCAACAATACCTTTTGAACCATTGTAAGTCAATGAGGTGAACTTCACAAAATACAGGTTTTCCAAAAATAAACCCTACCTATGAGCTCTATATAAGTCACAGCAAACAAAACCAAAGTGAAGGAATAAGAAATTCAGTTAATTCACTCCCTCATTTACAAAATATTTGTGAAATGTGCACTAGTCATTGTATCAGGCCCTGAACACACACTGATCAGTAAGACAATATTTTCCTTTTGTTTGATTGCCCTGGATTATGTTTTCCCAGGAAGACAGCTCCCTACCACTGAGACGTGTGTTAGGGGAGCACGAGTTGTCACTTTTCTACGAGCCTTTCAGTCATAAGGGAAAACCTGTCTAGGTCCTCGTGGTTGGGAAATCTCTAAGAGGTGAAGCTGAACCCAGAGCTACACATACAGCTAATCTTATCAAAATGTTTAGAAGTAAAGCAATCTGAAGGAAATTCAGGACCACAGAATTTACTGACTGAAATACATCCTATTGTTCATACCAAGAATAAGAGTGAGAAGGACTCTTGTTTTCCTGATAAAATTATAATGGAGGCAGAAGAGTATCAGCCATGGAAGACAAATTTTTACTCTGAATTGCCAAAGTGGAACTTCATGCCCACTTGAATTGATCCATTAGAACTGATGGATCCAGAATCCAGATCTTAAAATCCACGATCAGACAAAACTGTGATTGACAACGGAAAGAAACAAACTTTAGAAGAATTTTTCCAGATGTTCAAAATAATTCATCAGCTTACTAGTAGTTGGGAAGGTATTCTAATGGTCACAAGAGATATCATTAACAAATTTGCAGACCAAATTTCCTCTCTGGTGTACATTAATGATGTGCATTGTGTTGTTTGTTTTAGAGACAAGGTCTCTCTCTGTTGCTCAGGCTGGACTGTTTTGACTCAATAGTAGCTTGCTGTAGCCCTGGACTCCTGGGCTCAAGTGGTCCTCCCACCTCGGTGGGATTACAGGTGTGGGCCACTATGCCTGGCCTGATGTATAGTATTAACAAGTGAGCTATTCTTAAGTACAAAGTAGAAAATCCAGTTAGGCATTATATGTATAATGAAGGAAAAAAAAGGCCTGCAACATTTCTTTTGTTCTTCCTTGTTTCGTTTTTTTCACTCTGAGAAAAGGATATTTGCTCAGTCGAGCTGCACTGTCACAAGCAGAGGCTGATTATTGCTCCCTGCATCAAAGGCACTTGTGAGACGATGCCACTGAGTGGATGCAGAATCATATTTTATGGTAGTTACTGAAACGTAGGTTATTCAATCACTCCTCAGAGACTGATAGTTTATCAGGCCAGGAGCAAGCTGTGATGTGGTAAAACCTCTCTGGATGGAGATGAGCAGATGTGAATATGGTCTGGAGGAATTTGTGACCCTCCTTCAACAAGAGCGGCATCAGGAGGTATTATGTTGTGTCACTGGGGCCCTCTTAGAACCCTGTCGGTAACCCAAAGAGACCTAGGTCATCTTATGCCCTAATATGTGTAAGCTTGGTAATCATTTGGGGGTAAAATTTTTGAAACAATTATTGTAAAGTAAGTGTTTACATGAGATAAGGAGAAGATTCCTATCTTGCATTGTTGAACTGTAGTATCAGTTCCATGTTATGCTGGTGAGAGTAGTGAAAGTGAAGGAGAGAAGAAACCTGCCAATTAGTAGAACTCTTTGAACAGAGATTCAAAAAAAGGATATTAACCTAAGTATCCAACAGCAGGGGAATGGTTAAATAAAGGTTAATGGCACATTAGGCAACCATTAAAAATATTTGCGAAGACACTTTAATGACATGGGGAAATATATATACCTAGGAGCATCTCATTTATTTAAAAATGGGTATATGAGCAGGGCACAGTGGCTTACTGCCTGTCATCTCAGCACTTTGGTAGGCCAAGGCGAGAGGATCACTTGAGGCCAAGAGTTCGAGACCATCCTGGGGAACACAGAAAGATTCCACCTCTACAAAAAAATTTTTAAAAATTACCCAGGCATAGTAGCATACACCTGTAGTCCTAGCTACTCAGGAGGCTAGGGCAGAAGAATCGCTTGGGCCTGGGAGTTTGGGGGTACAGTAAGCCACGATCATGCCACTGCCTTCCAGCCTGTGTGACAGAGCGAGACCCTATTTCTTAAAAAAAAAAAAAAAAAAAAAAAAAAAAGAACAAATGTGTATATGTACACTTAAACAAAGACAGCTGTTATCTCTAGGTGGTGAAATTACAGGTTATTTTTATTTTTATTTGTAATTTTATGTGTTTTACTAGAGATTTTCCACCAAAAGTAAGCATTTTATAATCTGGGTATAAGGGTATTTTACAGGAAATTTTTCTCAAAACCACTCTTGCAGAGTCCCCTGCCCTGCCCCTCGAGAACAGAGCACTCAACCTTGGAAGAACATCATCTCTGGTGCCCTGGATGTGAGAAACACTAAGTCTGAACAGGACTGAGAGGAAAGGAACCTAAGTTAGGAAAAGGGCTTGTTGTTGTTGTTTTCTTAGAATGAGCATTTAAATTTTTACAGCAATTTGCCAAAGTAATTTCATGTCTGTTGAATTTAAAAATAATTTTCAAATGGGCTTGTATACTGTGTGTGCTTTCTGGTTTTCTTTTCTTTTTTCATTTTTCTAGGACTTTTCTCCCCCAACTTAATAAAATTTGCATTTATTAAAATATACCCATAAGGGTCATGTTTTCACTCATCTTTAACCATGCCCTTGTCACAGCATAAAATGAAAATGTAGTTGTTCAAATAGGAACGCTAAAGTTGAAGGATGAAATAGTTGATGATCTCTTCTCATATATTTTCTATGTGTCCTTTCTAGGAATGACTAAAAAGACTTAGTCATTCCTAAGTGAATGTGAATCTATACTTGAAAGTATAAAACGGTCCTAACAAGAAAACTTAGACACTGACGTTAGGTAAGGAGATTGTACCTTAGTAGTTAACATTTTAAAAAAACCAGAATGTGAATTTTTACTGTTTTGATCGTGGGTGTAACTGATTTTTTTAAATTAGCTATTAATTGATTTCTAAAATAGAAAATAAAATCAAGAACCCTGCTGTTTAAAGTGAGAATACAATTCTGAATTTATTCATATGGCAATAAAATTCTGAGTATTTTTACTTAAGTAAAAAAAAGACAATATTTCAAGGAATTTGGAACAAAGTAGAGAAGGCAGGGAAATGAACAACTGTGTGTGACAAGGGACACAAAGCAAAGTTAAAAGCCAGAGACAATAACTTTACTGTTTGAGGACATCTTACGAATCAACAGGAAAGAGACTAATATCATAACAGGGAAAAATATGTATAAGCAATATATACACAAATTAAGAAAGAAATCATAACTTTCTAAGTAACTGTTAAGATTGATATAAATTATTAATATTCATATTGGAATCAAAAAGAGATTCAAACAATACAGACGCTAGTAGGACAACGATTAACATGACCTCTATGCTGGCAAAACATATAAAAAGCTTTCAAAATGTGTCATATTCCCAGTCAAGTCATCACAAAAAAAAGCAAACTGCAAACCAATATCCCTCACAACAACAGAAAGATCCTTAACAAAAATATTAGCAAATAGAATCCTATAATATAAGGAAATCTTGCTTAAATGGAGTTTTTCAAAGGAACTTAAATTTGATTCAACATGTAGCAGGGGGAAATCAATATACCATAATCAACAGGCTAAAAACCACCACGTCATCACCTTAATGTTTACAGAAAAAGCATCTGACAAAAGTCACAATTCATTTTATCATAAAAACACTAAGCCAGCTAGGAATAGATGGAAGCTTCTCAAACTCACAGGCATTTACAAAAAAAAACCTACAGCTAACATCAGATGTAATGGTAAAAGACTGAATGCTTCCCCCTCAGTAAGATCAGAAACAACACAGCAATACCTACTCTTACCACTTCTATTCTACAGATCCTACTCGGTATAATCAAGCAAAAGAAAAAGAAAGAAAAAAGAAATATAAGGCCCACAGATGATAAAGGAAGAAATGAAACCATCTTTATTCACAAACCTCATAATCAGCTACAGAAGAAAATCCCAAGAAACTCCCAAAAAGCCACAAGAACTAATAGGTCAGTTTAGAATGATCAGTTTACAAAAACAAACTATTTCTATATACTGGCAACAAATAATTGGAAATTGAAATTTTAAAAATACCATTTATGATAGCATTAAAAAATATCAAATAGTAAGAGATGACTCTAATAAAATATGTGCACATTACATGTGCTTAAAGTTATAAAGCAATGCTAAAAAGTCACTAAAGAAGGCCTAAATAAAAAGGTATTGTTATGATGTCAATTCTCTCCCATTAGATTTACAGATTCAGTGCAACCTCAATGACGTCATCAGCAAGCTTTTTATATGAAGTATAGGCTAGCTGATTCAAAAACTTACATGAAAATGCCATGGTCCAAAAATAACCAAAGCAATTTTAAGAAAATATCTATCAGTTGACAGACTCACAGATCTGATTTAAGACTTAGTATAAAACTACACTAATCAAGATTGGTGTTATTGGTGAAACAACAGACATACCTTTGAAAGTCAATTGACTTTCAAAGAGTCAAGGTAATTCAATGGAAAAAGCACCGTTTTTTCCAAACAAATGATACTGGATCAACTGGATACCCATATGCAAAAAAAAAGTGTACCTTGACCCTTACTTAGCATTATATACAAAAATTAAGGTGAAGAGGATCCTAGCCCAAATTATAAGTGCTAAAACTATAAAACCTCTAGAAGAAAACATAGGAGAAAATCTGTGACTTTGGATCAATCACAGATTTATCAGATATGACACATATATAAATTACGTAAAATGTGATAAATCAGACTTCAAAATTTAAGATACCTGCTCTTTGACAGACACTCAAAATAAAAACAAGCCATAGATTGGGAGAAAGTATTAGCAAAATATATCTGATTAAGGTTATGTATTCAGAATATAAAGAACTCTTAGAACTTACTAAGGCAACACAATTTCAAGTCTTGAAGACATTTCACCAAAGAAGATATATGAATGGCAAATAAGCACATGCAGAGATGTTCAGTCATTAGGGAAATGCAAATTAAAACTGTAGTAAGGTATCACTACAGGCCTACTAGAATGGCTAAAATTAAAAGACTGACAATACCATGTGCTGACACAATGGGATGCAACTCGAACTCCTATACACTGCTGGCAAGAACATAAATTGGAATAGCTGATTTGTAAAACTGGGGAGTTTCTCAAAGTTAAATATACACTTAACATATGTTCCCAGTAACCCTGTTCCTAGAAGATAACCCCACTCGTTTCCCCGAGAAATGAGAAAATTATCTACATAAAAATGTATATGTTTATAATGACTTTTATCATAATCACCAAAAAATGGAAACAACTAATGCCAATTTAAAGCTTAAGAAAACCTACGTCCATACAATGAAATACTCAGCAATTAAAAGGAACAAACTACTGATGCATGCAATAACATTAAGTTAAATGAAAGAAGATAGACACAAAAGGCTAAATACTGTATTATCCTATTTATATATCATTCTGAAAAATGCAACACTACAGGGGTAGAAATCAGATCAGTGGTTGCACAGGTTGAGTGAAGGGTAAAGTAATTGCAAAGGGAATAAGAAATGTTTTGGGGTGATGATGCTGTTCTATTCTTAATTGTGGTAATTACACAACACCATACATTTGCCAAAACTCAAATTGTATACATTAAAGAGTTAGGTTGATTTATATAACTGACATACAGTAAAACTTTTTTTAAAGTTTAATAAGTTGTTTTGCTATATACATTTTTCAAATGCCAGATGAGCTATTAGTACTTAGACACATGTCCTACTTACGTGAACAATTCATGGTATTATAAAACTATATCATTCCTTCTCATCTTAATTTGATGCTTTGGTTATGTTCATGATTCTTAGAAAGTGATATACATAATAGTTAATACAGTGGCTAAATTATTTAAAATTAAAATCTAACTTCTTGTATTTACTTCGCTGATAAAATGAGTCTTAACTACAGACTTAAAATGATCTAATTTGAAGCAGGATGAGACAGTATAGGATTATTGGACAAGAGCATAAATATTAAAGTCAAAATACCTATGTTCAAATTCCAGCTTTGCCATTTACTACTTGAGTGCCTCACTACAGTACTATATTGCTTCTGTGCCACAGTTTTTTTTTTCCGTCACCTGTATAATGAGATAGTAGTAATGACCTTTATTTCAAGCACTAAATGAAATAATGTTCAGAAAATGACTAACACATAACACATATTAAGTGTTCAATAAGTACACTTTCTAGGTTTTTTTTTTAATTTTTAGTTACTTAAAGAAAAACTCTTCTAAGTTTCACAGTCAAAATCTATTATGTATTTCCTACTGTGAGTCTTGAAATTTTATTCAACATTGTATAAAGAGTAAGAATCAAGCTTCATTTTTAATTCAATTCCCTTTTAAAAAGATGATCAAGAATAAAGGCATAGAAAGTAGGAAGGGGAATAAGGGAGAAGGGGAAACACATTTACTGTGCACCTACAAAAGCATCCTAGAAAACAAGTGCTTTATCTAAATGGATTATTTCTTTTGTTCCTCCTAGAAGATGGCTACAGAGAAACAAAGGATTTACATGAAAACTTTTCATAAACATTCATAAGTAACCTTTAAAAAAGAACTGTTCAATTTATATTTAAGATACTGGCTTGGTTCCCATAAACAAATGTCGCATTAAGAGTAAAACTTATATTTAAATAATTACAACTGTTCCTTATAATTTAATCAATCAGAAAGCAGTATCTTAAGAATTTTAACGAAGGATCCTCATGCCATAAACCAAGAAACTTCATCGCCTTCCTTTGAGACATAATCAGGACTTTGGCAACTTTTAAAACAGCATCAGAAAACCAGTAAATAAGATTAAAGTTGTTAACCTCTTAGAGCTCCCAAAGTTATGAAAAATATGAAAATTCATTGGCACTTATTCTGTGTTTAAGTATGGGGGAAAGGAGGAAGAGTTCATTTCAAAGAAACCCAGTCTAAGTTTCTCTTGGTTTTCACTTTCCCTCAGTCCCCAGAAGGCAACAATAAGCACATAGTAAGACAATGTAATAGAAGACCCTCCACTGGGAGTAAACTTACCTGTAATGTTTTCTCCTCTTTAAGGTCCAATCCAAACACATTGTGCCGCTTCACCTTCAAGAAATCAGCGTCTTCTTCCTCCTCATCTCTGTCCAGGAACTGTGTAGGAACTTCCTTGATCTTCTGTGCCTCACTGGTGTTAGGAAGAGATGGAGCTTGAGATCCTTTTGCTTTTGCCAGTTTCTCTTCCATTTCTTCTTCATCGTCTTCCTCTTCTTCCTGTTCTTCGTCACCAGTATCATTATCCTGTCTGTGCTCTGTCCCTTTGAGTCTTTTTCCACCTTTTTGAAGGATGGACATTTTCTCATTGAAGTAGGCTCTAAATTCTTCCACTTCGTCATTGGTGAGGGAGGGAGCCCTTGGCTCAATTACTTTATCGGCTTGGCTCATTACCAATTCTTTGGTGGGTTGTTTCTGCATTTTCTGAAGAAATCTTATGCGTGGTGCCACAGCAAGACCAAGAGACCTTAAATATGGGAAAATGTGAAAACAGTCATCTCAACACTGATGATATGTTTATAGGTGTCATAGAAGAGTTTCTCAAGAGCAGAGATTCCTAGAGCTTTTTTAAAGAAAATGTTCCTGTGAGATAAAACTCAATACTAACAGGTTAGTTGATCCAAAAAGTAAGGCAAAATACACTCAACACCTGTCAGAAAACATTTTAGACACTGTTTTTTCTTTAAGAGGGTAACATGGAATAAGATAAAGAGCACTGGACCAGAAAAAAGATAACAGCTCAAGTACTGGACCTGCCAATTTCCAATTCAACTCTCTCAGCTTCAGCTTCCTTATAACATGGGGATAACATGTTATAAGTGTATCTTGACCCTTACTTAGCATTATATACAAAAATTAAGGTGAAGAGGATCCTAGCCCTCTCATGAGGTACATGAGAGTACCTCATAAAATGTTAAGTGCTAAATAAACCAGAGAAGACATGACCATGAAAGGACAAAACAGTTCTCTACAGAGAAAGAACTGGAATGTGGTCCCCATCTGCCTTCCTGAAAGAGAATATGGCACAATCATTGCTATAAAAATGGATTTTATAAACCAAACACCAAAAAAAGAAATTAAAAAATATTGTTTTCTCCATCAATGATCAACATTCAATTTATTATCATGTCTTTCCCAGCTTGGATCAAAGCTAATAGCTTCATTAAGTTCTCACTGATCGACAGAAAATAAAATTTTAGATTTTATCAAGGATTGCTCTGAATAAACAGTAACATCATAACATGGACCCACTGCTCTTTTCCTATCTGACGTGGTTCAAAGAAACTGAGAGATGTAATGCTGACAAGCATGGATTCAGAAATAAGACTGCTGGGGTTCAAAGTCTGGCTGCCACTTACTAGCTGTGAGATCTTACGAATATGATTTAATCTTTCCATACCGGAGCTTTCTCATTTGCAAAACGGGATCCTAAGAGTACCTACCTCACAGGGTTGTTGTAAGAATAAATTAGTTGACAGATGTAATGTGGTTAAAACTAGTGCCTGGCATATAGGCAACTAATGAGAACTTGATGTCATCACCATCACCACTGTTAGGGTTAGGATCACAAACTCATCCAGAGAATTTCACTCAGTGTATTGCACTTACATTTTTATGTCTCTCTCAGCTACCAAAACTGAGTTTCTTGAAGGTAGCAGTACATCTTACACACCTACAATTTAACATCTAGTACAATGACCTGCACATATTAGGTATTCAAAACATGTTTCTTTAGTAAAATTTTAAAACCTTTAACATATCTTACAAACATAGCACTGCTTTAGGTATCAAAGGCTTCTAAAGGAAATTATATACCTCAAGGAAACAACACAGCTAAATATCTAAAAAAATTAAAATATCAAATTCAACTATACTAAAATCTGTTCTCAAAGTTAATTTTCTGCCTTCCCTAAGCATCACAAAAAGCAAAAGTCATCAACTACCAATAGATAAAATTTACTGGAATCTATTGCAACAAATGGTCTCCTAAATATGGCCTACAGTGTTAAAGACCTGTGCCTTTCCTATCTGCTAATATCCAAGGTAGGTCAAATCAGAAAACTATGATAAAAATCCACAGGGAGCCAAAAGTCAGCTAACAACCTAAGCCATGGATCATATTCAGAAATAATAAAACTAGGAAGTGGTATATAAACATATGAGCAAACAACAACATGTTATCCATGGCACGTGGCTTTCCATCTACCACTTAAATGGAAAGTCAGCAGCCCTACACTGCTATAAAGCAATTTAAAAGGTTCAAAAATGTAATAATTGACATGTTATCTGTTACAGTAAACATACAATCTAACAAAGAATAGAAAACAGCAGCTCACTCAGATATATGTTGTAGTCAGACTCAGTTTAAAGGTAAAGGCACTCAAACTCCTAAGAGCAAGCCAAACATACAGACCTTGCCTTGTAATCACATATTTCACCATAGTCTGGGAAATTTCATGCTGATATTCAAAGTATGATTATCTCAAAGGTGCTTCTATAAGATTGTGCCAATGTTTTTACCTCTCCCACAGGTAGGAGCTGACTGAAGAATAAACATTCCTCCTTTATAGGTCAAAAGGTTTTAAAAAAAAAAAACCCGGCCAGGCGCAGTGGCTCACACCTGTAATGCCAGCACTTTGGAAGGCTGAGGCGGGGGGATCACTTGAGCCCAGGAGTTTGAAACCAGCCTGGGCAACATGGCGAAACCCTGTCTCTACAAAAAATACAAAAAAACTAGCCAGGCATGGTAGCATGCACCTGTAGTCCCAGCTCCTCAGGAGGCTGAGATGGGAGGATCACCTAAGCCTGGGAGGTCAAGGATGCAGTGAGCCATGATCACACCACTGCACTATGGCCTGGGTGACAGAGTAAGACCCTGTCTCCTCCCCCAAAAAAATCCCTCAAATACTAAGTCAAAACAAAACCAGCCATTCTGTTTCATACAATAGTAACCTCAGTTACTAAAAAGGGGCATCTTGCCATAGTAACTATGAGTACCTGTAAGAAACACCAAGACAGGAGGAATATTCGGGCAGTAAGTAATAGAGGAAAACAACCTAACATAAGAAGAATCAGCAAAGAGACTCACACCCAAAGCATAAAATGTCTATGGTAATCCAGGCAAGAGTTTCAGAGAACGAGAAAACTATATACACTTAAAGACTTCAAAGAATGCTTACTGGTTGCTCTCCATCTCCTTTAAGATCAAACTACAGGAAACGGCCAATGTCACTTTAAGGAATTTATACTTACAAATAACAAACTGCTCCCTGATAACAAGAACTGAACACTGAACTAATTTTCTGCCAAGTTGATTTCATCTTTTCCACTGAGAATCTTTAACAAACAGATTCTTTTAACATAAGGCAGAGTGGTTTAAACTAAGAATCTCAGAGAACCAGGTTTCAAATTCTCTCTGGCCGTGTGGTGGCTTACGCCTGTAATTTTAACACTTCAGGAAGTTGAGGTAGGTGGACTGCCTGAGCACAAGAGTTTGAGACCAGCCTGGGCAACATAGCAAGACCCCATCTCTAAATTAATTAATTAATTCCCTCTAACTTTGAGGATTCACTATTACAACTATATTATGAATACTTACAGGGCATATTCAGGTATAGGTAACTTGCTCACATCAAATACTTCTTTATCCTTCATCAGATACACAGATCGTATATAGGAGATGAAACACTGTAAATTAAGAGGTTGAAAAGTACAATATAATTGAAATTAAAAATGAGTTTAGACCAAAATATAAGAAAATTAGCCAATGGGATAAATTCAATAGCACTGAAAAACCACAAAATAGTTCAGTATATCTCCATTCCACGCACACATGAAAACCTACCTTTTAGAACTGTAATATTAGAAAAAAACTTTGCATTTGGTTTCAAGCCAACCTAACCCAGAATATCTTCTTTCCAAAAGGCTACTCTAAAAGTTAGTATAATTCCATTACAATAAGGTACACCATGGGGAAAACATAGGCTTTGGAATAACATAGATTTGGAATCTATTCAGAGCTTAAACTCTTACTCACTGAGCAAATTTCTTGTTTCTCTACATGTCAGTATCCTCATCTATCAAAAAAGGGATACATTACCTTCTACGTAGAGTGTTATGAGAATAAAATTGGAAGAATGCATGTAGATACCTAGCATATCTTCTGGAATATAGTAACAATAGATGCTAGGTATTGATAATATTTTGTATTATTGTGTCAAAAGATAAGTTTTTCAATTAAATAAAATTTTACATATTGAGATTTAATAAAACCATTTCAGGAAAAACTTTATTGCTAAAGCTTTTCCTTTTTATGATTTCAAGTAATTCATCATTAACTTGGAATATTTTGTTTCTGTTAGAAAAAAAAAAACAAAAAAACCATCTTCATACTAGAGTTACACAAGCCAGAATGTAAACAGGGTCCTGATCCTTTAACAGTTTGTCAAATAAACAGGTAACAAAACACATCTAGGTAATTTTTTATTTTTAAGTTGACTTTCGTAAAGTATATTTAGTTCCTGTTTGCATACTTCCTAAACTTCACATTTTATCTAGCTTTACACTAATCCTTTCTACCCAACTAATCTCCAAACCATTTTCTGTCTCCATAGGCATAAAAAACAATGAATGGCACCAGTTTCAAAATAATTTTTTCCCCTACAATCATCCACAAGCAATCATCTCAGCTGCTTATCACTTTTGTTCTATCCAGATTATAATCAAAACCTAGAAAATCACTTCTATGAAACCAGATAGCTTGCTGCTGCTGGCAACACAGTTAGCCATTCTGCCAAACCATGCGTGACAACCAATAAATCACATCATTTATTTCAACATGCTTTTCTATAATCAGTGTTCTGGAAGGCTCATCTGTCGTATGCACAAACCAGTGAAACAACATCTTTCCAATGTTTCATATTTTCTGATAGATAACTGAATGACCTCCTAGGCATGCAGTAAGTCATGACTTACCAAAATTAATCTAATATTTTTAAATGTGTGTGCTACTTCCAAAGCTCCTAGATTTTAACTGCAAGTTTGAAGGATGTTTGCTAGAAAAAAACATGTACATGTTTGCTTGCCCAAAATTTTTAAGAAAAATGAATATTAACAATTTGTTCAAAGATCCTTTAATGAAAAGGTTCTCAGGTAAAGTGAGCTTATAGAAGTCCAACTTGGTATAGCTTACCATTTGATGCTCTCATATTTTGGAATTATTTTCTCCTGATATAACACAGTAGGTCTCAAGAAAGCTAGACCTGGATTTCAGTCTCAGGTCTTCCACTTAATAACTATGTTACCCTAGGCAATTTTTTTTTTTTTCTTTTTTGAGACAGAGCCTCATTCTGTAGGCCAGGCTGCAGTGCAATGGCACAATCTCGACTCACTATAACCTCTGCTTCCAGGGTTCAAGCAATTCTCATGCCTCAGCCACCCAAGTAGCTGGGATTACAGGCGTGCACCACCACACCCAGCTAATTTTTTTGTCATTGTTTTTAGTAGAGACAGGGTTTCACTCTGTTGGCCTGGTTGGTCTCAAACTCCTAGCCTCAAGTGACCCACCCACCTCAGCCTCCCAAAGTGCTGGGATTATAGGCATGAGCCACCGCACCCAGCCATCCTAGACATTTTTAAATTTTCAAGCTAGCATTTACCCATTTGTACAGTCAAATCAATACCACCTACCTCACTGCTTGTCAGGAATATTAGGTAACAATACATGTAAAACAGTTTTGTCATAACTAATTACCTGGCACACAGTAAGCACTTAAATTTTAGCCTCATCATTAATGTTATTCTAAACACACCAATGATAATTTGCTAAAATATAAAATAAGTTAGCAAAAAATTTAAGATCTCTTCTTTAAATAAAACTTACTTCTGGCTGGGCATAGTGGCTCATGCTTGTAATACCAGCACTTTGGGAGGCCGAGGCAAGAGGATCACTTGAGGCCAGGAGTTTTGAGACCAGCCTGGCCAACATGGTGAAACCCTATCTCTACTAAAAATGCAAAAAATTAGCCGGGCATGGTGGCACATGCCTGTAATCCCAGCTACTCAGGAGGCTGAGGCAGGAGAATCACCTGAACCCGGGAGGCGGAGGTTGCAATGAGCCGAGATCACGCCATTGCACTCCAGCCTGGGCAATAAAAGCGAAACTCCAAATCAAAAACAAACAAACAAACAGAAAAACGTACTTCTTTGCCAGGAATAACAGTTCCAAAACCATCACATAAAAGCCTAACTATTGAATGTTTTTCTGCTCAGGCTACCCTATCAACTTAGGGTGACCTTTCTATAACTCTTCTTTATTTTCTTCGTCCCACCTCATCTATCTGCTGAAATAGAATCCAACCTCTGAATCCCTACTCTCTGGCTCATTGTTGATATGCTATGGGACATGCAAAGATCTTGTAAATGCAATAAATGGCAGTAAAGGACAGGTGAAAATGATAGGAACTCAAATATCTGTTAATTCAAAGATTAGATAGATTGGAAAGCATAATGAAAAATAATTTCACATCTTCTTTTACCGAAGGATCTATTGTGGAATATTCTAAAAAATTTAAAAACAAAAAAAAAGGTTTAACTAAAATAGATTTCTCACCACAAGTATGTGAGGTAATACCTATGCTAGTTAGCTTCATTTAGCAATTACACAATGTATATTTGTTTCAAAACATGTTACATACCAGAAATATATCAATTAAGAAAAATAAAACTAAATATTGACTTCTTTATGTATTTGCTAATCAAGATCTTTTTGCTAATCACGATCTTTAAGTCCAGAAAAGTAATTGGGGAACATTAAGTCATAAACATAAGTTAAAATCTCATTTCTAAAGATAATTTGGCTACAGTTCTATGCTTTCTAGAAATTTAATCTAATGTAGGAAGATATTAATCTCACAGTCAAGAAAGTACAATCAGGAGTTATAGCAATTTTACAAAAGAAATAAAAACTTAATAATGTTATCAAGTATTAGAAATCAGGCCACTGTGCATCCAAAAAATCACGTTTGAGAAGATTTTCCATATGTCTTTGACAAAACTTAAGATGATTTTCCCAATCTATATATAAAAAATATTTTTCAAAATTTTAAAGAATAAGCTAGACTGGCCAGGCGTAGTGGCTCACGCCTGTAATCCCAGCACTTTGGGAGGCCGAGGTGGGCGGATCACCTGAGCTCAGGAGTTCGAGACCACTCTGGGCAACATGGAGAAACCCTGTCTCTACTACAATACAAAAAAATTAGCCAGGTGTGGTAGTGGCGCACACCTGTAGTCCCAGCTACTCAGGAGGCTGAGGCACAAGAATCACTTGAGCCTGGGAGGCAGAGGTTGTAGCGAGCTGAGATCGTGCCACTGCACTCCAGCTAGGGCTACAGAGTGAGACTCCAACTCAAAAAAAATAAATAAATAAATAAGCTAGACTTATCTGTCAGCAAATTACACTGCTTGAATATCTGAAGCATCAACAGGCAACCTAGAAGTAGCAGAAAAGGATAAACTTTACTGTTTTTCCAGTCGATGAAAGTATCCAATTGAAAAATGACTTACCCTTTGAGCTCTTTCTTTTAAATCTTGATCTTGAGCTAAAAAAGATTCCAATTTTTTCTGGACATCTATAAGTTTTTCTGGATTGATCCTTGGTAACAAAAAGATAAAGGTTAAAATAAGATATCTCAAATTTGGAGACTAAAAATATAGTAAGCAGCATTTTCCTATTTTTCTCAGTATTTTTAAATGTATAACTATTTCTCATCTATGAATCAGATTAGACGGAAATTAAAGTTTGACACTCTTACCTACTACGAATAACAGAGGAGAAAAGAAATGACACGTCAGACACTTTCTCCAAACATCCCATGCTGAGTGAGATACTTGGATTAACAACACAGTTAGCATTGGCTACTTAACAGATAGAGAGTAGTCTCCCATGAGAGATCCATTCTCTATGAAATGGAATAAATGAAATCTAATTTTTTTTAAGAGGTCTCACCCTGCTCCCTCAGTGAGGCTGGAGTATAGTGGTGCAATCATAGCTCACTGTAACCTTGAACTCCTGGACTCAAGTGACCCTCCCCCATCTCAGCTTCTCAAGTACCTAGGACTACAGGCTTGCACCAACATGCCCAGCTAGTCTGTTTGTTTGTTTTTTCTTTTGCAGAGACAGGGTCTCGCTGTTTTGCCTAGGCTGGTCTGGAACTCCTGGCCTCAAGCAATCCTTCTGCCTTGGATTCCCAAAGTGCTGAGTTACAGGTGTGAGCCACCATGCCTAGCCCTAATGTCATTTTTATAAATGTTTCTGTTTCAGTCAAACATCATAAAATCAATTTCAAGTAATAAACAAGTAGCCAAAGACTGCAGTGATTTCCTTATTTAGAAATTAGGCATACTATAACAGAGATGTTATCTAAATCTGCCCAGATAAGCTACACGAAAAGAAAAAAAAAAATTGTACAGAGGTATAGGCTTCACAAAAGAGACCTCATTGTTTCCCTGATTTTAGGCTGAACCACATTGTTTCTGCAAAGCCAGGATGGTGATAGGTGGTGGCAGGTGAAATTGTTTTTACTTATTTTTATTATAAAAAATTTCAAAATCTACAAAAGAAAAGGTAGAGACTTTCACTTAGCCTCAACAATTACCAAGTCACAGCCAACTTTGTCTCTTCTACATCCTCAACCCTCCTCCCCGAATCTAACCACTCTCCAAATTATTTTTAGGCAAATCAAGCCACAGTGTTTCAACAGCCCCAATACAAGTAAGATTCTGATGGATTCCACTGATGCTGAATGTACACATCCTTAGTGACAGGAGAGCACAACTCTTTGAAATGGATAGACAACCCCAAAAGTAATTCCATCCAAGAGATTTAATTCTTTCAATCATCAGTGCTTCCTGAAATTAACAAGTTCTCCATCTCATGTTCTCCACTAATAGTCTTCAGAAAAGGCTGTTTAAGACTTTAAAAAAGAGAGTCAGACTTCCTGATTTTTTAATGATGGCCATTCTAACTGGTGTGAGATGGTATCTCACTGTGGTTTTGATTTGCATTTCTCTGATGGCCAGTGATGATGAGCATTTCTTCATGTGTTTTTTGGCTGCATAAATGTCTTCTTTTGAGAAGTGTCTGTTCATGTCCTTTGCCCACTTTTTGATGGGGTTGTTTTTTTTTTTCTTGTAAATTTGTTTGAGTTCATTGTAGATTCTGGATATTAGCCCTTTGTCAGATGAGTAGGTTGCAAAAATTTTCTCCCATTCTGTAGGTTGCCTGTTCACTCTGATGGTAGTTTCTTTTGCTGTGCAGAAGCTCTTTAGTTTAATTAGATCCCATTTGTCAATTTTGGCTTTTGTTGCCATTGCTTTTGGTGTTTTAGACATGAAGTCTTTGCCCACGCCTATGTCCTGAATGGTATTGCCTAGGTTTTCTTGTAGGATTTTAATGGTTTTAGGTCTAACATTTAAGTCTTTAATCCATCTTGAATTAATTTTTGTATAAGGTGTAAGGAAGGGATCCAGTTTCAGCTTTCTACATATGGCTAGC
Source organism: Hylobates moloch (assembly GCF_009828535.3). Lineage (NCBI taxonomy): Eukaryota > Metazoa > Chordata > Mammalia > Primates > Hylobatidae > Hylobates > Hylobates moloch. Next base: position 81,296,022 of record NW_026652286.1, on the reverse strand, counting down.
CAGTTTTCCCAGAAGTTAGTGTAGCGATTCCTCAGGGATCTAGAACTAGAAATACCATTTGACCCAGCCATCCCATTACTGGGTATATACCCAAAGGACTATAAATCATGCTGCTATAAAGACACATGCACACGTATGTTTATTGCGGCACTATTCACAATAGCAAAGAGTTGGAACCAACCCAAATGTCCAACAACAATAGACTGGATTAAGAAAATGTGGCACATACACACCATGGAATACTATGCAGCCATAAAAAATGATGAGTTCGTGTCCTTTGTAGGGACATGGATGAAACTGGAAAACATCATTCTCAGTAAACTATCGCAAGGACAAAAAACCAAACACCGCATGTTCTCACTCATAGGTGGGAATTGAACAATGAGAACTCATGGACACAGGAAGAGGAACATCACACTCTGGGGACTGTTGTGGGGTGGGGGGAGGGGGGAGGGACAGCATTAGGAGATATACCTAATGCTAAATGACGAGTTAATGTGTGCAGGAAATCAACATGGCACATGGATACATATGTAACAAACCTGCACATTGTGCACATGTACCCTAAAACCTAAAGTATAATAATAATAATTAATAAATAAATAAATAAATAAAATTTTACTTGCCAAGAAAAAAAAAAAAAAAAAGAGAGTCAGACTTCTGATATCCAGTTCCCTATGGATGGAGCTTGGAAGTCATCACTCCATCATAACAATAAGTAAAAAGCTGAACAGACTGGAAAAAAAATCAAAAACTCTTCTTTTATCCATGATAAAAGATGGAGGATGCAAGACAAACCACAGTCCCCAACACAGGAAAGAGAGAGGTGAGTACAGGGATCACCGCTTACTTGAGCTGAGTCATGAGCAGAAACAACTGGGGGAGCCAGTGCCTGGGTAAGAGACCCTCAACTGTAATTGATAAAACCTGCTGGAGCCTCGATGTGGACAAGTCTGAGAAATAAAAACTCCAGGAGGACCCATTCATAGGGTAGCCCCACACTCATGAGTTTTACCCCAGGAGCTCAACCAAGTTCTCACAGTAAAGATCAGAAAAATTCCCTCATGCTTTCAGCAAAACAAGGGGAAAATGAACCATTTTGAAATATGCCTGAGCACTCTGTTCTTAACTAGTTTCTCCTGAGGGTGGGCCTTGTTAATGAGAGCCAAGCCTCCTAAGGTTTTATCTGAGCCTAACTGACCTGGGGGGAGGGAAATGCCCAACTCTAGCCATCCTTTCCCACTTAAGTTGGGGTGATGAGAAGGCAGAGACTGAAAAGAATTTGAGAAGTTCACAGTCCAGAGGCATAGGCTCACTAAAAGACTGAGACCTACTATAGGTCTTAAGAATGCTTTCCCCACAGCCCCCACCCCTCACACCTTACCACCACAGCACTGACATCACTAAAGGCCTATTTACAGCAGTTCTTTTATAATACCTGGTACATCATATCTATCATGAAAAAAATTACAAGACATACTAAAAGCAAAAAACATAATTTGAAGAGACAGAGCAAGCATCATAACCAGACATGGAAGGAATGTTGGAAGTATTAGGCCAGAAATGTAATTTAAAATAACAGTGACTCATATGCTAAGGATTCTAATAGATAAAACAGGCAGCATGCACAGATGACCAACATAATCAGAAAGATGGAAATCCTAAGAAAGAACCAAAAAGAAATGCGAGAGAACAAAAAGAACTGCAAAAGAAATTACTAATACCTTTGATGGGTTTATTACTAGATTGGACACAGCTGAGGAAAGAATCGCTGAACTTGATAAAAACCTCCAAACCTGACTGAAAACAACACAACAGAACTTCAAGGACTATGGAACAACTACGAAAAGTGAACATACACATGATGAGAATATCAGAAAGAGAAGAGAAACAGAAGCAATCCTTCAAACAGTAATGACTCAGAATTTCCCCCAAATTAATGTCAGACACCAAACCACAGATCCGAGAGCTCAGAAAGCTCCAAGCAGGATAAATCCCCAAGTAAGAGGGAGAGAGAGAAAGAGAGAGAAGGAAAAAGAGAGAGAGACTGAGACTATACCTAGGTCTATCATTGTCAAACTACAGAAAATTAAATATTTTTTTAATCCTGAAAGAAGTGGGCGGGGGGCACCTCACCCATAGAAGAACAAAGACAGGAATTACACCTGATTTCTCAGACACCATGCAATCAAGGAGAGAGTGGAATGAAATATTGAAAGTGTCGAGAGAGAAAAAACCACCAGACTGGAACTCTGTACCCCACAAAATTATCCTTCAAAAGTGAGAGAGAAACACTTCTTCAGACAAACAAAAATTGACAAAACTTATTGCCAGTAGAATTGCCTTGCAAAATATGTTTTAAAGTTCTTTAGAGAGAAAAAAATAACGTTAAGTCAGAAACTCAGATCTTCGTAACAAAGGAAGAGCACATCAAAGGAATAAATGATGGTAAAATAAAATTTTTCTTATTCTTAATCTAACTTTTTTTAAATTAATAGCCCCAGCATGTTTAATTATGTATGCTTATGTACATCTCTTATGTATATACGCTTATGTATGCTTTACATAAGTGAAATGAATGACATCAGTGATATAAGGGACAGAAGGGAGAAATCAGAATTACATTATAAGGTACTCACACTACCTGTGAAGTGCTGTAGCATTATGTCATTATTTCAAAATGGGCTTGGATTACTTGTAAACGTATATTGCAAAAACATTAGAACAACGACTAAAAAAAGTGAAAACGAAAAAAAAAACTGGTATGCTAAGGAGAGAAAACAATCATAAAATGCTCAGAATCACAAGAGGCAGAAAGAGAGGAGACAAAAGTAAGAATAACAGGGGCAACAAACAAACAACAGTAATGAATACATTAGATATGCATCCAACTATATCAATAATCACTTTCAACATCAATAGCCTAAATGCATCAATTAAAAGAGATGTTGTCAGAGTGGATACAATAAACCAACTTTCAATATAAAGACACATAAATTAATAAAAGTGGTTTGATAAAAATATATCATGCTAACACTAATCAAAAGAAAGCAAAAATAGCTATACTAATGTCAGACAGAGCAGACTTTCAAGCAAGAAACTTATCAGGGATAAACGGCATGACATAATGATAAAGAAGTCAATTCTCCAAAAAGGCAACAATCCTTAATGTATAGGCTCCTAACAGTAGAGCATCAAACTATGTGAGGCAGATACTGATAGAATTGCAATCAGAAAGATAAATCCACTGTTATAACTGAGACTTCAACACCCTTCTATCAGGAATAGACAAATTCAGCAGGCAGAAAGTCAGTAAGAACATAGTTGAACTCAACAATATCATCAATCAACTGGATACAACAGACATCTAGAGACTACTTTATCCAACAACATAATACACATCTTCTCAAGCTCACATGGAACATTCACCAAAATAAAAAACATTCTGGGCCATAAAACACATCTTAACAAAATTAAAATAATATAAATCATACAATATCTGCTTTCAGACCACAATAGAATTAAACTAGAAATAACCGAGACCAGGCACGATGGCTCACATCTGTAATCTCCATACTTTGGGAGGCTCAGGAGGGCAGATCATCTGGGGTCGGGAGTTCAAAACCAGCCTGGCCAACATGGCAAAACCCCATCTCTACTAAAAATACAAAAATTAGCCGGGCGTGGTGACACATGTCTGTAATCCCAGCTACTCGGGAGGCTGAGGCAGGAGAATCGCTTGAACCCAGGAGGTGGAAGTTGCAGTGAGCCGAGATCGTGCCACTGCACTACAGCCTGGGCGACAGATCAAGACTCTGTCATAACATAACATAACATAACATAACATAACATAACATAACATAACATAACATAACATAACATAACATAACATAACATAACATAACATAACATTAGAAATAGCAGAAAGGTAACTGGAAAATTCTAAAATACATGGAGATTAAACATACCTCTAAATAACAAAAGTCAAAGCAAAATCAAAATATTTTAAAATTTCTCTTGAATTAAATAAAAATGAAAATAACTTCGCAAAATTTGTGGAATGCAACAAAAGCAGTACTTAGAGGAAAATTTATACCACTGAATGCATATACAGTCATGGGCCACATAATGATGTGTCAGTCAGTGATGGACTGCATATACAACAGTGGTCTCATAAGACTGTAATGATGGCCAGGAGCAATGGCTCACATCTATAATTCTAGCACTTTGGGAGGCCAAAGCAGGAGAACTGCTTGAGCTCAGGAGTTCAAGATCTGCCTTAGCAACATAGGGAGAACTTGTCTCTACTAACAATAAAACAAATTAACCAGGCATGGTGGCACAGGCTACTCGGGAGGATCACTTAAGCCTGGGAGACTGAGGCTGCAGTGTGCTAGTGAAGCTGAAAAATTTCTATCACCTACTGATGTCGCCACCACCATAACACTATAGGGCAATACATTACTCGTGTTTATGGTGATGCTGGTGTAGGCAAACACACTGCACTGCCAGTTAGGCACTTACAATTAGGTATGGTACATAATACTTGAAAATGGTAAACAACTATTCTGATTCATTCACTATACTTTTTATTTTACAGTATTTTCCTTCTACTTATAAAAACACCCTCAGGCAGGTACTTCAGGAAGTACTGCAGAAGGAGGCATTGTCATCATAAATGATGACAGCTCCACGCTTGTTATTGCCCCTGAAGGCCTTCTAGTGGGACGATGTGAAAATGAAAGACAGTGATATTAATGATCCTGACCCTCTGTAGGCCTAGGCTCCATTTAAAAAAAAAAAAGTTTAAAGGGAAAACAAATATTTTTAACCAAAGAAAGCTTGTAGAGTAAGGATATAAAGAAAATATTTTTGTGTAGCTGTATAATGTAGGTTTTAAGCTAAGTGTAATTCCAAAAGAATCAAGAAGCTAAAAATTTATAAAATAAAAAAAGTTACAGCAAGCTAAGGTTAGTTACTGAAGAAAAAAAGTTTAGTGTAGCCTACGTGTACAGCGTTTACCAAGTCTACAGTTGTATACAGTAACGTGCTAACTCTTCACATTCACACACCACTCACTGACACCCAGAGCAACTTCCAGTCCTACAAGCACTGTGGTAAGTGCCCTATGCAGGTAGCTTTTTATCTTTTATACTGTATTTTTACTGTGCCTTTTCTATGTTTAGACATGCTTAGATACACAAATACCTACCATTGTGTTCAACTGCCCACAGTATTCAGTGTACAGCATGTACAGTATTCATGCTGTATAGGTTTGTAGCCTAAATGCAATAGGCTATACCATATAGCCTAGGTATGTAGTAAGCTATACCATCTAGGTTCATGTAGTCTATGATGTTTATACGAGGATAAAATTAATGATCCATTGCTCAAAATTATTACCATCATTAAGCAACATATGACTGTATTAGAAAGTACCTAAAAATCAATCATCTACAGTTCCAACTTGGGAAACAGAAAAGGGGTAAATTAAATCAAAAGCAAGCAGAGGAAATAAAAACTAGAGTAGAAATGACTGAAATTGAAAACAGGAAATCAATAAGGGGGAAAAAATTAAACCAAGAGCTTGTTCCTTGAAAAGAATAAACAACTAAAAAAAGTCATAATCCTATAACCATACTAAGAAAACAAAAGGACACAAGTTATTATTAGAAATGAAAGAGGAATATCACTACAAGTCCCATGGACATAAAAAGGATAAAAAGATTATGAACATCTCTATGCCCACATATTTGATAACTTAGATGAATGACCAATTCCTTGAATGACAAAATCTGCCAAAACTCTCACAAGAAATAAACACTCTCAATAGGCTACTATCTATTAAAGAAATTCAATCAATAATTCATAACCTTCCAAAACAGAAATCAACAAGCCCAGATGGGCTCGCCCATAAATTCTACCAAACATTTAAGAAAGAATTACCAATTTCCTATAATCTCTTTCAGAAGACAGAGTCAGAGGGAATACTTCCTAACTCATTCTGTGAGGCTACTACAAGGAAGAAAAAACTACAGACCAATATGACTCATAATGATAGATGCAAAAGTCCTCAACAAATACAAAAAAATCTACTGCTAATATCATACTTCATGGTGAGAAACTGGAAGCTCTCCTGCTAAGATCAGGAAAAAAGCAATGATGTCCCCTCTCACCACTGCTGTCCAACATCATTCTAGAAGTCCTAATTAATGCAATAAGACAAGAAAAGGAAATAAAAGGCATACCAACTGGGAAAGAAAGAAAACTGGCTTTGTTCACAGACGCATGACCATCTATGTAGGAAATCGAAAAGAATGGACAAAGAAACTTCTAGACTAATAACCAATTATAGCAAGACTACAAGATCGAAGATTAATATACAAAAGTTAATCACTTTCCTGTTTTTATCACAGATGGAAAAGGTAACATCACTACAAATCCCACAGACATCAAAAGGATAAAAAGACTACTATGAACAAATTTGGGAGGCCAAGGCAGGCAGATTATTTGAGGCCAAGAGTTCAAGACCAGCCTGGCCAACATGGCAAGACCCCATCTCTACTAAAAATACAAAATTTAGCCAGGCATGGTGGCACATGCCTGTAATTCTAGCTTCTTGGGAGGCTGAGGCATGAGAATTGCCTGAACCCAGGAGGTAGAGGTTGCAGTGAGCCAAGATTGCAAGACTGCACTCTAGCCTGAACGACAGAGCGAGACTCTGTCTCAAAAAAAAAGGAATACTATGAACACCAATTTACCAGCAATAAATAAGTGGAATTTGAAACTAAAAACAATACCATTTACATTATTAGCACTCCCAAAAATGAAACATTTAGGTATAAATCTAACAAAATATTAGCAAATTGAATCCAACAAGGTATAAAAATAATTATACCTCATAACCAAGTGAAATTTATCCCAGGAATGCAAGGCTGGTTTAACATTTAAAAAAAAAAAAAAAAAGATCTTAATGTACGCCATCACATCACCAGGCTAAAAAAGAAAAAAAAAAAATTGCATGATCTCATCAGATTTAAAAAAAAATTTTTTTTTTTTTAACAAAATCCAATATCCACTCCTGATCTTTTTTTTTTTTTTTAACTCAGTAAACTAGGAATAGAGGATAATTTCCTCACCTTGATAAAGAATATCTACAAATGCTGGCAAGAATGTGGAGCAACAGGGACTCTCATTGATTGCTGGCAGGAATTCAAAATAGTGTAGCCACTTTGGAAGACAGTTTGGCAGTTTCTTACAAAATGAAACATATTCTTACCATCTGGCCCAGCAATCAAGCTCCTTGGTAACATTTATCCAAAGTAGTTGAAAACTTATGTCTACACAAAAACCTTCACATGGATGTTTATAGCAGCTTTACTAATAACTACCAAAACTTGGAAGCAATTAAGAGGTCCTTCAGACCTTTGAAAGCTGAATGTTAATCCAACATCCACTAGTTGTAAGACTTAAGTAGGACTAACGGAACTGCTGAGAAGAATCTAATTGTGGCTTTTTGGTTTTAATATTACTGATGTGGTTTTACATATTTTTATTAAGGGAATGAAAAGATCTTTTCTCTTCTTGATCTATCTTTAACCCTCTATTTAATAACCTATAAATGGCATTCTTTATATAGCACCTTATTCTCCCTGACCCCTCAGAATTCAGACAGCTTACTAGCTTTTATGGCAATGTGGTTATTTGCATAAAATCAACACAAATCTGTCCTTTTTATAACCAGGCTATGGTTGGTTATATAAACAAGGTCAAAAGAAAACAAACAAAAAAATATCCTTCAGTAGGTGAACAAAAACTGTTGCATCCAGACAATGAAATGTTATTCAGTACTAAAAGGAAATGTACTATGAAGCCACGAAAAGACATGGAGGAACCTTAAATGCATACTACTAAGTGAAAGAAGCCAATATGAAAAGGCTAGGTACTGTATAATTCCAACTATAATGTATGACATTCTGGAAAGAAAACTATGGAGACAGTAAAAAGATCAGTAGTTGTCAGAGGTTCGGGGGAGGGGAGAGGAATAAATAGGCAGAGCACAGGATGTTTAGAGCAGTGAAAATGCCATGTGATATTAAAATGGTAGATATGCATCATTCCACATTTGTGCAAGCACACAGAATGGATACCACCAAGAATGAACCCTAGTGTAAACTATGGACTTTGGTGAAAAACATCAACGTAGGTTCATCGATTGTAGCAGATGTACTCTGGTGGGGGATGTTGATAATGGCAGAGACTGTGCATGTTTGGGGAATGGGGTATATGAGAACTCTATCTTCCTCTCAATTTTCCTGTGAACCTAAAACTGTTCTAAAAAGAGCCTTTTTATAAAAGTCAAAACAGGCAGTTGAGTAAATTAGGGGAAGGAGCGAATTAGGTGCACATAATTAAGCAAACAATTTCATGCCCTCATTTTCCTAAAAACATAAAGACAACAAGTAGCTCTTACTTGATTTCTTTCACAGGTACTTTCTTCTGAAGAAGCTGCTGCACCATAGCTTTTTCTGAGGGAAGCAAAATTAATAAAGCTTCACCATCCTCTTTGTACCTAAACAAAAAGAAACAAAATCTTTAACACATCAATGCAATCTGCATTTTACATTTTAACAGTGTGATGAATAAGTAAACATGGAAACCAGTTCATCTAACCATTAAATGTCAGAGACTGGCTTTTAATCTCTGATACCAGAAAACTAGGGCTCTGAACACCTCATATCATTTTCATCACTAGTTATCATTCCTAGTGACTTTAAGGCTGTTCCACAGAAGCTGATCTAAATTCTAAGAAAGAAATCAATTAAAGAGATTTTCTTAAATAGCTCTCTACCCATATAACAAGGAGACAATTTCTCACTCAAGCCACTAGAGGATCATAATAAAGTTAATCTTTAAATAGATACAGCAACCAATATATACTTTTTAAAAAAAATCAATTCCTCTTCCTGGGGACTGTATTTATACCTTGGAAGTAAAATTGTTCTGAAGCATTAGTTATAAGAAATAGATCTGTTTGGCTGGGCGCAGTGGCTCATGCATGTAATTCCAGCACTTTGGGAGGCCAAGGCGGGTAGATAACCCGAGGTCAGGAGTTTGAGATCAGCGTGGCCAACGTGGTGAAACCCCATCTCTACTAAAAATGCAAAAATTAGCCGGGCGTGGTGGCGGGTGCCTGTAATCCCAGCTACTAGGGAAGCTGAGGTAGGAGAATTGCTTGAACCCAGGAGATGGAGGTTGCAGTGAGCTGAGATCATGCCACTGCACTCCAGCCTGGGCAACAGAGCAAGATTCTATCTCAAAAAATAAATAAATAAATAAATAAATAAAAAGAAAGAAAGAAAGAAATAGATCGTTAAAGTAGAACACTTGCCTCCAATCCATGTTACTTCTCTTCCCTCACCTAGTAAAATCTTATTTCATGCTGCATCTTCAGAAATTTGTACTGAGATGGGCCACAAGACATCCTGTAGTTACTAAGCTTCTTGTGCTACTTGCACACAGATTTTCCCAATACCTTAATGTTAGCCATTACATACAAGCAGTAAAACAGAGAACACAACTGGATACTTGGAGAAATATTTCAAATAAACAAAAGAAAAAATCTCAAAGCACTCTCACCAGGATTCATACTATAAAATGTGAGAAGCAAATTAACTTTTTACTGAGAAACTTTGTGGTGAGTGGGCATAAACTGTAAAGAACATAAAGAAACAGAAGATGAAAATCCCTGTCTCCAGTGATCTAATGTTCCTGTTAACTAGAAAAAACAAACATACAAGCAAAAGAGTCAAGAGAACAGTCACAAAACAGTAAATAAGTAGGTGCTAAAGGACAACCATGGGCAATAAACACCAACTCAGAAAGGAAAAGAGGCCACTCGGGGTTAGCCAGAGAAAAACAAAAATACGTCATAGAATATGAAATGAAATTTCAGGTGGGCCTTGAAGATGGAAAAGAAATACAAGTTTAAAGCTGTCCCCCTAGGCAGTATTGGACTAAACCATCCATGCAGCCAGAAGTCATTAGCATCTAAAGGAGTGAAGAGAATAAGGTACTACAAAGGAGGAGAATGGCATGAACAAGGGAGTGGAAGCCAGAAAATACAAGGAAAATGTATGAAAGAGTGAATATGAAAAAGAGAAATTCCACTGAAGCCAGGGTACACAAACAGCAGGAAAGATTGCTAGAAAGGTACATCAGAGCCTGCTTTTAGAGGCTCCCAGAATGTCTCTGCATACAGAGACTGAATACCACCAATATGTAAGTAGAATTTTATCATCAAATGCTGGAAGGAAAAACTGGCTTTGACAAACTGAGAGGTGGCACTGCCTGGAGAAATCAACATCTAAACTGAGACCTAAAGAATAATTAGGAATTAGTCTGACATTAGGGGAAGGGATATAGATGGGGTAGTCAAGTTTTCCATGGGATAAGGCACCCTTTGAGAGTCCAGTGGATACTTTCATCTTCTTCACACCTACTTGCTTTTTCTAGTCAACAGAGGGGACAGAGTGAGGCTGAACATACAATTTACTACTTTCACCAATTATCTGTTTTAGAACTGAAAGACTAGTACCAAATACCTTCCTCATAGTATTTTAACACAAACTAATATGACTCAAAGTTCTTCATCTTCATTCACTAAAAAAATTATGAATTTAAAGCAGACCCCTAAGCAGTATGGGACCAAACCATGTATGAAGGCAGCATTTACTAGTACATGAAGCAGTGAGGTGACACACTGAGCAGACAAGATAATGGAGAGATGTCGTAACTTCTGAAACTCCCAGACTCCACCAAAGAAAGATTACAGGCCCAAAAAGGGCAGGAATCAGTTAATGCTGACTCCTAAGCAGCACACTTCCAAAATGTCCTTGAGGCAACCAGACTCTTGAGGTTAAGCGAATTACCTTCAGAAGTAGAAAGGCTTATTCTGTTTGGAAACATTAGGAAGGAGGAGAACAGTGGACTGAGGGCTAGGCAACAGTCAATCCTTTTAATACTCTATATTCAAGTTCAGAGATGGCAAGATGAAATAAACAGGCCCACAAATCTACACAGGGCAAGAACTGTGGCAAAGAGGTAAGAGAACCTAGGAGACCAAAAAGGCATTCACTCAATGTTCTCTCCTGTTCCAACTGACTCCTAGAAAGGAATAATAAGGCTAGTCACACCTCTGTCCATCTCATCTACTCATTCCCAGGGAGCACCTGGGAGGATGGGTCAGGACTAAAGTCACAAAAGGCCCATGATCAAACCTCTTAAAGCCACAGCTAACAGAATATATATAGAAGGCTACACAAGTTTAAGACAAATAGCAACAGTGGAATTTTAGAAGAAAAAGACTCCCAATGGAAAATACCCAAAGTCAAATCCATAAGGCAAGCACCCATTGAAAAGCTCATTGGCCATTTTACCTATTTTACATTATACACATCTTTTCCCTAAAACATAAACCACAAGTTATCTCCCACACGCTGATACCAAAAGTTTCCCAGTAAGCTTTTATTCTAGAATAAAAGCACTTTTTAAAAGAAGGCATAAGAACATTTCACTTTTTTAAAAAACGCTTGCAAGAATAAAGTCTATTTACCCATGAGCGAGCTTTTAGATTTCAAAAGCAATATTCAAGGCCCAAGGCTAAACATATAAGAAATAAATGTTCTTCAAAAGATCTAGACTTTAGGCCAAGCGCGGTGGCTCATGCCTGTAATCCCAGCACTCTGGGAGGCCGAGGCAGGTGGATAATGAGGTCAAGAGATCGAGACCATCCTGGCCAACGTGGTGAAAACCCATCTCCACTAAAAATACAAAAATTAGCTGGGAGTGGTGGCACGCGCCTGTAGTCCCAGCTACTGGAGAGGCTGAGGCAAGAGAATTGTTTCCACCTGGGAGGCAGAGGTTGCAGGGAGCAGAGATCACACCACTGCACTCCAGCCTGGAGACAGAGTGAGACTCCAACTCAAAAAAAAAAAAAAAAGATCTACACTTTAAAACTCTATTTAGACAGAATTGTTTTCAAAACATATTTATTTCAAATTGATAAATTGTATTTATCATGTACAACACGATGTCTCCAAACTTGGCCAGGCGCAGTGGCTCACACCTGTAACCCCAGAACTTTGGGATGCTAGGCAGGTAGATCACCTGAGGTCAGGAGTTTGAGACCAGCCTGGCCAACATGGTAAAACCCCATCTCTACTAAAAGTACAAAAATTAGCCAAGTGTGGTGGCACACCCTGTAGTTCCAGCTACTCAGGAGGCTGAGACAAGAGAATCACTTGAAGCCGGGAGGCAGAGGTTGCAGTGAGCCGAGATCACGCCACTGCACTCCAGTCTGGGCGACAGAGTCACAAAGACTCAGTCACAAAAAAACAAAAAGAAGAAGAAGAAAGAAAAAACACCAGATTTAGAGTCAAAAGAACTGGGTTCTAGTCTAGTCTAGTTGTACAGCTGTTAGCTGTATAACTTTAGGTAAAATAAACCACTATTTACTACATTTTCTTATTTCTACATTATACAATTGACTGATTTATGTCCCTTTAGGATCTAAAACTCTACAACTCTGACTAGTGATATGCTAGTCACTGCTCACAATACAATAATCAAGAAGCGGAGAAAGGGAGACATTTGTTGGTTACACTCAACTATTGCACAGTCCTCTCTTTTTCCTGCCCTGTATCTCCTTCTATTCTCCCTATACCTCAGCCTTACCTGTGACAACCATCCCCAAGATTTCATGTCACTGGGGGAGAACAGTGCAGTCTGTTATGCAGATGCAGAAAGACAGCCATAAGGGATCTGAGTCCAACTGTTCTGTTCCTCCTGCACAACATGGTACAAAGGAGAGCTTATTCCAGGAAAAAGGGTATCTCTGACTATAGAATGTCTGAAGATTCTACACTAGATTTAAAAAAGGAAAAAAGAACAGGTTTGGAAATATTCTGGGGAAAAGAAAGTCATCTGCACCTTAAGATCTCAAATAACAAACAGGTATACCATGTCAGGCCCAACAGTGACAAATGAAGTTCACCATAAGTAATTAGAGAGAAATCAAGCTGGCTAATACATATTGCATGGAAAGCTTCTAGGACTGATTAAGAACAACAATTTATGGGGTTCACAGAGAAAGGGTAGAAATCATTAAATTCTATCAACTTTGTCCCCTGAAAGAATTTTTTTTAAAAAGGCTAAATTGTAACAGATTAAGAATAAAAAGAAACTGCAAATCAAAGTGGTACTGATACTACCTAAAATTATACTTCCAGGAAATAACAGAGTTAGATACAATTAACCCCATTTTACCAGAGAATAAACTGAGACTTACAGAAGTTAAAGACTTGTCCAAGGGTACATGGTCATTAGGTGACAAAGTCAAATTCGAACCTAAAATTCCTGACTTTCTAAAGGCAGTGATGGAACAATTACAGGATGTCTATCTCTCATAGTCCAAAGAAAGAAAATGCACATAGTCTTAGTTCGTCTTCATGACCACAAATGTCAACAAATTTAAAGACATCTACCTTTCTTCTCCCAGTAACTGGTTCTCATGCATTCTAGAAGCCCTGCACGGGAGCTGCAGGGCTGCTCTATTAGATGTAAACAGCTGGATCAGGGCACACTGGCAAGAATGAGTTCCAGAGTCAGAAAGACCTAAGCATAAATCCCAGGCCTGGTACTTACTGAGAAATCGTAGACATAATCTACCTCAAAGTCTCTGAGAAAGAGTTTCCTAATACGAGAACCTCTTTCATGAGTTGTTCTATGGGCTAAATGAGTTTATTCATACAAATATTTATTGAGTTTGGGAAGCAAAAGGCTAAACCACAGTCCATTCATTCTCTGTGTGGTACAGGGGTGGGAGGTAGGGAAGAGGATGCCCTGTGCTCCCTCTACCCCAATAAAAGTGATATGGTCAAATCTCCTAGAAAATATATTAATGACAGATCTCCAGTGAAACAAACATGGTATTTGCTAGGTGAGAGTCCTCACCTATGAGAGGCTTTTAATAGGATGTACCATGGTTGTTCACAATTTATGGATCTGAAAGTATGTTTCTCTGGTGGGCTTTGTAATCGAGTATACAAATAGTCCATCTATGCAAGTGTCCATCTAAGCCACACATTATTTAGAGTCTCCTATGTTAACCTGGGCCAGAGTATGCCCTAATTTGGCAAGAAAATAACCAGGGAGCTATAGTGGAGATCCCACACCTCTTCCTGTTTCACGTCTACCTCAGGATTGCTTTTATCCTTGAAATCAATGGTAAAATTTGATGTTGGGTGTGGTAGGCAGCTTATAAAACAATTCCCAATAATCTGCACTTCCTGGTATTGACACCCTTGTGTAGTCCCTCTACAAGGAATAGAACTGACATGCAACCCCAGGATGTTACAGGAAAGATGGACTGTGACTTCCAAGTCTAGGTCATGAAAGACATTACTGCTTCATCTTTCTCTCCCTTAGCTGTCATTTGCCCTCTCTGATGAGGTCAGTTACCATGTTGTGGCTACCCTCTGAAGAAGACCACATGAAAAGGAACTGAGAGACGCCTCTGACCAACAGCCAAGGAGGAAATGAATCTGGAAACAACTATGTGAATAAATCTGAGAATGAATGCAACCCTAGTTGAACCTTAAAGTACCATCTGACACCTTCATTACAGCCTTGTGATAGACTGAGAGCCAGAGGACCCAGATGAACCACACTGGGTACCTGACCCACAGAAGCTATAAGATAAATGGTTATTGCGATAATAAATGGTTATTGCTTTAAGCCACCAAGCCATGGGTCAATTTGTTATACAACAATAAATAATTAACATATTAGGATAATTAACATATTAGGTAAGGTCTGATTCATGAGTCTGAATCACTATCTCAAATGTCTACTACATGTCAGGTCCTGTTCTAAGTACTTAGGGTACATCAATATACTAGACAAACATTCCTGCCTTTATGGAACTTACAATCAAGCTGAAAAGCAATGTAAAAATATACTAAGTAAATAGTATATTTGAAGGTGATAAAGGACTTTGGAAAAAGCAATGTCGAGGCCGGGCGCGGCGGCTCACGCTTGTAATCCCAGCACTTTGGGAGGCCGAGGCGGGCAGATCACGAGGTCAAGAGATCAAGACCACGGTGAAACCCCGTCTCTACTAAAAATACAAAAAAATTAGCCGGGCGTGGTGGCGGGCGCCTGTAGTCCCAGCTACTCGGAGAGGCTGAGGCAGGAGAATGGCGTGAACCCAGGAGGCGGAGCTTGCAGTGAGCCGAGATTGCGCCACTGCACTCCAGCCTGGGCAACAGAGAGAGACTCCGACTCAAAAAAACAAAAAAAGCAATGTCGAGCAAGGTGAAAAGGAGTGGTTGGGGAGGGTGAGGAACACAGCCACGTGGATACTTGAGGAAAATGCATTAGGGAGAAAAGAGACAGCACCAGTATAAAGGCCCTACGGGCAAAAGCATGCCTGAAATGTACAAGAAACAGCAAGATCAGTATGGAGCATAGAGAACAAGGGGAGAATACTAGGAAACTTGGGGAAAAGGGATGAATAGTTTAGGCCCAGGGAGTCATTGGCTTTCACTCTCAGTGAAATGGTATGCCATCAGAGGAGTGATATAATCCAACTTACGTTTTACAAGGAACACTCTGCCTGCTGTATTGACTAGACAGGAGAATAAAATGGGGGCACCCCTATTCCCAAGGGGTGCCTGGGAAACAGACTCCTAAGAAATATTCCCAAGGGTGCCTGGGAAATAGACTCCTAAGAAATATCAGCCCCCCTTATCTACTCCTACAGCCATACTGGCTATACTCTCCCCCAGCTCCTCACTGCTTCAAGATGCAAAATAAATTTGCTGTGACCTTTTATGCAACCTTTAAATCATAGATACCAACAAAGGCAGAAGGTCATGCAAAGAAGCATCAGCCACTATCTACGAGGAGCACACTGCAGACCTTCACAAATGTAAGCTGAAGGAATGAAAGAAATCATTTTCACTAACAAAGACTGCTCCTATCTTATATCTAAGGTACACATGGTAAGCCTTGGAAAGTTAATGCTCATGAAAACTGTCTTTTTACTTTTATTATTTCAATTCACAAACCAATTAAAGACGCTATTAAAAAATTATCATTAGCTATTCCATAAAGTACCAGTATTCCCCCACAACCAGCCATGAACTCTTCACAAGTTATTACAGATTTTAACTAGTGGCCATCTTCCTCTTTTCTAAGATCTAAGCTGCTGCCAGTGAGTGTGCAATGCTAAAGTTTGGCCTCTGCTGTCCCCTAGTGGAATCACATTCTGCTCCTTATGTTACAAAATTTCTGAGCGCCACAAAATGTAGCCAGGCAAATAAGGCTAAATTAGAATATTGCTGAAATTATTTTATCTTCCACTATTCTGGGGAAAAAAAATAGTTATATATAAATGCCCATCTTCTACCCACAACCTTCCCCCAATCTCCCCAAATAAAAACATTTTTTAAAGTTGAGAATATCTGATGTCTATTTTCCATTCCCAAATATTTTCTACTTTCAACTGGACATTTTTATAAAAACTGGAAGAGCTTGGTTTTGTACCAAAAGAACTATAAGCCCTAAAGAGAATTGCTTTTTAAAGTGGCAGAATGTATCACAGGATACAGCATTATAAAACTATATTCATATACCTGGCCTCACTTATCTCTAAAGGAGATCATTTTGTTAAAAGGGGTGTGATGGTTAAGGAAAATACACGTAAATTTCTCAACTGCTATAAATCAAAAGGAATTTAGAAAGGTAAAATTAATTAATACAGAATTAGGTACTTCAAGGCAAAAGTACCCAAATCACTTTTTTAGCTAAAATATGGAAAGAAAGAAAAAAAGATTCCCCAAATCTTAGCTATTTTGCTAATGAATTTGTTTTCCTATATCAATATATTATAGTTCAATTCCAAAAGCAAACACTATCTGGCAACTTGGTCTTAATTACAGCAAAATACACAGGATTTTAATTAGATTCAAATTTTAATTTAGCCTTATTCAATTCAATTATTCAGTCTCATGGCCCACAAAACTTTCTAATTATCTTTAAGCCCATTATTGGCAAGTTTTAAAGTGCCAGAAAAAAAAAAAAAGCATTATATATGCTAAACCTTTCCACATACTATACATCTAAAATAGTCAAGTAAAAATATTTTAATTGGTTACAAAAGGTCAAACAGGCTTGTGCTTTAAAAGTTAACGACCACATTAAAAATTACATTAAAACATTCTTTTCAGATTAGTATTCTCTCTCTTCAGACACAATAATGTGATGTTGTTCTAACTCCTCTTCATCTCCTCAGTCATTAAGACCCAATTTAATGTTCACCACGGCATGTTCAACTAAATAAAATTTTCAACAACTTCTCTAGGAACCAAGAACCTTGAAATATTCCCCCCTCTAGAATCGTTTCCTGATTTATATTGACATGTCCAATAATCCTCATATAGGGAGAATTTTGCTGCTAAATGTATTCTATTTAGGAATTAGTCTGCCCTGTCCCCATCAATACCACTGGCACATCTAAAAAGAATGTAATACATATCAAAATAATCACATTAAAGAATACACTATATTAAAGATATCGAAAAGGAAAAGAAAAAATAAAAATAAAAAGTGCCTACACCCCTGGCCCAATGCACTTATGAGATACCATATCCAACCTTGCCTATCCAGAGGCCCACAGGAGCACAGAATGCAGATATGTGCACAGGTACATGTAAAAATTTACACAACTACACATTTACTGAGGAGAATTACACAGTGGAGAAGGTCATTCCACCAACCACCACTGATGACTTCCCAAAATACTCACTATGAATGACAATCAAAACAGGTACTCGCCAGGCACAGTGGCTCACGCCTGTAATCCCAACACTTTGGGAGGCTGAGATGGGCGGATCACTTGAGGTCACGAGGTCAAGACCAACCTGGCCAACATGGTGAAACCCCATCTCTACTAAAAATACAAAAATTAGGCAGGTGTGGTGGTATGCGCCTATAGTCCCAGCTACTTGGGAGGCTGCGGCAGGAGAATCGCTTGAACCCAGGAGGCGGAGGTTGCAGTGAGCTGAGATTGTGCCACTGCACTCCAGCCTGGGTGACAGAGCGACACTCTGTCTCAAAAAAAACAAAACAAAAACCATGTACTCAACACATTAAAGACCAATGAGGCACCATCTACCCTCTCATAAAAATGGAGAACAGGCAACTATTCTACCCATGTCCCATTTTACTCAGTTCCAAGAAGAAAGAAAGTTCTAAAAACAAGTTTGTCTAAATGTACAGTATCATATACAAAACCTAATCCTAACTGCATTGCTTGTTTAAAACTACATCATTAATTGCAATTAAAAGACTTATTTTTGAACCCACTAATTCATAAATCCTATTTTTAAATAGTCTTTCATTATTATACTGTTCTCTCCCTTCTTTCATGCTGGTCAAAAGAAGCACATTTAATTTGAGTGCATTTTTATTATAAACCATGTTTAAAGATGGCCCACAGGATAAACATGAATCAATCAAAAAAAAAAAAAAAAAACACTTAAACACTCAAACATTCAAACATCTTATGAAAATTAAATAGAATTTTAAAAAGATCTATTTCTTGCTAGGCTACAAAAAGACATAAATAACCTTCACTTCAGCTGAAACAAAAAGTGACCACATAAAAACAAAAACAAAAAAATTTTCTTCAAAGCTACCCAAAAAATATAAATGCATAGAAATCTAAAAGAACTAAACTCCAAGGGGACTTCCTAGGTAAGCAAGGGATAGCGTACACTTTCATACTTGGGGCCACTTGCTGAAGTGGACACAGGGCAGGTGGTAAAGCAAGCCTGCCAAACAGGACAGTCTGTGCTCGGGTCTAAAGATCCTGACATCCCTGGGAAAGTTTCGAGAAGAGTTTGTGGCTTGAAATTGGAAGCAACCATTGATCCAGTTAGACCAATCCTGGAATCCATATGATAAATACCCAATCGTCCAGTTTTAATGAGAAAGAAAACAGAACAAAAATGTTAAAACTGAAGAAATAGTCCACCTGTGGCTAACCATAATTAATCATAATCTAAAGATCATAAAAAAGTAAATTCCAATTCTTAAACACTACAAACATCAGCAAGACAAATGTATATTGAAACTTTATTCATCTCTCTATTTTCTTAAGATCCATTTCTGGATGTGGAATTACTAAGACAAAAAGAAGAACTCTAAGGTTGTTAGTAAGTATTACCATATGCTATCCAGAAAAACGTTAATCATTTACAATTCCACCAAGAATGTATACCTCCCAGCTTCGCTGCAACAGCTCAATAGCAATGACAGATTGTGTAATCCTTTTTGATTCATTCAGATACCTTTCTATGCCACTTAATTCCAAATGACTGACTTTACTATTTTTTTTTTTTTATTTGTTTTGTTTTGTTGTTTTTGAGACAGAGCAACACTCTGTCACCCAGGCTGGAATGCCGTGGTGTGATCTCGGCTCACTGCAACCTCCGCCTCCCAGGTTCAAGTGATTCTCCTGCCTCAGCCTCCCGAGGAGCTGGGACTACAGACGCGCACCACCACTCCTGGCTGATTTTTTTGTATTTTTAGTAGAGACAGGGTTTCACCATGTTGCTCAGGCTGGTCTTGAACTCCTGACCTCGTGATCCGCCCACCTCGGCCTCCTAAAGGTCTGGGATCACAGGCATGAGCCACCGTGCCCAGCCTACTACATTCTTTTCTAGACAGTTCCTCATACCTCTTGAGCAAACATAGGATACTTTTGGGAGGAAGTGGGGAGTATAGGAAGAAGGAGAGATAGGGAGTGGTCTTCAGCAATGTCTCTATTTCCCGAACTAGAAAGAAGGAAAAAGAGATATTTATGATTCCAAATCACTTAGCCTCTTATTTGCCTATACTTTAGAAGGTAAGAGCACAAGATCTAGACTAGATAAGCCAGACTGCCTGGGTTCAAATCCTCACTCTGTGGCTCTTTGAACAAATTGTTTAACTGCTCAAAGATTCAGTTTCCTCATCTGAAAATAGGGATTTAATAATACAGTAAGTAGTCCTCCCTCTCTCTCTGTAGTTTCGCTGTGGTTTCAGTTACCCCCAGTCAACCAAGGCCCAAAAAATATTAAATATATTAAATGGAAAATTCCAGAAATAAACAATTCATAAGTTTTAAATTGCTCACCCTTCTGAGTAGCCTGATAAAATGTCACACCATCCCACTGTGTCCTGCCCACGATGTGAATCATCCCTTTGTCCAGCATATGCACGCTTAAGACCCCACCCGCTTGTTACTTAGCTGTCTCAGTTACTAGATTGAAAAAACATAGCATATGTTGGGTTGGGTGCTGAGATTTCAGGCATCCACTGGAACTTTGGAACATAACCCCTGAGGATAAGTGAGGACTACTGCAGTCCTACACCTAACTGACAGGTCATTAGGATTCAATGAGATGACTTTCAGTGAGCAGTTTTGCTGAAAAGTAAAGTACAAGAAAGTTTAAACAAACTAAAATAAGATTTTTATGGATTTTTTGCAGCACTAATCAAGTCTTAGCCGTAATGATTTACAGTAGATGTCAACTCATACCACAAAATGCCAAACCAGCACTCACTTACCTGAATTCCTTTCTTTGTTAATCTGCAGTTGGGAAAGCATGCTTTGTTATTTAGATAGCAGCAAAAGAAAAGAAATTAGTGAGTACACCTACCTGGCAGTTCTACCTGCTCTGTGAATATATGTGTTGGCATCCTCAGGACAATCAAACTGAAGAACCCAATTCACGGCCGGGAAATCTACAGAGAAGGGATGTGAAGTTAAGAAACTGGTTGCAAGAATCTGCCCTGCTGCACTACTTTTATCTTAAAACATTGCTTGCCAGGACGTTTCATCACATCAAACTGATGGATATCATCCATGAACTCTATTAAAAATAAAATTAATTGCATGAACCAAGAGATAGTAAACATTTCCCTTGACAAAATGAACTAAAATTAATGACTCTTTGAATATGAAGATTACTTCGTATCTGACACGGAAGAGACAGATTGCTTTGTGTCGGACAAACAGTGAAATACCCTAATATTTAATAACCTGAAAGCACCACTTCTAATGGGGACATGGACAAAGCTGGAAACCATCATTCTCAGCAAACTAACAGGAAGAGAAACCCAAACACTGCATGTTCTCACTCATAAGTGGGAGTTGAAGAATGGACACAGGGAGAGAAACATCACACAATGGGGCCTGTCTGGAGGTGGGGGACTAGGGGAGGGATAGCATTAGGAGAAATACCTAATGTAGATGACGGGTTGATGGATGCAGCAAACCACCATGGCACATGTATACCTATGTAACAAACCTGCACATTCTGTACATGTACCCCAGAACTTAAAGTATAATAAAAAATAAAGTAAAATAAAAACTAGTCAGGCATGGTGGTGCATGCCTGTAGTCCCAGCTGCTGGGGAAGCTGAGGTGGGAGTATCACTTGAGCCTGGTAGATCGAGGCTGCAGTGAGCTATGATCATGCTACTGTACTCCAGCCTAAACTAATAAATATGGCATCTGAGATATGCTTTAGAGTACTCCAAGAGGGACAGGAGGAGGATTATGAAAAAGATAATTCTTAAAGCTGGGCATATGAGGGTAGATTAAACATATTCAGCTTTTGCGTATGCTTCAGATTTGCTATATATACCTGATGCTAACTGACGAGTTAATGGGTGCAGCACACCAACATGGCACATATATACATATGTAACAAACCTGCACGTTGTGCACATGCCTAAAACTTAAAGTATAATAAAATTTAAAAAAAAAAGAAAAAACAAAAAAAAAAAAACAATAAAATTAAGTGAAGGATTCAAATTATCACCTATTTATTCTCACCCTTTGTTCCTATGTCTAGTTTTCCTCTCTAGTTACGTCCATCCCCATCCCATTCCCACAAAGCCAGGAGTTGTATAATCAACAAAGTAGCTTTTTGAAAATAAATTTAAATACGTTAAATGTAGTTATTTATCAGATAAAAATTAGAATGATGAAAACATAGACTTCACTGATTTTTCTTGTTAAATGAGTTCAGTATCTATAAACAAGTTTCCAATTTTCAAAGAAATGGGAATTGTTTTCCTATCTTTAAACTTTTAACCCCCCTTTGATTTTGTAGGTTCCTCAGGATTCTATGGCGTGATTATCATGAAATAGTAAAAAAGATGCAAATACTATGGAAATTTTCACTGATACATCCTTAATGTTAGTCAACTGCTACCAATTTACTGCTTACTTTTCTCTCACAAAATAAGTAAAGAAACCCAAGTATTTGAGTCTATCAGATTTCCCAAAATATACTTTATGAGCAAATTACATTTCCCATGATCACAGAAATTTCATGATAGGAAGTTTTCTTACCCAGCCCCCTGGCTGCAATATCAGTAGCAAAGAGTACTGCAGCTCTCTTACGGACAAACTCATTATAGACTTCCATTCTTCTCATTTGCTGCTGTCGACCATGGAGGGCAAGGATAGAAACACCAGGACGCAGCCGGCAAAACACTCGGTACAGATATTGGACCTGAAGCATTAACGGAAGAATAAGTTTGCTTATGGCAGATGGCAGCAATAAAGCTTAGAAGATGGACAGCAAAAATGTATTAAGCAGCACGAATTTTACCAATTAAAAAAATGTTTAAATATAGAGCAGAGAAAGAGAAATGTAGTTCAGAGTTGCGGTCTTCAAAGGTTTTTGCTCACATATTTCCTTTGATTTAAAAAAAAAAAATGCTCTTCTTGTATTTTTGTGTTGGTATCTGAAATCTTTCAAAATTTCAATCGTAGCAAAGAATATAATTTCTGGTAAATACTGATGTTTTAAAATAAACACTTTTCTCTTATCAACGTATCCCACAGAGTCTCAACAGCAGAGCAATGTGATACCCAATTCCAACCAAGTAAAAAAAGTGAAGAAACTTCTCTTTAATCATAAGCAATTTAATTTCCTTCCCTCCTTTAACTCACATTTCTATTTCCTAACGTCACAGAATTGCATCTTAAGTTTGAAGCTTGAAAGCCTTTTATTGATCAGGTTATCATAACTCATTTTCTACAAAAGAAAAAACTTATTTTAATTTCCTGTGGCCATAGGCTGACTGAACTTTCCTCTCAGACTCAGCAATTATTAAAATAATTAGTAATACAGAACTGATCAAACCAAGAAATATGTTGGGATTTGATTTAAAAAACTGTTAGACATAAATAAAAACTTGTAAATATATCTCAATGTGTGAGACTATATAGAGTTGTTTTGGTTCTCTTTTTGTACCCATAAATGGATACCATGGATTGCTAGACTGAAAAGAGTTCAGCATTATTTTATTTTCTCTAACATGGGGGTTAAAATCTGTTCACATAAATAAAACAAACTCAAAGGAAGTTTAATTCTGAGCTCCTATAAAATAGGCCAAAACTCATAATGGATTATTCCAAATAATTTTTGGTGATCCATTTGCTCAATTAAAGAGAAAGACTCCATTAAAGTCTCTTTTCAATTTTGCTGAAAGTAAATGGGAAACCAAGTGAATTGCTTGTTACCCAATCACTAGCCATTCACTTTCTCAAATGCAATTTGCTACTGCCAGGGAGGTTCTGATTCTGGGACAATATATCAGGCAAGGATTAGAGATAGCTGGCCTTAGGCCTTTCTTTTGTAAAGATGTAAAAACAGCTTCTCCAATAAAACATCAAATGGCAGATGATGCTGGTGCAGCAGAAAGGTCTACAGGACAAAGAATGGGAAACCACCGAGGCTTCAGCGGAGGCTTCAGGAATAGCACCTGCAACCAAGGCCACTGAGGCAAAGCCAAGGAGTGGATGCCAGTCACAAAGCTGTGCTGCCTGGTCAAGGACATGAAGGCCAAGTCCCTAGAGGAGATCTACCTCTTCTCCTGCCCATCAAGGAGTCTGAGGTCATTGACATTTTCCTGGGGGCTCTCTCAAGAATGAGGTTTCAAAGATTACACGGCGGAAAAGCGGCCCACACTGGCCAACGCACTGGGTTCAAGGCATGTTGCCATTGGGGACTACAATGGCCACAATGGTATGGGTATCAGGTGCTCCAAGGAGGTAGCCACTGCCATTCGAGGGGCCATTATCCTGGCCAAGCTCTCCATTGTCCTTGTGCCAAGAGGCTACTGGGGGAACAAGATCGGCAAGCTCACCAGCCCTCGCAGGTTGACAGACCCTCTCTGTGCTGGTGAGACTTATCTCCACCTCAGAAGGCACTGGCATCATTTCGGCCCCATGCCCAAGAAGCTGCTGCTGATGGTGGGTATTGACAATTGCTATACCTCGAACAGGGGCTGCATTGCCACCCTGGTTAACTACGTCAAGGCCACCTTTGATGCCATCTCCTACTCTAAAGAGTAGAAAGTTTAAACAGAATTTAAATAGAACTTTCAGAATCATTTCCTAGTACCTAGACACAAAAACCAACTAACTCTTCTTTAGGAGATGAGAAGTTTATTGTTTTGTTGTTGGTTACTGCTCAGGATACACTTCCAAGTTGCCTTGAGGAATGCTCCCAGGAGATGGGAAGCTTTAAAAATCTAAAATAGGTCCTTGAAAAACTGAAGTTGATTTTTTTTTTTTTTTTTTTTTAAGACAGGGTGTCGCCATCTTGCCCAGGCTGGTCTTGAACTTCTAGACTCAAGCAATCCTCCCACCTCAGCCTCTTAAAGTGCTGAGATTACAGGCGTGAGCCACCACACCAAGGCTAAAGTCATTCTTTACATGGTAAAATAAGGTTCAGTAGACAACAGCATCAGATCACCACTTAACTTCCCATAAGCTAGAGAGAAACTCATCTACATATTTATCATGGGAAGTTATTGCAAAAGCTGTAAATCTAGAATTGATCTACTACATTCCCTATAAGTCATCGGGAATCCGAAATATAGTACAGGAGAAGAGGCACAAGCACGCACACATGCACAAAGACCGT
Source organism: Hylobates moloch (assembly GCF_009828535.3). Taxonomy (NCBI): domain Eukaryota; kingdom Metazoa; phylum Chordata; class Mammalia; order Primates; family Hylobatidae; genus Hylobates; species Hylobates moloch. The sequence continues at coordinate 81,270,964 of NW_026652286.1, read as the reverse complement.
AGTCCCTTCTCCTTAAGAGAGGAGACAAAGTTCTCTTAGACATCTCTGAAATCCTTATTCTTTATTCCTAGGCACAGGGCTATTGTTCAAGAAGTGTTTATTAACTAAGATATAAACAAAACACTTCAGAAGGTTAGGGGAGGGAACAACTGATTCTTTAAAAAGGGAGTGTCAGAAAGGGACTTTCAGGTATAACATTTGAACTTAGCCTCAAATTAAGTATTTCCCCAGATTTACGTGAAGGGAGGCAGGGAGGGCATTCCAGACAGATCAGCATAAACAAAGATATACGGCATGGAAATAAACGGTATATTCATTCCCATATCCTTGGAGGGTAAAGGAGGTATCAGATTATAAAGATCTCTACTTAGCTTGGCTAACAATTATTCATTCTACTAATATTTATTGAGGACTACATTTCCAGTATTGTTAGCACTTAACATAATACCTAAGAAAAGACACAGTTTCTGCCTTTGTGGAGTTGAAAGTCTCAACCACGGATTCCTTTACAATAAGGACACTAAAGATCCCTTACCACACCTAGCACTGTACTTCTCGTACAATATAATAATTTGTCTAATTGATTTGCCATTTCAAAAGGGACATTCAACATACATTCAGAAAGCAAAATAAACAGCCAATACCTCTTTGCAACTGGAAAAAAATACAATGCTCTTCTTCTTCAGATGGCTTCTCAAAAAGGAATACAGCACACTTATTTTTTGCTGCAGCTCACAGAATATGTAGTTCTGTTCCAAAGTGGCAGGGGTGCTTGTGGAATTAAGGAAAAGAAAAACATTAGAACATGTCATGTAGGTAACTGAAATCCAGACCAAAAAGGAAACAAGTTTTAATAGTGGCACATCTCTCAAGCAAATTTCCTACACACATACACTAAAAAAAGAATTTTTCTCTATTGTCCCTTAGGAAATGAATTCAACACATTACTTTAAAACACATGCAAAATCCCTTGTAAATCAATGTCAAACAAAGGACGACAAGAACAGTGATTACCTATAAAAATGCAGCGTCATGGATTAACTAAGAAGAGGCGTAAGAGAACTTGCTGGGCTGATTAGTATTCCACATCTCATTAGGGCTTTAGATTACTGAGATATACACATTCATCAAAGTCAAATGTATACTTAAAATTTTCATATTTCATTGTACACAAATTTTATACCAAAAGAAAAAATCTGTACAAATATTAAACTCTCAGTAATATGTGTGCTGAAGTATTTAGAGAGAACACAGATATCTGCAATTTACCCTGAAATCCATCAAAAATAAAATGGGTTAACATAGAGTTAGAAGGGATGGATGAAAGCAAGTAAATGGATGCTACCATTAGGTAGTATCTAGGTGTTTGCTGTAAGGTATTGATTGTAAAAAGTCTTTCAATTTACCACGTTTGAAATTTCATTATAAAAGGTTGGAGAAAAATATACATGCATTTACTCTGTGAACTAATAAAACTACTTTATTCCAACATTACTCTGGTTTTAAACACACACACATATATACACACACAAAAATACATGGCATTATTTATAAAGCAAAAAATGATGAAAGTCAACCCAAATGTCCATCAGTAGGGACTTGCAGTATGAACAATTACACAGCCACATAAATTAATTATAATGCAACTGTAAAAAAGGAATGAAGAATCTATCCATATATTGCTGCGGAGTGATGTCTAAGATACACTGTTAAGGAAAGAGGAAAGTGGCAGAATAGTACAGACAGTTTGGTGCCATTTATCAGGGGGCTATACATTATATATGCATACACATGCCCACCCATGTGTGTCTGTGTTTACAGTGAAAGAAAAAAGGAGGGAGGACAGACAAACCAAAAACTACAAGTCAATTGGTTTTAGATATGACAAAGTTATTATCCATAAAGGGAAGAATTGATAAGCTGGACTTCATTAAAATTAAATGTTTCTGATCTGTGAAACACACTATCAAAAGAATTAGAAGATAAGCCACGGAATGGGAGAAAAATATTTGCAAAAAACATCTGATAAAGGACTCTTCTCCAAAATATACAAAGAACTCTTAAAATTCAACAATAAGAACAGAAACACCCAATTTTAAAAGGAGGAAGGCGGCCAAAGATCTTAGCGGACACCTCTCCCAAGAGGATATGTAGATAAAAAATAACCATATGAAAAGATACTACACCAGCCTGGGCAACATGGTGAAACCCCATCTCTACAAAAAAATACAAAAGTTAGCTGGGCATGGTGGCATGTGCCTATTGTCCCAGCTACCTGGGAGGCTGAAGCAGGAGCGTCAATTCAGCCCAAGGAGCTCGAGGCTGCAGTGAACCATGATCATGCTACACTGTACTCTAGCCTGGCTGACAGAGTAAGACCTTGTCTCAAAAAAAAAAAAAAAAAAATTTAAAGATGATCCACATATGTCAACAGACAAAAGTTAATTAAAATAACGATACGTCACTTCACACTTATTAGATGGCCAAAATCCAGAACAGTGAAAACACCAAACGCTGGCAAGGATGTGGAGCCACAGCAACTGTCCTTCATTGCTGGTGGAAATGCAAAATGATACTGCCATTTTGGAAGACAGTATAGCAGTCTCTTAAAACCAAACATACTTGAGGCCGGGTGCAGTGGCTCACACATGTAATCCCAGCACTTTGGGAGGCTGAGGCGGGTGGATCATGAGGTCAGGAGATCGAGACCATCCTGGCGAACACGGTGAGACCCCATCTCTACTAAAAGTACAAAAAACGTAGCCGGGGGTGGTGGCGGGCGCCTGTAGTACCAGCTACACGGGAGGCTGACGCAGGAAAATGGCATGAACACGAGGGGTGGAGCTTGCAGTGAGGGGAGATCGTGCCACTGCACTCCAGCCTGGGCGACAGAGCAAGACTCCATCTCAAAAAAACATACTTTTACTACCTGGCCCAACTATCATGTTCCTTGGTATTTACCGAAAAGAGTTGAAAACATATGTCCACACAAAGATCTGCAAAAGGATGTTTATTGCAGCTTTATTCATAATTGCCAAAACTTGAAGGCAATCAAGATGTCCTTCAGTAAGTGAATGGATAAATAAACTGTGGTACTTCCAGACAATGGAATATTATTCAGTGCTAAAACGAAATGAGCTATCATATCACTCCATGAAAAGACATGGAGGAACCTTAAATGCATAATATTAAGTGAAAGCAATCAAAACGAAAAGGCTACCATACTGTATGGTTCCAACTATACAACATTCTGAAAAGATGACACTATGGAGACAGTAAAAACATCAGCAGCTGTCAGGGGAGATGAATAAATGAATAGGCAGAACACAGAGGATTTTCAGGGCAGTGAATATACTGTGAAATACTATAACAGTAGATATACGTTATTATAAATTTGTCCAAATCAATGGGATGTACCACACCAAAAGTGAACCCTAAAATAACAGACTCTGGGTGATAAGGATACAAAAATATAGGTTCATCCATTGTAGCAAATGCACCACCATTCTAGCAAGAGTGTTGATAATGGCAGAGGCTGCATGGCGACAGCAGGTATATGGCAAATCTCTGTACCTTCCTTTCAATTTTGAGGTTAACCTAAAACTGCTCTAAAAACACAGTCTTTAAATAAGAAATAGGCCATATCTATAGGGAATTATGGGAAACAGAATGAAGTTTTACAAAAGAGTAAAATGAAAACAATAAGCCCAAATATATATCAAGTTGATGACTTAATGACAAAGGAATTATTTCAAAGGAAATGCCTTTGAAGGAATTTGATTCCTACATCTTTACTGGGATGTCTAAGGAAAAAAAGAGAAATGCAAAGGAATCTTAAACTTTTATAAGTAATCATATTGTCAGTAATAATATTGGTATTATCCTGAAACTATTTTAGATATAATGACAGATGAAACAAAAGTCTTTAGGAACGAATGTCTGGCAGAAGAGAAAAGAGATACATATTTTTTAAATGAGGCTTAATAAAAACCTTGTAATTCTAAATTCGATTTGTAATTATCAGCATGAACTCTTTTAAAAAGGCCTGTCCACTGTAAAGCTTAACACAATGACCATGCCCATTAGCACTTAGACTATGGTCTTTATATACCAGATCCTGCTAGAAGCATTTTATAAGAACTGGAAATATATAAGATAAACTTAGAACACCAGAAAGCAAGGAGTCCACCAAAGATTACTAAAATGTATCTGAAGAATCGAGATAATAACTTGAACCATCTACTAGCGAAGTTTGGGATGACACAAGATGAATATTAAATATAAAAATTTCTATTGATTCAAGGACATAAAAAGATGTTTAATCTATGAGTTAAATACCATTAATTCATCATTAATTATCATTAAATCTGAGTTCATTTTTAGTACAGAGAACCCTCATCCCCCACCAAAAAACAAACACTGCTAACCTTCAGAAAATACTAGGGAACCAACTCATTGGTGTTAAAGCATACATTCTAATATTCTGGCTTTCCTGTAAGAACTGTACCTCAGAATCACATAGTTCATGTGAAAGCAGTTTGATATGAAAGTATTTAAACTAATGAAGAAATAACAGAATTAAAATATCACAATTTTGCAAACTCTGATGAAATAATGGAGCTAGGCAATAATTTCTATCAGCTGCTAAAATTACAGGGCTAAGAAGCTGCTTGTATCAGATTAACCCTTCAGTCTAGAATAGCAACTATAAAAGCAGGAATAAATACAAAACAAAACAAAAACACTGACAGCATCTGAGAGCTACCAAGGCAGGTAGGACTTGATGTGCTAAAGGAGAAAACGGAAATGCCCTGAGCCAAGCCCTCTGTTAACAACCTCACTTTTCTCCCCAGAAGCATTTGCTGATTGCAAGACAGGAGAGAAACAAGGTAGCAGCCTTAAGCCTAAACACGTCAGTCCCAAGTCCCAGAGAGAAGGAAAACTGAATCTAAAATTTTTCATACAATTTACCGTTGAGGAGCATGCCAACCCCTAAACAGAGCACACATAAGGCAAAATGAGGAAACACAAGCAAAAACCAACCAACTGGGAAGCTACAGAACTGAGCAGAAATTCTGGCAGGATCACAATGCTATGAGGTTCACAATTTGCCAAGACAGAGGGGCCCTGGTAGATACCTCAGTCTTTTGGTTGAGACCCTGAGAAAGGCTATGCCCCATCTGTGAAGATTATACCCCAAGTCTCAGGACAAACCAGAAATAGGATAACCCCACAGTCTAATTGCCAGGCTAGACCAGCTCAAGACAACCTGACCTTAAGACGTTAGCTGGCCAGAAAAAAAGAAAAAATTACCTTCAAAGGAACAAGAGAACTGTCAGATGACTTTAACAGAAATAATGGAACTTAGAGTACAACAAAGATGTCTTTGAAGAGGAAAAAAAAACTGCCAAGATAGGCTTCAAAAAAAAAACGAAGATGAAATAAAGAGGTTTTCAGAAAGGTCAAAACGCTGTTTCACTAACAAGTATGCACTAAAAAGGAAATTATCTGAGCAAAAGAAAAATTCTCAGCGTGACAATACAAGAAGAAGAATTGCATAAGTCTAAATACTGATGTTGCAAACAGTGATAACAGTGGCTTATGGGGCTTAAGATACATGTTGAATTAAAATACTTAACAACGAAAGACACAAAGGTAGGAAGAAGTAAAGGGGCCCAAATAATAATTAAATTAACTGTCAAAAGCAATTATCATACCAGATTAAAAATATGCTACTCACAAAGACAGATATAAAAACATAGGGTGTAAACAATGTACAAAGTACAAGGATGGGAAAGGATTCACCATGCAAATGCTAACTAAAAGAAAGTCGCTACAGGTAGACTAATATCAAACTAGACTTAAAGTTGGCTAGGCGCAATGGCTCAGGCCTGTAATCCCAGCACTGTGGGAGGCCGAGGTGGGTGGATCACCTGAGGTTAGGAGTTCGAGACTAGCCTGGCCAAACTGGTGAAACCCCATCTCTACTCAAAATACAAAAATTAGGTGGGCATGGTGGTGGGCACCTGTAATCCCAGCTGCTTGGGAAGCTGAGGCAGTAAAATTGCTTGAACCCAGGAGGCAGAGGCTGCAGTGACCCGAGATCACACCATTGCACTCCAGCCTGGGCAACAGAGCAAGACTCCATCTCAAAAAAAAACTAGACTTTAAGGCAAAAAAGAATTAGTAAAGATAAAAAGAAACATTTTATAAAATAAAAAAACACCAGGAGTAGGGAAGTGTTTTGCTACTCCTATTACAAATAAATAATTAATTTATCTAAAGGGCTCCTCCAAGCCAGTAAGGCAAAAAAACAAATCCAAAAAAGACAGACTGTCCACAGAAAATAAGCACATACATACAAAAAAGAAGCATTTCATAATGATTAATGTTTCAAATTGACAATGCAATTCTAAATTTGTATATACCTAATAACATAAGCTCATGACATATCTCATATTTGAAATTTTTCATAATCCACCACAGAATTCAACTTGTCACTGAAAAGCAGCAAATTGCTATGGCCCAAAGGCATATTCTCTCAAAAATAAAATCACTAGAAATACCAGTTGTCTATATGTAACAACATAATGAAAGCACTAGTATACTTTTTCTAAGTATGCTCTGACTTACAGCTTCAGAAAGATCTAATTTTTCTTTAGTTGTTGTGTCCTTCACAATTTGAGAGTAGATACTCTCTAAGACCTTAAAATATTCTTGATTATTATCTCTCCTGGTGTATGAACCACACTGATAAGCTACTAAAGGAGAAAAGCTAACATTGACATTAGATGAAATTCCTAAGAGCATCTGCTTTTTTATGTTTCCTATAAATTTGGAATATTAGAATACTGCAGCCATTATCATATAACCTGAGGTTTTGTAAATTATGTCAATACATGTCTACCTTCCAAAATTTTTTCTGAAAATTTTGTCCACCACACTTTTACAAGTGATGGGACCAGGTTTCAAAAACCATTTGTGAAATAATGTCAAAGTCTTTATAGTTTTTTCTAAAACTTTGTAATTTACAGAAAATAACCAACTCTTACCTACAGAAATTGGGGATAGGAAATAATAGGTATAAATTAACTTGCATAAATTATGAAAGGTCTTACAGACATCTAATGATTAAAAAAATTTGTCTGATGAATATTAAAAATAGGCTGGAGTCAAATAGAAAAAAAGAGAAAAGTGAAAAATCCTAGACAGGCAGTCGTTACATTTTCAAGTTAATTGTTAATTGTCACAAAAATTTTCATAGCTATCTCAACTTTTAAGAGATCAATGTCCACTCGAAAGTAAGCCAAGGAAAAAAAACTATACCTCACATATCTTACTATTCCATTCCCAAGTTCTTGAAAGTCAAAGATACCAGTACTCAGATTCCCCAAGATTACCTAGAAGCAAAGAATCCGGCCTCTTCGTCTCAGGCTTTTTAAATCCTAGACATATATTATACAAGGTCAAGATGGGCCTGAATACTCATATTTTCTCTATTTAAGGAATTTCCAGATAACACAATTCATCTTCCAAATCTATTTCTTTTTAGGCTAACATTTCAGAGCAAGAAGAAATAAAAATTTTACGATATAAATAATAGTAGAGTTGAATTTAAATTGCTATCTTCAACAAAGAATCCAACTTATATTTACTGGAAAACATTTCTCCTGGAAGTCTGCAGTGATTCATACCAAATATATATGCTTCTAATTGTCATATAAAAATACAACTTAAAACATATTCCAGTTGGGCACAGTGGCTCATGCCTGAGTGTAATCTCAACACTTTGGGAGGCCAAAGTGGGAGGATTGCTTGAACTCAGGAATTTGAAACCAGCCTGGGCAATGTAGTAAGACTTCAACTCTACAAAAAAATTTTAAAATTAGCCAGGCATGGTGGTATGCCCCAGTTGTCCTAGCTACTCAGGAAGCTGAAGCAGGAGGATTGTTTGAGCCCAGGAGGTCAAGGCTGCAGTGAGCTATAATCACACAACTGCACTCCAGCCTGGGCGACAGAGCAAGACCCTGTCTCGAAAAAATAGATAAATAAAAATTTCCCCAACTACTTGCATATCACAAACATACATACTTTTACTGTAACACATATACTTTATGCTCTAGTTTTTAGTGAGACCAAGACAAAACAATAGTTGCTAGAATTTTAGACACAAAGGTATTTTGCTAAATATTGATGCACTTCATAAAATATGTTCCATAACACATTAGTACTGCATAATCCTGCTAAAAAGGATGATTCCGTACCCAAAAAATTTGGTGAACGTAGCAAGCTACATCCACCTCCCACTGCTTTGAACAATCACAATGTCCATGAAAATATTAAAGGTTGTGAGAAATAGAAATAAAACGGTTTCACTTTGACTCACCATTTGCTATTTCATCCCTTCTCCCTTCGTTTATTGAGAGGTAGTGTTGGCAAATGGTAAAATACCTCTTAACATCTATGGAAAAACATTTGTTCCCCTCCCAGACCACATTTTGGGACATGCTACACTCAAGTACCCTGACATTTAAAGATATATCCAGAATTTGGGTAATTTTAACTGGTATATTTACTGTACTTTGCATAACCAATAACGCATAGAATGTCTTAATTCCCAGAAAACAGATATTTAAAAATACCAAATCCTTAAACTAAAAAAGTAAAAAACACTTATCTTGATTGAATCAGAGTACATACCTATATTTTGCTTTTTCATGAACCCAGACATACTCAGGGTTTTTCAAACTCAAGCGTGCAAGGTCCTTTACAGATTTAGTTTGTGTTGCTGAGAAAAGTAAAGTCTGACGTTTCTTGGGTAGATTTTCAATAATAGCATTCATGGTATCAGCAAAGCCCATATCCAAGATTCTATCTGCTTCATCAAGAACTGAAAAAGGAAAATGCAAGTTGAACTATCATATGTAAAATATACATTAGGCTAAATGCAATGGGGCATCCTGGATTGGATCCTAAAACAGAAAAAGAACGTTAGCGGAAAAACTGGTAAAAACTGAATAAAGTCTGGAATTTATATGATGTAGCAATGTTAACCTTAGTTTTGATAAAAGTACCATGTCATGTAAGACATTAACACCAGGGGAAGGCCGGGCACAGTGGCTCAGGCCTGTAATCCCAGCACTTTGGGAGGCCAAGGTGGGCAGATCACAAGGTCAAGAGGTCAAGACCATCCTGGCCAACATTGTGAAACCCCACCTCTACTAAAAATACAAAAATTAGCTGGGCATGGTGGTGCACACCTGTAGTCCCAGCTATCGGGAGGCTGAGGCAAGAGAATCACTTGAACCTGTGAGCCGAGATCATGCCACCATACTCCAGCCTAGCCACAGAGCGAAACTCCGTCTCAAAAAAAAAAAAAAAACAAAAAAACAAAAAAAATTAGGGGAAACCAGCTGAAGGATGATGCAGGAACTCTCCACTGCAACTTTCCTATAAATCAAAAACATTCAAAGATAAAGTTGATTTAAAAATACACATTAGGTAGTATTCCCAAGCAAAAAAGAAAAAGTTCATTTAAAAAAATGTCAATTTGACCTTTCAAGTTACTAGAAGCAGGTGTTAAAAACCTTGACATGGTCTAATACTAATGTGCCTAATTTCACATATAAGAGTACATATGTTCTTCCGATTTTTTTTAAGTCTACTTTTACTTTCTGGGTTTAGAGCCCAAATGCCAAAATGTTTCAGTAGTTTTTAAGTTTGTTTTGAATCATAACATTTATCCAACATAAAATTTCTATCATTAAAATGTATAAGGGCTCTCTCCTTAAGTCTGAGCTTTTTTTTTTTTTTTTAAATTATAAATTCATTTGACTCACCTAACATTTGGAGATCGGTAGCATGAAAAGATACTGTTTCATCCATGTGTTGAAGAAGCCGACCTGGTGTGCACACGAGTATATTTATGTTGTTGATCCTCTCAGCTTCGTGTTTCAGATCCTGAAAACAGTTATTTATTTTCATTACACAGACATATCACTCTCAGCAGCCTGTGTACCAAAGCTATAAAAGCCATCTGCATGTGGCATTTCATCACAACATTTTAGATACTCTTGGAAATAAACATAACTTTTCCCTTGTATTTCTGCAGCATATCCACATTTCTGGGCTAAATAAATGTCTTTACGGGAAGACATAAGGAGCTCAGAGTTCTAAATTCTTATTCATACCCAGGATTTTGAGGCTAAGAAAAAAAAATAATCAAATGAATACTCCAAGTCAGGATTTCCTATTTGGATCAGAACTGACATAAACTGGAATCACTCTCATTCTTTAATTCAGGACCCAGGGACATTGAACAGACTCTGACACCACTCAAGGACTGTACTTTGTGAACTGAAAAAAGCCGAGGTTCTCTCCTTGATACAAAAACCATTTCTCACAGTCCTGGAGGCTGGGGGAAAAAACAGAATGCTGTTAATTGTTAAAGTTAGGCAACAGGTACATAAGGGTTTGTGATGCTATTCTTTCTTCTTTTGTGCATGTTTGCATAAAAATTGAAGTATTTATCCTCACAGTCTAGAGGAGATTCTAGCAGATACAGGCATTCTAGATGTGCTATAAGACAGAACAAAAGTGAGCAGCAGGTCTTATCTTGACCTACTATAAACATTCCTCTAAACAATCTACCTTCCTTTCTTCTGCTGCTGATGTAGCAATGCTCTGAATTATTCAACCTCTTAGATAGATACCTTATTAAAAGGTACTAGTTCATATATGGAAATATCTTTCCCAATGAATATCAACAAATAACTTTACAGGATTAGAGTAAATATGTCTTAGAGAGGCTAATCAATTCAGATTCCCTGACAAAAAAAAAATGGACTTTCTGGGCCTGCAAAATTGGCAACCAGATAGTAGATAGCAGCGACCACACCAAGGTGCTACTACCCCATGAGGCCCTGGTCTAGGAGGTCAGTCTGTTTAGATGAAGTCTCTGCTGCCTCCCTGTCATCAGCCACAGTATTCCAGTATAGGTTACAGAAGGAAAGGAAGGACACAGACAAAAGGACAAACCTTTCCACCAATGATGAGACCAGCTGAGAAGTCATGATTCTTTCCTACTTTTCGGAGAACCTCAAAGGTCTGATAGGCCAGTTCTCTCGTAGGTGATATTATGAGAACCCCCAGCCCATCTGTTGAGGTCCATTGCAGACGATATAAGGCTTCCAGCACCTCAAAAAGACAGCAAATTCATGTTCAGTAAGTCATCAGAAGTCAGCTTTTTGACCTGCATCTCAACCTTGCCCCTCCAAATCAAAGGGACCTTCCAAGCAGAAGGCATACCACTCAAGTTTTATCCAGTCCAAAGTAAATGATTTTGTTTATCTTCCATCAGAACCATCCACCCCCAACTCAGAGGAAAGGGAAAAGAAACCCCACAGTAGTTCAGCTGCTGCCAGAGCCATGCCATCAGGAAACTGGCTATCAGTGAAAGGTATGTACAACCCAAAGACCTTTACAACACACTTAATAATAGTATTTATCATTTTCTAAATAACCACACTAAAACTTTTGGCTGGGCACAGTGGCTCATGCCTGTAATCCCAGAACTTTGGAGGAGGAGGCAGGTGCATCACTTGAGGTCAGGAGTTCAAGACCAGCCTGGCCAATACGATGAAACCCCGTATTTACTAAAAATACAAAAATCAGCTTGGCGTGGTAGCCCACATCTGTAATCCCAGCTACTTGGGAGACTGAGGCAGAAAGAATCGCTTGAACCTGGGAGGCAGAGGTTGCAGTGAGCCAAGATTGCACCACTGCACTCCAGCCTGGGCAACACAGCATGACTTCATCTCAAAAAAATAAAATAAAAATAAGTAAATAAACTTTCACCCATGTAGCTCCTGTAGTTATATAGTAACTGTATTATCTAGCTATAGAGAGACATTTTTTTTAAAGGGGGCAAAAACACACTAGGATTTAAGAGAAAAGTGGTTTTTGCAATATTTGGAACAAAAACTAAAATGAGATTTTTCTGGGTCATTTTTTAGGAATGAAAAATGAGGAGACCAACGTAACAGAGATGGAAGTGAAAGCCTAAGAAGCTCTACTGTTTTGCTGCCATAAAAGACCGATAGCAATGTCCCAGAAAATTCTCAACAAATGCCTAAAGCTCCTTAAACTGAGCATATTTCAGCTTTATCCTAAACAAGGTGGCAAGTATAAATGCCACTGGCAGGCTCACAAGGGTGAGAGCAGAAACTGTCTCCCACCAGTCCTACTGCAGCACAGAACCACTTTAACCTGCCATACTGGAGCACTCCACTTCCATCAAGAATGTAATGACCTGTCAAGGCACAATAGTTCATTCATTCAATAAGTTATTGAGTGCCTGCCGCATGCAAGGCACTGTGCTAGAACCTGGGGAAAATGGTGAGAACAAGACACATGTGGCTCCTGTTTGATGAAGCTTGCATTCTAGCCAATCTATCATGAAATCTATCATGAATATAACAGACAGTCTGACACAATGACAATGTACTTACTGGAACAAGAAAAGCCAAAGTCTTGCCAGATCCAGTTTTGGCCGCTCCAAGTACATCTTTACCTTGCAAAGCCAATCCAATGGTCTGCTTCTGTATCTCAGTCACCAAACGGTACTGAGCTTCTTGCAAACCTGGCAACATGGAGGGAAGGATTATACTTTAGAAGATCCCTGTAGGATGGTGTTATAGGCTAAGTGAGTTGTGTCCCCCAAAATTCCTATGTTGAAGCCCTAATGCTTCATACCTCAGAACATGACTATATTTGAAGACAGGGCCTTTAAAGAGGTGATTAAGTTACAGCCCCATAGGGGTGGACTCTGATCCAACACAAACAGTGTCTTTATGAGAAGAAACTTGAACAAAGAGACACCAAGGGTCCACATGCAGAGGGGGAAAACCATGTGAAGAGGAGACAAGTTATTCTGTGATCCACCTACTCCACTCCTGAGTATAATCCAAAGGATATATTAATAAAACCAGTACTTTGAAAAGTATTTGTGCTCACATGTTCATTGCAGCATTATTCACAGAAGCCAAGATACGAAATCAACCTAAGTGTGCATGAATGAGTAAAGAAAATATGATATGTTATATACACACACGCACATACACATACACACACACAAATGGAATATGACTCAGCCTTTAAAAAGGAAATCCTGTTGTTTACAACAACATGGATTAACCTGGAGGACCTTATGTTAACTGAAATAAACCAGGCACAGCAATAAAGATACCACATAATCTCACTTATATGTAGAATCTAAAAAAGCCAAATTCATAGCAGCAGAGGGTAGAATGGTAGTTACCAGAAGCTGGGGGAAGTAAGGAGTGGGAAGATGTTCATCAAAGATACAAAATTTCAGTTAGGAGGAAGAAGTTCAAGAGATCTATTGTAGGCCGGGCGTGGTGGCTCACACCTATAATCCCAGCACTTTGGGAGGCCAAGGCAGGCAGATTCCTTAAAGCTCAGGAGTTCAACATGGCAAAACTCTATCTCTACAAAAAATTTTTAAAAATTAGCCAGGCATGGTGGCACGCGCCTGCGGTTCCAACTACTCAGGAGGCTGAGGGGGGAGGATCACTTGAGCCCAGAAGACTGAGGATGCAGTGAGCTAAGATCACACAACTGCACTGCACCCTGGCGACAAGGCAAGACCCTATCTTAAAAAAAAAAAAAAAAATCTATTATATATCATGGTGGCTATAGTTAATTAAAATATACTGAAAAAAGAAAAATTACTAAGTAGATTTTAAGAGTTCTGACCACAAAAGGATGAGGTAATATTAGCACATATATAATTAGTTTGATTTAGCCATTCCATAGCATATACATATTTCAAAGCATCATGTCATACACTGTAAATATATACTTTTTTTTTTTGAGATAGTGTCTCACTCTGTCGCCCAGGCTGGAGTACAGTGGTACGAACCCGCCTCCCGGGTTCAAGCGATTCCCCTGCCTCAGCCTGTAGCGGGATTACAGGCGCCCGCCACCACACCCAGCTAATTTTTTGTATTTTTAGTAGAGACAGGGTTTCACCATGTTGGCCAGGCTGGTCTCAAACTCCTGACCCTGTGATCCACCCGCCTCGGCCTCCCCGAGTACTGGGATTACAGGCATGAGCCACCACACCTGGCCAAATATATACAATTTTTATTTATCCAAAAATAAAAAGGCAGCAAGAGGGCAGCCATCCACAAGCCAAGGAGGCCTGGAACAAATCCTTCCCTTATTTTGCCTTAAGAGGAAACCAATGCCGCCAACACCTTGATCCCAGACTTCCAACTTCCAGAACTGTGAGAAAATCAGTCTCTGTTGTTTAGGCCACCCAGTCTGGTATTTTGTCATCTCAGCCCTAGCAAACGGATACAAAGGGTGTCACATCTTGGTTTGTTCCCTTATTTTAACTAACAAAATTAGATTTCATTTTATTCAGAGGTTGCTGGAATCTTGTTTTTCTTTTAATTAGTCCAGAAAGAATGAGAATAACGTACTGTTAAAACTTGAATATTGCTTATTTTCATTGGTTTTCATGATAGCAAAATTTGCCAAAATAAGATTTTTCAGGCTAAACTCTCTAAATCTCCCATTTACCAAAAATGCCAAGAAATCCAATAACACATCCCAAGATCACCATATACCTACCTTTCAATGTTTTTTTGGACAAGGGAAAATCTGAAAATCTTGTGATTTCATTTACATTTATCTGGAAAAAAAAGAAAAAAGGAATCTGGGTAATTCATTTGTTTCACGACACAGCTATTTTTTCTCTACATTGTATTGCCCAGCTCATCCTTGGTAATTCAGGGTTGAATTCAATCATCGTTTCTAATTAAAAGCCATCATTCCTTCTGCAAGGAAATATGCCCTGAAGAGGCTGTCCCTGAATCGAATATACATTTGTAAGCATTTCAATTGGTAAGGAAAAAAAAGTCACCCAATACACACACACGCACACACACAACACATATTACTATCTGACCTCCAAAATGTTGAACACAGTAAAGCATCACCAACTACATCAATTTTGGGAAGAAAATTTACTTCCTATGATCCTTCAAGGGATATCAATTTAAGAAACAAGGACAAAATTATTACGAACCACAGATCACAATGAAAATAGTTCTATACACACAATTTGGAAAAAAGAGTGAAATTAGTTGGAGAAATATTTCTTGTTAGCACAATCCTTTCAAAGTTTTAACCATAAATCAGTGGCCTATGAAATCCAACCTGATAACTATTCATTTTGGGGTTACTGAAGGAGGAGTATTATTTCAACATAATCAGGGGAAATGTCTGTCATGCTTTGAAGCCACAATAAGTAACATTTTGCTCTCTAACTTTACATTATTCAAATATTCATTACTGATGTTCTTTATTAGCACAAACCCAATTTTCTGAATTTCATTTCAGCTGCTCAGGAGAATTATTTTATTACAGATGCTGAAGGCAGGAACTACTGCTCAGTTCTGGAAATATGCTGCCAAATTATACATGATTCGCAAAAGGAAAAAGCTGCATTTGTATGGTTCATTTATTTAAATTACACTCTAGGCAGTAAAAGGATGACAGTTGTATTTCATTTTACAATCTACACATCTTTCCTATGATTCTTAACATAGCCCAGGCAGTGTTTACTCTGTGCCCTCAAATGCTGAAAATACAAATAGTAAAACATTGTCTTAATCCCTACAAATCATTTCAGATATCACTGGAAAGGAGACAGAATCAGTGTACCAGCATTAGAAGAATGGTTTATTCAAATAACATACTGTCCCAGCAAGGAACCTCAATTAGAAGATAATCTTCCAAACAAGGCATTAAAATTAGGTGTGGTCCAACCTTGCACTCGTGGTATTATCAGCTAAAAAGCTGTTTTCAAAGGGAATAGAATGCCTACAGAAGGAGGCAGGCTGCCAACACACTCTTCAATCCCCAGCAAGAGACACAGCACAGGCAAAGTGAGCTCCTCAAACAAAACATTGCACAGCACATCTATCTTCCTAAAGTCAGTTATCCTCCTGGATGGAAAGTTTAGAAGAATGAAACTGCTCCAACACTCTTCAATCAAGCATTACGATAGAAAACTATATACCATATTCTTTTTTTTTCAAGACGGAGTCTCGCTGTGTCGCCCAGGCTGGAGTACAGTGGCGTGAACTTGGCTCACCGCAAGCTCCGCCTCCCGGGTTCACGCCATTCTCCTGCCTCAGCCTCCCGAGTAGCTGGGACCACAGGCGCCTGCCACCACGCCTGGCTAATTTTTTCTGTATGTTTAGTAGAGACGGGGTTTCATCGTGTTAGCCAGGATGGTCTCGATCTCCTGACCTCGTGATCCGCCAGCCTTGGCTACCTAAAGTGCTGGGATTACAGGTGCCATATTCTTTAAAAGAAGACAAAGAAAAGGAAATTTTGATTCTGTTGATGTTCTAAAATAGGGCCCAGCAAACTACAGCCTACCGGCCAAATCCAATTTGCTGCCTATTTTAGTAAGTAAAGTTTTATTCGAGCACAGCTACAATAATTCATTTATTTATTGTCTATGTAGTTGTTGCAGAGACTGTATGGACCACAAAGCCTAACACAAACTATCCAGCCCTTTACAGAAAAAGAGGTTGCTGACCCTGCTTTAGATATTCTGTTATATTCCAAGGGTTACATAGCAGCCACAGCAGGAGATGGCTATGGTTCCTACAAAGAAAATAACCCAGGCAGGCATGATGGCTCACACCTGTAATCCCAACACTTTGGGAGGCCAAGGCAGGCGGATCACCTGGGGTCAGGAGTTCAAGACCAGCGTGGCCAACAAGGCAAAACCCTGTCTCTACTAAAATTACAAAAATTAGGCAGGCGCAGTGGCGCGTGCCTGTAATCCCAGCTACTTGGGAGGCTGAGGCAGGAGAATCGCTTGAACCCAGGAGGCGGAGGTTGCAGTGAGCAGAGATAGCGCCACTGCACTCCAGCCTGGGCCACAGAGCGAGACTCCACCTCAAAAAAGTAACTCTTTCCCCTTCCCTTTATCCCTTTCTAAGGGGGAAAAATCAATTCCATCTCCATAACCTCATACTCAGTCTACAAATCTGTCTCACTATTCTTCTGAATTCAGGGAAGAGATATTTCAGGGATGGTCCTTATTAAAGGCTTCCCACGGCTGTTGGAAAAGTTGAAAAGAGGAGGAGAAAAGGGTGACATTTGACCATCCTCTTATACTTCTCACAACTCTGGTAATGCCTATTTCTCACTAAAGTGAATAAAGCCTGATGAAAAAAGCATTGAAACGTCCTAGGATGCTCCACCTATTGCCGTCAAGAGAAGAACAGCAAACTGCCTCAACTACACCAGACCAAATTTTGAATTAAAAAAAAAAAAAAATCAGGATTTGAATGCAGTGTCTATACAGTACAGCTGATTACAGTCTAAATGAATCCCAGGTGCAAAGAGTCATTCAGCAACCGTGAAAACAGCTGCTGAACTAACACAGCTAGCTCAACATTTCTCAATGAGCCTCAATCCCTAGTTTTCCAGCAGCCCCTCCAACACACACCACCCCTTAGAAATACACCACCCGCCAGCTGTGAGAACCATAGTTGACTGACAATGCCAGCTGTGCCTCCTCTAGACCCACCATGGAAAAGTCATGCTTCCCCCAGGCTGCTCCTAGTCAATGGCAGGACTCAGCAGTACTACTGCAGGCCCGGGGATTCCTCTGATGGACAATTTTGGATCAGTGACTCCCCATCAGCCTTGCTGAAGCTTTCTTGGAACTGTGCTGCAGTCTGAGACTCTTCCTACCTGCTCCTCCTTCCATCCTTCTCTCCTTTCCCTCCCTACTCCTGTTCCCTCTCCTTCAGCCTTCACGGACATCCCCCCTCCTGCGCCTGTAACCCCTAAAGCTCCAGTTCACCCAGTCCCATTTTGTCATCTGCCTCTCAAAGGACCCAAGACCTAGACTCTAGCAACAGTCTCCAGTCTCCTACCTGATCTCTTACCCTCCAGCCTTTACAGCTTGGATATATTCTCTCTATAAAGAGTCCCACCACATACTTCCCATGGCTTCCAGATAAAGTCTTTGATTGTGGCCTTTATATAAATTTCCTACTGTTACTGTAATAAATTACCACAAACAGTGGCTTAAACCGACACAAATATATTACCTTAGAGCTCTGGAGGTCAAAAGTCCACAATGGGTTTCACCTGGCTAAAATCTAGGTGGCAGCAGGGCTGCGTTATTTTCTGATGACTCTAGGGCAGAGTCCATTTCCCCACCTTTTCCAGCTTCTAGAGGCTACCCACATTCCTAGGTGGTGACCCTCTTCTGTCTTTAAAGTCAGCAACAGACTCCAAGTCTTTCTCACATCACGTCACTCTGACACTGACTCTTCCGCCTCCCTCTTCCACATCTAAGGACACACGTGATTACACTGGGCCCACCTAATCCAGGATAATCAGCTACTTTAAGGTCAGCTGATTAGCAACCTTAATTACCCCTTACCATCTAACATATTCACAGGTTCCAGGTATTAGGATGTGGACACTTTAGGAAGCCATTATACTGCCTGCTGCAGCCTCCAATGTCATCACAGTCCAACCTTCTTCTCGAATCCATCTGAAGCCAACTCAGGAATGCATGCAACACTCCAAAGAGCATTTCCTCTCTCAAAGAATGCCACGCATTTTCACCTCTCTGTATTTCCCCATGTTCCCTTCACCTAGAACACCCCTGCCAATCTTTTCTATCTGATGAACTCATCATTCAAGAACTAGCTCCACCAGGCACAGTGGTTCACACTTGTAATCCCGGCACTTTGGAATTACAGGTGGGCAGTTCGCTTGAGCACAGGAGTTCAAGACCAGCCTGGGAAATACAGTGAAACTCCATCTCTACAAAAATTACCAAAAAAAATTAGCCAGGCCTGGTGGCATGCACCTGTGGTCCTAGCTACTCAGGAGGCTGAGTTGGGTTGATGGCTTGAGCCCAGGAGGTCAAGCCTACAGTGAGCCATGATGGTGCCACTGTACTCTAGCCTGGGTGATAGAATGAGACTCCATCTCAAAAAAAAAAAAAAAAAAGCTTAGCTCCTTTTGGCAACTGCAAACCACTGGACAGTTTGTATGCACCACAATGAAATCTGCTAAGACTGAGATACAGGGGATGAAATCCAGCCCACATAAGCTCCCCAAGCCAGACCTGAGGCTGCAACCACCAGGAAGAAGGGAAGCATACCCAGAGGAAGCATGTTTTTTGTAATGCATCTGACCAGAAGGAGCTCAGTATAGGATAACTCAACTTCCCCTAATTACACCATCCTCTAACTCCACAGCACTGAGGTACATGTTACAAACTTACTATTATAACACTTTATACATACTAATATAACGTGTAAAACTGTACACACCCTACACGCCCAGGTGTACAAACCCTACACGCCCAGGTTCCCTAGGGACTTGGGCATGTATTTTTTTCCATGTATACTCACACCCGCCTAGACAAGCGCCTGTCAAATTGTTTTAAAAGGTTTCGGAATCAAATTGTTCAGTAATTCACCAGTGAGGCTACTGAGCACCACCTGTGTACCACAGCTACGTAGTAAGTTTTATGTACAATGCTACCACCTGAGGAGCCACATAGTGAGGGCCTGCACCTTGTTTACCTAGAGAATGATAAGCCTGCTATTCAAATAATTATATCCTAGTATTGCTAACCTTGACAACTGATTTCACACTGCATTTATTTCTCAACCAAATCTTAAGAAAATATTTCTAAAATTAAAGAAGTAAAACAGAACAATGCTTAGCAGGGGAAAAAGCTGCTCCTCCAACAGTGAAACAAATGGGATTTAAATAAATGCAACGCAGTAAAGCATACTGGTTTGGTGCACTGGTATCAGACTACCGGGCTTAGAACTCCTTTTTCACTTCCTAGCTGTTTAACCTTACACAAATTATTTAACCTTGCTGTGCCTTAAAGTTGTCTCACCTATATAACGAGAACAATTTCACAGGGTTATTTGTGGTGAGTATACGGAAAGCCAGCATGCATAAAAGTTTGATAAATGTTCACAATTACTACTGAAACAAGAAACAAAAAAAGAATAATCCAATGCTGCCAACCAGAGCAAAGCCACCTGGGAAAGGTCTAGTCTTATAGCAAACAACATCTAAACACTGACTGAGCACCTACTCAAGGACAAGCACTGTGCTACCAGACTCTGGGGAGTGCAAAGATGAGTGTATCACTGGTTGCTGACCTTGAATGGTTCATGGTCTAGTAGGAGAGTTTTTTTAAAAAAGTTAAAGAAGCCAATCATCACAGACAGTTGATAAATGTTGTCATAAAGGTATCTACAAAATGCTATAGATGCACAGTAGCCCTAACTCGGCCAGGGGAGATGATGAAGAGAAGTTTGCACTAAATCTTGAAGGAAGAGTACCTTTCCTTAGAGTGGGCAGATGGGTATGCTCACTGCACACAGTGGAAACAACAAGTACCAGGATGAGAAGCACAAGAAGCATGCACAATTCACAAAACTGCAAGCTGTTCCTTCATATATGCCTGTCATGTACCACTTGGTGTATACACATTATCTCATTTGGGCCTTACAAGACTCTGGGTGGCTAATAACTTCTGTTTTTTGAAAGAAGAAACTGAGACTTAGAGGGGTGAAGAAACCTGGCTAGCCAATACCTGAAAAGAGTGAGATTTAAACCAGGTCAGCCTGACCACAAATAACTTACTCTGCAGCAGACTAGAACATGTTGACGCGCTGTATTTGACAATTTTTCTAAAAGTAACTGTGAGCCAAGGAAGGGTTCTAATAGGCAGTAAAATGATTAGATCTTCATCTTGGAAAGAATCATTCTAGCAGAAGTATAGAGGATAAATTAAAGAGGTTTAAGGCCTAGGGGACAAACCCCATCAGCCACCTGTTTCACTAATTAAAGTTTTACTGAAAAACAACACCCATTCATTTAAGTATTTCTATGGCAGCTTTTGTACTACAAGGGAACAACTGCGTAGTTCCACCCTTAGGATTACAAAGCTGAAAACATTCACTATCATTTACAGAAAAAGTTTGCTGATCCTTGTTGAAAGCAATATTTACTATAGTAATCCAGGCAAGAGACGATGGGGGCTGAAGACAATGCAGTAGGGATGAAGAAGCATTTGAAAAATATAAGCAGAACAGATCACTAGTGTGACTGACTGGATATAAGAGTAGGTAAGAGAGAAGTATCCAAGACTGCTCATAGGTTTCTAGCTCTACGGTCTGCTGAGATGGTGGAGCTAGGATGTGGTGCTAAAAATGATCCCAACTTATGTCCATGTATTAACTTCTGGAAGGGATGAATGTTACCTTACACGGCAAAAGTGACTTTTCAGATGTGATTAAATTAAAGATCTTGGGATGGGGTGATTATCCTGGATTATCTGTGTAGGCCCTAAATGCAATCGTTAAGTGTCCTTATAACAGAGGAACAGAGATAGACTGACACAGGAGAAGGCAGAGACTGGAGTCATGCAGCCACAGGCCAAGGAATGCCAGCAGCCACCAGAAGCTACAAGAGGCAAGAAACAGATTCTCCCCTAGAACCTCTGGAGGGAGCAAGTCCCTGCCGACACCTTGATTTTGGCCCAGTGAAACTGATTTCAGACCTGTGGCCTCCAGAACTGTGACAGGGTAAATCTCTGTTGTTGCTGGGCTTGTTTTTTTGTTTGTTTGTTTGAGACAGAGTCTCACTCATGTCACCCAGTCTGGAGTGCAATGGCGCGATCTTGGCTCACTGCAACCTCTGCCTTCTGGGTTCAAGTGATTCTCTTGCCTCAGCCTCCCGAGCAGCTGGGAATTACAAGCACCCGCCACTACGCCCGGCTAATTTTTTCGTTATTTTTAGTAGAGGCGGGGTTTCACCATGTTGGTCAGGCTGGTCTCGAACTCCTGACCTCAAGATCTCTGTTGTTTTAAGCCACCAAGTTTGTGGTAATCTGTTACAATGGCAACCTTAGTTCCAAGAATGTTCCATCTGTTAAATCCCTGATGGTACTGCACTACAATGGGGCTGAGAAGCTGAATGATGTGGGTGAAGACCAACAAACATGGGATTTAGGGAAAGGGAGAAGAGGAATTGACAGACCTGTGGAGTCTGGAGATTGGGGAAAGAAGTCAGGAGGTCAAAGTGATCGTTACAGGTATACTCATCTGGGAACACCAACTACAATATGGGGATGATAGGTGACAGAAACAGACCAGCGGTCCAGCTTTTCTAGGCCAATTCTTGGATGGGGACATGAAGCCTGTGAAGAAAATGAGGTGGGCACAGGAAGAGCATAGATGATGTTGAGGCACGCAGTCTGGCTTCATGGTTAAAAGCAAAGGCTTTGGGATTAAAAAGACATGGATCTAGCTTCCAATTCCACACCACCTACTAAGCGTGAAAGATTCGGACAAGTTTCATTCCTCTTAGAACCACAATTATCTCATCTGTTAAATAGGATTATTAATATCCATACCTCAGATCAAGTCAAACAATTACTGTAAGCACATGGTGAGTGCTTAAAAATGTAGGTGTCATTATTACCATTATTGTCATCAGTATTATTACTATGAATATGACTGTAGCTATCACAGCATTAGTCTCCCTACCCTTAGGTAAGGCCGCATTTCTATCGTTTTTTTAGGAACAGTGTTGCAAGCAGAAGAGTGGCCAGAACGGTGCAGAGGTTTGAGCTGTGGCACCCGGCGTGACCTCTCATTCCCGGCCGGGTCCCGGTGACGGATCCGCCGCCTTCACTCCGCAACTCCTCGCCGCAGTGACACGCTGCCCCGCTGCTGGCCGGCCCGAGCCCCCTCCCCAGCGCCGGCCTCACCTTTTCATAGTTCTGCATGAGGCGGCTGATACTCTCGCGCTCGACCTGCCATTCGGGTTTCTTCAGTTGCTTCCTCAACTGCTTCTTTTTGTTCTGCCTATGGCTGTGTTTTTTCTTCCAGCGATTGAAGCTCCGCACCGGGTCGGGTCGTGCTCCTGAACCCGGAGAGTCGGCAGTTTTGCCCATTGCGGCGGCGGCGGCGACAGCTCGGATCAACCAGACAAGAGACACTTAAGGCCAGGCTCGCGGAACCAGCATGGGACAAACGCACAGAGGCGCGTGCGCGAACCCAGAAGCCCGCCCCCCGAGCTTTTGAAACCGGGGCACGCGCCAATGACGTTAATGAAAAACAGGGCTGTGATTGGCGAATTGGCTCCTGCTGGGCGGAGCAGTCTGGGGAAACGGGGCCGGAGCGCTCCAAGGAAGGGGGCGAGCTGAGCGGCGCCGGGAGCACGCCGGCTCTTTAAAAAAACGCATGCGCACTGTTGTTGTTACTATGGTGACGTCACACACTGACCCTTGAAGGGCTATTAACACATTTGCTCCAGGTTCAACTTTGCTAAGCGTTCGTGAGTATGTGTGTAAACACATACAATCTGTGAATGAAAATTGTGACCCTCGTTTTGCACTTTTCGGGCCAACGAGCCCAAAGATTTGCCCAGAAGTAAACAGCTAATGACTTCTGATTTCCATCCGTGGTGGTTGTACTTCCTCAGGAATAAAAATGAATATTCTGTATTCTTCTTATGCCCCTCTGGGTTTTCCTTTTCCTCTGGGCCCCTCAGACTCTAGCTGCAACAGCAAGGAAACCGGAACGGAATCAAATTGAATTTGCCTTAAAATGCTTTTATGGAGACAAAATGATAACTAAACGTAAGGAAGTAGGTAATAGAGGCCGGACACGGTGGCTCACGCCTGTAATTCCAGCAATTTGGGAAGTCGAGGTAGGTGGATCACCTGAGGTCAGGAGGTCGAGACCAGCCTGGCCAATATGGTGAAACCCTGTCTCTGCTAAAAATACAAAAATTAGCCAGGCGTCGTGGCGCACACCTATAATCCTAGCTACTCGGGAGGCTGAGGCAGGAGAATCGCTTGAACCCCAGGGGTGGAGGTTACAGTGAGCCGAGATCGCCCCCACTTCACCACAGCCTGGGCGAAAGAGTGAAACTACGTCAAAAAAAAAAAAAAAAAAAAAAAAGGAGGTAATAGAAAAGTTATTGCAAGTTGGACGTTTAAGTGAACTGGCTTTCAGTGAATTGAATTTTTTGACACATTTACCTACAGCCTCCAGGAAAACACCGGATGTGGGTGGGAGAGCTCAGTTGTGGCAAAGGAAATTGGAAAATTGAGTTCAAAGTTCACAGGCAGAATTTTGGGCCCTCAAATTCCCTTTCCAACCCCACATAGCCAGATCACTACTCTCAATTGTATGCCCATCCTCCAAACAGGACATGGCTTATTGGAAGGGAGTGAGGACAGGAGGCGAACGAGAGAATTTCCACACTCAGGGACACTAGATGTGGTAGACAGTAAAGCTCAATAAGGAGCGATTATATAAAAGTATATATACATCCTCAAAAAATTAAAAATAGAACTCCATGTGAGCCAGCAATTTCACTTCTGGATATGTATAGCCAAAATAATCGAAAGCAGGGTCTCAGATATTTGCATACCGTGTTCACCACAGCGCTATAGCTAAAATGTGGAAGCAACCCAGGTGTCTATCAACTGATGAATGAGTAAACAAAACATAATATGTACCTAAAATGGAATATTATTCAGCCTTCATAAAGAAGGAATTTCTGACACATGCCACAACGTGGATAAACTTTGAGAATATTAAGCTAAGTGAAATAAGCCAGTCACAAAAGGACAAATACTACATATGGTTCTATTTATATGAGGTACTTAGAGTTGTCAAAATGTTAGAGAAAGTAGAATTGTGGTTGCCAGGGACTCAGGGAGGGGCCAACCAGGGGGTTACTGTTTAATCAGTGCAGAGTTCCAGTTTGGCAAGATGAAAAGAGTTCTGCAGATTGGTTGCACAACAACTTACAAATGGCTAAAATGGTAAATTTTATGTGATGTGTATTTTACTACATATGTATACCACATATGCATACCTACAGAACAATAAGGCCCTCAGCTATAACTCACTTTTTTCCTAAAACTGTAGGAGTCAGGCATGTATGCGCCCCAGGCAAGAAACTGGAAGGTTCAACTCTAGGAAAACTGAATGTCCAAGAGAAAGACCTCAATATAATAACATCTGGGGGCCAGGCACAGTGGCTCACAGCTATAATGCCAGCACTTTCCAAGGCCAAGGTGGGAGGATTGCTTGAGCCCAGAAGTTCAAGACCAGCCTGGGCAACATAGTGAGACCTTGTCTGTACCAAAACTCAAAAAAATTAGCCGACCTTGGTGGCACACACCTGTAGTCCCAGAAACTAGGGGGCCAAGGCAGGAAGTTCACTTGAGCCTACGGAAGTCAAGGCTGCAGTAAGCCCTGATACTGCCACTGCACTCCAGGCTGGGCGACAGAGCCAGACTCTGTCTCCAAAAAAAAAAAAAAAAAAAAAGAGAGAGAAAAAAAAAAGACATTTTGGCAGTAGCCAAATAAATGACAAGTCACTAACCACCCCCTTGCTCTTTAGTGAAAATTGGTTAATAAGCCCTCCATTCACTCATTTCTAATCAGCCTTATTCTTAAATATGGGAGAATAACCAAAGACCAACAAATATTTTAGGAAATCCTTTAACTTAAAAGTTTTAAACCAAAATTAGTAAATTAATGCAGAGAGCAAAATAGGCCTCCAAAAAAAAATCACTATCAATATTCTTAGGAAAATAAGGCCTCATATCCAAGAAATAAGAACAGGGAATACTCAGAGAACAAAACAATACTCTTCATAGAAGTCATTTTGTTTGTTAAATAAATCAAATTGCTAACATAAAATAGTGGAAAATCCAAATTTTAGTCACAAGAACTCAATATCACATTCCAAAGTCATTAGGATTTAACAATTTGTGATGAAAATAGCTCATATATTGATAGCTTACAATGACAGCTTTATGATGGTTTCTATGCTTAGTTGCTCCAATACCTTGTTTTTTGTGGAAATGACCCCTAGAAAGGCTTCCAATTGTGATATTGAGGACATTAAATATGTTTTAACACATTTTAAGACTATATTCTCCACTGCCAACCAATATTCACAAAGATCCTAAAGAACTAAAAAAAAAAAAAAAATTGGAAATGTGCCTGGTAACCACTGCTATTAATAAAAGTAGAGGCAATACTCCATAGGGGAGGGAGGGTCCATACTAAAATTTAGGGAGAAAATGTAATATTTGGCCGGGCATGGTGGGTCATGTAATCCCAGCACTTTGGGAGGCAGAGGCAAGTGGATCACCTGAGGTTGGGAGTTCGAGACCAGCCTGGCCAACATGGTGAAACCCTGTCTCTACTAAAAATACAAAAATTAGCCAGGCGTGCTGGCATGTGCCTATAATCCCAACTACTCAGGAGGCTGAGCCAGGAGAATCACTTGAACCAGGGAGGCAGAGGTTGCAGTGGGCCAAGATCGCACCATTGCACTCCAGCCTGGGCGACAAGAGAGAGATTCTGTCTCAAAAAAAAAAAAAGTAACACTTGTAGTTCATCATACATTGATACCCCATCTAACATTATCCATCACTTAGTTTCTATTTGTAAGTTTTCAACAGTTTATCATCATAATTATTCAAATTGCATGTCTCAAAAACTCTGAAAAGACCATTAGATTCTTTCAGTGCTTTAAAACTTTTTTAAAAGATTATCTGGTTGAGCAAGATAATAATGGTAGTGATGAGCACAACCATTGCCCAGATCTCAGTTTGTAAAACCATTTTTTCCAATCAAATGATCCAGAGCTCTTTGAAGAAATAGCTAATTCCAGGGCTGACACAAAGAAAGTACAAGAAAGCTGGAATATCTTGAAGTGCCAGAAAATAGGAAGCGCTCAAAGAATTATGGGAATGAAAAGTTCTATTTATTGACCTAGGTGATAGGTATGAGGATATTTGCCTAATAATAGTTCAGTAGACTCTACACTTGTTCTACGTAGCTTTCTATAGTGGAACAAAAAAACAGAATGTGTAACCCCAAAATATGCCTCTTTGATAACAAATTATTTTTTAGCTAAAGACAATTAAGAAGCAGCAAAGTGTAACCCCAAAATATGCCTCTTTGATAACAAATTATTTTTTAGCTAAAGACAATTAAGAAGCAGCAAACACAGGAAGAGCTCTTCCTATCCTCCCACTTTTTTGCTTAAACAGAGGATATAAATTGCCATTTACTGGAAACAATTCTAGTTGTCATAGCAGCCCAGAGACAGCACCAGAGGAATCTGCAAACTAATCTTATTCCATTAGTTTCTTCACATACATTTACTTACCTTCCTCGGTTTCCCACATTTGGAAGCCCAAAACTGTTTTCCTTTTTCCTGTCATTTCTCTACAAGTGTATTGTCCTTTGTTGAAGATGTTATACAAGCCAGAATTCTCAGCCACTGCTTTGAGTTACTTTCCATTGAAGTTACTCTCATGTGATGTACACCGCACACATTACTAAACTTGTTCATTTTGCTCTTGTTAATCTGTATTTTGTCACTGGGCTCTGTTCTAACTACAATTTTATGAGGTTTGAGGAAAAATTATATTTCCCCCCCCCAACAATAGGAAAATAAGGCCTCATATCCAAGAAATAAGAACATGGAATACTCAGAGAACAAAACAAAATTCTTCATAGAAGTCATTTTGTTTGTTATATAAATCAAATTGTTAATATGATTGGCCAAGACTCAGCTATTGTTACAGGTGCATAGTAATTTATATAAAATTTTGTATAATATATATGATGTGTTATTTTCCTATATTGTCTGTTTTCTTTGGTCATCTTGATATTTTTTATTTTTGTTTTTAGAACACTGTGTGTAGTAGTTGCCTATATAATAAGTCCTTTATATGATGCTCTTGCACTCCTTTTTCCTTGAGTCAGTGATACCCCTTGATTTCCACTTATTATCAATATGGAAATCCATGAGTTTATTTTCTCTTTCATTTGCATTGTCAGAGCATATCGCATTTATGCTTTATTCTTCCATGCTTACTCCACTTTGTTTAGACTTAGATCTAATATTACATTTAATGCTCATTCTTCATCTGCCAAAGTTTTCCAAATCACCTCTTGGTTCCAAGGAACTTACGGGTGCAATATTCGCTGAGGTCCTGCATGCTTTAAATTGTTTTTCAATAGCCTCGAGCTGTAAAGTTTTTAGTTTTTACTTTTTTCCCTTGAGTTTCTTTTAAAGGGTTGTTCCACTGTTGTCTTGTTTAGTGTGTTGATGCCAAGCTGTCTGATGCCAATCTAATTTTCTTTCTTCCATAATGACCTTAATTGTTTTGAATGGAAAATCAGATTATTTTTTCTCCTTTTTTAGTAAATCAAATCATTTTACTAAATTATGTTTTAGAGTTAATTGTTTATGGGTCAATTCTCCCAGGCATACAGTGGACCTCTTCAGTAATAGTTTTTTTGCTTTTTTTTTTTGTTTTTGAGATTGAGTCTTGCTCTGTCGCCCAGGCTGGAGTGAAGTGGTGCGATCTCAGCTCACTGCAACCTCCGTCTCCCAGCTTCAAGCGATTCTCCTGTCTCAGCCTCCCAAGTAGCTGGGACTACAAGCGCCCACCACCAGGCCCAGCTAATTTTTCTGATTTTAGTAGAGGCAGGTTTCACCATGTTGGCCAAGCTGGCCTCGAGCTACTGACCTCACATGATCTGTCCACCTCAGCCTCCCAAAGTATTGGGATTACAGGCGTGAGCCACCGCGCCCAGCCAGTTCTTTGTTTGTCTGCCCTCTGCATTGTAACTGCCTTTCTACATTGCCAATAAAGTTAAATACTGTTTAATTTTAAGAGAGTCCCACAAGATCAGAATAATTTGGCCTAAAGATTCTAAAAGGTGAACCCATCCATGTCCTCTTGTTATGTAAAAATGGCAAATAACTATTTGTAAATCAATTCAACTGTATATTTGACTTTTTTTAAGTTGGAAAAGAAATTAATACAACAAGATATATGCTTATTCAAATAGTGAAATTACCTTTGTTTCCTTATACCTTATTAATATAATCAGTCTGAAGTCATTGTTAGGATACAACACCTCTTTAGAATTTTTGAAGTTGCAGCTTTGGTTGGTTCCATCTCCTTTTACTCATATCCTCTAAAACTTGGCGGCACCAGCATGCAGCCACCTTGATTCCAGAGTGCATCCTGTCAAACCTTTAAACAACAAAAATACATTTACCTAATTGGCTAGTACATATAAACTAAAAGGCCAGGAGGTTTAAGCTTGCCACAACTGTTGTGTTGCTAACTACCCAGGAGTCATGAATCAATTAGTTTGTCTGTGCATGCGTTTGTTCATTCATTTACATATAACTTTTTTACTTTATTTATCTAATTGTCTTGTACTAGACATTCTTAAGCCTCAAGAATACAAAAATGAAGAAAAAAACTATCCTTGCTTCAAGAAATTTACAATCAAGCATGATGGCCTCCAAAGTTAGCTGCATGAGAATCACATAGAAAGCTTTTAAAAAATAGTACTTCCTGAGCTTTAGCCAAAAATATTCCGATTCTATAAGTATGAAACAGAAACCAGGCAATTCTGTTTCATAGGGACCTCTGGTCTAGTAAATTACAATTAATCATAATAATTGAAGCTGATTATAATTAACTATGTAATTTGAATCAGTTCAAGTTGAATACCACCAAAATTAAACCATAATAAAACTATGAAAATTAACATACAAAGGGAAAATAGTAATAAAGTTTCCATATGCTATTGATTTTTTGTTGTTTTTGTTGTTGTTGTTTGAGATAGGGCCTCGCCCAGGCTGGAGTGCGGTGACACAGTCAGGGCTCACTGCAGCCTTGAACTCCTGGGCTCAAGCCATCCTCCTGCCTCAGTCCCCTGAGTAGCTGGGACCACAGGCACATGCCACCACGCCTGGCTACTTGTTTATATTTTTAGTTGAGACAGTTTTGCCATGTTGCCCAGGCTGGTCTTGAACTCCTGGACTCAGGCGATCTGCCTGCCTCAGCCTCCCCAAATTCTGGGATTACAGGTGTGAGCCACTGCACCCTGCCTGCCCTTGATTCATATTTGAACCATAGATATTAATAAGATGCTTAATAAAATCAACTCTACTCATCAATGTTATCAATACAACTTACTGTGGCACTCACACATAAGGATTCCTGAGATGCTTAACAAAACCATCTCTACTCATCAATGTTATCAATAAAAATTACTGTGGCTATCACACATAAGGATTCTCATACTGTGGTTCACTAGTAAAAATACTTGAAGACTCATGCCCTAATCATTTGTCTGAGATAAACTTAATTTCTACCACTATTTTCACTTAGTGAGAAATTGGAACTTCCAGATAGTTATTTTTGGTCTATCACGGGCCAGCAGGTGGCAGGGTAGGATTAAGTGCTAGTTTTCCCTTGGGAGTGGACTGAATTTGGCCTGGGTTTTTATAGTCACTCAGCAATTTGGTGTACTGGTAAGTTTGTCTGTCTTATTAAAATACTGAGTTTTTATGACATGCTTTATTTACAATTAGTACTCCCAAAATTCTATTTTTAATTCATTCTTCCAACGCTTCTTTTTAATTAACAGGAAGTAAATGCTAACATTTATTGAGCACCTAATAAGTGCTATTTCTAACTTCATTACATACATTCTTTCTAAACCTCACACAACTCATTCTCCAGATGAGAAAACTGAAGGCAAGAAAGATTAAATGATATGCCCAGGGTCATATGTGACCTAATACTTGATATCATTGGTATTCTCTCCCAGTTTGTGGCACCACAAAACATAATTTTGATTTATTTCATCATGGAAAGACTTCCAACTCTCCTGTTCTAAAAAGAATTAGGATCTTCATAAATAGCAGTTTGTCTTCTACTGGGGCCAACCTTACTGAGTTCAGTTATTTGAATTAACCTTGAATCTAATTGTTCACTACATATGTACAATTTGCATATATTTCTATGTCTTACATAGTGTTAAAGCAAACTAAATATGGCCTGAGAAGGACTCTGTATTTCTATATTTGAGTCCTTATGGATGAACTGTAACCTAGTTTAATAGGCAGACAAGATCGAAAATCTAATTTAGGAGTATGCACCTGTAACAATAGCTGAGTCTTGGCCAATCCCAGTGGCCATACTTCAACCACTCATAGACTCCTAAGTGTTCAAACTGTGTTCAAATAAGGCAAATGCCAACTTATAACCAATTCAGCTGTTTCTGTGCCTCACTTCTGATTTCTGTATGTCACTTCCCTTTTTTTAATCTATAAATTTTTTCTGACCACGAGGCATCCCCAGAGTCTCTCTGAATCTGCTGTGATTCTAGGGGCTGCCTAACTTGCGTATATATACCACATTTTCTTTATTTGTTCATCTATTGATGGACACTTAAGTTGATTCCATATCTTGGTTATTTTGAATAGTGTTGCAAATAAACACAGAAGTGTAGATATCTCTTTGATATACTGATTTCCTTTCTTTTAGATACACACACAGCAGTGAGATTGCTGGATCATATGGCAGCTCCATTTTAGTTTTTTGAGGAACCTCCTGCTGTTCACAGTGCCTGTACTACATTCCCACCAATAGTGTTTAAGTGTTCCCCTTTCTCCACATCCTTGCCAGGATTCGTTATTGCCTGTCTTTTGGATAAAAGCCATCTTAACTGGGTGAGGTGATATCACATTATGGTTTTAAATTTGCATTTCTCTGATGATCAGTGACGTTCAGCATTTTTCATATACCCATATACCTGTTGGCCATTCATATGTCTTCTTTAGAGAAATGTCTGTTCAGATCTTTTGCCCATTTTTCAATCAGATTATGTGATTATTTACTGTCGAGTTATTTGAGCTCCTTAGATATTCTGATTATTAATCTCTTGTCAGATGGGTAATTTGCAAATATTTTTTCAATTTCATGGGTTGTCTCTTCATTTTGTTGATTGTTTTCTTTGCTGTACAGAAGCTTTTTAGCTTGATGTGATCTCATCTGTCCATTTTTGCTTTGGTTGCCTGTGGTCTTTGAGGTATTTTGGTCTTTGAGGTCTTACTCAAAAAATCTTTGCCCAAACCAATATCCTGAAGTGTTTACCCAATATTTTCTTCTAGTAGCTTCACAGTTTCAGGTCTTACATTTAAGTTTTGAATCCACTTTGATTTGCTTTTGTATATGGCAAGAGATCAGGGTCTAATTTCATTTTTCTGCTTGTGGATATCCAGTTTTCCCAGAACCATTTATTAAAGAGACTGTCCCTTCTCCGATGCATGTTCTTGGTATCTTCATCAGAAATGAGTTGTAAATGCACGAATTTATTTCAGGGTTCTCTATTCTGTCCCATTGGTCTATGTGTCTGTTTTGATGCCAGTACTATGCTGTTTTGGTTACTATAGCTTTGTAATATAATCTGAAGTCAGGTAATGTGATGTCTCCAGTTTTGTTCGTTTTGCTCAGGATTGCTTTGACCATTCTGAGTCTTTTATGGTTCCATATGAGTTTTAGGATTATTTCTTCTATTTCTGTGAAGAATGTCATTAATATTTTTATAGGGATTGCATTGAATCTCTAGATTTCTTTCGGTAGTATGGATATTTTAACAATATTAATTCTTCCAATCCATGAACATGGATATCTTTTCATTTTTTGAGTCCTCTGTATTTCATCATTTTGTTTTCTTTTGTTTTTGTGGTTTGTTTTGTTTTGAGACAGAGTCTCGCTCTGTCACCCAGGCTGGAGTGCAATGGCATGATCTCAGCTTGCTGCAACCTCCACCTCCCAGGTGCAAGCAATTCTCCTGCCTCAGACTCCCAAGTAGCTGGGATTACATGTACCCACCACCACTAATTTTTTGTATTTTTAGTAGAGACGGGGCTTCACCGTGTTGACCAGGCTGGTATCGAACTCCTGACCTTAGGTGATCCACCTGCCTCAGCCTTCCAAAGTGTTGTGATTACAGGCGTGAGCCACCACACCGGGCCTCATCAATGTTTTATAGTTTCATTGTAGACAGCTTTCATTTCCTTGGTTAAGTTATTTCCTAGGTATTTTACATTCTTTGTAGGTGTTGTAAATGGGATTACTTTCTTGGTTTCTTTTTCATATTGTTCACTGTTGACATACAGAAATACTACTGATTTTTCTATGTTGATCTTTTATCCTGCAACCTTACCAAATTTATCAGTTCTAATAGTTTTTTGGTAGAGTCTTTAGATTTTTCTGAATATAAGATCACTTGCAAACAAGTATAATTTGGCTTCTTCCTTTCCAATTTTGATTCCCTTTATTCCTTTCGGCCTAATTGCTCCAGCTAGGACTTCCAGTGCTAGGTTGAATAACAGTGGTCAACATGGGCATCCTTGTTTTGTTCCAGATCTTAGAGGAAAGGCTTGCTGTTTTTCCCCATTCAGTATAATACTAACTATAGTTGTGGAATATATGGCTTTTATCATGTGGAGGTATGTTCCTTCTAGGCCTGGTTTTTTGAGTTTTTATCACAAAAGAATGTTGAATTTTACTGAATGCTTTTTCAGCACCAATTGAAATGACCAAATGTTTTTGTCCTTCATTCTATTGCTATAATGTATCAAGTTTATGGATTTGCCTAGATTGACCCATTTTTGCATTCCTACAATGATTCCCACTTGATTATGATTAATTATCTTTTTTTTTATTTTTTTGAGACAGAGTCTCACTCTGTCACCCAGGCTGTAGTGCAGTGGCATGATCTCAGCATACTGCAGCTTCAACTTGTCAGGCTGAAGCTATCCTCCCACCTCAGCCTCCTGGGTAGCTGGAACTGCAAGTGCATACCATCACGCCTGGCTAATTTTTGTAGTTTTAGTAGAGAATGGGTTTCATCAAGTTGCCCAGGCTAGTCTTGAAATCCTGGGCTTGAGCAATATGCCCACCTTGGCCCCCCAAAATGCTGGGATTACAGGCGTGACCCACTGAGCCCAGCCCGAATTATCTTTTTAATGTGTTGTTGAATTTGGTTTGCCAGTTTTTTTGTTGAGGGCTTTTGCATCTATGTTTATCAGAGATGTTGGCCTGTAGTTTTATTTAATTTTTTTTTTAGAGTTGGGGTCTCACACTGTTACAAGCTAGAGTACAGTAATGCAATCATAGCTCACTGCATCCTTGAACTCCTGGGCTCAAGTGATCAATCTGATTTTTATTGTTTATTTTCTTCTACTAATGTTGGGTTTGGTTTGCTCTTACTTTTCTAGTTTTTTAAGATGCATCATTGGTTGTTTATTTGAAGTTTTTCTACTTTTCTGATATAGAAATGTATTGCTATAAACTTCCCTCTTAGTACTACAATACTTTTGCATATCCCATAGGTTTTGGTATATTGTTTCTGTTTTTATTTGTTTCAAGAGATTTTTAAACTTCTTTCTTAATTTCTTCATTGATTCAATGGTCACTCAGGAGCATATTGTTTAATTTCCATGTGTTTGGATAGTTTCCAAAGTTCTTCTTGGTATTAATTCCTAGTTCTATTTCATTGTGATCAGAAAAGATACTCGATATGATTTCAATGTTTTTGAATTTTTAAATTTTTTAATATTTTTAAATTTTGTGGCCTAATATATGTTCTATACCTGAGAATGTTCCATGTGTTTAGGAGAATGTGTATTCTTTGGCTGTTGGATGAAATGCCCTGTAAATGTCTATTAGCTCCATTTGGTCTGTACTGCAGACTAAGTTCAATGTTTCTTTGTGGATTTTCTGTCTAAAAGACCTGTCCAATGCTGAAAGTGTGATGTTGAGGCCTCCAACTACTATTGTACTGGGTTCTATCTCTCTCTTTAGCTCTAATAATATTTGCATTATATATCTAGGTGCTTCAGTGTCAGATGTAGGTATATTTACAACTGTTACAGTCTCTTGCAGAATTGACCCCTTTATCATAATATAATGACCTTCTTTGTCTCTTTTTACAGTTTTTATCTTGAAATCCACTTTATCTGCTTTAAGTATAGCTACTCCTGCCTCCTGCTCCTTTTTTTTTTTTTTAATTGGAAACAGGGTCTTACTCTGTTACCCAGGCTGGACTACAATGGTGTGATCATAGCTCACTGTAATCTCAAGCTCCTGAACTCAAGTGATCTTCTTACCTCAGCCTCCTAGTAGGTAGGACTACAGGTGCATGCCACCAAATTCAGCTAATTTTTAAATTTTTTGTAGAGATGAGGGTCTTGCTATGTTGCCCAACTGGTCTTGAACTCCTGGCCTCAAGCAATTCTCCCACCTCAGCTTCCCAAAGTGCTGGGATTACAGGTGTGAGTCATCATGCCTGGCTCTTGCTCCTTTTTTGTTTTCATTTGCATTGAATATCTTTTTCCATTTCTTTATTTTCAGCCTATGTGTGTCTTTATACGTGACATATGTTCCTTGTAGGCAACATAAACTTAGGTCCTTTTTTTTAAATCCATTTAGCCACTATGTCTTTCGACTGGAGAATTTGGTCCAATTACATTAAATGTTATTACTCACAGATAAGATTTACTACTGCCATTTTCTTATTTGTTTGCTGGTTGTTTTGTTGGTCCTCTCTTTCTTTCTTCCTTCCTTCCCATTTTCCTTTGTGTAAAAGTGATTTTCTCTGTAGTATGTTTTAATTTCTTTTGAAAATATTTTTGGGTATCTGTTGTAGATTTTTGATCTGTGATTACCATAAAGCTTGCAAATAACATCTTATAACCAATTATTTTAAACTGATGACAACTCTAATTACAAGAAAAAAGAAAAATCTAAAAATCTCTACCTTTTAACTCCATCCTTTTCCCCTTTTTGACTTTTTGTTTTTTCTATTTGTATATTTTAATACTATGTATCTATCAAAAAGTGGTTGTAGTTATTATTTTTGATAGGTCTTTTAGTCTTCCTACTCAAGATATGAGTGGTTTACACACCACAATTACAGTGTTAGCGCACTCTGTATCTATCTGTGTACTTACTACTACTAGTGAGTTTTACACCTTTAGGCACTTTCTTATTATTCATTAATGTCCTTTTCTTTCAGATTGAGAAACTCTCTTTGGCATTTCTTGTAGGACAGGTCTGGTGTTGACCAAATTCCCCAGCTTTTGTTTGTCTGGAAAAGTCTTTATTTCTCCTTCATGTTTGAAGGATATTTTTGCTGGATATAATAGTCTAGAATGGAAATTAATATGTCATTTCACTTTCTCCTGGCCTAAAAACTTTCCACTGAGAAATATGCTGTCAGACATATTGGAGTTCCTATATAAGTTATTTGTTCTTTTTCTCTTGCTGCTTTTTAGAATCCTTTTTTTATCCTTTACCTTTGAGAGTTTACTAAATGCCTTGAGATAGTCTTATTTGGATTGAATCTTCTTTGTGTTCTATGACCTTCTTGTACCTGGATATTGATATTTCTCTAGGTTTAAAAAGTTTTCTGTTACTATTTGTTTGAATAAACTTTCTACCTCAGTATCTCTCTTTACTTCTACTTTAAGGCCAATAACTCTTAGATTTGCCTTTTTGAGGCTATGTTCTAGATCTTGAAGGTGTGCTTCATTCTTTTTATTTTTTTCTCCTCTATGTATTTTCATATAGCCTGTTTCAAGCTCACCAATTCTTCTTGATCAATTCTGCTGTTGAGAGACTCATGCATTTTTCAGTTTGTCAATTGAATTTTTCAGCTCCTGAATTTCTGCTTGATTTTTAAAATTATTTCATTCTCTTTGTTAAATTTGTTCAATGGAATTCTGAATTCCTTATGTGTGTTATCTTGAAGTTCACTGAGATTTGTCAAGACAGCTATTTTGAATTCTGTTTGAAAGATCACATACCGCCATCATTCCAATATTGGTGACTGGCGTCTTATTTAGTTCATTTGGTGAAGTCATGTTTTCCTGGATGTTCTTGATGCTTGTAAATGTTCATTAATGTCTGGCCATTGAAGAGTTAGGTATTTATTCCAATCTTAGTGGCCTGGGCTTGTCTGTGCCTGTTCTTGGGAAGGCTTTCCACGTACTCAAAAGGAATTTAGTATTGTGATCTAAGCCTATGGTCACTGCAGCCATATCAGCACTAGGAGGCTCCTTAAGCCCAGTAACGCTGCAACTGGGGCAGACTCCTAGAAGCACTGCCTTGATGGGCTTGGGTAAAATAAGGTATAATCCCTGGTTTACCAGGCAAAGGCTTTTGCTTTCTTTCCTCTTTTTCCCCAATCAAGAGTCTCTCTTTGCACTGCACCGCCTGGATTTGGGGAGAGGTGACACACACAATCCTATGGCCACCACAGCTGGCACTGTATTGGGTCACACCTGAAGCCAGTACAGTGCTGGGTCTCACCCAAGGCCCTTGGAACTACTGCCTGGCAACTGCTGATGTTTGTTTATTCAAGGTCCTAGGGCTCTTTAGTCAGCAGGTGGTGGATTCTGCCAGGTTCTTCCTTTTCTGGCCCAGGCTGGGTCGAGAAATGCCATCACGTGATGGTAGCTAAGGCTTCAAAGTAGGGGCCTCAGGAATCTGCATGACGCTTCATTTTACTGTGGCTGAGCTGGCACCCAAGTTGCAAGACAAAGTCCTCTATGTTCTTTCCTCTCCTTTCTCCAAGTAGAGGAATCTCTCCCCGAGCTGCACTATCTGGATTAAGGGGAGGGATAAGGCAGGCACTACCTTGGCCACCAGAACTGGTGTCTCACTGGGTCACATGCACCCCAAGTCTACTGGCTCTGAGCCTAGCCCAGCACTGTGGTTTGCCCAAGGGCTACAGTCCTTGTGACCTAACTGCCTCCCAAATTTATTCTGGGCCTCAGCCACCAGTGGTGGAGCTGGATGGGAACTCAGGATACTACTGCTGGGGCGGAGGATTCCCCTTTGGTCTAGATAATCTCTCCGTGGGTGCCAGCAGAATTCTTCTCTGTGTT
The DNA here is from genome assembly GCF_009828535.3 of Hylobates moloch. Classification (NCBI taxonomy): domain Eukaryota; kingdom Metazoa; phylum Chordata; class Mammalia; order Primates; family Hylobatidae; genus Hylobates; species Hylobates moloch. The sequence goes on along the minus strand of NW_026652286.1, from coordinate 81,233,032 downwards.
GTTTTCCACTGCGACAGGCAGCAAAGTCCCACACTCACTTTGCTCGCCCTCCCACAAGAGCACAGGTTCTCTCTCCACGCTCAGTGTAGTACTGCCAAGGGATCAAGGAGGGTGGTATAGGCAATGCGAGGCTGTCTTTCCTATCCTCTTCAATTCCTCTTTCCTTGATATAATGTTAAACAGGTACTGCCTTATGAACGTGCTTTCTTACATGAATAATTATTCATTTGCTGGAGGGTTCTATCTGACCACTTTGCTCTGCCTCCTCCTCCGATATTCACCTTTATAAATAATTGACTTTTTAACAAACTTTTAGAACAAATATTTTGGTAAGGAAAGCATCCTTAATAAATTGATAGTGTAATACATTCAGCGTCACCGTGGAACTTCCTAGAGTATGTTACTGATTAAAAACACAGCTGAATTATAACCAGATATAGTGATTGAATGAACGCAAAATGATAATGGTTTTATATTTCCATATTATCAAGTGAAAAAGATGAGTGTCCAGTCATACCTTCATTAAGTGTTAAAATATTTGGAGTAATGTATATTTAGAAAAATAAATGAAGAGAAAGCTAGGTAATTCCCACTAGGTTATTTAGGCAGATACATTATTCTTCAAAAACACAGCAAGTAAATTGAAAGCATTTCTTGCTTGGTTATCTATATATATGTGTAGTGCTTCTGCCAGACCATTTAGCTGGCAAAGGCTTGTTTAGCACAAACACAAATCATTCACGGTAAAAACAAGCCAATTTGTTTGTGTGCAGAAACCACTATCTCCCATGCTGTTCTGGAAACAGAAAATGGCTTCAAAATTCTATCAGCAATAACAATCTAGTGTGTAATAACAAATATTCAGTAGATAGCAGAAGATACAGTTAATTGCTATCACATTTTTGTTTGTGTTGGTTGGTTGCTTGGTTGGTTGCTTGGTTGGCTGGTTGGTTTTAGAGACAGGGTCTCACTCTGTCATGCAGGCTAGAGAACAATGGCATGATCATAGCTTACTGTAGCCTTGAACTCCTGGGCTCAAGCAATCCTCCCATCTCAGCCTCCCAAGTAGCTGGGACTACAGGCGCATGCCACTACAGCCAGCACATTTTAAAATTTATTTTTGTAGAGTCAGGGTCTTGCTATGTTGCTCAGGCTGGTCTCAAACTCCTGGCTTCAAGCAGTCCTCCCACCTTGGCCTCCCAAAGTACTGGGATTACAGGCATGAGCTACCGTGCCCAGCTGTTAATGCTATATTTGAAATTCTACTTGTACTTCTTATTATGTTCAAATTATATCTTGAATTTAATAATTTAAAGTAACTAGAAGCCTTGTAGTCATCAAGGAAATCAAGGCAGTAACAGAGGAGAAAATGATTTCTGGAAGCAGGTGGTTTTCTAAATATGCAGATATTTATCACTGCAGGCCATAACACAGCTATGCATATTTTATTATTAATGAAGTATGCAGTGTATGCCTATAAATATTCGCCTGGGATTTTCCAAGCATCTTGTTCATGATACCATTTGGGTGATTATGGTCGTCTCTAACATGTAAACACAAGCATCAACATATCCCTTAGGCATTTATATGACAGGTTATAATTTAACAGATTTTTCCATTTTCTGCCTACTTGATTCTGTACTAGGTTCTGCCCTCATATTCTTCTATCTAAATCTGAGCCATCACCTAAAACACACTGCAAGTGTTTCCTCCATCGAGCTCATAGCAATTCTTCCTGCATAGAGTTCTCATGCTGTTTGGCATTGTTATGGGATTCTTCCCGTGCTTTTTCTTTCTAGAGAGATCATCCCTCCCCTCTGTGGAACATAAGGAGTGGAGGAAAAGCCAAGTCCCCTAGCACTCTTCAGTTTAATAATTACAGCTTTGGCCGTCCATGAGTGTAACTACCTCCCTCTAAGAAATAAGTCAGCACTCTATCGGGACAGCCTTGGGTCCAACTGCAAGAAGTCACTGTTGAAGACATTATGCTATGTGAAAAAAAAAGCCAGTCATAAAAGACCACAAAGTATATGATTCCATTCACATGAAATAACCAGGATATTCAAATGTATAGAAACAGAAGGTGGATGAGTGGTTGCCTAGGGCGGTGGGAGAGGGTAGGGAGGCATTGGGGAAAATGGAGAATGACTACCAATGGGCATGAGGTTTCTTTTGAGGATGAAAATGTCCTAAAACCATGGTGATGGTTCCATAGCTTTCTTTTTTTTTAAATATTTTATTATTATTATTTTGCATAGCTTTTAAAATATACTAAAAACCATTGAATTGTACTGTTTGTTTGTTTGTTTGTTTGGTTTGGTTTGGTTTTTGTTTTTTTTGAGATAGGGTTTCACTTTGTTGCCCAGGCTGGAGTGCAGTGGCATGAACATGGCTCACCGCAGCCTCAACCTGCTGGCCTCAAGTGATCCTCCTGCCTCAGCCTCCCGAGTTCCTAGGACTACAAGTGTGTGCCACCATGCCTAGATAATTTATAAATTTTCTGTAGAGGCTGGGTTTTGCCATGTTGCCCAGGCTGGTCTCGAACTCCTGAGCTCAAGACCCCTGCCCACCTCAGCCTCGCAAAGTGTTGGGATTACAGATGTGAGCCACAGTGCCTGGCCAAACTGTACACTTTAAATGTGTAAATTGTTTGGTATGTGAATTATATCTCAATAAAGCTGTTAAAAAAGAAACCATAGTCCCTACATCAGCCACTACCCTCAGAGTCACCCTATGTGTATGTGTACTACAAATCTCCGTAATTATCAAGCTGTCCTCACAGGGTTAACAAGAATTCTGGACAGAAATATAGTTATAATTAAGCAGCTATAGTCAATCAGGCTGCACTTTGCCCTCTTCCTTGTAACTGAAAGTAACATTAGATACTGACCGTTTGCATTCCCACTGTTCCTACAGTTAGGATCTCTGATGTTAGAATCATACGGCTTTTGCTTATGAATTGCTTAAGGTGTTTTTTAGATCCCAAATCCCAGGGAAACGGCTGATGCCAACCAGTTTAAAGACCCCCACAGAGGAACCAAATCAGCATGAGAAGATAGTTCCCTTATCTCCCTGTCCCATGACTTCACTCTGCACTTTTCAACTAATCAAAAATCTCCATGCTTTGGCCCACTCCAAAACCCTTAAAAACTCTATCCCCAAACTCCTTAGGAAGACAGATTTGAGGTTTCTCCCATTTCCTCTTCAAAGGCCCTGTGATTACACCTCTTTCTCTGCTGCAGCCTGGTATCTTGGTGCCGGTAGGTAAAGGACCTACAGTTATAATCAGATACAATGACATCTTGTCCTTTGAATTTTCTTGTGGGACCTCTGGTGGGCTATTCATCTTATGCTTTGAAAAAACCTCTGAAATGGGTCATGGCCATACTATGTCTTAGGCAAAATATTGCTCCCTAACCTTTTTCCTACCACCTCAGCTAGAGTTTGGACTTTGGCATTTATAAAACAAACTGGCACACTTTTGAGAGTAGCAGGGAGAGCTATCAATAATTACTCCGACACATAAACCATAAACTAGGACTGTCCTGAGAAAAATATTAGGACATATAGTCCTTAACTAGAGCTCAACAACAATGGTTATACAGAGCCTAGTAGCATGATTCCAAATAAGAAAAAGTCAACAATATTTAAAAACCTAAAATTGGAACAATACAAATTCCCTTTCATTATCAAATTCCCAGCGTGACATTTAAATACAAATAATGGCTGGGGGTGCAGTGGCTCACACTGTAATCCCAGCACTTTGGGAGGCTAAGGCAGGCAAATCACTTGAGGACAGGAGTTCGGGACAAGCCTGGCCAATGTGGCGAAACCCCGTCTCTACTAAAAATAGAAAAATTAGCTGGTCATGGTGGTGCATGCCTGTAATCCCAGCTACTCGAGAGGCTGAGGCACAAGAATTGCTTGAAACCAGGAGGCAGAGGTTGCAGTGATCTGAGATCGTGCCACTACACTCCCACCTGGGTGAGAGAGCAAGATTCTGTCTCCAAAAAATACAAATAATGAATCTCTTTCATCCTTTTAGCTAATGTACAAGATAGTAAAGCCCCACATTCTTAAAATTAAATCAAAATCCCAAAGACCACTGTTTTCCAATTTTGTTTTACACAGGTTCCTACGGATGAACTGAACACAATTCTATCCTAGGACAGCCCTAAAATGAATGCATCAGATGCCATCCCCTCTAGGCTACTCAACGATCTCAGTGCAGCCCAGGAATTGTGCACTTTCTCTCCTCCATCCCAATTTTATTTTATTATTTTATTTTATTTTTTGAGATAAGGTCTTGCTCTATTGTCCAGGCTGTAGTGCAGTGGCACCATCTCAACTCACCGCAATCTCCACCTCTTCGGCTCAAGCAATCCACCCACCTCAGCCTCCCAAGTAGCTGGGACCACAGGCGTGCATCACTACACCTGTCAAATTTTTGTATTTTCAGAAGAGGTGAGGTTTTCATGTGTTATCCTGGCTGGTCTCAAACTCCTGGGCTCAAGTGATCCACCCACTTGGGCCACCCAAAGTGCTAGGATTACAGGTGTAAGCCAGCATGCCCAACACTTTTTTTTTAATAGAAAAGAAAAACCAGAAACAAAAAACTTCTCTTGATGAGCTATTATGCCATCTCTGTCCTCTCTGTCAACACGAAGAGTCAAACTCTGAAATATTTGATAAGATTTATTCTGAGCCAAATATGAGTGACCAATGGCCTGTGAACAGCTCCAGGAGATCCTGAGAATATGTGCCCAGTGGTGGTATGGCTACAGCTTGATTTTATACGTTTTAGGGAGACATAAGACATCAATCAGTACAATGTAAGATGTACATTGGTTTGGTCCAGAAAGGCAGGACAACTTGAAGGGGTTAGGGGTTCCTGGTCATTCATAGGTGGATTCAAAGATTTTCTGATTGGCAATTGGTTAAAGGAGTTATTATCTAAAGACCTGGAATCAATAGAAAAGAACTTCTGGGTTAAGATAAAGGGTTTTGGAGACCAAGGTTTTATCATGCAGATGAGGCCTCTAGGTAGCAGGCTTCAGAGCTCTTATCAGATAAAAAGGTGCCAGACTTTAGTTCTCTCCTGGATCAGGGAAAAGACCTGGAAAGGAATGGAGTTTCTCTACAGAGTATAGAGTTTTTCATTTTGGGGTAAAATGCTTCCATTTTTTTTTTTAATTTTTTCATTTATTTAAATTTTTTTTTCTTTTTTTTTTGAGACGGAGTCTCGCTCTGTCGCCCAGGCTGGAGTGCAGTGGCGCGATCTCGGCTCGCTGCAAGCTCCGCCTCCCGGGTTCACTCCATTCTCCTGCCTCAGCCTCCTGAGTAGCTGGGACTACAGGCACCCGCCACCACGCCCAGCTAATTTTTTGTATTTTTAGTA